>NC_052630.1:57440468-58065468 GCF_016161935.1 Mauremys reevesii
GCAGTGTGCAGAGGCGGTCAAAAAAGCAAACAGGATGTTAGGAATCATTAAAAAGGGGATAGAGAATAAGACTGAGAATATATTATTGCCCTTATATAAATCCATGGTACGCCCACATCTCGAATACTGTGTACAGATGTGGTATTTCTAGTGCTAGAATATCAAAAAAGATATTCTAGCACTAGAAAAGGTTCAGAAAAGGGCAACTAAAATGATTAGGGGTTTAGAGAGGGTCCCATACGAGGAAAGATTAAAGAGGCTAGGACTCTTCAGCTTGGAAAAGAGAAGACTAAGGGGGGATATGATAGAAGTATATAAAATCATGAGTGATGTTGAGAAAGTGGATAAGGAAAAGTTATTTACTTATTCCCATAATACAAGAACTAGGGGTCACCAAATTAAATTAATAGGCAGCAGGTTTAAAACAAATAAAAGAAAGTTCTTCTTCACGCAGCGCACAGTCAACTTGTGGAACTCCTTACCTGAGGAGGTTGTGAAGGCTAGGACTATAACAATGTTTAAAAGGAGACTGGATAAATTCATGGTGGCTAAGTCCATAAATGGCTATTAACTAGGATGAGTAAGAATGGTGTCCCTAGCCTCTGTTCGTCAGAGGATGGAGATGGATGGCAGGAGAGAGATCACTTGATCATTGCCTGTTAGGTTCACTCCCTCTGGGGCACCTGGCATTGTCCACTGTCAGTAGACAGATACTGGGCTAGATGGACCTTTGGTCTGACCTGGTACGGCCGTTCTTATGTTCTTATGAGGACTGGCTGGTACCCTCAAGCCTTGGCATTCTCAATGGTTTGTCTCATCTGTAATTTTCATGTTATAGAAATGGTGGAGTATAATGGACTCTGACACTAAAGCGTAGTGAAAGCACGGTAGCAAAATTTATGAATATTGTACATAAAATAATTCTCTATCTCTTGGAAAAAAAGCAATAGAAACTTGCTAATTGGAGCTGGATAAAAAACAGAATATAAATCCTGCAAGAAGTTCTGAAAGTTCAAAATTTGGTTTGTTTCAACTTGGAAGGAAAAGTCACAATCTTGGAATTTGCTTAGAAAAATAAAATATTCCCAAATATTTTATCTGACCTCACCAAACACTGGTTTTGATAAAGTTGAAGCATTTCATTTTGACTTTAACATTTTGACTTTTATATTATATTATAAATAATAATATAATGTGCAAGTCAAGTTTTATATTATATTACATAATGTATCACAAAAGTAAAACCAAAATGTTAAACCTTTGTTAACTAAAATGTTAAATAAAACCAAAACTTTTTGATAATTTCCCATCAAAACTTTAAATGAAATTGATATATTCCCCCAAATGTTCCAATGTTCTCAAACCATCATTTTCAGATGGAAAACTGTTCTATCAGAACATTGACCAGCTTTATTGCTAATAGTCCTTCTAATTTGCAAGGGTGTTAAAGAAAGCTGTTGTGAAATAGAAAACTTTCATTCCTAAACACACACACATATAATATTCAAGTAAATGAGTGTTGGCCAGAGAAATGAACACAGAGGATTAGGAACACAGAATCTAGTCTTCAACCCACAACTTAGGTGGGGGTATCTTAGAAGTCCCTCCATAGCCTCTACTTCAGTCCTTGGTTTGGATGTGGGACCGTTCTCATTACTCATTCCCAAGTGGTGGATCTAGTGGGTTTTCCACACCAGCATATTTGGTGATAGGGTGATGCCAACCACTCTAGGTTGCAATATCCCCTTTGGGTGGCCAATATTCACCATATTGAGCGTCCATGGGGGGCTAGTGATCCTTTCCCCTATGTGAGGAGACTCAGTAGGAAAGCAAAGCACCAGATACGATGTGTTCATTTAGTTTAACAAATGTAGTTTTAATGATTGATGTGATTACTACACAATGTAGCAACAAATTCATTGCAGTGTATTTTGTAGACGTGATGGAGTCTTAGCTATATGACCATCAGCATAGTGCACAGGACCTCACATATAGGACTCTATTAAATCTTTCTCAATGTTTTGTCCATGTCACACTATAAAATGTGTAGGTCAACATCCTGCTGATCAGGGAGGCCTATATTGGTTTATAAATCTTTTAGACTCTACACTCTTAGGGGCAAGACCTGTCCAATTGTTATGTGATTGTACAGGAGTTAGCACAGTGGAGCCCCCACCTTTTTGTGATCATTAGGAGCTACCAACTTATAAATGTTTAATAAATAATACAAATATTAATAGGTAAAATGAGATGAATCATTGAAACATGCTAGATGCATAGATTATCATAAGAGAATTCTTGCATGAGTTTAGAGTTTTTTCTGTTTCAGTGAATTGTATTAGAGGAATATGGACAGGTACCAGTGTCACTGTATTGTGCATAATATGTGCTATGCATGGAATTCTGCCTTAATATTTTCTCTTCAGTAAAAGTCATGCTTACATGTGGTAGCAGAGGTAGATTTTAGGACATGATGAATTATTGAACTTCTCGTGGAGTCCACAGGTCTACCTATGAAAAACATTACAAATGCAGCAAAGAATCCTGTGGCACCTTATAGACTAACAGACGTTTTGCAGCATGAGCTTTCGTGGGTGAATACCCACTTCTTCGGATGCAAGAAGTGGGTATTCACCCACAAAGCTCATGCTGCAAAACGTCTGTTAGTCTATAAGGTGCCACAGGATTCTTTGCTGCTTCTACAGAACCAGACTAACACGGCTACCCCTCTGATACATTACAAATGCAGTGGCTACCAATGCCTCTGTGTGTTCTATCTTTTCCCACATCTCACAGAGGTCACGTAGAGTTCCTCGAAGTGGTAGGCTACTGCTCAAGAGGGTCTTGGAGATGATATGTGGTTCTTTGCAAAGCAATGCAAAAATATTTACATTTCAAGCTGCCTGCTTGGTAGTGGCCTGTAGGCAGTTAATAGAAAATTTGCCATCCCTTAACTTTTATGAGCAAGGATAGCCAGGTGAAAAAATTGCTTTCAAGGGCAGGCACTTTCCAGTTTCTGACAGTTTTATAGTAGTGGGGAAAAAAAAACACAGAGCTGGCAGCACCATCTTTCACATGGAATCAATTACAGTGAAATCAATATTTGCATGGGCCAATGGCCTTGACTGTGCTTATCATAGATAACTCACATTTTGTGCTGATATATACCTTATTTAGACCATTGTGATGCCTGAACCAAAAATGCACATATCTTGGGTGTCTTCCATGTCCATGTGTAGCTTGTTGAAGGACAATCTTATCTTGTGCTTTTGATGGGTTAGTATTTGCTTCAGGACTAATGAACTCTCCCAGACCAACCTCTAAAGTTAACAATGGATTGATAGTCATTTGAGGTGAAACTGACCCACATTCAGAGGACCAACGCAAAGCCTATGCATCAAGAAATTACACTTGACCTTGAATAGTACAAAAAACCTTTGTGTCAGCCCTCCCCGAATGGGTAAATTTTGTCTGTAGCCTTTATACATAGTTAACATGAAGTTCTAAAATATGGTTAAAACCCATTAAACTATTCCCCGTTAAACTGAGGGGTTTTGTTGGCTGCTGAGTATTCTTTTTTTATTTACTATTGTGTGTCTGTGATGACTAAAGGCTGGCTCCTCTAAAACAGTTGTAGTTCCATTGGCTGGTGGAAGTCAATATGTCTCCAATTTCTTCAATGGAGCTATCATTTTCAATTGTAAAGAGCAAAATAATACACTGCTAATGTGTTGTTGTTATTTATTATTTTTGTCTGAACATGTAAGGATGAAAACAGCACAGACTATAATTTTTTGTTTAATAATTTGTACAGATGAGATTTTTGCTTTTTTATTTGAAAGTAATTAGAGTGACATTGATTTGGGTTGGGGGGATAATTTGGCAGATTTTTCCTTCTAAAGGATGAAAAACCCAAATAACTTTCATAATTACCATCAGGTTTAGGATCCTAGAGCTAACGACCTCCACTGACTTCAGTGAGCTTAGGGTCAGGCCCTCCTGATCCTTAGGATATGTGCTGTGTAGAGTCTTGTCTGGGCCCTTAATTTTTAGTATTAAAGTACTTAATGGAGACCAGTTGCATTTCATTGTTCACTATCAGAGGGGTAGCCGTGTTAGTCTGGTTCTGTAAAAGCAGCAAAGAATCCTGTGGCACCTTATAGACTAACAGACGTTTTGCAGCATGAGCTTTCGTGGGTGAATACCCACGTCTTTGGATGCAACATTGTTCACTAGCACTCTTTGTATTTCAGTGACATCAGGAGACACGTCGCTCCTTCATCATTCACATCATTTCACACAGCGATGTGGGCTGAGAATGGAGGCACCGAAGAAGTTCTTGGAGGCAAGTTATCAAAGGTAAATAAAGCAAGAAAAAAATAGGATTGTGGGGGATTGTTAGACTTGAGACATCTTGTGGTTCAGATTCTGCATGGCTTAGAATCTTCAAGGAATAAGGTGGCTGCTGGTACACTAGCTTGAAGCCCAGCAGGAGTGATATTTCTCTACACTGAAATTCTGTGCATCAGTGTAAAAGGTATGTAAAAGTTCATAATATGCGACAATAACTTTAAAAGAGTAGTTCTCAAACTGGAGTCCATGGATCCCTGGGGGTCCACGAGGGTACAGGATGTCTGCGAACCATGTCCAGGACTACCAGCCCCACTGATCAACTCCTCCCTCCCCCTCCCAGTGCCTCCTGCATGCCACAGAAAAGCTGTTCGGCGGCATGCAGGAGACACTGAGAGGGAGGGGGAGGAGCGGAGATGAAAAATCTTATCTTTGAAAAATCATGGCGATCGGGGAAGGTCCCGGATGACTGGAAAAAGGCTAATGTAGTGCCCATCTTTAAAAAAGGGAAGAAGGAAGATCCAGGGAACTACAGGCCAGTCAGTCTCACCTCAGTCCGTGGAAAAATCATGGAACAGGTCCTCAAGGAATCAATTCTGAACCACTTAAAGGAGGGGAAAGTGATCAGGAACAGTCAGCATGGATTCACCAAGGGCAAGTCATGCCTGACTAACCTAATTGCCTTCTATGATGAGATAACTGGCTCTGTGGATGAGGGGAAAGCAATGGATGTGCTATTTCTGGACTTTAGCAAAGCTTTTGATACAGTCTCCCACAGTATTCTTGCCAGCAAGTTAAAGAAGTATGGGCTGGATGAATGGACGGTAAGATGGATAGAAAACTGGCTAGATGGTCGGGCTCAACGGGTAGTGATCAATGGTTCCATGTCTAGTTGGCAGCCGGTATCAAGTGGGGTGCCCCAAGGGTCAGTGCTGGGGCCGGTTTTATTCAATATCTTCATTAACAATCTGGAGGATGGTGTGGACTGCACCCTTAGCAAGATTGCAGATGACACTAAACTGGGAGGAGTGGTTGATACGCTGGAGGGTAGGGATAGGATACAGAGGGACCTAGACAAATTAGAAGATTGGGCCAAAAGAAATATGATGAGGTTCAACAAGGACAAGTGCAGAGTCCTGCACTTAGGACGGAAGAATCCCATGCACTGCTACAGACTAGGGACCGAATGGCTGGGCAGCAGTTCTGCAGAAAAGGACCTAGGGGTTACGGTGGACGAAAAGCTGAATATGAGTCAACAGTGTGCCCTTGTTGCCAAGAAGGCTAATGGCATTTTGGGTTATATAAGTAGGGGGCATTTCCAGCAGATCGAGGGAAGTGATCATTCCCCTCTATTCAGCACTGGTGAGGCCTCATCTGGAGTACTGTGTCCAGTTTTGGGCCCCACACTACAAGAAGGATGTGGATAAATTGGAGAGAGTCCAGCGGAGGGCAACAAAAATGATTAGGGGGCTGGAACACATGACTTATGAGGAGAGGCTGAGGGAACTGGGATTGTTTAGCCTGCAGAAGAGAAGAATGAGGGGGGATTTGATAGCTGCTTTCAACTACCTGAAAGGGGGTTCCAAAGAGGATGGATCTAGACTGTTCTCAGTGGTAGAAGATGAAAGAACAAGGAGTAATGGTCTCAAGTTGCAGAGGGGGAGGTTTAGGTTGGATATTAGGAAAAACTTTTTCACTAGTAGGGTGGTGAAGAACTGGAATGGGTTACCTAGGGAGGTAGTGGAATCTCCTTCCTTAGAGGTTTTTAAGGTCAGGCTTGACAAAGCCCTGGCTGGGATAATTTAGTTGGGTTTGGTCCTGCTTTGAGCAGGGGGTTGGACTAGATGACCTCCTGAGGTCCCTTCCAACCCTGAGATTCTATGATTCTATGATGGGGCGCACTTGAAGGAGGAAAGAGGAAGGGCAGGGGTGGAGCGGGGTGGGAAGAGATGGGGCAGGGGTGGGGCCTTGGGGGAAGGGATGGAGTGGGGGGGGACCTGGGGCTGAGCGGGGGTTGAGCACCCCTGTGGAAAATTAGAAGCCGGCTTGGGGGTCCACGAAAAATTGTAAATCAAAATGGGGATCCTTGGGTTGCTAAAGTTTGAGAATCGCTGACTTATAACAACAAAAGTTGATGGGAAATTTTTTGAAAGGGAAACAAAATTACTGAATTAGTCTAAACGAAAAGGCCAAGTTGATAGAATTCTAGGACTGTGTTAAAGATATGCTTGTTAAAAACAGGAGATGTAAAGCCAGATGTTAAAAAGCCAAAATTGTTATGTCCGATATTAGGCCTAATTATAATAGAATCATAGAATCATAGAACTTAAGATCAGAAGGGACCATTATGATCATCTAGTCTGACCTCCCGCAAGATGCAGGTGACAAAATAACCAGGGAGTGGACTAGTCCACCCAACACTCCCTTTTTGAGTCCTGACAAGAAAGAGAGTTTATGGGAAAACAGGAAAAGAAGAACAGATGGAAAGAACAGACAAAGGATACTAGACCAAGTGTCACCATCTCATTTCCTGTGACCTTGGATCTTCACTGTCCTGATCCTGAGAGGTTTCCTTACCAGAACAGGTGGTGATGTCATCTGGGTTCCTATCTGCTCCTGTTGAATCCCAAATGCCACCTGAGATGACAGTTGTTACCATCTTTGATACCAGCTAAGAGATTGTCAAACAAGGGGGCTTTTCCTTCTATAGTTGGGCTTTAACAACACTGCAGTAGCAACAAGAGCTCCAACCCATCTCAGGTAATGTCTCTTTTCTGCAAAAGGACAATTATTGCTGTGTGCTACCATCTTAGAGACTGTCAAACAACAGGATTTTTTTCCTTTTAAAAACTATCTCCAGCAAAAAGGAAAGCGAACAAAGGAAGTTGTTAAAATGAAAGCCTTATTTAATACTTTACATTTCAACTGCTTTACCTGCTTCTCCTCCTTTTCTGTATCTTTAATAAAAGGTTAACATATTTATAATGATGTGTTTGCCCAGGAGATAAGCAGGCTGGGGTCTCTGAATACCAAGCCCCAGACCTTGCTTAACACTGTTTTATGTTACACAGTCACTGAGTTATAGTAACACCTTTAGCCCATATACGCCATCTAAATGAATACAGCAGACACAACCTTTTTTTTTGTCCCCCTAGCCCAGCTAACAGTGTTAAGGCTCGCTTTGCTTAATAAGCCCTTTGGGGAAAAATACAGTACTTCCTAAAAATTGGTCTACAAATGGAAAACCAGTAATTTTATGTAGGTAGGTTGATATTATCTTTAAATTCAAATGTCACAATCTGTAAGTCTTTTGAAGAAATCTTATTATCTGTTAGATTATATAAATAAATATGTAATACTCTTTGTGGGCTTGAAGGTTAATTTTTACATGTTTAGAAGTCCCATGGTAGAGATGGGAAGTGTCCTATAAAGTAATGTATGGTTATTAAAAAGATTGCATAGAACAAAAAGTCACAGGGATTTCAACAGATTGCTTACAAGTCAGAAGATCAAGTAAAATGTAACAGCTTGAGGTTACTCTAGACATCAGTTCCAAAAAGCACATAGTCAGGAATGGAGTAACATAATAAGCATTTGCTATAATAATCTACGCATGAAAAGTTCTGTTTTTAAGATAAATAATTCAATTCAATTGTGAAGCTTCACGGGGAGGATGAATTTATTCTTCTGTTTGCAGAATTTCAAATTAAATTAGACACTTGCTGACAAAAACATCAATCTACTCTCTAAAGTTCTAGCCCAGCTATTTGGACCAGTGTAATAATGTTGAAAAGAGCGTAGCTGTTTATAACTTATTCACATGAAGATTTCCTCCTGTGAGAATTTCTTTCAAGTTCATTGTTGTCCCACTGTTAGAGTTCAGTGAAAAATGTCGCTGGTGTCTTCTTTATACACTGAGAATAAGCCCACACCCCTCAGGAAGGAGGCATCTATTAATCTGTTTCTGGAGACAACAGGAAAGATATTTGACCTCTCTAGTTTTATTTTACTGCCTGTATCACAGAATGGTCTTAATGAGTTAAGAGTCAATTATTACACAAAAGATAGTAAGGCTGATTCTCTTTTAAACTGAGGCCCTTTTAAGCTACTCTGGCAACATGATAAGGCCTTAAAGAAGTTAATTTACACCCCTTAATGTCCCTTTATATTATTTCTGTGGTGTAAATGGCCTTAGTGTAGATGAGAATCTGACCCAGCAGAGACACTGTGATGTGTACATGCTGAGATGCTACTTCTTATGGTAAAGTTTAGGATTGAAATATTTATGGCTCACATTTATGTGGTGAGAAACAGCTTATTTGAATCATCACAGTGAGTCTCTGCAGATGGAAAAGTACGTTTAAATAGTGTGATACAAATTCAACCTTAAGGACCATGCTTCACCTGTGACTCATTCCATTGTCAAAACCGGAACAGCATGCATGGGGATAGGATGCTACTCACAACTTCAATTCCTTTAGTGCTATCTTAATACCATGTGTGTCCCTCAAACGGGGCCTGATCCTGAAAGCATCCACAGCTCCAAATGAAGTCACTTGTGGTTCAGTTATGAGGGAATCAGTAGGAGTGACCAATCTACCTCCTCTGACCTGATCAGCTTGCTTACCCTGTTATTCATCTCTTTTCTATATGTCTTTTCCATTCCCAGTCTTTTCAATCTGTCTTCATCTCTCCAAGATGCTAATCAACTATGTTGCCTTCTCTTTCTCCTACATCTTTCATGAGATGAAGTGACCAGAACTATAGTGTTCCTGGTGAGGACACCTCATTGATTTATATAATAATTAATAAACTCATCAGTAGATCTCAGAATACTTACAAAGGAGGTAAATAGCATTACCCTCAACTGAAGTGATACGATTTGCTCAAGACTACCCAGCCAGCTAGTGGCAGAGTGAGGAATGGAACCCAGATTTTCTGAGTCCTATCTCTATATGCTGTTTTCAGTGTTGTTTCTATTCCATTCCTGAAGCACTCTGACATGTTGTGGTCTTTTCCCCCCCACTGCCACTGTAAACACAATATAGCCCTAATATATATTTGTAGGGAATTAATTTACACAACATATTTTTTGCATATACTCATGGTTTTCCCTAGGAGTCAGACCAAAATACATATAAATTGCTTCCTCAAACCTTTGCTCCACTGTTAACTTGCTCTTTGCCCCTGCATTGTGATGTTACCCATGCAAATCTCCCTTTACCTTCACAACCAAATCTAATGGCAATAACACATTATAGGAACATAGTAATCAAAATGGAAGAATTAAAAAGTACCTTAAACTACATGATGAATAATTGATGACATAATTGGTTTCATGCTATTTACATTCAGGGTGGTTTACATTTGTTATATGAATACAGCATATTCGTTTTAATTTGGGATCTAAGAAATTTAAGCCATGACTATGGCAAGTCAAACAGAAAATCTGAGTGGGGCAGAAAGTCTACAATTATTGTTTTTATTACTGAATTTATTTTGTATTCTGTTCAAAGCTTAATCTAGGTGGGAACATAAAATTGAAGCCAGGAGAAACATACACCCTGTTCTGAATAAACCAATAAATGAATTGCTGGCAAATGGTGTAAATTATTAAAGCCTTGGATACTCTGGGTGGACTCCAAATAAATAAAGAGGGAGATTAGGAGCTATAAAGCGATGTCCTGCCTGTTGGTCTCCTGTTCCATCCAAGCTGGCTAAGCAGCAACTGAGGATTCCCCTTCTTCAGGAGAATCCATCACATAGGAGAGTTGTTGCTGGTATAAGCTATCACTGCTGGCTTCATCTTATATGCAGGGAGCAGACTGCTATGTGACTTTACTGGCTAACCAAGAGCTCCTTTGAAATCATCAGTAACCAGGTATAGTTTAGAGTAGTTCTCAGGCCTAGTAGCCCAAGATTGAACGTGGAGAGAAGCAGAAAGGTGGCACAGCTATGCTGGTGAAAAGGCGCTTTGGCAAACAGCAAAAGCATGCAATCGTTCAATATTATGTAGTCTACCAAAGATTTACCCAGCTACTGGATATCCATCTGGTATTTGCTGTACAGACTTCATTGCTAGTAATACACATCTGGTCAGTTTCACAGTTCCTGAAGTAAAGGTCTGAATTACAAGCCTTCCAAAATATCCACTGGTTTCCTAGCGCCATCTTTTGGACAGCAATACTAAATGAAACCCAGATTGCACTGTTTATACGCTTACTGTACTCATTCTCACTATGATTTTATATGTTGTCTTGGCCAGAGCACATGACATTAAACAAAAACAAAATGAGAAAATCCAGTCTGGTGATCTTGCATGAAGCAGAAACAGTAACGTAAACAATATTGTACAGCAGAATCTGCAAATCTACCTACTTTATTGTTCTCTTTAAGGTATTGGAGAACAGTTGAATATCCTGAAATAAAATAAATAAAAGCATTCTTAAAATGCAACCGGCAAAATTAATGAGACGGTATAATCTAAACAGCAAAAGTTGGCTAAATTGAAACTTATGCATGTGTAGTACATAATACACAAAGCTTAGTGCTGATTGAAGAAAAGCTAATGAATATATAATGGAAAATATAAGAGTATAGGAAACCAGGGAATGAGGGCCCAAATTGGAGAAATACTAGTCCAGAAGCTTAAGATATGAGATTGAAGGACCAAACCAGGGATCAGAGGCTAAGATGATCATCGTGAAGTGGAGGAGGGCTTCCCACTACCCTGAAATTTGGTAACTTGGGCTCCAATTGTTCCATCTTATCTGTTTATTGTCTGGCCTAAATATCTGTCCAGACTCTATAAGTGACAGTAATTCTGTCTGTAAATGTATAAAGAAAGGTGAAAATTGACTTGTGACTCGGTTTCTCAGCTTACCCTCCCAACAAAAGCCTGCACCTGCTCTGATTTAAATCAGTGGCAAAACTCGCACTGACTTCAGTGAGAACAGGACCAGTGCTTTATGGGTGCATTGTTTTCAAATATGTGCTGTACAGTATTTATTTATTTATTGATTGCACTGTGGTAATGCCTAGAGACTCTTATCAGGGTTCAGAACCCCATTTTGTTAGGCACTGTAAAATAAGTAACTAAAAGATTGTCCCTGTCCCCAAAAGTTCACAATCCAGCATATGCTAATCATAGAATATACGAGTTGTTAACATGAGCTGCAGTAGTTCAATAGAAATGTCATTTAGCACAGTGTGTGTGTGTGTGTGTGTGTGTGTTCCATAACGATATAATACTGAAGCAGGAAGAAGGTGTTCTGATTAATGAAAGGGATTCACGTAACTGAGTAAAACCAAATCCAGAGATTCTTCATATTTGCTAGTAACTGGATCATAGGAATTGCCATATTAGATTAGATCAGTGGTCCATGTAGTCCAGAAACCTGTTTCCAACCGTAGCCAGTATCAGCTGTTTCAGAAGAACATAGTATAATCTCATCATAGATATTTATCTAATACCTGACTGTAGAGAAAGTTTCTTCCTAGTCCCCGTTATTTAGTGATTAGATTACATCTTGAAATATGAGGGTTTATATGTCCCCTGTATTTTTTATGCAACTGGATGTAGTTATAACTCTAATTGTTTAATCCCTTTTATAATCCTGCTATTCTCTTAGGGCTTGGCTACACATACAAATTTGCAGCGCTGCAGCAGGGTGTGAAAACACATCCTCTCCAGCGCTGCAAATTGCGGCGCTGCAAAGCGCCAGTGTGGTCAAAGCTCCCAGCGCTGTCCGTTATTCCCCACAGGGAGGTGGAGTACGGACAGCGCTGGGAGAGCTCTCTCCCAACGCTGGTGCTTTGACTACACTTAGCGCTTCAAAGCGCTGCCGCGGCAGCGCTTTGAAGTGCTAAGTGTAGCCACAGCCTTAGTCTCTATGACATATTGTGGCAGTGAGTTCCACAGGATAATTCCATGCTGTGTTCTAAAGAAAAATATTTTCTTTTACCAGTTTAAATGTAATGAATTCCAGTTTCATTGTGTTACCTTGTTTTTGTAATGTGAAAAATATGTCCCCAGTTCACCTGGTGTGCAGCAGGTTGACCATGGACCACTGGTGGGCTGCAGAGAGCTGGCTGGTCACAGGGTGATGATGCTCTTGGTTTCCAATGGTGACATTTCATCAACAAACAGCTAAAACTCTCACTAAACATTTCCCTCATATGACTTTTCCATGTAAGCAATTGCAGTAGCAACCACTGGGATGATATATGGTGTGTGGAAGGGAAGGAGGCCTGCACAACCAGGAAGTGGACCATAAAATCACTTCTATTTAAAAGGCACTCCACACTATGAAAAAGTTAGTGAACCCTGGCTTTATAACATTCATAATTTCATCCGTTCTTCTTCATCTCATTTGTACCACCATTAATCATCCTCATCTCTCCTCATGGGGAATTCTTTCCCTATCTCTGATCCTCTTTACTGCCTGGCCCTTTCTGTTTCTGCTTGGAGATGGGATAATCACAACTGAACACAGTATCCCTAGGTGAGAATGTACCATTGACTTGTATTATAATGTGTTCCATAAAATTATCTGTTTCATTCACTATACATCATAACATTCATTTGCATTTTCACCACAGCTGTGCAATAAGCAAATGTTTCCACTGTTTCATTTTCCATTGTTCTCATCCGTCTACCTTTCGTTTTACCAAATCATCTACAGTATCTAAGGCATTTATGCCACATTCCTTACTGAGCAAACACCTTTCAAATGCTAACAGTAAGCACATTAAAAGATTCCTGAGTCTTTCATTCCATTTCATCCCTGTAAGGAAGAGCTACAGGAAACCCAGGTTTCCATTTTTAGGGGTCATTACAGTGACACTAGTTAATTTAATAACTGTTTTTGACTCTGCATGAAATCGCTGAATGGAGAAGTGGAAAAAGAAAAGGTTAAGTATTTTTGCTTTTTAGAAGGTGGATTGATGAAACCTTTTAAATAAACTAAAAAAGCACTTGCTGTTTATTGCTATAAAGCCCTAAAAATGGCTCACTGACTTATAGCTTGGCTCTGTTTGTGATGTTTATGATGCCATGCAGGATTAACTGATTTTGCCACTAAAGGGAAAGAAGATAAAACCAAAAAGCAGTCTGTAAATTCCAGCAACCAGGGGTGCCAACCTCTGCATCTCATAACAGATGAGACATTGACATTTTTATGTTCTCCAGTTTGTTTCTAGCTAGAGGCGACAAAGTTAATTGCTAGAAGCTGAAAAAGAACAGACTTAACAATGGCAACATGAGCTTTTTTGGGGGAAATGAGTGTTTGATTCCTCATGTTTTCTGTTTTTGTCAAGAATTAAAGAATCATTAAGGAAAGTAATAGGCAAAGCTGAACACGGCAGGAAAGTGAGAGTATTGATTGAGGGGACTGAAGGGAGGCATAAATGTCTACAAATTGATAGAGGAATGCTTTAGGGAGGATAGAGGTCCATTATTCTTACTAGACAATGAGGACAGAGCAAGAAATAATGGGCTAAAGTTGCAGCAGGTAAAATCTAGGTTAAATGTTGGGGAAACCTTCATATTTACACAGTCTTAGTTCTTGTGAAAGATATGGACTGACAGTCCTGCAGATCTGAAATCCTATATCTATCCACAGAACAGGCACCACATCATCTGACAAACATTTAGATACATTAACTTTAACCATGTGCATAGTCCCATTGAAGTCAAAGGGCTTAAGCAGCGTTCATTATACTGACTGAAAAAGTTTTTGATGGGTAGTAAATTGTAGCATTTTGCATACTGAACTGAACAGCTGACCCCTTTGTGAGTCCATGTGTGGTAATGAATAAGCCGTGTTATGTATGAGGAGCAGGCCATTATTTGTGTACACCAGAGCAGATTGGATAAATATGTGCATTCATCTTGGTATATTCCTAATGGACAACATTGCTTGCAGAGGTGTTTTCCATTAAGAACATGTTATCAAAATTCTGTTCCAAATAGCTATAGTTCTCAACATAAATATTGAGGGGGGAGCCATCAGAACTTTATACACCCTTCCGAAAATTATTTATTTTTCTCCCTACAATCTAATTTAACTTGAATAATAATACCAGTCACGGCAAGAGCAAAACTTTGGGGAATAATAACAAAAATGTATGATATTAAATGGAAAGAAGGAAAAACCAAAGTGGAGTTATATGTTTTAAATGTTTAATGATGACAGATTACGGTTAACTGTAAAAAGCAGACTCAAATTCAATATTCTGCTTTGCTCAGTCATAACTCAAGGGACCGCATTCTTTCTAATGTAAAAAAAGCAAAATCCTTCTGGATTAATAAAAATAAATCCTTGTGGACATCAATTTCAGCTGAGTTTTCCTTAGCAGAGATTAGAAATGTGAAGGGACCATCGATCATTTTGCATAGTCTCATTTATTTATCGTTCTATTTTAAGCAAAGTACTGAACATAGAAAAGATTCAAGTCTTATATAAATTAGGTCAGAATATTGATGGGGAAAACAAGCTATGGTCCAGATTGAACCACTCAAGCACAGACCCATATTGGGGGCTGTTCACAGTCACCTCACCCCAAGGAGAGCTCCAGGAGACATAGTGCCACAAGCTATGGAACACATTTTGGGCACCACCCTCTCTTCCCCTGCTGGCTGAAAAGGTCCTAAGGTTGGAGGCATATTCAATCTGTCTATCCAAGTATTCATTTGGCTTCTATCATTGTAACAACAGAATATTTAGAGATTTATCCTCCTGTGAGAAAGGGAATAGAGTAGGTGGGAATTATTTCAATGAAACACTTATTTTTCAAAGAAAAATGGTTGTTTATTTTGGGCCACTAGGTGCTACTGCAGTACAAATAATAAAGAAACCGGTTACTCAATAGTGCTGAATCAGGTAATCCTTGGTCATGCCAAGAAGTAAGCCTTATATTGGAACTTTTTATAAGAGCTTCTTTCATCAACCAACAACCCTTCAAAAAGCAGATATTTTCTTGCTCAGAACTGTCTTTTTTTTCAGTGTGAGTATGTAGCTAATCTCTAGTTTTATAGGATAGCAAACCTGAACTGAACACTGTGTTTTGATTTAGATTCCTCAGGCCAAGATCCCTTTACATCAGAAGAGGCCTTTGTGTAAATGACCCTTGTGCATATCACGAGTTTTCTGAAAGCGGAAGGAGAACAATATATCACATTCTCATGTCTCAGGACAGATACATTTTATTTTAAGAGCCTTGAACATCAGGATGAATGAACCAACAATGGGATATTTTGTGCTATGCTTTCAAAGCCATGCTACTATTTAAGCTCAAGTGCCTACCAAGCAAGGGAGGTTCCCATCAAGATAATATAAAAACTTGTTGCTTTCCTAATGGATGGAAAAGGAGAGAGATTTTCTCTACCAAAATGTTTGTTTGAAAGAAGCTGGGTCAGTACCTTGTAGCATGCTAAGACTTAGTATGCAGGAAATGAAGGATTGATGCTTTACAGTCTTCACAGCCTCTCCCATTCAATATAGTTTTCGACTTTTTAACTTTAGCATTGTTATTGACCTGCTTCTTTAGGTAACTCAGTCCTCATGTGTTCTAGAGGCCATGCACATTCATTCTGTTTATTCCCAGATATCTATGGTAAACAAGGACATTATATCAAAATGACAGTAGACTGTCTCCTGGGCCCAACTTGCAGATTCCTATTTCTGAAAGCTATTTCTAGTTTGTTCCCCACGGTAAAATCTTTGCAGCAAATTTAATGAGGTTGTTCTTATCTTTAGAAAAAGGTTGGGGTTTTCCTTTTAATTAGTTATCACTTATTCATAGTTAAAGTTGTTACATTTTCAATGACAATGGAAAAAAACATTGAATTAAATGTTTCAATAGAAGGAAAAAATATACTTATTGCGATATTTCTTACTTGGAAATAAAATGCCTGTACTCTGGCTTGCTTATACCAGGAGACACTTTAAAGACACCTCAGCAGTGGAATGAACTACCTGAAATATTGGTAAATATTGGTATTGGCATCACAGTCATAGGTGTAAAGATGGAAAAGTTGTGAATTAAACTGAAAAAAGAAATTTCAGTTTGAAAGTGTGTTATGCCTGAGGATGGGTGGCTACCAGGGAATGTATCTTTGATCTATGGACAGTCACAAACCTTGTTGAAGTTGGTGGGCATGATAACCACCTTCAGTCAAGGCTAAATGAGGGAGCAGTTAAATGCGGCTTTGTTTATTGATAGCTGAAACAAGTGAAACCACCACCCAAATCACAGACTAACATGGCAAGGCTGAAGCCTGGAGCTGAGTTCATGCAGTCTGAGGGATTTTCTCCTAGGGATTGAATGCAAAAGCATGGACTGGGTATTGTTTGGTGCAGCTGTGTGTATGAGTCAGAAGCAGTGGTAAAGCCAGCAAAGAAAAATAAAAAAGCAAGCAGAAAGCTCTGAGACATCCGGGGCGGCTCTAGGATTTGCGCCGCCCCAAGCACGGTGGCACGCCGCGGGGGGCGCTCTGGCGGTCGCCGGTCCAGCGGCTCCAGTGGGCCTCCTGCAGATGTGCCTGCGGAGGGTCTGCTGGTCCCGCGGCTCCAGTGGACCTCCCACAGGCACGCCTGCGGATGCTCCACCGGAGGCACGGGACCAGCGGACCCTCCACAGGCACACCTGCGGGAGGTCCACTGGAGCCGCCTGCCGCCCTCCCGCGGGATGCCGCCCCAAGTGCGCGCTTGGCACGCTAGGGTCTGGAGCCAGCCCTGGAGACTTCAGATGAAATATTTGGTAATGTGGCCCTGAGAGAATGTCAAGAGAGAGAGCTTTTGGGGCAGATTGCAAGCTCAAATTACCTTGAAATTGTGAGCAAGGAAACTGCCTTGTTTTTTTATTCTTAGTCTGTTCAGGGAAACAGGACAGGTTGTCCATTCTTTGTAAATAAACAGGATTGCATCAAGGAAATACTTGATGGAAACAGCCCATTTTAGTAAAAATAAATGGACAATAGGCAATTTTGCCTATAGGCAAATATCTTTTATGTGCTAGAAATCTCTGGAGCCATTTCACCCTTGTTCTGAGTTCTATATGTTTTGGTCTCTAGTAACACTCTCAAGACAAAAGAGGGAGAAGATATATCTCAGCAGCCTCAAGTTGGCAGAATTAGGCTATCCAGTACATAGGAACACTGGAATTGCCATACTTGATCAGACTTGAGGTCCATGTAGTTCAGTATCCTGTCTCTGACAGTGGCCACATGCTTCACAGTAGGCAGATGTAGGTTAAATTGTACCCCGCATAGGCATCAGCTGGAGATTGGGATGACACCTATTTCCAAAGGGGCCACTCAACACCCCCCCTTTTCATCTCATCAACAATTTCTGTGATTTTGTGTTTGTTTTTAACCTCAGGCAATTCTGTAACTCTTTCTTCCATCTTTTCCCTGTCAGTGTACTTTTCAGACACCACAGAACCACGTGGGCTGTAAGTATCTGACTGGAATGGAAGTCCATTCTGCAACTGACATGGGACACAAGGATGAGCAAGGAACCGAAAAGAGAAAAGCGGAATCACTGGAATCATGGGCATCCGGATTCATTGTGTTTTCTCCCAGTCTCTAACCTAGGACAACTGGGAGTGCTGTGTGGTGAGTAATTCAGGTATTCAGATTATTTTGGAAACTCAGGGATATTCTGTTGTGTTACCTCATAAATTAGACCGTGGTTAAACTTTCCTTGTGCTTTTGAATTGCATCATTTTCATGTCACCAGAGATGGCCTCAAGCCTTCAAACTTATCAGGTGGTTTGTAACTAGCTCCAAAAACAAACTTTTGCAATGCACAGGGCTGTTTGGATCCAGGGCTCATTTCCAGCCTCATCTCTGCATTTGACTTTTAATATATTAGTTATTTTCTTTTTACGTATTGTGAACGTAGAAGCCACACTCTGTTCAATATTATCAACAAACATGTGGACAATGGGGATCCAGTGGACATAGTGTACTTAGATTTCCAGAAAGCTTTTGACCAAGTCCCTCACCAAAGACTCTTATGTAAATTAAGTTGTCATGGGTTAAGAGGGAAGGTCCTTTCATGGATTGAGAACTGGTTAAAAGACAGGGAACAAAGGGTAGGAATAAATGATAAATTCTCAAAATGGAGAGGGGTAACTAGTGGTGTTCCCCAAGGGTCAGTCCTAGGACCAATCCTATTCACTTATTCATAAATGATCTGGAGAAAGGGGTAAACAGTGAGGTGGCAAAGTTTGCAGAAGATACTAAACTGCTCAAGATAGTTAAGACCAAAGCAGACTGTGAAGAACTTCAAAAAGATCTCACAAAACTAAGTGATTGGGCAACAAAATGGCAAATGAAATTTAATGTAGATAAATGTAAAGTAATGCACACTGGAAAAAATAACCCCAACTATACATACAATATGATGGGGGCTAATTTAGCTACAGCTAATCAGGAAAGAGATCTTGGAGTCATCGTGAATAGTTCTCTGAAGATGTTCATGCAGTGTGCAGCAGCAGTCAAAAAAGCAAACAGGATGTTAGGAATCATTAAGAATGGGATAGAGAATAAGACAGAGAATATCTTATTTCCCTTATATAAATCCATGGTATGCCCACATCTTGAAAACTGCATACAGATGTGGTCTCCTCATCTCAAAAAAGATATACTGACATTAGAAAAAGTTAAGAAAAGGGCAACTAAAATGAGTAGAGGTTTGGAACGGATCCCATATGAGGAGCGATTAAAGAGGCTAGGACTTTTCAGCTTGGAAAAGAAGAGACTAAGAGGGGATATGATAGTGGTATAGAAAATCATGTCTTTGTGGTTAAGGCACTTGCCTGGGACACAAACGATCTAGGATCAATTCCCAGCTCTGCTGTGGGCTTCCTCTGTGACCTTTGGCAAGTCCTATCCATGCCTCCATTCATTTTCTCCTCCTTCTTGTCTACTTAGACCACAAACTTTTCAGTGTGGGGGCCTGTGTCTGCCCCACACAGGCAGTGAAAGGGTTAATGTTGGCCTAAACAGCCAATTAACCCACCTGGCTTTACCTGGAGGGTGGGCCAGCCCCAATTAAAGATAAAACCCAGCTGGGGATGAGCTGGCTAATGGCTCAAAAGAGATGAAATTTGAAGCATAAAGGGGCTGCAGGGAACACTCAGCAGCTGCTCTCTTTTTATTAGAGGGCATAAAGACAGGCAGAAGCTGGGAGAGAAGGTTGTGATGTACTCGCCAGAGCTGGGGACCCCTGCTGGGTAGAAGGCTGCTGGGGGAGCTGTGATGGGGTAGAGCGGCCCTGCACTGGTACAACAGGGGTTAACCCTTCCTTCCTAGCAGAGGAAGCCATGCCTCGGAAGCTCTGCTGGGCATGCTCCAACTGGAGAACAGATATAAAAGCCTGCAGATCAGCTCAGTCTGGGTGGACCGCCAGAGGGGAAGGATGCACATTGCTAGCTCCTGAGGAGAGAGAGCCTGCGCGTCAGGATCCAGAAGTTAGCCAAGCCGAGGGACTACCTGGGACCCTGATGGGGGACGTCACAGAGGAGAAACAGACCGGAGGACCCCCTGCCCCAGATGAACTGGTATTCACAGTAGGAAGTGACCCAGGGGAACTCTAGAGACAAACAGTATTAGGGCTGTGGTAATGCTGGGTTTGTTGCAGGCGGATCCTCGCCGAGTGAGGGGCAAGGAGAGCTTGCCACTACCAGGGCTCTGGTTCGGGGCTCGGTGGAGAGGGCGGGCCCGAGTCCCCCTACCCCCTCACCTCCGAACCGTGAGGGATCTTATATGGACTCCGGCCGCTAGGCCGCACTACCCGGCTCATAAGGGAGGTTACATGGACTCTGGCTGCTAGGCCATGCTACCTAGCTTGTAAGGGAGGTTATATGGATTCTGGCCGCTAGGTCGCGCTACCGCGCCAGACGAGTGATAGTAGGGAGGAAGGCCAAGAGGCCATCACTGACCACCCGCAGAGAAGTGAACGTAAGGACTTGAGAGTGATGAGGCACCGGCACCCCATCGTACCCCTGCCACAAAGGGGCACCGGGGTGCCTGTTCCACCACAGGAGCCCTGAGGTAAATGGGAAGAAGCAGACCAACTGCTCAACCCAAGAGCAGCAGCGTGGTCCCGGAGGAGGTCAGCAGGGGTCCTCAGAAGCAGGGAGGCCCGGGGAGTGGAACGCTGCAGGATGGCAGCTTGCAGGAACCCTAATGTGAAAGTTGTGGTGGATTGGGAACACAGCCAGGGTCAGGACCAGATCTCCAGGGTGAAGTCCTGGGATGCACTGTTTGTTACAAGAGCTTGGAAAGGTGCTGGGGAGAAGGCCTGAAGAAAGGCTACAGCAGGAAGAAGTCTAGGGAAATTGCAGCAAGGAACTGGATGGAGCAGTGTTTGGTGCTAGGAATAGGGTGCCTGGGCTGGAACCTGGTGTAGAGGGAGATGCTAGGTTCCCTTTCGCCACTGAATAAGGTGGTGTGAAGCAACCTCCCTCCCCCCCCGCCTTTCAATGTAAGGGGATAAGGACAATTCAGAGCCATGGGACAAGGTTGTAAGGACCACTGAGGCCAGAATCAGGGGACAGAGACCTGATAAGGTTTTGGAATTATTACTTGGACTTCTGTTTGTTGGACTATTGGAAGTGGTGGACTTCAATGTGACCTGGCTGGAGGGCTGAGTCATGAGAAGAGGTGGATCACTGCGGTGCTGGATTTACCATTGGCAGGGGGCACTGGGGAGGAGAGCCAGCTAAGCCATACCCAGCCAGAGGAGAGTGCTGGCAGTTACCTAGCACAATGGGGTCTCAAGGCACTCCTAGTAGTGTACACGTCATAGTCTCATTTTTATTGTAAATTTCTTGCATCAGAATCTGCTATAAAAGTGTAGAACTGAAGTAACAGAAAACATTAGTTATGCTTAAGTAATTAATCTCACCTCTGACGTTTTCTGAATGAGTAATCTTTTGTATATGTTCCTCATTCAGGATCTTTGTAATGTTTGCTTCCTGACTTTGGGCAGTGGTAGATTGAGGAATATGCTGCCCAGATCTCAAAAAGGGCAGGTGAGGCACTCCTCATTGAAACTGTGTACTACGTTGTAGTGAGGTGGCCTGGCTCCCAGCTGCACCTGAGAGGGCCGAGCCAGAACAGCCGCCGCAGTGGGCGGAGCCACCGCCGCCTGTCCCCGCCCCCCCGGAAGTCAAGGGGTGGGACAGGAAGTATAAAGGCCCGGCCCCAGCACTCAGTTGCTGCCTGGCCGCTGGAGAGGACAGACGCTGGTGCCCGAGCTCCTGTTAGGCCGAGCCTTCCCCAAGCCCGGTACCCTGAGGAGCTGCCTGAGCGTCCCCTCGCCCCGCATCCTGAGGAGCAGCCCGACCTACACAGCGCTCAGCCCCACGAGGAGCCCATGGTGTGGGACATGGCGGAGGACTCCAGAGATGAGCAGGTACCCATGGAGGGGGAGCTGGGAAGTAGCCTGGGGGTAGCCGACCCCAGTCTGGCTACAGCAGACTTCGAGCCAATGTTGGTGTGTTGCGGTCAGGACCCCACCGACACAGCAGCAGACTAACTGCTGCTGTTAGGGCCCCGGGCTGGGACACAGTAGAGTGGGTGGACCTGTGTCCCCACTGCCACCCCCACTCACGGGTGGCAGTCTCCCCCTCACACCCACACTCAGGCCTAGAAGCCTGGACTTACCAGTGTTGCTCAGCTCCTGCCTGAGGGCCTGAGCCCCTGAACTGTTGCTGTTTTCTCAGCTCCTGCCCGAGGACCTGAGCCCTTGAACTGCTGTGTGTGTGCTCAGCTATTTGTTGCCCCGCCCTGACTGATGGCTTGGGCTTCAATTACTGTTTATTTTACTCAGCCCTGTCTGAGGGTCTGAGCCTTGAACTACTGCTTGTTGCCCCGCCCTGATCTAGGGCCTGGGCTTCACTGACTGTTTATTTTGCTCAGCCCCTGCCTGAGGGTCTGACCCTGTGAACTATTGTTTGTTGTCACGCCCTGACCTAGGGCTTGGGCTTTCCTAAATACTGTTTGTTGTGCTCAGCCCCTGCCTGAGGGTCTGAGCCCTTGAATTACTGTTTGTTGCCCTGCCCTGACCTAGGGCTCGGACTCTGGAGACTGAGCTGCTTACTTAGCCCCACATAGTGAAGCGGCCTGGCTCCCAGCCGCACCTGAGAGGGCCGAGCCCCACACCGGACCGTCTACATACGTACATAAGGAAATGTGTCATATCAGTGGTATATTGATTTGGAATTTAATACCCCACTCCTCCCCACTCTACTACCTGAGTAGTTATTAACTGATTCATCTCATTTGCCAGCAGGAAGTGACAAGCATCCCAATTAGTTTTGGTAGCGAGACAATAAGATTTGATTACATGCATCATAAATAGATGTAGATTTTTCAACAGATCAGGGATGAGCAGAAGCATAGATTCCAATTTAATCCAGAACCCCATCTTTAAAAATGAGTCTGGACCTGCAATATTCCAGACTGAAAGGGAAATTTCCAAAATATCCACTAGATGTCAGTATGGTTCTATAAAAATGCATTGAACATGAGCTGCTGATAGGGATCAACTCACTAACTTTATGTGAAGATGGTTCTTTCCTATATTAAGCCCTTCCAGCCTCCACACCATCGACAAAACTCCCTTATTTACTTGTCAATTCTTACTATCATATCTAGAATTTATAAAACTGTGGTGTAGCAGAAAGTGTCAATTTCTCTCAAAACTGTATATTCATAGAAATCTCATGTGCCTCTTCCTAAGAAAATTAAATATAGCCAAAGTCTTCCAACATCTCAAGGGCCAAAATACCGTGGGGAATAAGGATATCCCTTTCCAGGTTTTGTTTGAACTTATGGGCATTGGTCTGTTAATAAGCCCTGACCTGCCAAGACTTATACATGTGTTTAACTTTGTGATCTATGAGTAGTGACCAGACTAAGACAATACTCACAGAGTGAAATCCTGACCCCATTGAAGTCATGTGATGTTTTATGAAGTTAATGCTAACTTATTCTTATTAGATTACATTCAGCATCACTTAGTGGGGAAAAATATCTTTAGGAGCTCTGCTATTTCTGCTCTTTTTCTCTCTTTCCCTCATCTGTTTCTGTCCCTTTCCCCCTTCTCTGCATTTCATTCCTTTCAGCAACTTCTGATTCCCACCCCCTGGGGTTCACCTGGGATCCCGTTCCCTGCTCTATCTGGTTAAATGGTCAACAATGAAGTAGTTAATGATAACTCTAAAGCTTAGTCATGACCCTTTATGTGTTAACACCTCAGCAAAATTAGTAGAGTAAGAGGGGAATTGACACCTCCCAGAAACATTGTTTCAGGTTGTCTGAAAACTCAGGAAAACAATACTGCATTGGCTATGCTTGGTTCACGTTTGGAAGACTGTTTGCCAATGTGAGGGCTAGAGACTCTTTTTAAATGGAACATTGGCTTCTACAATATCTTAATAAGCCGTGCAGACACATCAAGAGGGCTAGGTGCTTGACTCACTGTGGTTTTAAAGGCCCAAAAGTTAAACATTTTAATTTTTTGCCATGTGTTGTAGCCGTGTTGGTCCCAATATATGAGAGAGACAAGCTACATATGAATGCCCATACTGGGTCAGACCAATGGTCCATCTAGCCCAGTATCTTGTCTTCTGAGAGTGGCTGGTGCCAGATGCTTCAGCAGGAATGAACAGAACAGGGCAATCATCAAGTGATCCATCCCCTGTCATCCACTCCCAGCTTCTGGCAGTCAGAGGCTAGGGATACCCAGAGCATGGGATTGTATCCCTGACCATCTTGGCTAATAGCCATTGATGGACCTATCCTCCATGAACTTATTTAATTCTTTTTTGAGCACAGTTATAGTTTTGGCCTTCACAACATCCCCTGGCAACGAGTTCCACAGGCTGACTGTGCGTTGTGTGAAGAAATACTTCCTTATGTTTGTTTTAAACCTGCTGCCTATTAATTTCATGAGGTGACCTCTATTTCTTGTGTTATGAGATGGAGTAAATAACACTTCCCTATTCCCTTTCTCCACACCATTCATGACTTATAGACCTCTGTCATATTCTGCCCCCTGCTTAGTTGTTTCTTTTCCAAGCTGAATAGTCCTAATTTTTAATCTCTCCTAATATGGAAGCTGTTCCATACCCTTAGTCATTTTCATTGCCCTTCTCTGTACCTCTTCCAATTCTAATATACCCTTTTTTTTTTTTTAGAAGAGGTGACCAGAACTGCATGCAGTATTTAAGGAATGGGTGTACCATGGATTTAGATAGTGCCTTTCCTAACGCTTCCCAACACTATTACCTTTTTTTCTGTTGCTGCACATTGAGTGGATGTTTTTAGAGAACTATCCACAATGAATCAGTAACAAGCTAATTTGGACCCCATCATTTTGTATGTGAAGTTGGGATTATATTTTCCAATGTGCATTACTTTGCTTTTATCAACATTGAATTTCATCTGCCCTTTTTTTTGCATAGTCACCCAGTTTTGTTAGAACTCCTTTCAGTCTTCTTTGTACTTAACTGTATCAACTGAAAATTTTGCCACCTCACCATTTACACCTTTGTCCAGATCACACAGGTTCCAGTAAAAATCCCTGCGGGAGTCGTCTATTTACCTTCCTCCACTGTGAAAACTGACCATTTATTCCTACCCTTTGTCTCCTGTCTTTTAACCATTACTGATCCTTGAGAGGACCTTCCCCCTTATTCCATGACTGCTTATTTTGCATAAGAGCCTTTGCTGAGGGACCTTGTCAAAGGCTTGCTGAAAGTCCAAGTATATATCCACTAGATCACCCTTGTCCATGTTTGTTTGATTCCCTCAAGGAATTCTAATAGAGTGGTGAGGAATGATTTCCCTTTACAAAAGCCGAAAAGAAACAAGTCTTTGAGCTACACGGGCTCGGTGTAAGATCAAAAGCTTGTCTTTCACGAACAGAAGCTGATTGAATAACTGACATTACCTCACCTACCTTATGTCTCAAACATTTTAATGGCATGTGTTTTACTTTTCATTGGCTGGAGACGAAAAGACAGAAAAGTGAAGTGTAGGTGAGGTAAATATGTGTTCAGAGGGTTTTTTTAATGCATAATTGATACTTTTTTTAAGGATTGTGTTTATGGTTTAGGCTATAAAGCAGAGGACTGGGAGTCAGAATTATCTCTGCCATTAACTCTCTATATGATTTTGAGGAAGTCATTTAACTTTTTTCCATGCTTCACTTTATCCTGGTGCAAGGCAGGTGCCTGATTTACCTTCCTCAGCAGGCTGATGCAGCATAATGAAATCTTGTCAACTTTGTTGAAATGCATTTGTTGAAATGAAAGATAATATATAAATGCAAAGTTTTAGAGGGACACAGTCAACTTAAATCACATTTATCTCTGAAATTGTGCTGCTACTTTTGTTACAAGTGACACCTGAAAGAGCAAAGAAACGTTTTTCCTTTTCAGTTTGTTTAATTTGTGTGTTTGGCGGCACTTCATGTAAATCAGTATCATTGTATCTCTTGTATAATGGTCACTTCCCCCTGCAAGGATCTTTCCCACAGTAACATGTTTTAAAATAGGAAAGTGAGATTGAAGTCACAAAATTTGGCAATGGAACTGTAACATGGAATGATACTTGAAGCTCACTTTTTAAAAAGTGACTAGATTTTCCAGGTGAAAGTGTCTCCTTAAAATAAATATTACACTCTGTAATTGACATCTATGTTTGGCTACATACTATCCTGCCCTCTACTAAAAGCCCCTATTAAAATTGCTTCAGGGGATGTCAGTGATGCCTGAAGCAGAAACCAATGGGTTAAAGTCAAGTAGCTCTGCCCAAACTATATCTATGAGTATTATTCATTTTCAGGCTCAGGGGAAGGAGGAGGGAAAAAAAGATAAACATCTAATACAGAGTAAAATCTCTGATACAAATGAACAAGCACAATTAAATGGAAGGGGGAGACAGCACCAGACAAGGAGAGAAGCATATAGGGGGAAGTGCTGAAGATTCCCTACACTTGAGATACATGTGATTCACGTTGCACAGGAGGTCTGGTAGGAACACACAGAGCAGCACTGTACCTCAGTAGATGTGGTCTTAGTCTAGACTTTGCCACTGACTTTCCTGTGATCTTGAGCAGGTTTCCTCCAATGAAGTGTGCCTCTGTTTCCCCTTTATCTGTCATGTCTATTTAGATTTTAAGTGCTCTGAGAAAGATGGTCTCTTACTATGCACCCAGGAAAATGGGGCTTCAAACTTGCTTTAGGCCCCTAGGCATGACTGTAATACAAATAATAATATAACAGCAGAATCCAACACACACTGTTCTGAATGTTCTTTTTAAAAAGACCCGACTAAGCAATGCTGCTAGGAGTCATATAGTGCTATTCTTTAAAGAATGATTGTTTCAAAACTATCCAGCAGCTTTAAATAAACCCCACAAAAATAGGACGCTGGAAGCAATCATTACATTTACATGGTTAAGGACATACATTTGCAGAAGAAAATTGCAAATCACCGAAACAAGTCCTTGTGGTTTTCAATGCTTGTTCTCCATTATTTTTCTTTCTATCTATTTTTGAGCATTGTTATAAAATCAGATCTTGTAAATTCAAACTGGTTCTACTTTTCCATTGAGATGATGTAACCAGTTCAGATTAAGAACTGTGCCTTTTAAGAAAGCCATTTAATGATTGGCACTGTTTGGTGTCACATTCTGGGGTGCAGTGTAGACCAATGCAAGGTTGTGTCACTGCCTGCCTTGTAATCCTGAGTGCCTCTAATGCCCTGATGCTGCATCTTGCAGCCCGGACACCAACAGCCAGCAGAAAAGCATGCAGTTCCTCAAGTGTCTGTGTACTGTGCAGGCCAGGTTCAGCACTCTGACTCCAGCAGCCAGCCTACAACGCAACAGCCCCATCCTGGGTCTCCGCCAGCTTTCGTTACTACTTGCAGGGTGACCCAAATGTATCCCAGTCCCAAATGTCACCGAAACCATGTGCCCTGATAGGTCCAGCCCTCTCCTGGAACACTCAGAGAAGTAATAAGTTCTGTTGCTCCTTTAAAGAGACAAAATCCCTGTTTATTTAACTGGAAATAACAATCACTTCAGTGCAAACATGGCACTAGACTGGTTTAGATTAAAAGTACAACACGTTTACTTAATCAAAAAGAGGTTTTAAGTGAGTGCAAGTGCAAGGAATAAAGACAAAATGGTTACAAGCAAATAAAAGTAAAATATGTTTTCTAGTGGTTAAGACTTAACAAGCTACAGTCTTGGTTCAAGGTAGATTTCTTACCAGTCTATTTCTTTCCAGCCACGGCTGGCTGTCTCCCTCTGTCAGGACCTTCCACAGAAGAACAAGGGGCTGGTTTTTTTTCCTTTTTTCCTGTCTTTGGATGAAAGGTTTTCACTTTTTTTCAGTTTTCAGTTCCTTCCCATTTCAACCCTTTCCCTGAAGGACCCTCCTTTCTCAAGAGTTCTTGATGCTGGTGATGATGGCCATGATGGCCTCTTCTTCTCTCTTCTCTTCTCTTCTTTTCACTATTCTGTCCCCCACCCACACTCTGATCATTTCTTTTCTTTTTTCTTTTTCTGGACCACCCCCCGCTACTGATTTGTATGTAATGGGGCTGTTGTTTTTTTTTTTCACACCACCTTTTAATTTTTCATTGGAGATTGGTACAGAGGATGTAAGGTAGCTATCTGGAGAAAACATGTTTCTCCCTCTGTTTGGACAGAGCCATTAAAGCATAATATCAGTGAGTATCCATAATTCATCTTAGTGTTAATACATACATTTCACAATGCTATCAGTCACCAGTGTGATGTTAGCTTTCCTAAAAGACCTTACTTGATACACTTTTATATTACTACATACAATAAGCTGATTCAATTACTTATGATTTGAGATTCAGCCCTCCTGTCTTTCTAGTTAAGAGGCTATCTCCCCCACTGGCAAGGTTGATGGCTTTGTTTACCTTTTATGCAAATATGCCTTCATTGTCTCCACCTGATGATCAAGCTGCTCAGACAAAAAGTACACATTCCATTCTCTAGGGCAGTTTGGGCTTATGCACTGCTTGCCAAACACATTGTAAGAATATAATTCCAGCACATCTCCATAACTTCACTGCATCCATACATCACACAAGAATATTAATGATCAGTGTTAATTTTCCAATGAGATATTATATGCCATCTTTTCGCGGATATATCATGACAACAATACGTTAGGTGTAATATGTACTTCCGGTCTGACCAGAGCTGTTGACATAGAGTGGTGAACCTCCAGTGGGCTTCTGTGTCTCAGTGGGCAGTCTCAGCAGAGCAGCCAAGGACTGCTTTGACATCAGCTGACTCAATCCTCACCTCAGCGGTCATGGCTGAGGCACATTGAAAGGGAAGAGCAGAGCGGGAAAGACTGCACTGTTTCAGCCAATGCTGTACCGGCTTTATGGAGAGGCACAAAACCCCTTTAATTTTATGAGCTACCAACTTGACACCTTCCATGAGCAACTATGCATAATCCTTACACTTTGTGTGAACCATCTGTCATTACTTGTATTGAACTGGTGCCCAGAGATTCCAACCATGATCAGATCCCCATTGTGCTAGGTGATGTACAAACACATTCAGAGACGGTGCCCGTCCTGAAGACAGACAGGAGAAAGGAAGGATTACTAGCCCCCATTTTACAGAGTGGGAACTGAGCTATGGAGAGCTGAAGTGATTTGCTCAAGGTGACACAGGGATTCTATGGCAGAGCTGGGAATTGAACCCATCCATGTCTTCCACTCCAGTACCTTACCACAAAATCCATCCTTCCTCCCTACCAAAAGTCATCAGGGAAATGAGCAAAATCCTTTGAGCTGTGGAAATGTGCTGTTAGCCATTTTTCTTTCTTCGTTTTCATGTTCAACCTTTCCTGATTCCAGCTGGAACTTTGAGCAGAAATGTTGAAAACCTGCACCAGAGGCTGCTCTTAGATTTTTGAGGGAGGTTTAGACAAGAAACAGTGACACTTCTGAATTTTCAGGTGCATAATTTGAACCAGACCTTGGGGTCTTTTAAATTCAACCATCACTAATTTTAATCAGATAATAAAAAATAGACCACTCAGAGATGCACATTTATAAAACGCCCACCATATTATTCAATAATCAGTCAAACATGGTTTGAGTGTCTGACTGCACAGCACACGTGCACATTCATGTGTGCTGAAAATAGCATGTCAGTGGTGGTTCACTTAACCCCTACAGACCAAATTGCCCATATAAATAAAAGCTCAGGCATTTTGGAGACAATGATTTGAAAATGCAGTCCAGCGGGGCTTACTCAGATCATTGTTCTTTTGCTTTTACTGAGGCTTATGCTGCAAATCACTGTGGCAAATCATCCCAGTGGGTATTTTATTGGGGAAAATAATAGGTTCTGCAAAGTTAATGTTCTTCTACTTGACTATTAGAGAGGGTTTTGATATTTTGGAGTAGTGCACTTCTGTCTGACTCTCTTACAGATGTAATTTTCCTTTTTTGTTTCTTTGTGTTGGAAATTGGAAGGGGGAGAGAGACTCTTTGAAAAGATTTATGATAGAAGTTTGCTTTGTAGGAAACTTCACTGTAGAATAAGATGAGGTAAAATTTCAGATTGTGACCAAAGGCCAAAAAAGAGAGAGAGCCCAAATCAATAACACAGTAGGTGCCAGCCATTTGTAAACTCTATTTTCTCATTCAGGTACCATCTAGCATCCTATTAGTTTTGTGCTTTGCACAGGGTTTGACTCTGATAGATGAATGGCAGAGATTTCAGTACTTTTATCAGCAGAGCTTTGTATCTAATGCTATATATAAATCAAATCTGAATGTGAACCCAATATGGATTAGTCAACATTTCCTTAGCCATCCCCCAATCTCTAGTGGCTTTCCACCTGACTGATAACAGACTTAATTACCTTAATTTTTTAAGCTCATCCTAATAAAGAATGTTGGTTTGGGATTTCCAGATCTTAGGCCTATCTACATGGGGAGTTTAATCTGGTTTGAAAACACCTGTGTCCACATGACACAATTCATTGTTGCATACTGACTTCGCATTTATTGTGAATTCTAGAGTCCTCTTTCAAAATGAACCACCTTGACTGTGAATTGAGATAGTATGGTCTGCTGCAGACAGTGCTGCTGCAAAACACTTTGGCACTCTTCCAGTGACTATCCCACACTGCTTAGCAGTCACACACAACTCACTTGTCACTTTACATGTGTGGCTTCCCCTGCTCTGGGGTCAAGTTGCCCAAGATGTCCCCTCCCTGCCTATAAACTGTCACACGGCCAAATTTTGTCCATTTGCTCCTGGATTCCAGTTATCACCGTACCTTAATACCCCAGAATCCCTACAACATGCCTCAAGCAGCTGCTTGGTGCTGGGCTTGGACCTGGGTCTCATCACCACCTGGGGAGAAGTGTCAGCGGTGGAAGCTATTGTGGCCAGCCATCAGTATAAAGTCCTTTTTGTGGATGCTGGTCAGCAAATGTCCATGAGGGGCCAGGACCGGGACACTGAGCAGTGCTGGATAAAGAGCAAACAGCTTAGGACCACCTACATTAAAACTAGGCTTAACAGGAAAATATCCAGCAGGGGACCTGTAACCTGGCCATTTTTTTATGAGCTCTGGACAGGAGTTTACATATCTCCATGATCACCAAACCCAGGAAGCTTATGAAGCCTGCTGCTCACTCCACCTCCACTGCCCACCCCAAGGGATGACCAGCAAATTTCAGAGGATGAGCCCCAGGAGCCAGTGTAGAGACCTCCCTGGAAAGCCAGGATTCCTGATTCTGGCTAGGTAGAAAGGAAGTCTGATTCCTGCCCTGCAGAAACCAGCCCTGATTCCCAGTCAGCAACACAGACCGGGACTGAGGAGTTTGATTCTACGGAGGGGAACCTTTATAATTTTTTTAAATTAATATTTGTTTTAATGTATTATTATTGCAACACCCCATCCTAGCTGGGTACCCATGGCTGCAAACATTGCAGGCACATCTGTGCTAAAGCCTTTCTGAGTCCTTTGTCCATGTCTCTCTCACCCTATTGGCTCACTCCGTCTGTTTGAACACTTCACTCTCCAAATACATCTTTCCCAAATGGCAGCTACTCTGGCTGGGCAGTCAGCCTCTGTCTCCTACTAAAGCCCTGACTACTGACCATTTTCAGGCCTACACTGTGCCCATGCAACTATTTTTCCTTTCCTCTTCCCTCAGCTGTCCTGCCTGGCAAATACCATCCCTGCCCCCTTCCCCAACTCCATTCAAAATGGCAGGTGGGCGCATGGCATAGCTGCAGCCTCTACTCCACACCACTCCTGCAGCAGATTTGAATAAGGGAAACATTATTTTGTATGAAATGCAAAAGTTTATTAAGACAGTGGTTACAGGAAAATAAGTTTGGATAGTGTTCTCACTTTACATGAGGTAGACAGGGTCACTGCATGTCAGTAACGCTACAAAGAGTAAATACCCTGTAATATCCATTCTTACAGATTGGAACCAGTGAATGCTTCTGCCAATCAGTACAGATCCCATCTATTTTCCTCTACCCTTTTCCCAACAAGTCTGCAGGTGAGAGAAAACAAAATCTAAGGCTAAGAAATTGCAAAATTTGTGTTCTGAGATTGAGGAATAACTGCATGGCCTTGACCCTTCTGTCCTCTCCCCCAGAATAGCTTGTGACTCCCTTTCACTCCTGCAACACTTCTGGGAGGTGACTGTCTTGGTGAATAACTTCACAATGTATCTCGCTCATCTGCCCTTTGCCTGTTTGAATAGAACCATTCTTTGCCTCCTAGTCCCCAACCTCAGCGTAATGTCATCCAGAGCGAGGATAGCCTAAAGGGAATGTGTGTAGGGGGGGGTTTCTATCCAGCTCACCCACAGATGCCCCCATTAACCTCTCCAACACCATATAAGTACCCCCAAGGCACAGCAAAACTGCAAAGCCAGACTGGGAATGTAATTCCCACCCGCAGACGAAGACATATCTCCTTACACATCTCGTCTCCCTCCACTCCTTCCAAGCTCCAACTACAATGCACAGCTGCAAAACCATCCAGCCCAATGCACTACCACTTACCATCTCTGAGGGTCCCCCCAGATTGGGAATAATCTCAGGGAGGGAAAGCCAGAAATGCATTTCAAAGAAAGAAAAAAGATTATGAACAATAACCAATTTTTAATACCCCCACAACTACTGGCAAGACTCTCAAGGATAGGGCCTTTATCAGTGGCCGAGGGGGAGGAAACAGAAAACTTGTGATGAAAAGATGGGAAGATGCAGAGGCAGGTGCTGGAGGCAATACAAAGCCAAAATGCAACACACAAATTTTAAGGCAGCAGGGAAAGCAGTACTGCAAATGAGCACCCAGCCATGTTATATAGCCCTTGGCCAGTATAGGCTAATGAAAAGCCCCACCATACCCCTGCAGCATTGTTTCCAAAGGCCATTCCCCTCTCAGACCCCAGCTCAGGACACTGGGAAAAGTGGTACCTGGGATTCCCGTTCTTTTGAGCTCTCTGTCACCCCTGGTATCTTCAAGCCACAGCACTCCACACCAGAATCCCCCATGAACCAGAAGAGGCAGATCCAAGATGTAGACTCATCTGTGACTTTCAGCCCTCCTCCCCTTGCACTGTGCCCTGTGCTGCACTCTTGCACATCGCTGTTTTGTTTCACTGCTGTTTTAATGAAAGGGTTCTGTGTAGTTAGATGTCTGTATGGCACACATGTATTGATGGTTAAAGTAATTAATGCAACCATTCGACAACCAAAAGTAGCAACTGATTTTTCAAAAAAATTAAACAAACCAACTCCCCCACCCCTAAAATTGATTAACAAAATCCACTTCTGCTTTAATAACATTGTATATGAGAAGGATTTATTTTTGAGACTTTTATTCAATGAACTTTCCTTGCAAGTGAAGGAGACCATTCAGGTAGTTGGTATTAGCACTTTAACAAGAAATTATTTAATATTTGAAAATATTGTACTATTGTACAATAGAGTGTGCATGTAGCAAGAAATAGACTTTTCTCTCACATCTCAACAATTGAGACTCTGTACTGCAGCAGTTCTCAAACTGTGGGTGGGGACCCCATTTTAATGGGGTTGCCAGGGCTGGTGTTAGACTTGCTGGGGCCTGGTGTCCTGGATCAAAGCCAAAGCCTGAGACCCACCACTTGGGGTTGAAGCCGAAGCCCGAGCCTCACCATCTGGGGCCAAAGCTCGAGCTTCACCACAACCCAAAGGCTTTAGCCCCGGGCAGTAGGGCTTTGGTTTCAGCCCTGGGTTGCGGGGCTCAGGCTACAGGCTCCCTGCTGAGTGCTGAAGTCCTTTGCCTCCCCCGCACCTGGGCTCAGGCTTCAGTTCTCCCTCCTTGGGTCATGTAGTAATTTGTTATCAGAAGGGGGTCGTGGTGCAATGAAGTTTGAGAAACTTTGCTCTACTGTATTCTACCTAGTCGAAGCAAATTATTTTGGCCACTCAGTGAAAGTAGAGGATATCTAATCTTGAAAGCTGGTGTTTGTAGAGATAACGTATAGTTTGGAAAAAATACATTGATCAGAACCATTTATTGTACAGAAAAAGATGCTTTGTTAAACGTTTGATGTGCCATTGTGAAATGAATGCTAGGTTCAGTCCCAATCCTAATTGAGCAGCTTTTCACATCACAAAAACCACCACCGTGATTGTCACAAATTATCAATCTTCATGTCAGCTTTGGTAGAGAGGTCAAAATTGAATGGAATAGATTCTTGCCAGTACAAATTATCCCTGTAGGCCATTGCTGCGCCACATGGGCAAGCATCGATTTGGGTAAACTGACACCGTTGTCAGCATCGTTTCAGTTCCATGGACAAATTAAGAATAATAGTTTCCAATACTGTCAATCAAGCTTCATTCAAATGCCTTAAATTCACTTCAACAAAGGCCCTGTCTAAATTCAGATGCAGCACTAATTTAAATAAATTGGTTTCTAATGTGTTGTCTAAACACACAAGTTGTACTTTACCAATATAGTTAGTGTGGTACAACCCTCTTAGGCCTTGTCTATACTGGCAAGTTTCTGCGCAGTAAAGCAGCTTTCTGTACACACTGCCCAAGCCACTGCCAAGGTGTACACACTGCCAAGCCACTTAGTGTGCAGAAACTGCGGAGTTGCAGTGCTGTAAAAAAAACACCCCGACGAGAGGTGTACAGCTTTCTTCACTGGGGCTACAGCATCGCAGTGCCGGTGTAGATGACCTGGTTGATTACAGCGCTGCAATTGGCCTCCAGGAGGTGTCCTGCATACCTGTTCTCGCCTCTCTGGTCATTGGTTTGAACTCTACTGCCCTACCCTCAGGTGACCAACTGTGAGCCTCACCCCTTGGGAATTTTGAAAGTCCTCTTCCTGTTTGCTCAGTGACACATGCAGTGGTCTCAGTGCATCTTTCCAGGTGACCATGCCTGTTCCATGCACCAGGCGATCCCCCGCTTGGAGCAATGCCGAACTGCTGGACCTCATCAGCATTTGGGGAGAGGATGCTGTCCATTCCCAGCTGCGCTCCAGCCATAGGACTTATGATACCTATGGACAGATTTCATGATGCATGACAGAAAGGGGCCATGACCGGGACACACTGCAGTGCAGGGTCAAAGTGAAGGAGCTGCGGAACGCCTACCACAAGGCACAGGAGGCAAGCTGCTGCTCTGGTGCTGCGCCCACGAGCTGCCAGTTCTACAAAGAACTCCAGGAAACTCTCATGGAGATACTGGGCAATCCGCTGCTGCAGGTTCTTTGGCAGAACTGCTTTGTTTCTTGCCCCATTAATGGTAACTTTCTTGCTTCACTCTGCCATCATGGGAAGGGGAGGGAGAGGAGACCATTGATGTACACAGGTGAGCTGCCTAAAGGCCAGGGCAGAAGCTGCAGTCTTGGAGAAGACCCTCCCTTGATTCCTTGCTTACCCTCAGCAGTGAGATATCTTTCATAGTGAGCACAGCCTGTGGAAAATGTGGGGACAGTAATGATTATAAGCTCCCCCGCCCCCTACAGTGCTGGCTCTCCTGAAGAGCCATGTGCCCAGTGTACAGTACGGTCCTGGAACACTGATTTCCCCTGCCCCTGTGGCTACTCACCATTTTGGGGGTCTTGTGGCTAATGAGTGCTTGCCTGGGGTCAGCTAGTTAGTGACAGGTATGTGAATAGTGGCTGTGTTTTAAATCACCGAATCAGTGGCCTGTGTGTTGCAAACAATACTGCTTTGCGAACAGGGGCTGCTAACAGGGAGTTTTGCAAGGGAGTTTAGAAGGGGAGTGGGAAGGGAGTGGGAACCCCTCGCCAGCCCTAACCCCGTCCCCGTGGCCCCCCCCCTAAAACCTATAAACCGTACCACAGTCCAAAACTACTTTCTGTAAACCACCCTTTCACTAACTAGGAGACAATGCAGGCAGAAGCCCAGCAGCAGAGTGGGGGCTATCCAGTTTATTGCACTGACTGTCACATGTATGATTACCTGCCCTGTGGGCGGGTTGCGTATGTGTGCAGTCGGTGCAAGGAGCTCCTGGCCCTCAGAGACCATGTACGGGCTTTGGAGGCCAGGGTGGCGGAACTGGAAGAGCTGAGAGAGGCAGAGAGGTATGTTGATGAGGCTTTCCGGGACACTGTAGAATTGTCCCACCTCTGCTTAGACAGCTCCTGTGCTGTTGAGGAGGAAGAAGGGCCCAGGGAAGTAGAGCAGTCGATGGGAGCAGAGGGAAACCTTCCCGTAGTTGGGACCCTCCTTCCAGATGGTGCTGGGGTTGCCTCTCGCACTGAGGTTGCCTCTCCGGGGGAGGGAACTCCAGTTTCTAGGAAAAGGCAGGTGTTAGTAATGGGAGATTCGATTATTAGAAATGTAGATAGCTGGGTCTGTGATGACCGGGAGAACCGTATGGTGACTTGCCTGCCTGGTGCGAAGGTTGCGGATCTCTCAAGGCATCTAGATAGACTTATGTGTAGTGCTGGGGAGGAGCCGGTGGTCGTGGTACATGTAGGTACCAATGACATAGGGAAGGGTAGGAGAGATGTCCTGGAAGCCAAATTTAGGCTGCTAGGGAAGAGACTGAAATCCAGGACCTCTATGGTGGCATTTTCAGAAATGCTCCCAGTTCCACGCGCAGGGCCAGGTAGGCAGGCAGAGCTTCAGAGTCTCAATGCGTGGATGAGACGATGGTGTAGAGAGGAGGGGTTCACGTTCATTAGGAACTGGGGAAACTTCTGGGATGGGAGGGGCCTATACAGGAGAGATGGGCTCCACCTAAATCAAAGTGGAACCAGACTGCTGGCACTAAACATTAAAAAGGTTGTAGAGCAGATCTTAAACTAGGAGATGGGGGAAAGCCGACTGCTGCAGAGGAGCGTGTGGATCGGACACAGACTTCTCTTAGGGGAGAGTCTGATGATAGAGAATCTCCAGGTTATAGTCAGAAGCAGAGGAATGAGAAGTATAATGTAAGGGCTGGATCAGATGATAAACAGTCACATAAAAAAGAATCTGGCACATCAGAAAAAGGCAGGCGAAAAAACAGGGACAAGTTTTTAAAGTGCTTGTACACAAATGCCAGAAGTCTAAATAATAAGATGGGTGAACTAGAGTGCCTTGTGATAAAGGAGGATATAGATATAATAGGCATCACAGAAACCTGGTGGACTGAGAGCAATCAATGGGACACAATCATTCCGGGGTACAAAATATATCGGAAGGACAGGACAGGCCATGCAGGGGGAGGAGTGGCACTATATGTTAAAGAAAGTGTAGATTCAAATGAAGTAAAAATCTTAAGTGAATCCACAGGTTCCATAGTGTCTCTATGGATAGAAATTTCATGCTCTAGTAAAAATATAACATTAGGGATCTATTATCGACCACCTGACCAGGACAGTAATAGTGATGATGAAATGCTAAGGGAAATTAGAGAGGCTATCAAAATTAAGAACCCAATAATAGTGGGGGATTTCAATTATCCCCATATTGACTGGGAACATTTCACTTCAGGAAGAAATGCAGAGATAAAATTTCTCGATACTTTAAATGACTGCTTCATGGAGCAGCTGGTACGGGAACCCACAAGGGGAGAGGCGACTCTAGATTTAATCCTGAGTGGAGCGCAGGAGCTGGTCCAAGAGGTAACTATAGCAGGACCGCTTGGAAATAGTGACCATAATACAATAGCATTCAACATCCCTGTAGTGGGAAGAACATCTCAACTGCCCAATACTGTGGCCTTTAATTTCAAAAGGGGGAACTATACAAAAATGAGGGGGTTAGTTAGACAAAAGTTACAAGGTACAGTGACTAAAGTGAAATCCCTGCAAGTTGAATGGGCCCTTTTTAAAGACACCATAATAGAGGCCCAACTTCAATGTATACCCCAAATTAAGAAAAACAGTAAAAGAACTAAAAAAGAGCCACCGTGGCTTAACAACCATGTAAAAGAAGCAGTGAGAGATAAAAAGACTTCCTTTAAAAAGTGGAAGTCAAATCCTAGTGAGGCAAATAGAAAGGAGCACAAACACTGCCAACTTAAGTGCAAGAGTGTAATAAGAAAAGCCAAAGAGAAGTTTGAAGAACGGCTAGCCAAAAACTCCACAGGTAATAACAAAATGTTTCCTAAGTACATCAGAAGCAGGAAGCCTGCTAAACAACCAGTGGGGCCCCTTGACGATCAAAATACAAAAGGAGCGCTTAAAGATGATAAAGTCATTGCGGAGAAACTAAATGGATTCTTTGCTTCAGTCTTCATGGCTGAGGATGTTAGGGAGATTCCCAAACCTGAGCTGGCTTTTGCAGGTGACAAATCTGAGGAACTGTCACAGATTGAAGTGTCACTAGAGGAGGTTTTGGAATTAATTGATAAACTCAACATTAACAAGTCACCGGGACCAGATGGCATTCACCCAAGAGTTCTGAAAGAACTCAAATGTGAAGTTGCGGAACTATTAACTAAGGTTTGTAACCTGTCCTTTAAATCGGCTTCGGTACCCAATGACTGGAAGTAAGCTAATGTAACGCCAATATTTAAAAAGGGCTCTAGGGGTGATCCCGGCAATTACAGACCGGTAAGTCTAACGTCGGTACTGGGCAAATTAGTTGAAACAATAGTAAAGAATAAAATTGTCAGACACATAGAAAAACATAAACTCTTGAGCAATAGTCAACATGGTTTCTGTAAAGGGAAATCGTGTCTTACTAATCTATTAGAGTTCTTTGAAGGGGTCAACAAACATGTGGACAGGGGGGATCCGGTGGATATAGTGTACTTAGATTTCCAGAAAGCCTTTGACAAGGTCCCTCACCAAAGGCTCTTACGTAAATTAAGCTGTCATGGGATAAAAGGAAAGGTCCTTTCATGGATTGAGAACTGGTTAAAGGACAGGGAACAAAGGGTAGGAATTAATGGTAAATTCTCAGAATGGAGAGGGGTAACTAGTGGTGTTCCCCAAGGGTCAGTCCTGGGACCAATCCTATTCAATTTATTCATAAATGATCTGGAGCAAGGGGTAAACAGTGAGGTGGCAAAGTTTGCAGATGATACTAAACTACTCAAGATAGTTAAGACCAAAGCAGATTGTGAAGAACTTCAAAAAGATCTCACAAAACTAAGTGATTGGGAACAAAATGGCAAATGAAATTTAATGTGGATAAATGTAAAGTAATGCACATTGGAAAAAATAACCCCAACTATACATACAACATGATGGGGGCTAATTTAGCTACAACAAGTCAGGAAAAAGATCTTGGAGTTATCGTGGATAGTTCTCTGAAGATGTCACGCAGTGTGCAGAGGCGGTCAAAAAGCAAACAGGATGTTGGGAATCATTAAAAAGGGGATAGAGAATAAGACTGAGAATATATTATTGCCCTTATATAAATCCATGGTACACCCACATCTCGAATACTGTGTACAGATGTGGTCTCCTCACCTCAAAAAAGATATTCTAGCACTAGAAAAGGTTCAGAAAAGAGCAACTAAAATGATTAGGGGTTTAGAGAGGGTCCCATATGAGGAAAGATTAAAGAGGCTAGGACTCTTCAGTTTGGAAAAGAGAAGACTAAGGGGGGACATGATAGAGGTATATAAAATCATGAGTGATGTTGAGAAAGTGGATAAGGAAAAGTTATTTACTTATTCCCATAATACAAGAACTAGGGGTCACCAAATGAAATTAATAGGCAGCAGGTTTAAAACAAATAAAAGGAAGTTCTTCTTCACGCAGCGCACAGTCAACTTGTGGAACTCCTTACTTGAGGAGGTTGTGAAGGCTAGGACTATAACAATGTTTAAAAGGGGACTGGATAAATTCATGGTGGCTAAGTCCATAAATGGCTATTAGCCAGGATGGGTAAGAATGGTGTCCCTAGCCTTTGTTCGTCAGAGGATGGAGATGGATGGCTTGAGAGAGATCACTTGATCATTGCCTGTTAGGTTCACTCCCTCAGGGGCACCTGGCATTGGCCACTGTCGGTAGACAGATACTGGGCTAGATGGACCTTTGGTCTGACCCGGTACGGCCTTTCTTATGTTCTTACTGTAAAATGTTGCATTCTGGCTTCACAGAGATGAACTTGGGAGCCCAGCTTCCCTCTTTGTTATCGGCGGCTGAACGGCTGTGCAGAATTAGAAAGTGGCCACGAAGAACTAAAGAGGACTTTCTCCGTGATGTCATGATGCACTATGCGGCTGAAAACCAAAAATTGAAGGAGTGGCAGGACAATGAGAAGAGGGATTGAAAGAGAACACAGAGCACCAGAAAGAAGCCACAGAGCGGCTCTTAAAAGTTATGGAGTGCCAAGTGGACATGCTCCAGGCGCTACTAGCACTGCAAACGGAGCAGCTCCATGCCCACCCTCCCCTGCAGCCGCTGTCGCAAAACTCTTTCCCATGCGTCCCACAGACACCGTCAACACACTCTTATCAACCTCCTGGCTCCAGTCTGTACCTGCTGCATTCCACTCCTGCCCCATCACAGTCCAGCGCTGCAGACTCCCAGTAACCACTGCACTCAACACCGTCCCTCGGCAGTTTAGCCCTGCTGAAGTACAGTATCCACTGCACTGTACTCCAAGGGACAAGGTTGCATACGACACCTGGACATACACCAATCTTTAACCATCTTGGGACCATACCTCCTCCTTGGACTCTCCCTTCCCTCATCCCCCACAGTGCTGATGTGTTTTTTTTGTCCCTCTTCTCCAGTTGTTGCTTTTTAATAAGAGAATTGTTTTGGTTTGAAAGCAATCTTTACTCCATTAATTGAAAGCAAACAGAGCCCTGCAAAGCAGATTCTTAAACCTTCATAGTACATTGTCTGCACCAATCACAATCACCTCTTAGCATTAAAAGCACTGCACTCCTGAGTATAGCAACAAATATTAAAGGACTTCGGCTTCGAATTGCTGCCTCAAGGCATGCCTGATCCTTATGGCCCTGCGCTGTGCCCCTGTAATAGCCCTGGTCTCTGGGTGTTCAAATTCAGCTTCCAGGAGCTGAGCCTCAGCGGTCTAGCCCTGAGTGAAGCTTTCACCCTTCCCTTCACAAATATTATGGAGCGTACAGCACCTAGCTATAAGCATAGGAATATTGTCATCCACCAGATCCAGCTTCCCATAGAGGCAGCACCAGTGGGCTTTTAAATGGCCAAAAGCACACGCAACAGTCATTCTGCACTTGCTCAGCCTGTTGTTGAACTGCTCCTTGCTGCTGTCAAGGTGACCTGTGTATGGCTTCATTAAGGGGTAGGCAGGGTCTCCCAGGATCACAATGGGTATTTTGACATCCCCTACAGTGATCTTCTAGTCCGGGAAGAAAGTCGCTGCTTGCAGCTTCCTGAACAGGCCAGTGTTCTGAAAGCAATCTCGTGTCGTAGCTACCATGCATAGCGAGATCAGTGTTGAACTCCTCTTGCCTTTGTAGTTTAAGGAATAACTCCACTGCCACTCATGTTGTGTTAATGAGAGCGAGCAGCAGATTGGTTAACAGTGTGGGATCCGTTCCTGCAGCCCGAAGAGGCAGAGCACACAGTACACAAACTGTTGAAAGATGGCGTCAAATGTGGACGGAAGCACAGGGATTGCTGGGATGCGAAATAATGCATCACAGGGCATTGGGACAGGACCTAGGATGCCCTGCCTTCCTCTCCGCCTTCCCACAACTCTTAGCAGCAGCAGAAGAAGAGATGCTCTGTGGGATAGCTGCCCAGAGTGCACTGCTTCGAATACCACTGCAAGTGCCACAAGTGTGAACACGCAATTGCATAGGCAGCTGATAGTGGGAACACACAACACAGGTTTCCCTTCAGCGCTCTGAGTGGCACTGTAACTGCCAGTGATGTAACTCTGCTAGTGTAGACATACCCTTAGTGAGAGCACAGTAATACAAGTATAAAGGTGCTTAGATCAGTATAGCTTATTCCCGTGCTGGAAAGGAAAAACTCTACTAATATAAAGCCCCTTTTATATAACTACATCTCTACCCAGATATAACGCGGTCCTCAGAGCCAAAGAATCACACTGCCTTATAGGTGAGACCACGTTATATCGGGTACGGTTCTGGTACACCATGCCAGACTGGACTGGCTTCCCCAGTGGTGATTTAAAGGGCCCAGTGCTCCAGCTGCTGTGGGGAGCCCTGGGCCCTTTAAATCACTGCCGGAGCTCCGGCAGCGGGGCTCGGGTGGTTCTTTAAAGGGCCCAGGGCTCCCTGCAGCGGCCAGAGCCTCTGGTCCTTTAAATCCCCACCCGAGTCCGGCTGCCAGAGCGGATTTAAAGGGCGCAGGGCTCCCCCGCTGCTTTACCTCGTTATATCTGAATTTGTGTTATATCGGGTCATGTTATATTGGGGTAGAGGTGTACATCTACTCTTGGGTATGAACTGTAGTCATCAAAATCACACCCCTAACTGGCATTGTTATAGAAGTCTCGAAACTATGCAAGACTAAATCAACTTAATTAAATTAGTGAGGCAATGTCTGTTCTATACTGTTAGCATAGACATGCCAGCAGAGCCACCTAATAGAGATACAGTGTATCTGACAGAAGGAGTTCCTCTGCCAGTCTAGTAATACCACCTCCCTAAAGGACATTAGCAATGCCAACAGAAGTCCTCTTCACTAAGAGTTTTGCTTGCATAACTGTGTTGCTTAGGGGGTAAACTTCTTGTTTGTTTTTTGATGCTCCTATCCACATTGCCAGCTACCATAACTTTGTAGTTTAGACCAGGCCTGAAACTTCTTTGCATGGACATTTTTAGACTGTAATGAAATAAGCTAAATCGATCTTAGTCACTCAAACCAATTTCTCAAAACTGATTTAGTTAGATCAATGCAATTTCTGTGTACAAACCAGTCCCAAATGTAGGTTACTAAATCATACCTCATTATGCATCATCAAGGTGCATTTCATTGGAAAATCAAGTACTGACTTGTCAACAGCTACTCCACCTCTAGGGTCATAAGCTATGCGAGCATTTAAACCAACAATAAGATCCCTTTGATTATTCCTAAATATCCCAGGCTGTGAGAGTTAGAATTCTCCTGAAAAGACAGGAGAGTGCTCTGCAGACAGACACTAGGAAGGTGCCTGCCCAAATCGATTGTTCAGTCAGTTCCTGATGTGAATGACGAAAGGGAGAGAAAAAACAGCTGCCTTAGATATCTCTGACTGTAGGTAGGCTGAGAAGCAGTTTAGATAAGCTGGGATAAAGAGCCTTTAATCAACTAGAATGTTATTTTTGATTTCTTGATGTTTTAAGATGAAACCTTTTCTTTCCCCTGTTGTTGTTAATGCTAGGTTGCCTAGGTAACAAAGAACCGGATAGCTTTAGTGATGCATTTAGAGGGAGTAGCTTGATTCTTTGGCAAACAAATACAGTCCAAGGAAAAGCAGCCTTTCATTATGTGGTTATATTTATTTTGCTGAGTGTTAAGTCTACAGAGCTGTAAGGAAAAAGTGAATTGCGATATATACCTTCTTCCTAGCTGCCAGCCTTGCTTTTATCTTACTCTAAGCATGACCATCTTAGCAACCCCATCTTCCTTTTTATCATGTTTTCCTTTATAGTCTGTTTCCAATTTCTTAGTTGATTAACTTTCTTTTTCTCATGCTGAGGGGGACAATCAGGGTAAAATAGAATAGCAGGAATGCAATCTTAATAAAAAAACTCTCTAAAATTCATAATAAAGACTCTAAGCTGTGCTCTACCTGGCATGGACCCCACAGTGTCTGCACAGCACTGCATTTCCTTGATTCCTGGAATTGCCAGGGCCAGCCTGGCCCTCAGCCCAAATTAGAGCAGCCCCTAAATCTGCTCTAACTTGTGTCAGCTACAAGACTCCCAAGGGCAATAATACCAGCCAGGGTTGACAGTACACAAAGTCAATCCAGCCACTCCCCCTTCACTGGCCACAACCCTAGCTCAGGTGCTACAAGGACAGGGGTAATATACAGCTTTGCTGGCTCTGTGCCACCTGGGGATTCCTCCGTATTGGGGTATCCTTAGCTGCCAGGAAGGGCAGCTTTATGGTCCCTGTGAACTGCAAGTGTGGAGCAAAGAGGCCATATTAAAGCACAGAAACTATTTCTGCCAACTAACTCAGTGTTATTATTAGTCAGAGACTTGTTTCAAAGAGGGAATCCTCTCCCCCACTCCCAAGCCCAGACCTTGTTTTGCACTGAGCTGTTGATTACTCCTTTCACTTGTCTAAAGCTGTAACTTCAGAGTTTAATTAACCAGGGCTGAAAGATTCATTTCACCCTAACACACACCACAAAATTGGTTCTAAGGAGAGGGATCCTAATGAGCCAGGCATTTTGAAAATTTAAATATTCTGTGACTTTACCTCTGTTACACTTTTTCCCCCCAATTAACATAAAATGTAAAGATATGCATCTGATCAAAGGAAGCCATCCGATGTTTTATGCAATATGCCTTTCTTTGACTACAAAAGAAAAAAAAAGATCAAAAGTACTTTAAATTCTAATCTATTGAAAGCAGAACTGTACTCATTTAGCAGATTTCACATTTGTGATGTGACAGAGATTTTTCTCATCTGGGTTTACATTGTTTTATTCCTTTGTTAGTGTATTAAACACACATACACAACAATACTCCTTCCCCCACCAATAATAATTTTAAGGGAATGTAAAAATAACATTCATGACCAACACTAAAATTTCCAATGCAGCTAGTCTGTACATTTTATGGAAGCTTCTTTGATTATTTTTTAATGTGCTCCATGGTGAGCTAATCCATACTTGCTTGTTTAATTTTTTCTTTTACATGATCTGCATAACTAGATAAGAAGGGATAGTTCATAATGTTACATAGTTAGAAAGCCAGAAAGTGCCTTACAATCAGGGATTGGGTGAACCTCAAGAACTTCGGCCAAACACAGCAAAATGACCTGAAACTTCATTTTATCCATTGGCTCAGAAATCAGTAACAGAGTCAGTGTATTTCCTTGTGCCATGTGTTTATTTACAAATGCACAAGAGTTCGGCTTCCTGGAGAAGGGGTGGTAACAAATGGCACACTGGCAACCCCATTTGGTAGAAACCTTGGGCTCGGTATCTCTGTGCTGTCTTTGTCGGCCATGTCTCTCACAGGGACCCATATTGACCCACAAGCCAAAATTGTCTGCTTCTGTTTCCCTCCAGCTGCTGAAACAGACAGGAGAGCAGCTCTAGTAGCCCCTGCTCTTGCTGCATGGGTAGCTGGGAGAGCTTGGCTCATTGGCACCACAATAGCCCCTAATGCCTCTGGAGAGTTAACTTGCTTGTAACCATCCTTTTGAAAGAGAGTTCCTCCTACCTCAATGACCCTTAAGGGCAGGCTCTTATACTATCTATAACTGTAAGGAGCAACAGATAGTGTCCAGCAGGGACACCAGAGCACATTCAATTATAGAGGGTATCAAGAAGTGTGTTTCCTTTTCAAACAGGGACCATTCACATTTTGAGTTGACATTGCCATTAAGAGTGACCCTGCAACCCCTCTAAGCTGAAAGCAGGGGGGAAGTCTCCCTTTCTCCCTCTGGTTTAGGTACACAGCACTACATTCCCCATATCCCTCCTCTTGGATTGGTGTGGTGACAGCTTCCCTTCTCGTTTTGATCTACTTTAGCTATTGAATGGGCCTTTCAAGCTGGGAAGGGTTCCACCCAGGAAGTAATTATAATCTCTGATTAAAAAAAACCTTTAAATGGACTGACAACCACAATTTTATTTTTTATTTGCAAATGTGCTCCCCCCAACCTTGCTGAGTTCCGAAAGATGTCACTGTGTCACCTTCAATCACACAAAGGAATTTGCCATGATCTTTCTCTCTAATGGAAATGCTGATACACTTTATATCTTTCAAGAGCCCAGTGAATTGTTTTTAAAGACTGACTGGTGGAATACCTATGTGCTCAAAGTCATGTTATACAAATTACTGAATGGTTGGATCCTTTGTCCATGTTCACTGTGATTTAAAAAAGCAGAGGGAGAACTCGGGTCTCCCAGAGCTCCATCATCAACCTCCCTCTTCACGGGTTGGTGACAGAAGGATTTATTGGGTGGGAGAATTTGAATTTGGAGAAGGAGAGAGAATCTAGTTGGGGAATTCAAAGGGATCTCCCCACCGGTAGGGAGAGTAGAACTACCCATAGGTAGCTCCAAGCTTGGACAATCAATTTTCTCCTATCTGTCTCCATCTTCCAAAGGAAGATCTCCCTCCTGCTGGTTCTCTCTCTCTTTCACTGGGGGGAAAAGAAGTGAAGAGACTGATCCTGCTATGGCCAGGTCTCCCTCCCCACTTCAGGAACAGGGAAATCCTGACACTGGAATCCTTCTATCCAGAATCAACTGGGGGAATCAGAATCTCTCTATCAGTCCCTTCTTCCCTTCTGGCTCTACTTAGTGGGGTGTGTGGATAAGAAGGAGGATATTTCCCTATGCAGTTCTACACTCTGTGCACACATCCTCACTCTGGGCCTGCTTCGAGACATGGACGCCTTTCAAATACATTTAATGCCTTGTTCCTATTATTTTCCTATGCCAAGTCCCATTACATTAAGATGATGCAATTTGAAGTCTCTATATGATGTCAACACCCACAATAATGACAATCAATCTCTTGAGTGGACCAACTTCCCAAAGGATACTCAAAGTTGGATGTGACACAGCATTCAAGTGTTTGGCAGCTGCTAATGTAATGCTGCTTTAATAATGTAATCTGGTACACTATTAATTGGTTACAATGGTACCTAATCAAACATTATCACCATAATATAGCTACTACTATTTCAAATCTAATGGCAGCAAACTGTTTGCTGAAAGTGACTTTTGAATAAATAAAATATTCACAATGATAATGGCACAGCAGACAAGTGCTGTGACAAATGCCTATTGAAAATCATTTGTAGTTGGCACATCAAATTTGCTATTAGGCAGTTGAGTAACAATGCTACTTTTAACCAGATGCACCCACAGAATTTGGATTGGTTGGATTCTGTTCAAATTCATGTTTCCATAGCCAATGGAGAATATCAGGCTTGAGCTGGTAACGTGGCCCAAATTCCAAATAATCAGAACATTTTAATTTTTAATAAGACACAAACATAGAGTTAGAAGCCTTATCTAATTTACATAAAAATGGTTACTAAGGGCTTGTCTACATGAAGAAGTAGTGTAGTACTGGTTTAATTTAAATTGCTTTTTGTTAACCAATGCAAATCCCTATGGGGACAGACTTATTTGGGTTTATGAATGGCTTATTTCAATTTAGCTTAAGTCTGTTCCTAATCAACTTAAACTAAACACTAATAAGCATGGCCTAAACTGAAATAAGTGAATACAAAGCCTTTGGCACCACTTTAATTATGTCAGTTGAAAAATCTCACTTTTAATTTATGCTTTCTTGTGTAGACAAGCCCTTACTTTATACATCTCTGATCCCCTTCACATCTATCTTGGGCCAACCCTCTCAACTTTTAAGCACCTTACACCTTTCTATCTCACAAAGGAATTTTTAGAGCTAGTCAAAAATGAATGAAAAATATTCACAAAAATGTCTTGTAAAATTTTTTAAAATTCAGTAATTTTAAAACAGATTGCATGGATTTTCGCCTGACCACTTTTGGCAACATGGTAATAATCCTTTCCCCATCTCCTTTTCTTTTCTTCCTAGTTCTCCTCTGTCATTCCTTCTTATATGATGTTTGGTGAAGTGGCCCTTATTATTTCTGTAACTCTTTTGTCAAGTGTTGGTAGCAACAAGGGCTGAATTAAAAAAGCTAGGAGGATCCCTCTTAAAAGTAACAAACACAAGAAGTTCAAGCCCCCATCCAGAATGTCTGGGCTCACTATATACCTTCCCTAGATGCTTTTAACAGGCAATACTTCCCCATATGCATGTATGAAATTAGATTTTTTTTAAGGGAAACAGAATATGGTCACAACATATTTATATGGCAGATAAACAAAACACTCCCCCATTGTCCCTTTGGCAGTAGTCCATTAACTTGGCCCTCCATTAGGGTGACCAAACAGCAAATGTGAAAAATTGGGACAGGGTAGGGGGTAATAGGAGCTTATATAAGAAAAAGACCTAAAAATCAGGACTGTCCCTATAAAATCGGGACATCTGGTCACTCTACCCTCCATTGTGACAGATGTGATATGTAATAATATTATGAATACTGAGGTGTAAGAATTTTCTGAACAGTGTATGTGATCTTCTCAGTGAGGGGAGTTACGGTACAGTGGACTACTAGAATTTCCTTTGTGACTGTACTGATCTAGCTTAACAGTGGGATATGGGAAGAGCAAACAGAAAGGTAACACAATACATCTATGTAAGGAGACCTTTGGACAGACAGCTAACTGCAGGGCAAGCAGTTAGCTTTAAGAATACTGTCTTCAGTATCTAAAAAGTTGCAAGCTTTATTTTGCCAAAACTGGAAGCTGGAGATCAAAAGAACATTAAAGAGTTTACAGGTGCTCCCTAGAGGGAGAAAGAGAGGGTTAGTAGTCAGAAGCTGTCTAGAAAGACAGGCTGACACAGATGGAGAGACTCTGGAGAGGGAGTTTAAGACATTGGGTCTTCTCAGCACCAGGGAATGGTAAGCCTAGGGAAAAGCTAGATATGCGTATTGTGACGGGTTGAATCACAGAAACCCCCTTGGGGCTGCCACCTGATGTGCCAAGACTACTTCTGCCCCTGCTTTCTCTGCCAGCTCAGGACCCTAGCACCCTGTCTTGCTGAGCCAGACATGCCCATCTGCTCCAACACAGACCCAGGGTCTGAATTACTTGCCCCAAAGCTGCAGAGTTAACTGAAAGCAGCTTACAGAAGTGTTCTCATCTTTAACACTCAGATGTCTAACTCCCAATGGGGTCTAAAACCCAAATAAATCTGTTTCACCCCGTATAAAGCGTATACAGGGTAAACTTATAAATAGTTTTCCCTCTATAACACTGATAGAGAGATATGCACAGCTATTTGCCCTCCCACCTCCAGGTATTAATACATACTCTGGGTTAATTAATAAGTAAAAAGTTATTTTATACTTTTATACAAAAAGTAGGATTTAAGTGGTTCCAAGTAGTAACAGACAGAACAAAGTGAATTACCAAGCAAAATAAAATAAAACATGCAAATCTAAGCCTAATACAGTAATACAATTGAGTACAGATAAAATCTAACCCTGAAAGATGTTTCAATAAGTCTCTTTCACAGACTGGATGCCTTCCTAGTCTGGGCACAATCCTTTGCTCTGGTACAGCCCTTGTTCCAGCTCAGGTGGTAGCTAGAGGATTCCTCATGATGGCTCTCCCTTCCCTCTGTTCCACCCATTTATATATCTTTTGCACAAGGTGGTAATCCTTTGTCCCTCTGGGTTCCCCGCTCCATCCTTCTCAATAGAAAAGCACCAGGTTAAAGATGGAGTCCAGTTCAGGTAACATGATCACATGTCACTGTAAGACTTCATTACCCACTTGCCAGCACACACATATACAGGAAGACTTACAGGTAAAACACAGCCATCTGCAGTCAATTGTCCTGGTTAATGGAAGTCATCAAGATTCCAAACCACCATTAATGGCCCACACTTTGCATAATTACAATAGGCCCTCATAGTTATATTTAATATTTCTTGTTTCAGATACAAGCATGGTACATTTATACAAAGAGGATGACCACACTTACCTTACAAAAGACCTTTTGCATGAAGCATATTCCAGTTACATTAGCATATTTTCATAAAATCATATAGAGTGCAATGTCACACGTACAGATTAGGTTATTGTTTTTAAGATAGGCTTTCTCTGAAGTGCTTTTGTTCTCAATAAATAACACTTTGCTTTAAGGATGGTGTTGGGTCACTGATTAACAGTATCTAGGGTTGCCAACTTCTAATCACGCAAAACCGAACACCCCTGCCCTGCTTGCCCCTTCTCAGAGGCCCCACCCATGCCCCTCCCTTCTCTGAGGCCCCGCCCATGCTCACTCCATCCCCCCTCCCTCTGTTGCTCACTCTTCCCCACCCTCACTCACTTTCACCAGGCTGGGACAGGGGGCTGGGGTACAGGTGAGGGTATGGGCTCTGGGTTGGCGCCGGGGATGAGGGGTTTGGGGTGCAAGAGGGGGCTCCTGATTGGGGCAGGGGGTTGGGGTGTGTGAGGGGTGAGGGCTCTGACTGTGGGTGGGGCCGGGGATGAGGAGTTTGGTGTGCAGGAGTGCGTGCGGGGTCCCAGTGGCACTTACCGCCGCTCCAAGGAAGCAGCAGCCAAGTCCCTGCGGCCTCTAGGTGCACAGGCTGCAGCTCTGCGCTGTGCCTCCATGCCCCCAGGCGTCGCCCCCACAGCTTCTGTTGCTCGTGTTTCTTGGCCAATGGGAACTGCAGAGTTGGCGTTCGGGGTGGGGGCAGCACACAGAGCCTCCCAGTCCCTCTCTGCCCCAGCGCCTAGGGGCCGCAGGGACCTGGCATCTGCTTCCAGGAACAGTGCGCAGCCAGAGTAGGTAGGCAACCTGTCTTAGCTCCAGATCCCTGCTGTGCCACCAACCAGACTTTTAGCAGCCTGGTCGGCAGTGCCAACCAGAGCCGCCAGGATCCCTTTTCAATCAGGTGTTCTGGTTGAAAACTGGATGCCTGGCAATCCTACCAATATCATTGCCATGGACAGAACAGAATTGCAGGTTCTGGACATAAGTCAGGTAAATCACAGTTGATACACAGGAGACCTCAACCTAGAACCTAGTCTGAGAATGGGAGAATCCTGTGATTCCACTCAAGACAGGTCATGGCTTGAGGGGCTGCACTTGGAGAGACTGGGAGCGGTCAGAGATGTAGTTAGCCTGGAAACTGTGACACCATCTGCTAGTGTGAACATCCAATAGGTGAATGTGCTTTGTTTACTTTTTCCCCATCTGCTAAACGTCTCTCACAGTCTGATGTCAGTGGGAGCATAGGCCCCGAACCCTGAAGTGCACTCAGGCAGGCTCATTTCCAGTCCCTGCAGAAGTGATACCTTGTGCTGTGTTGATGCTCCACCCTGTTATAATGACTTCAGCTTTATTTAGTGGCTGGGTAGGAGGAGTTCACTCAGCTCTGCTGCTGTTCTCTGCAGTGTAAGCAAAGAGCCCACTCTGGTTTGCACCATATCAAAGAGTTGCGTCTGCATTGTCTTATATTGAGGAGTCCTCTGAGGATGCTCAGTGTGGGGGAACCAATAGCATGCCAAACCTTTGTACAGAATCCTCACCACAGCAAATACACTGCTGGCTGACATGTTTGGGGGCAGAGCTAAGACTCAGCAATCGCTGTCCCTTCACACCCATCCCTGCCCACCTTGGGAACAGGGGTATGGCAGCTGTGCAGAGGCTACATCTCCCACAATATAAATTGACCTGACTGCTCTCCATGGCTGTGCACTTTGGCCACAATTTGGCCCATTATTATTTATTTTGATTATTATAGTATTACTATATACCTCCAGAGGGAGAGCTCAAACCTGACAAAGAGATTGAAGACACCTTAAATTTCCTAGGCGCCAGGTGTTGCCAGCCTTAGCTGCACTGAATGTAACCTTGCTCTACATTGAAATCAGTAATACTACTCACAGACGGACAGACTGCAACACCTTTACTCACAATGAATAGTACCTTATCCCCTGCCCTCCAACAGTTCTAGTGGAGTCAGTGGAAGTACTTGTGGGGCAAGGTGCTCTTCAGCACGACTAAGAGTTTCATTCTCTGGCTCAGAGTATGGCGCTAAAAAAAAAAAAAAAAGTGTAGCTGGCAGAATCTGGCCCTAAATGTATTGTCTATTACTCCAGTAATTGTCACAATGAAGTAAATATACCTAATATCTTCATATTACCATATGTAGAGCACATATTTCTCTGCAAGTGTTATTGCTTCTCTTTTATATTAAGTTTTACTTTGGTATTGCTGCTGTTACTTAATAAATTATTTCCCTACTGTAGATTAACAGAGCTATAACATTCTATGCCGCAGGCAAATCCTGATACACCTACCTTCGTTGAGTAGGATGGCAATGAATGATGATGGCTCTTTTATGCAAAACAGAGTCCCAAACTGATTATATATTTCAGTAACTGAAATCTAAAGTATTACACTAAACAGAGATAATGCTGCATATTGTTTTACCCTAGGAAAGTTACCTTTTGCATGAAAGTTAAAAAGGATACTAATAGGATTAATAGCATCACAGTTGATACAGACCTAGCAACAGAGTGAGACAAATTCTGGTCACCTGCAGATATTTTTGGAGGTTGTTACTGTGTCTTCTGCTAATATGACATGTCCCTTTGGTAGAAAAGACAGTGCGTCTGTCTGGACACTGTTTTGTGATTTCTTACTGCAATTCGTAATGACTCCTTTGGCCCAGGTAGGGATGAAGAGACAAAATTCTGTTGATCCAAATGAGGCTAAACTATATTTCTAGGGCCTGCATGTGGTCTTATTTAAATCAATCACAAAACTCTCACAGATTTCATTAGAAGTAGAACTTGACCTCAAATGACTTGGATGACACCAAAATTGGACTAGTACATTACTCTGCAGTCAGGGCAACAAGGTCGTTTCTGGGTTCCCCAATCATCTGCGTGTTTTGTGCCTTATTACTTCAGCCAACCTTAATTTTGAAACTAATAAATTTAATTAGGATTACTAATAGACGACCACCACATTCAATTTATTCCAAACCCATTAATGTATTCTTTTTAGAGAGAGCAAGAGAAAGAAAATGTTTATATGGTGCTCATTCATGTTCTACTTCTTAGGCCTTTCTGTGAAAAGTTCAAGAGTCTTTTAATCTTAAAATCTTTTAAAGTTCTGCCATCCCCTTGGCATAGATCCTCTCTGTCCCTGTGCAGGTCACACCATGGGAAGCAGTCTTTGGCCTCATCCGCAAACGTTAGTTTTCCTCTGGTTGGACTTCTCCTGCTGAGAAATCTTTGGCAAGATCTAACAAATGCAAGTCCTTTTGATGACTTGTGCTGTCATTTGGCCCAAGAATTATGCCAGTGGAGTGGAGTTGACTTTGTACCAAAGAAGCAATTTATTCTTTCTTTTTTTTTACATGATTCCAGAGGAGAAAACACTTTTTTTAAAATCTAGAATGCTGGAGAAATATAGTAGTAGAAAAATACTTTTAGTAGCTTGTTCATGGCCTGGATATAGAAGTAGTCAGTATAAAAGACATAAACAGAAAATGTTATAAAGAATCACATAAAACAAATACATGAATATAAAAATGTCTAGGCTAAGCTAACATATTATAATTGTCATAGAAAAATTATTTGTGAGCATCTATGGTCAATTAAGAAACAATAGGTCTGAATCTTATTTTCATGAAGTCCCTTTTACATTACTCTGGTAGGATTAGAGACTTAAAGTAAATTACATTTAAAGGCTAGAGCAGTAATAGAGAGGCTTTAGTGCAAATGAGAATCAAGCCCAATGTGTAAACACCTACCTCCTGGATGAATTGTGAGCAGGGGATGAACCCAGAAGCCATAGCTTCAAAGCACAGGTCTCTACCACTTGAGTTGAAAAACTAAGTCCATCAACTAGGAGCAGAGACAAAGGAAGCTATGCTGCAAGGATCCACCACTCAGGGGTGGGGGCAGGGGGAAGACACACACGCTCTCCTGTCTTCTACTCTGGGGAATCTCTAATGAATAACTGGATTTCTCATTTGTTATAATGTGACAGTAGATAAAGAATCATTTCCAACAATATTTCTGAATACGTACCTTTACAAGCTCTCAACAATAAATGCCAAAACTCATGCATTTCCCCATATCTTTGGAAACCACGGTCAACTGACTGGGTCTTTACATTGACTCCTTGCTTATATCAACATGGTTCATCCAGGAGGTAAACTAGCCTAGGCTCATTGACTGCTGCTGCTCTCAAAAATCCTTTTCCGGGGAGGGGAGAAGCATTTTCTTACAATGAAAATCTGCATGATTTCTTAGGAGATGGTGCCGATACCACAAAGAGTAGCCACTCCCTCCCAGTCCGTTCGTCCAACCATTTGGCTCCTCCTCACCCTAGAAGCCAGTCCCTATATGTCTACAATGCAGCTGGGAGTGAATCTCCCAGCATGGGTAGGCAGAACTGAGCTCAGGGCTTGAGCTAGTGTGCTAAAAATAGCAATGTGTATGTTGCGCATCTGACGGAGACTCGGGCTATCCCCCTGAGCTCAGACCCAGGGGGTCGAGTGGGCTAAAGATCTTGAGCTGTTGCCTGAGCTGCAATGCTCACACTGCTATTTTTAGCGTGCTAGCTCGAGCCTGAGTCTGTCTACCCAGGCTGGGTAGCTGGCTCCCAGCTGCAGTGTAGAAATACCTCAAGGAGCTGCCAGACAGAGGCTTGTGTGCGTCTTGAGGAAGCATGCCACAGAGCAGAGCTGGCTTTTGCTGTTCCTGCACCATCCCACAGCATGGATCTTCTGATTCTACCCCTCTCAGGAACAGATGGTGAGTTACTGAACAACCCTTTATTTTCAAAGTTTTTGATTGGTCTCATTGTTCTGGCTATGGGCAACAATACAAACTGTTGCATGACTGTTTTGTTGCCATCCCCATAAAAGAGTCTTGGCTGAAAAGGGCTGTAATGAAATAAAAAAAAGTCGGTCAGGATACAGTTTAACCAAAAGATGGTGCTGATGTATCTGCAGAAGCCCTTTAGCCATGTATGAAAGGAGAAGAACATTATCTTCACAAGGAGGTAAATGTAGTGCAGAGAGACATACATTTTAAAATAATGAGTATTTATATTTACTACATAGCATTGTAAATGTAAACAATTTAATTTTAACAGATAAGCACAGCTTCTATAAGTGGATTATTCAATATTAGCAGCTCAGTGGTATCTCTCAGAATTAAATATGATAAATGAAACACATTTTCCTAGAGTAGCCGAGCCTTCAAATTTAGCAATTACATTAACTCTCCTTGCTAATCTCTCCACAGAAGATGACTCTAGAATAGCAGAAAATAGGAGGAATGATTAAGTAGGAGAAAAAAGGGCAAATTTTACATGCTACATGCTTGTGTTAATATGGATTTGAATTAGGTTGGAATTATCCCTTATACTCATGACATTTTCCAAATTCTCAGTCAAATGATTGCATGCATGTCCAGAGTTTCCAAAGGATTAAATGCTAATGAACATATTATGCTGATGATAGCTCTGAAAATATGGCTAAATATTCAATAATATGTGTACAAAACAACAGGTAATGGAAAGTAAAGATTTCTCTCTTATACTAAAAAGTCTGGAACCGCAAAATGCAAAGGACTGAACCTGTTCCACTGAGGTTCATGGGAGTTCTTCCAACCTTTGCCTGAAATAAAATCACCAGGTATCTTCTCCCATGCATCTACAGTCTTGCTGCAGTCAGCCCGCAGAAGAGCATGATACAGCTTCTAAGCCAGACCTCAAACTCATGGCATTTTGTGTCAGGTCAACAGCAGTCTGCCATTCCTTGCCTCATAGCAAATGAGACTCCCCACCTTGGCATGTATTATTGATTCAGCAGGGCCAGCATTGGCTCACCTCAAACTGCACATACCATATTCCCTGAATGCACATACAAACAATGAGGAAGGTGATGGTGGTGGGATGAGGGGAAACAGCAGCTATTCTACATGAGTCCAACCTCAAACACAGAAGGAGCTTCAACGGGAAAACATCTGAGAGTAGCCACTTCATATGTGAGTCAATAGACAAAAGCCAATTGAGAAATCCTACTAATCTACAGCCCCCCCTCTCCAGACAATGAAGGTTTTCCAGAAGATCTCATGAAGATGATGATTGACAGTAGTAGAGTCCCCCAAAATCATTGGTGGAGACTTCATTATCCATGTGGACATAACTTTCCCCTCCACGGGTTTCATATAGATGATCCCCGGAACCACATAAATGGCTGCTCACACCCTAGATGAGGGGTAAGCCAGAAGAGACAATGGGGAACCTAGGCAGAACTGCTGCAATATTACTTCTGGCCATGAAGGGACATGCTGAGATGGCACCTCTATGATGGAGCTTATGGACCCAGCCAAATTCCAGAGCATCCTCAACACAAACATTACTCAGCCCATAGGTCAAGGAATGGAACATCTGATGAGATATTATGATGGTACATTAGCTCACAGATGAGCTGTGTCAGATGAAATAGAAAGGAAATACAAATATAGTGGTCAGGAAAACTCATTGGGATGAACTGCAACTGAAGGCTTTCTTAAATTGTGTGCTGTAGCCATGGGAATGGCTACGAAATCTTTATTTTCTGGCAAAGATCCACAAAATGAGTAAGAGCCAGGGCCATCCCCTCAATTATATCCACACTTACACCAAATGCACTGCTCCATTTCTACCCTGATAAAGAACTCAGCCCCTTTGAAAATAAGGTATTTCTCTTAATGAAACAATGGACAGTGACAGCTTTAGACATGTGTGTAAATTTGATCACTTTCTCCTTCCTAACAAATCCTGCCCACCCAATCTTTAAGCTTAAGGCTAAGAGTTGGGATTCCTAAACACAGTGATAAGTATCCATGGATCACAGATGGCTAGTAGTGACTGGAAACCTCCTCTAGACACATGTGGATCTAAACACATGAGTTTCGGACCTAAAAATTTTCTTCCTAAAATTCTGCTGTCAAGACTGAAGAGAATGTTGGAATGATTTCTCTGCCTCTGATGGAGTTTAGCTCCTTTCTGGATACGGTTTAATCATTCCTGCCAAAGACAACATCCCTGGAGCTCCACATCAAATATTTTGCCTTGGAATGTTCTGGGATGCATCAAATCTCAAGTATTTAAAAATAAAAAAAGAGAAATCCTAGGGAAAATAACAATCTTGGGACCTTCCACCACCACCACAACACAAAGCTTCTTGTCTCTCATCCACATCTCTAATTACATAGGTTGGAAACTCTTCTATACTGTCAGCTTGAAGTGGTGGGGGTTAAAAATGGGAAAAAGCACTTTGTGATCCAACTATATTTCCCCCCTCTAATTCTTTCATCCACCTGCTTTTCTGGAGGCAAATCAGTGCAATTCAGTGGCTGCTTACTAAGTGGTGTTTTAGTAGACAGAAGGTGATTTGCACTAGATGCCATCTGACGTCCAGGTAAAAATCTGTTTTTGTGAGGCTGACCTTTAATTTTGGTAATGTGTCTAGGGAATTCAAAAGGTAAGACTAAAAACACCTAACTGGATGGATGAGTAATTGATATGACTGCTTTTCAAATGGTGTTGCCAGCTTTCTTGGTCAGGGATATTACTAAGCTCTTTTTATATGAAAAGGAAAACCAATTAATAAATTCATAAGTCCATAATTTTTCCTCTCTGCGGGCACATATACATATGGAGATTGTCACAAGCTAAAGGGAACAAAAAAATGGGACCCACTTGTTAAAAGATTGGCAGCACAATGCTGTGTTGTACTGACTTTCAGCAAAGGTTTCACTCTGTTTATTCCACTCACAAGGATGTAATTAGTGGTTGAATTTTTTGAAAGGCAAACCAAATAGTTTTGCTTCCTTTTAACTTTTTCAGATACAGAGAACACCTTACCTGTTGGTAAAATGATATAGATTAAGCCACCTTCTGATAACAGTTCAAACCTCTTTCAGATTACTGGTGTCACCCTAGTGTGACAGCAAGGGTCACTGTATTTAGTATTCTAAATTCAAATGTATATCATGTGCCTATAATATCGTGCAAATCTTTGTTTTAAATGAAGCTGACAGCATGCTTTTCATTCTGGTTCACAAGCAATCATTTTATGCATTGCTCTTCACTTTCTTTATGCCACACAATTGTTATTTCTGTTTTGTCTACTGTGCAAACATGCTGATCTATAAACATAATATTTGTGGAGAAAGTTCAGCAACAATGTCTTTGCAATTCCATATCAGCTTGCTGTTGAATGCATAGAAATTGTCTTCATCACCTGTAATTATGTCAACATTATTGCTGAAGGAAATAATTTAAGTGAGGAGGGTTTACTTTTCCTTGTCATCATGCAAGGGAACAGAATTAGGAAATACAAAATATACTAACCATTTGAAAAGGAAAAATTAATTGAATATGGGTCTGATCCCGCTAAGTGCTGAGGTTAAAGTACTTTCATTGACATCAGTGAGAATTAAAGGTATTTGGTGCTCTACAAAAGGCACTTCTGCAGGATTGGGCTCTAATGGTCTGAAGAACCTACCATGACAATTGATAGCAGGGATGCTTCTGTTTGCAAATAAAACAGCTCATTAAAGACCATACATGTCAATTATAAACCGGTTCCATTGCTTTCGGTGATTTGTCTTAGGGGTTTAAAACTTGCATGTTACAAGATCTAAATATACTCCAGGAGCAGGTATTTTCCTGCCTTAAAGGATAAAGAGTTTCTCTCAGACTTCATAGATCAAGGGAATTGCATATAATCGAAAATGAATATAAATTCCAAAACAGTTCAGAAATTGAACGAATGATTTTTTAAAACCACATAGAAGTACATAATGCAATTCTGGGAGATGCTAAGCCATAAACAAATCTTGCACTACTGGATATAGCATGTAATATTTTCTTTTGATAGTACTTCTAGCAGCTGTAAAGTAAAAACAGACTATGTAAAATATGGAACAAAATACTGTCAATACATTTTTCATTCAAATTACTGCAGCATACTAACGTTCCTATAGTTCACCTAAATATTTTAATAAATGCTGTTGATTAAATACACTTAGACAATTTAAAAAAGATTCCTGCTGCATATTCTGATCACTTTTAGATTATTCATATGCACCTGAAAAATTGCTAACTGATTTCCTTAGGTCCTTTTTGATCAGAAATTGGAGAGGTTCTGTGAGTGTATGTTCCTTTACACCAGCAAGGCTTCATCATGATTCATGACATGGAAGAGAGTTGTTTTTTTGTAATGGTGAAGCTCTCTACCGCATTCCACTCCACCACAGACTGCTATAGAACAAAAAGCCATGCTTTCTTCTCTCTCTCTCTGTCACAGAGTGACACTATCCCTTTAAGAAGAAAGAGGCCAATCCACCTGTGACTGGATACCTGACCCCCAGTTGGGCTTAAAACAGGGTGTCTGGACTCTTGAACAGGGAGAGAGACCTGGTAAGTCAGTCAGGAAAAAAAGCAAGTGAGAGCTGCCTGAGAACAAAGTAGAGATAGAAGGAAATGCAGAGAATTGACTGAGGCTGAGGAGAAGAACTGTAGGGAACCAAAAGGAGACCAGAAACTGTGGGCTGCTGGTGAGAAACTGAAGGACTGGCTAGACCTGGGGAACCCCGTCAACTTGCAAGCTTGGACAGTGGGCCCTTGGTAGAAGGAAAGAACAAGTGTGGCCTATCTGAGCTGGACCCAGAAGCAAGGGTTTGACCCTGGAGGGAGTTCTTGAAGAGCAGGGAAAGGATTCACAGGGATAGAGGCCTGGTGGAGTGTAACCCTGAAGGGAGCTTTCTGGCAGAAGACCCAATTGGCAGTCTGTGGGAGAAGCTGAAGAACAAGGGGCTGATTCTGGAGGATAGGACTGGCAGGCAGTGAGGCCTTTCTGAGTGGAATCCTGCAGGGAGCCCTCTAGTTGAATCCTGGCTTGCAACTATGGGAGAAGACTTGTGGCAGAGAAGTGGGTCTTGGAACAGTCAGACAGAAGGCCTGGAGAACAGGCTCTGAAACACGGACGAAAGGATCTAGGACAGAGTGGTTACTGTGGTTATTGACCAGAGCCTTGTGTGGATACAAAAAATGTGTATCTGCATCCAATCCACAAAAATTATCTGCAGATATCCGTGGATTTGCAGTGCTCTACAGCGGGGGCTGGCCTGACACTCCAAAGTACCCCACCCCTCTGCCGGAACCCGGTCAGGGAGAGCCGCAGGCAGCTGTGGGGAACCGTCCCAGAGTTGGGCAGAGAGCCTGGGGAACAGGGACATGGCTGGGGGCTGCTCTCAGCCCCCACCCAGTGTGCACCACAGGAAGGTGGAGGGTCTGCCATGGCTCCCCACGGCTCCCCGGCTGGGCTCCATGCTGGCCTGGCTGGAAGGGAGGAGGAGTGACTTATGGAGCTGCCTGAGGGCTTCTCAGGCTCCGACCCAGGGCAGGTGGAGGATCCACCATGGCTCCTCACAGCTGCCCACCCAGCTTTTACCATGGCCGGGCTGCAGCGCCGAGCCACCCACCTTCCCGGCTGGAGCCGGGCCAGGGAGAGCCATGCTGGCAGCTGTGAGGAGTACACCTGTGCCTCCACCTGCCCAGGGTGCGGGGCCTGAGCAGCACCCGCCCAGTGTCCCTGCTCCCCAGCCCAGGGCAGGTGGAGGGACCCAGGCTCCCCACAGTTGGTCATGTGGCTCTCCCTGACTGGACTCCAGTGATGGGGGAGAGTGCCTCAGAGTTGCAGCCTAGCCACGGTAAGAGCTAGGCAGGCAGCTGTGGCAGACCCTCCACCTGCTGTGGGCGGGGGACCCGAGCAACCTCCACCCAGTGTCCCTGCCCCCTAGATCGCCTGTCCAGGGCAGGTGGAGGGACCTAGGCTCCCCACAGCTGCCAACATGGCTCTTACCCCGACCAGGTTCTGTCCAGGGAGGGGGACGGCTCAGAGCTGCAGCCCGGCCATGATAAGAGCTGGCGGGCAGCTGTGGGGAGCTGTGGCGGACCCTCCCTGCCCCCCTATATCCCCCACCCAGGGCAGGTGGAAAGTCTGTGCCATGGTGCCTCACAGCTGCCCACCTAGCTCTTACCATCAGAACTCTGCACGAATACAACATTTGTATCTGCATCTGCACTGCTATCCGCAGAAATGGTCCATGGATATTTGCATCTGCAGATGCAGATATCCACAGATATAATGTGGATACCTGTGGATTTGCAGGGCTTTATTAATGATTCTTGCATGGGTGAACTGGGAACCTTTTGATTGGGAATGAAGAGCTGCTGCATTATAACCTTGTTTTATTTTTGGGTTCTGAGAGGAACTGTTCTTACTATGATAGGTCTGTGAATTATGGCACTTCATATAAATAAAAGGGGTTGAATTTGTTCCTAAGAGAGACAGTATTCATTGCACAGGTGAATTTCAAGGGGAAACTGTGCTTCTGGCATGACATGGCCAGCTGCTGGATGGTGCTCAGGCAAGGCCATCCTGTGACATTATTCATGAAAGGTAGGTCACAAAGTTGGTGCAAGATTTTTTTTTTAAATGAGCATGCACTGAGAAAATGGTATACATACAAAGAACTGCTCACATAGCCTTCAAGAATGCATCACACCCTGCATATGAAGTCATATTTGTATTGTCTTTGAAAACTGGTATTGATAAGGCTTGTATCAATGGATTCTCATCCAGAAGTAATTGAAATCCTAGAGCTAGTTTAAAATCTCTCTCTACTCCACTCTCCTCACATGGACACACACAATTTACAAATGTTTTTGTTCATTTTGTGTATGGGAGGGAATAAAGTTATTATTAAAAAAAGTAATTAAATTGAATTTTGGAAATTTAACTAGCTCTAAAAATTTAAATGTGACTCCTATACAGACTCCACATTAACATTTTATGTCATGGACATGTGCCACCATTATGTCTTTTGATGCTGTATATTGAAGAAAACTAACTATTAGCAATGACAGAAAACTATTTCCTCATATTGCTTTACACTCCTGGTCCTCAGTGAACAGATTCATATAAGCTTCTGTCTACCTACATATAACAGACTGCAATTTTTTTGTCTCTGGCAGGTTTAAATTTTTGTGCAATCCATAAAGGCAAGGGCAGAAATAATATGGGTATCACTGATAATTGGGATAGTACCAGAAGCTGTATAAAAGAAAGGTAGAGCAGCAAAATAAGCAGTAGAAGTGTCAGTCTCAACAAGATATAGAAAATTCTGCATATCCAATTGAAGAATGTTCCCCAAGAGCTGTTATGAGAAATTATAAGTCACAAGAACAGCACTGCCCAAGCAGGGAAAGTAGACAAGAGCATGAATTTGTACTTTCAGAAGGAACCCAATGACTTTTTTTAAAGAATGGCATAACAGAATGTATGGTTGCTGATGGGTATGCTGTATTATACATAAAAATACAACGAACATCAGACAAAGGAAATAAAAGTTAGAGTGGCCAAGCCAGCCAACACTTCAAAGTAGATGTGATGCTCTTGCTGTTCTTGAAGTATTTTTCCATATCCCCTTCTGTGCTTAATTTTTTATAGCAACAAAGCACTGAGGAGTGCTATCATGGGAGACTGATATGTAGTATCTTCTGTCCAGGGCTGGCTCCAGGCATCAGCTAAAGAAGCAGGTGCTTGGGGTGGCCAATACCATTGGGGCAGCACGTCTGGGTCTTCGGCGGCAATTCGGCGGCGAGTCCCTCAGTCCCTCTCGGAGCGAAGGACCCGCCGTTGAATTGCTGTCGAAGAGTGCTGCTTGGGGCGGCAGAAAACCTGGAGCCGGCCCTGCTTCTGTCTCATTGAGATTACCACTGCTACTGGTTGTTTGGCTTCTCCATCACTCTTTCCATCAGCCTTTAATTTCCTAAGTGAAATGTACATAATTATTACCTTTGGTTTCAATGGCAGAAACCTGTAAGGAAAAAATAGAATTCCGGACACCTTTGATAGGTTTGGTTGTCATACTTAGAACCTACACAATGACACCTATGTTCAGTTCAGAGGGGCATAGCAGTCCTGGTGAGTGGACACAATCATACTATACAGATGTTTGTGAAAAATAATGTACAAATAAAGACACACCATGTTAGAATGTTGCATAGGTCACTATCCTACAATATCCCCGCAGTTCCTCCTGAAGACTTGCTTCATATTTGAGGATAAGCTTTAGCTAGTCCAGCACCAAGTTCGAAAATAGCTTCTTTAGTGTGGGAAGTGAATTTCTAAGTCTTGTGAATCAGGAGCTGACTTCCATGAAAAGGAGAGGAGTACTAGCATGAAGTCTCCACTCACCCACATCTGTCTAATGGCCCCATATTCTGTATTTCTTGCCTAATGGCAAGTGAAAAGCAGAATGACTCACTCTGGAAGCCTGCATATAGCTTCTGCTAAATATGGGGCTTATGATTTTGGTTCATAATCTGGAATAAAGTACAATAACACTACCTATACTCAAATTCCATGATGCAATGTATAGAACTGTATTACATATCTATTGGCCATACAGGTAAGGTCAAAATAGTCAGAAAATGAAGTACAAACTCAGATTTCTGGAAAAAAATCTTTTATCAAAAAACATATTAAAAGGGGGCAACAACAACAGAAAAAATAACTTGAAGAAAAACAACCACTTAGTGCTGTGACACTTGATAATTTAGCTGCAGGTAAAATAATTGTGGTTGGACTAGAGATATAAAATTGTAACATTTGCTATACTTTTACTGAATTCCACAAATGAATGTTTCTGCATGCCTGACTTTTGTAATCAGAGGCTGTCAGGCTGCTGTTTGTAGGTAGCTTCATTTGCAAATGCAGACACACATTTGGTACATCAAAGCTGATAATGCAGGATTAAAAAACTTACTGCCCTACTCAAATTTTCTTATTTGAGTGAAATACTGATGAATTTATTTGTGCTTTTCCATTGTTAAGTTAGTACATGCACGATTGGGCAACTTTCAATTACAGAACACTTGAAGCTTTGAAAATCTTGAATCCTTGCACAGGACTAGTTATTAACATTGGTATCATGCTGTGATAAAACCACATTTGTAATCTTACAGTATTTAAGATACATAAAGCACCACTGCTGTTAGAGATTTACTGATCTCCCACTGTTCAAGTTAATGTTGTCAGCAATAGTGAAAATTCAGCTTTTAGCTCATAGGCACAGAATGGAAAACAATGGAAGGACCTTTCTTCTGCTAAAAAAACCTGTTTACTCTCCAAAAGTTTGCTACTTTACTTACAAACGATTTTGTTACAAATGTATCACAGGGGAAATACGTTGACATTCATAGTATCTGTATAGCTCTTAATGGTCATCACCTTTGAAAAACCAGGCTTTTCCCTTTTAGAGAAAAGTTGTAGGAGCTTAATTGTAGATGCCCACAAATCTTGGTCAGTAAATGGAGTAGGAATGTTCAAGGCCAAGGACCCTGACAATGTTTCACAGAAAGAATGGAAATGGTAGAGATGAAATAAGAAATGGGAAGGAGGGGGGCTTGAAGCGGCTTCATGTGAATTAGCTCAGGAGCCTGAACAATCTCATGTTGTGTTACCTAAATTATTCGCAAGCAGTTTGATCTATCTGTTCTTTTTCCAGCTGCAGGTCTTTCTATCAACAAATTCCTCTCACAGCACCCTTTGCTAATCTTTTTGGAGCATTACAGTGTAGAACACACGATCTTGAACCTTCACAGTGAATTAGAACATTGTCATCCCCTGGAAGCAGCCGATAATTTAACATTTTGATATGAGCTAAGAGAACATTTCATCACACTGAATGTGCTGCTTCCATTGCATAATTTGGCATCTGTGAGCAAAGAGGTTAATATACCCATGAATAATTGGATATTTCTGCACCAGCACATCACTATTTAATTGCTTTTTATAAAATTACATGATTTCACCATTGCCTTCTTCCCTGTGAACTACCCGCCTCAGATTTTCTGAGCCAGATCCTCAGATGGTGTAAGATGGCATAGCCCCATTGCAGCCATTGGAGCTACTCTGATTTATACCTGCTGAGGATCTGGTGCTTTGACTTTTGCAGCTTCTCTTGAGTAGAGAATGCTGATATATAATTACATTTACACTAGTGGCAATATAGTTATGGGTCATGTGATACTATGGGGAGAGTGATTCATTTTCAAAATATGCCCCTAAGACTTCTAGCTCTGTAGATATTTATAATTGACTATTAAGCTGAGAGCTCTGACACCTCTCATTGTCTGCTTCAATAGAATGGTTACATTCCTGGAATCTTGAAATCTACTCCTGTCTATAGTGCTTGCCTGCCCTGCAGGGAGAGTTCTATTGAATAAAATGAAGATGCAGTTGGAAAAAAAATTACTAGTTGCAAGGTAGGTAGGACTTCAAGGCTTCAAGACTACAGGTGATTTGGCTTTCAAGCACAATGCCCAGATTATTTTCTCTATGATAATGATTAAATTTACACATTGCTTTATGACCAAAAATGTAAATTGCCCTCCTCTTCATAGCAATTTATGACCTGTTGACATTTCCAGATCTCTCGTGAGCTGCTATTACTGCCAGCAAATGAGCAGCATTTTATTGGAAGTCTTATGATCAGATATAGGATTCTGAGTTGAGGCTTTTGAAATGCTCTTGGGGATTTAGATGCTGTCATAGGATTGCTGCCCCTTTTAAAGCAAGTTAGATCTCAGCCCTCTTGTGACACAGCTGATCTGCCTTCCCCAGTGGAGAGAATGACTTAAGACACATGACCGAGGGTTATGTGATTAAACCAGGTCTCTGCAGGGTAGAAAAACAGACCTGTGGACAGCCAAGTGAGGTTTGCAGGGTGAAGCTGGAGGAAGAGGGAGTCTCCTGCAGTGGACCGTAGAAAGCACCGGCTGGAAATTTTGTTTTCCTTTTGGGAAGAAGGCAGGTCAGGTCTGGCATCTTCTCAGAGAATACCTCAAGGAGGATAGGCTGTGCCCAGCTTAATGCTTGAGTGGAAGACTTTTTTGTCTTTATTTTGAACTTCATGTTAATAAACCAAACCCCAAGGACAGCCATTCTTGGGCTCAAGAAAGTCTCTGGTGAGTATTTGAGGAAAAAGAGGGATGGTGCTGCAGAGCCATCCCTTACTATGTGAGGGCGATGAGGAGACTCCTGACCCTGTTACAGACACATCTTCCATTGAAATTAATGGAAGATATGTTTAAATTTCCCAGATTACTTTGGAAATCTAAATTCTGGGTCTTATTTTAGCCCTGTAATAAGAATCTCATACATTTTGTTTTGTTTATTTTGATCTAGTGCTTCCTCATCAAGCGTTTGGAGTTTGTTGATAATGAGCTTAGCTTCCCTGTGGAGTACGACCCTTTGTTTTGGTTTTGGAAGGTGCATGGGTGGGCAGCCATGCCCTTTCTCATAGCCAAGTACCATGACTTCCAGTATGTCACCACGTGACACATTAGCACTGAATTCCTCATGGGTAATTGGCAATTCTCAGGAATGGCACAGCGTACATTTATGGGATCATTTATCTGGCAGCACATTTCTAACAACATAGCTAGTAGGCTAGAAATGTCATTCTTGCCTCTTTATGATAAAATTTAGATTAACAAAAACACTGAAACAGGGAAAGGGACTGACAGAGAGAAGACAGGCTGCTTGAAACTTTTTAAAATACAAAGTAATGTTGGAACATAAAACTGATTTATTTATGGAAAGTATATATTATCATCCCCATTTTACAGAATGGGAACTTCAGCATAAAGAAATGAAGTGACTTGCCCAAGATCATACAGGAAGCCTATGGCAGACCAGGGAACTGAATCTCAGTCCAATGCTTTAAGCACAAAAATATGCTTCCACATAAACAGTATGGGGAACACCAGAGTATAAATAACTACTTAAAAGAATCTGTAAAGATGTTAATGACCACATAAGAACAGCCATACTGGGTGAGACCAAAGGTCCATCAAGCGCAGTATCTTGTCCTCTGACAGTGGCCAGTGCCACTAGGTGCCCCAAAGGGAATGAACAGACAGGTTATCATCAAGTGATCCATGCCCTGTCACCCAATCCCAGCTTCTGGCAAACAGAGGCTAGGGACACCATTCCTGCCCATCCTGGCCAATAGCCATTGATGGACCTATCTTCCATGAATCTATCTAGCTCCCTTTGAACCCCATTATAGTATTGGCATTCATAACATCCTCTGGCAAGGAGTTCCAGAGATTGACAGTGCATTGTGTGAAAAAATACTTTCTTGTGTTTGTTTTAAACCTGCTACCTATTAACTTCATTTGGTGACCCCTTTTTCTTGTATAATGAGAAGGAGTAAATATCACTTCCTTATTTACTTTCTCTATACCACTCATGATTTTATAGACCTATATCATATCCTCCCTTAGTTGCCTCTTTTCCAAGCTGAAAAGACCCAGTCTTATTAATCTCTCCTCATACGGAAGCCGTTCTATACCCCTAATCATTTTTGTTGCCCTTTTCTGAACCTTTTCCAATTCCAATATATCTTTTTTTTAGATGGGGTGACCACATCTGCATGCAGTATTCAAGGTGTGGGCATACCATGGATTTATATAGAGACAATATGATATTTTATGTCTTATTATCTATCCCTTTCTTGATGATTCCCAACATTCTGTTCACTTTTTTGACTGCTGCTGCACATTGAGTGGATGATTTCAGAGAACTATCCACAATGACTCCAAGATCTCTTTCTTGAGTGGTAACAGCTAATTTAGACCCCATCATTGTGTATATATATAGCTAGGATTATGTTTTCCAATGTGCATTGCTTTGCATTTATCAACATTAAATTTCATCTGCCATTTTGTTGTCCAGTCACCCAGTTTTGTGAGATCCTTTTGTAGCGCTTCGCAATCTGCCTGGGACTTAACTATCTTGAGTAGTTTTGTATCATCTGTAGATTTTGCCACCATCACTCTACTGCATGTGATATACATGACATATAACATATAGACAGGTTGATGAGCTCAATAATAATTGCTTTACATGTACTAACCCGTTTTCAGATTTAAGTAGCTGTGAGATAAAACAATTCTAAGTACAGGACCATAGATAAAATATGCATACACACGCTATAAGGCACTTACTTGGCATGCGTCATACTTTCAAAGGGCTCTTCAATGGGAGTTGAGAGGGCTCACCCCTCTTACAATGAGTTTTTCTATAGCAGTCTTAGGCCTTGGGCTTTTTAGGGCTAGATCCTCAAAGGGACTTAGACATTGCAACACTTGCCTAATTTGTAGGCAACCTAATTAAATATTCATTGGAGCAGGGACTGGAACCCAAGTCTCCAGGGTGAGTGCCCTAACCACTGGGCTGCAGAGCCATTCTCACTCTCCCTGCCCTCTGCCTATTTAATTTATACAATGTGGAAGAACTTCAACAGGTGGGATTGAGCAAGACTCACCCCAGAATACCCAGTAACTTGGTGTCTAGGGAAGTCTCCTGGGAAGTGGAGACCTGGGTGCAAATTGGGCAGAGTGCTGTTTCAGCCCTAAGTCTTCCACCTCCTCGGAGAATACACTAACCATTGAGTATATTGGGGACACACATGCCCACCCTGAAATTTTCTCTCAACTTGCCCCTGGCTGCCTTTTGTTGGGGGGCCTCAACATACCTACTGGAATGGACTTCTGCAGGCAAGGCCTAGTTTGTAAATCCTACTGGGCTTGAGCTAGGGTGTGAAGCCTTGATGCCCCTGAACTGCTCAGGCGGCTTTGCATATGCCCATCAGCAGAAACTTACATGCCTAGGGAACTTTGCCAGTGGGAATATAGGTGCCTATAGGATTAGGTGGCAGCTACATGGGGTTTTGAGGATCTCAGTGACATCTAAATGTTAGACATTGCCACCTAAAGTAGCAGTTAGGTGCTTGGTTTCAGAGTAGCAGCCATGTTAGTCTGTATCAGCAAAAAGAATGAGGAGTACTTGTGGCACCTTAGAGACTAACACATTTATTTGAGCATAAGCTTTTGTGGGCTAAAGCCCACTTCATTAGGTGCATGCAGTGGAAAATACAGTAGTGATAATCAGTTTTTTTTCCCTCCTGCTGCTAATAGCCCACCTTAATCAATTAGTCTCATTAGAGTTGGTAGGCAACCACCATTTTTTCATGTTCTCTGTATATTTTCCTACTGTATTTTCCACTGCATACATCTGATGAAATGGGCTTTAGCCCATGAAAGCTTATGCTCAAATAAATTTGTTAGTCTCTAAGGTGCCACAAGTACTCCTCATTCTTTTAGTTAGGTGCTTACATCCCTTTATGGAGCTACCCCTTAGCTGCTGGTGTAGCTACATCAATGTAGCTGCACTAGTGCAAACCCCTCCTATTGATATGCTGCAGTGGTGTAAGGTATGAGTTGCAATCTCAATGAAGGTAAGAGGCACTGTTGCACTAGGAGTTTGCTTCCAAGCAGCTACATGGGTGTAGCTACATGCTGGCTAAAGCCCTAATATAGACAAGTCACTAACAGCATTTTTCCTTGCTCCCCATAATATCCTACACATCTGATACTCCTGAAAGCATTCAGCTAGTGTTGAAAATAAGAGCTAGTCTGAATAGGAGGTGCTAATCGCAGCTGGTGATGATAATCTCAGTTTTTCCAGCTTCCATGCACTATTGGCACTAACCGTCAACAGCCCCGCAAGACTTGATAATAGCTGGAATTGAGTATGAACTTATTAAATAAAAAAAGATACTTAACAGAGTATTCAGTAGACAAGCATCTTCTACACTGTGATTATTGTGAGACAATGGCTACAGCCAAACAGCTATTTCCCTTCTGTCTGATGAGGAAGATGCAGTAATAAAAATAAAGTGGTCCTCAAGTACCATGCTCCAATTTTCTTATGTTTTTATCTTTTGTTCATAGTGGTACATAATGGGTGCAGTTTCAGTCTGATACTAGTGAACCTTAAGAAGAACAGCATGTCATGTCAGTTCCCTTTCCTCAGTTCTATCCAAAATAATAGTGATGATAAATAAAAAGTACACATGCAGTTTTATTTATTTTATTAAAAAGTTTCTTCTATTTTATTGACACTGTCCATCTTTTATCAGTGCTCAGGGCAGGAAGCAATGATGTCAGTAAAAGGTAACATTTCAGAGGAAAAAGTTATACAGGAGACTGAAATTCACACTACCCACCGCCAGCCCCTAATTGGAACCTTAGCTCTTGAATATCTCTGCACTGCATAGAGGAACTTCAACCACAGTCTTGCCTTTGGGGAGTTTAAAAGTGATCTCCCTCAGCATCCATCCTGCAAAATGTTTAATAAACATCAAAGGATACACTCTGAATGTACATTTTTTCCACTCACTCATCAGAGAAAGATTCTTAAGAATCAAACAAATGGGCATAAAAATCAACCATCACTTACAGGCAGCTTTATCTAAATGTCTTCCATTGCTGTGGCTGTGGAACTATGAGACAGCACACCTAGATCCTATCAAGGGACTGGAAGAAAAAGGGCTAACAGGCCCTTTCTGTCTCTGACAAACCACAGCTGTCTCCCTGAAGTGGGGGATTGTCAAGGTGTAGCAGGTATGAGCTAGGTTCATGGAACTAAGTGCATGTTCTGAACACATGGTAAGAGGAATGGGCTGTGGAAAGATAAAATTGGCAGTGTTGGAAGCTAGGATCTCCTAGAGAGTGAGGGTACTGTTGGTGGCAGAGCCCCTTATCCAGTCTTGGTTACACAACGCCTGTTTGACCTCTGACTATGGAAGAGTTTGCTTGTTTGACAAGGGCTCTGAATCCAGGCAGGAAGAAAGTGTTTGTCCTTATTTCTTAGTTTAAGCCCCACCTCTGGGGAGCAGTTTGGGGGTTATGTTGACTGGGCTCATTTGTCCCTATTGCTTGGAGTTTAGTCACTGAGCTTTTGGTCCCCACTAGGACTATGGCTCATCTGACTTAGTGCAACTTCCCCTTCACATTTCATGTCTCTACCTTTGACAGCCAGCACCTGTGAAAATTTAACACAGTTGTAGAGTATTGAGTTGATTAGGTTTTAGTCTTATGGTGAGGCTAAGCTATTACAGTTGTGTAAGCTAGGAAAGAGTTTAACTGGTCATTTTCAACAAACTGCTCTTACTTCCCACTCTGTAACAGTTTTCTGTGCTTGTGAAATACTTTAAATTATGTCTAAAGAAGAAAGAATAGATGAAAAGGTAACATGTCTCAGGTCTAAGAAAATCCTATTTATACTTAGTAGATTGGGGAAACTTGTAGGCATGTGCCATAGGTTTATTCCCTACTTGGAACTTTAGCGTCCACAAGATGGAGACCTGCATGGGCTCCTCTAAACTAAATCCTAGTTTAGATCTGGTAATGCTGCCACCAGCTAGAAATTCCAGTGTCTAGCACACTCCCTGTTCCCCCAAAACTTTCCCAGGGAGCACCGATCCAAACACCTTGGATCTTAACACAAAGGGAAATAGCCCATTCCCCCACTTCCCCCACCCTTAGCCGTCGGGAGAGATCACCTTGATTCAAACTCCTTGAATCAAAACAAAGAGGGATTCACCTTCCCCCCTCCTCTTCCCCTGAGGTTCCAAACAAGGGAAGAAATCAATCAGGTTCTTAAAAGGAAAGATTTTATTAAAAGAAAGAAAGAAACACTATCTCTGTAACACCAAGATGAAAAATGTTACAGGGTCTAGCTTATAAACCTAGAGGGACTCCCCCCGCCTTCCTCAGAATAATCAAAAGTAACAGCAAACAGAAATAAAGATATTTCTCCAGCAAACACACATTTGCAAATTCAGAAATTAATCACAAAACTAATCCACCTTGCTAATACTCACTATACTGAATAGAAGGAAATATTTCAGGAAGCTTGGAGAGCCTGGATTACGTCTGGCCTCTCGTAATCCCAAGAGAGAACAGCCCCCAAAACAAAGAACACAAAGACTTCCCTCCACAGAGATTTGAAATTATCTTGTCCCTTGATTGGTCCTCTGGTCAGGTGTCCATCAGGTTCACTGAGCTTGTTAACCCTTTACAGGTAAAAGAGACATTAACCCTTAACTATGTGTTTATGACAGCATGTCAACTGTATGAATTCTAATCTTAGCAAAGACAATAATATTCTGTGTGTCAAAGTTCCACCAATGCCACTTTAGCTTATATGTTGTGTGCAGCCTAATATCCAACTTTCCAACTCTTTTCTAAACTTGAAAAAATGAATTTAGTGTGTGTGTGAAAGATACTAGGCGAGCTTGACAGAAATCCTTTTTATACACAGCTCAAGTCATGCATGGGCAAATACCTTGGACCTGAAGAGGCAATTGATAAAAAGAAGTCCCAAAGAATGGTCTTGTGCCTAACATTATAGACTGAAGGGAGGACTGGGTTATATTCATAGCTCCTATCATGAACTTTGGTAAGATGCTGAACTTCCTTTTGCTTTATTCCACTTCTCCCTTCCCCCATCCTCTTTAAAACAGGCAAAATACATTCAGCAGCATCTATGTCAAAAAGATGCTGTGAAGTTACATTACATGAAGTTACATGAATGTTTGTAAAATGCTTTGAAGTCCTCCGAAGAGGCCTTTATTTATTTATTTATTTATTTATTTTTGCTAGGATCAGCCTCACTTCTACCTGAAAAGGCTGTAGATTAATGTTAAGCTGAGGGGTGGCTTCAGCCCTACTGAAAGTAGTGGGAAACAGTGGCCATGTTGAATGAAGATAAATGTTTGTGAAATGCTGTAGCATGGCAGGAAATCATGAATTACTTTGCAAGAATCATGATATTATAAATTGATATTATAATGAAAGTTAGCAGCTCAGAAGGCCATTCCCCAAAAGACAGTGCAGAGACTAAAATGAACGGCTAATTAGCTGCCTAATTGAGTTAGTGGAAGATAGAAGGTTAGTGTTAGTAATAGGCTAAGATGCTTTACCCAAGATCCTTATCCTGAATTTGAACTGAGTTGATAGTGATGTCAAATCCTGTATTTTCCCTTATAACTGTTTAGTCACCTTGTTAAAATAACTGGTGGTTTCAGTCTAGTTCCTCTGGTCAGATACCCACAGGACAAACTTGGCAACTGACAATTTCCTCTCACCTTCTCACACACACTTTGTCACTGATCAACAGCTATCATCTATCCTAGTAACAACACTTACAAAGTCTACATCAGCCTCATTCACCCTTCCTGTAATTTTCTTTCATAACAGTGCATGAAACTTTACCTGAAGTTGCTTGAAAACAGAATAATAATGATACATTGCACTTATATGGAAATAGCTAAACTTGTATAGCTTGGCTAAGTGATGACATAACTGTCTACAGATACAAGAAAGATGTCAACATTGAGGAATTGAGTCAGGTGTCACAAGAGTATAGCGAGGAGTGACAGTATGATATTATGTAAAGGAATACTATGAACACTTTCCATATAAAACAGCGAGCTAGCCTTCTAAGGGAAGTGATGGAAGCTACATTGCTTGGGCCCTTGCAGCTAGACTCAGTGAATCATTAATAAATGTACTATTTAGAACAGCTCTTCACTGGTCTTTTCCCCTTCTAATTTTCCAGTATGCCAATATTGAATAATTTAGGCAAGGAAATATTATATCACTTTTTCATAATCTGCAGCCATACCATCTTGGGTTGTGATTCAATTGTATCTCATACCCAAGTTCCACAGTATGGAGCTGCTGACTTACTAGGTGATACTTTTCTCCCAGCATTGAACCAATGCTCCAACATGGTAAAGGTGGAAGGCATAGTGTGACTAGAGATCTTAGTCTGAGACATAAATCAGAGGCCATCAATATTAGCGACCATTGCAGATCCCATAACACTTTTTAATAAAGTAAGGATTGTGCCCTCACTGTCTTTGTGAAATCCTAACACATTATTCACACCACCCTTGCCAAACATCTCCTGTATTTTCAAAAGTTATTCTTCATTTTCCTATCTTTAAAAACAATAAGAACAGACAAATTGGGTTGAGGCTGTGTTGTCCTTGTCATGCCAAATCCCCTTTCAGTATCGGCTTTCAATACTACGCACCGCGTAAGCAACACTTCAAATCAGTTCAGAAGCTGAAGCTAGTGCAGAATAGGGCATCTTGTTTATTAAGTGGAGTATTCAACATGAACACGCTCTCAATCTGCAGTCGTTGTCTACTGTCTTCTGGGTGGAATTTAAAGTGTTGGTTTTGACCTATAAATAGCCTCGGATCATCCTAACTCAAAGGCCACCTCTCTTTGTGTCATATGTTTGCAATTGAGATTAGCAGAGGTACTTACTCTAGAGTTCTTTAGTATAGAAGAGAGGGGGTTACTCTCAACTTTATTATTCCCTCTACCAACAGATCTCAAAATGCTTTTCAGTGATTAATTATCTCACAAGAGTCTTATGAGAGATGTCAATGATACTATTCCTATTTTATATCTAGGACACAGAAAGGAGTTAAGGTACCTGCCCAATGCCACGAATTGAGTAGGGTGGAGCAGCTGCAAATAGAATCCTGGAGTCTTTGACATCCAGACTAACGCTGTGGTCACTCTCCTGCTCAATTAAACACTACAGTGAATAACATCTATTATATGTTACCAGCAGCTGGAATAAATGAGCAGCTAATACAATACATTTTAACCTTACAGACCAAGTTAAGCTGACAGGTGATTGTTCTATATTTGAGTTCAAGACTTTAAACATACTTAATACATCTAGGCTTATTTTAGGAATAATGGATATGTGGGATTTATGCAAATCTATGTCCCTTTAACCTTCAACAGTTAGTGGTGGGGAATGGGCCCATCCATTGTAGCTTTATAGTGGAGATAATTCCTGTGTCAGTGAATCTTTTCCTCATGATGTATGAAAAGTATTTAAAATGGCTATGGGCCCTATCATGGTTGCAAGGTGAGCTTTGCTTCAGCCCCCTTTCCAATCCCTCTTTAGTGCACCCATCATGTGACAGGTTTCACTACTTTTCCCCCATCTCTGGGTGGAATCACATGATCCTGCCCTGTAAGACTGGGTCTCAGGACTGCAGTCTCGCTGCTTGCTAATCATGTTAATGTAACATGCTCACCTGCCATTGATTCCTGTAATCCCTTTTCCTCCAGAGCCTATGACTGTTGGCCAGTTAAAGCGACTCAACTGTAGCGTCTGAAAAACAAAGCATTATTTATTTTCCCAGGGGGACATAGCACACAGAGCAAAGGGAAAGAATAACTCTAACTATCTGGGTCTTACTAACCTTTATTTTTCCCTTGCAAGTTTTGGGTAAGTTCCATTTGGCCCTAACCCCCTGATTGTGGGCTGGGAGAGACAGTCAGCCCCTATGGTATTCTCTGTGGCTCTCTGTCAGAGACTCACCTGCACCCACTGCTCCCCAGTCACCCCCTTCCTCCCTAGGCTGGCATCTTTAATGATTTAATGCCCCTTTGAACCTAGGCTTGGGCTTGGGAATAATAAACCTGGCTAGCCTTGTTGGAACCAGGCATGTGGGAATTTCCCAGTTAATAGCTCCCCATTGTCTCCTCAGTATTCTACATGGCACTACTTTCTCACTGTTTTGATGGCTGACTGTTTCTCACTAACAGCCTCCTTTGATTTAACTCTGTGCAGTCAGGTTAGATGATACCAAGTGGGTAACCTGAGGTCATAATACAGATATCTCCCTCATTCTCACTGGTCCACAAAATGTAAGATTACTTTGTCTTAGATTCTTTTATTGAAGAGCCAATTAATTTTATTTTCTCTTTATAACTTTGTAATTTCTTTTCAGAAAGTCAACAATTTGTCTAACAAGTCAAAATAGTGTCCTTTAAAGGTCAGGCCAATTTTTAGATTGGCTTGACTGTTGATTGCACCTGAATTAGTAGCTTGAATTTACATTAACTCCATTTGTTTTTAATTAAATAGATTATCTTAAACAAAGATGGTCCATCATTACTGTCAATGAATAAATTTTACTGATTGTTGTATTTTACTTTAACTGTGATTACTCTTTTGAGGGTGATTTACTCAACAATATAGATTTTTTTTTTAAACAGGAATGCAAATCAAATTGTCTCACAATTTGTAGTGGCCCAGTTCAGCTTAATAGACTTTGAATCAAATTATAAAGAAAAGCAGCTGAGCCTGCCATGTATCTAGCTACATCCCAATATATTTGGCCTCTATCTCAAGTGAAAACTAGACAACATTGCTATGTTTGTGCTTATTAATAGCTAACACGGATCCTGTCAATCATTGGCATGCTCATCATCAACTTGCAGACTGTGTGCGCTTCTTTTTATTTCTTTTTTCATGCTGACAGAAGATAGCTTTGGGGGGTCACTATAAAATATAGATCCTGGTCTGATTAGTCAGATAACCGTGCCTTTTGCATAAGTCCATGTTTTCTATGAAGCTTGTAGACTTCAGAGCAAAATTGATGGTTCTTTTCATCAAGTAATCTCATACCATGGGATAACAAATCCAAACAGAACACATACACGTAGCGTCCTATCGTAGTTTGACTGTAGCAAAGAGCAGGGTGTTTTACAGGAAAAAAAAGAAAATGAGAGGTCCTTACCCCAGAGTTTACCATCAAAATTACTTTGAACTACAGTGATAAGTGTCAGATAGAGGGGATATAAGACGATGAGGATGAAAATCTATGAAATATACTTAATTACTTGTTTGGATTTTCCTTGTACGTTTTAGGTTTGCAGGAGGTGTCTAGAGTGGAAGCTACAGTAGGGGGATCTATGATGGAAAGTCACCAAAGAAGTGAGACATTAGGAAGGATCAGAAGAAGGAGAATGATGAAGGATCTTGAACAGACATACGTGAATTAAAGGAGAAGGTAGGTACCATTCATAGAAGAAAGAAATGAGGGGAGCATCAAAGTAAATGTCATTAGCAGTACATAGGTCTTGAGCAAGGGAATGGAAGGAGGCAGATGAAGGGTTCTGAAAATGACAAGTTTGAATGTGATACAGAAGGGGATCGAAAGCCAATACAAGGAATCAAGTACAAAGCAACTTCAGCTGGAGAAATCTCGTGTGATGATCTTGCCTATCATATTTTGTACAAACTAGAGCTTTGTTGTAACCTGATTGTGCAAGTGAGAAATAGTGCTGTAGGAAAGGTTTCACAAGTAAAGAAAATCTGTCCAGTACTGACATTTCTCGAAAGGTTTAGTGGTAGGAATGGGAACCCCCTAACTTATTACTGGTACAACATGCATGTTATGTACTAGCTATAGGAAATCATGATTCACCAAAGATAGGTAGGAACACTTCCAGTTTTGATGAACATTCTGAATCTTTTGTGGGAAAATCTCTGAAAACTTTTCAAGAAAGTTTTCATTTTAAAGAAAAGCCCTTTTTTATGAGAGAAATTTTGAACAAAAATGTTCAACCAGCTCTAACTATAATAAAATGGGTCAAATTGTGCCCGATAGGCACTAACACTTGTTGGAGGTAATGTGGAGCCAAGTTTCTATGTGGGTGAATGTACTTCAAGAAACAATACATCTCAGTGCTCATGGGTGCACAGGGGGCTGTACCATTACTTAGGCTGGTGCACTCTTTCCATGGTGACAAAGACATTGCAAATAAATAACTATGGAAAGGTAATATTGCAACTGCAGGTGGTCGGTTCCAATGTTCTATTTTACATTCAAAGATACAATTTCTCCTGCTTTCCAAAAAGACCACAGATTCCCAGGAAGTCACTGCCAAATGCTGTTGTTCAGCAGTTAACAGAGGGGAAAATAGCAGGGCTGTCAATTAATTGCAGTTAACTCATGAGATTAACTCAAAAAAATTAACTGGGATTAAAAAAATTAATCGTGATTAATCACATGGTTAAAGAATAGAATACCAATTGAAATGTATTAAATATTTTGGATTTTTTCTACATTTTCAAATATATTGATTTCTGTTACAACACAGAATACAAAGTGTACAGTGCTCACTTTATATTATTTTTATTACAAATATTTGCACTGTAAAAATTATAAACAAAAGAAATAGTTCTGATGGGTTAGGTCACAGAAACCCACTTGGGTCTACCATCTTAGACTACCTCTGAGACTGTTTTTCCTAGTAGCTTGGGACTTCAGTAACCTGTCTTGTTAAGCCAGACATGCTACCCTGCTATAATCATAGCCCCAGGTCTGAACCATGTCCCCCACAAGCTGCAGACTTAACTGAAAATACCTTAAGAAGTGCTCCTGTCTCCAGCTCCCAATGAGGTCCAAACCCCAAATAAATCTGTTTTACTCTGTATAAAGCTTATACATGGTAAACTCATAAATTGTCCACCCTCTATAACACTGATAGAGAGAGATGCACAGCTGTTTGCTCCCCCAGGAATTAATTAATTGCTCTGGGTTAATTAATAAGCAAAAATTGATTTTATTAAGTACAAAAAGTAGGATTTAAGTGATTCCAAGTAATAATAGACAGAATAAAGTATATTACCAAGCAAAATAAAACAAAAACAGGCAAATCTAACCCTAATACAGTAGGAAACTAAATGCAGGTAAATCTCACTCTCAGAGATGTTCCAATAAGCTTATTTTACAGACTAGACTCATTCCTAGTCTGGGTCCAGCAATAACTCATACCCCTGTACTTACTGTCCTTTGTTCCAGTTTCTTTCAGGCATCTCTTTGGGGTGGAGAGGCTATCTTTTGAGCCAGCTGAAGGCAAAATGGAGGGGTTTCCAGGGCCTTATATAGTCTTTCTCTTGTGGGTGGAAACCCCTTTGTTCTTCTGTGTAAAATACCTTCAATAAGATGGAGTTTGCAGTCACCTGGGCAAATCACATCTATGAATGATTCAGCTTTTTGCAGGCCAACACCATTGTTTATATGTTAGTTTGAATGTTCCCAGGAAAGCTCAGATGTGGATTGGCATCTCCCAAAGTCCATTGTCAGTTAAGTGTTTCTTGATAGAACTGTTCTCAGTAAGTGCCCATTCTCAAGAAGCTGACCAAATGCTTCCCTGAGGCTACTTAGAATCAAACAAGTACATAGCCAATATTCTTAACTTCAAATACAAAAATGATACACACATACAGACAGCATAATCATAACCAGCAAACTACAACCTTCCTATAGACACCACACTTGGCCTTCTCTGTATAAGAACTGGTGCAATCATAGGACCCTGGTTGCAACAATGATCTATACGGTCACAGTTTATGTCAATAACATCACACTCTCCTCCTGAACTTACTGCCAGAGTCTTGGACGCTGTCCATGGTGGAGGCAGTACATGTAAAATCGCTGTTTGTCTTTGGTCACACACCCTCCCAGTACCTTTAAACCCTATGATGTTGTTCATAGGTGTCCTAGCAAAGTTATGTGTTCCTGGTCTCTGGGTGCCTGAAAACATGTCGGGGTGCAGTATTGCTAACAGCATGCAGATAGCAACATCGGTTAAAGTGTAGGAGTCTTGGCATTTAGCCACCAATGTCATGAGGTGGTGAACCTCAGTTTCCCCTGCCACATAGCAGCGTAAGCCTGTTATGTTTTTGCTGCTGTGCCAAGCTTCCAGTTTAAGCTGAAAAGCAACATTCTTGTGGGACTGTCTTGTCACCATCCCTAGCATGTACAAAAGTTTTTCCCACAAATCAGGTATATCCCACATCTTTAAAGAGTTTACCACAGGTATTAACTCCCTTGTCTTGACCCATAGTAGCAAAAGACACAACATTAACAGCAAATCTACAGTGGACAGGCTTTGTTTCATGTCAATTTAGCTTGTTTAGTGTCTATTGCATTTCCCAATTCCTTTGTGTACCATGGTAGGCGTTTTGATACAGATTCTTCTGACTCTTTGGAGAAGGCTTTCAATTCAGGCATGTGTTTGAGGCTTTGGCAGGGAAAGGGTGCACTGCAACCATGCCTGCCCTTGGCACCTCCCTCTTTGCGTTGGACCCACCCCCTTGTGAAGCTTCTCAAATGCAAAGTTTTTCTCCCCCCAGCCTTGGAGAGACCGTGTTATCTTTAACAAGGGTAGCAGGAATAACGTTTTTTGATGGAGTGCTTTGGATTGGTAAGATTCCCTCAGTTACCCCCATTCTCTGCTCCCAACAGGCAAGCTGGGTGGATTCTCCCCTCCAGGAAATCTGACTCTCGGTCTTCCCATAAAACCTGATCCACAGGAGAAGGGTCTGGCATTTTAGATGCAGATTTTTCACCCTTCTCCTTAGGAAAAGCTTTCCTACAAAAGGTGCGCAAACCTTCAAGTCCCCTCTCACCTTCCGTCTGGACTTCACTCTCTGGGCTCCCCTGTGGGTCAGACACTCCTGTGTCCCCCAAAAGGGAAGGTGATCCTGGTCCAGCTGTGGGCTCACAGCTACCAACTATGAAAGACCCTTCCCTGGCCAGCAAAATTCCCCCACCCCCTCCAAGGTTGGACTTGCTTCCAGCAAGAGTCCTTGGGGGCTGTTCCCACCACAGCAGTCATCAGGGCCCCAACTTCCATCTCCCGAGTACATGTCTCTGTGCACCCCAGGGCAGGACCTGTCCCCTGCTGACTTGCAACTTCCTGGCAGTCAGCATCTGGGACAGCCTCCCTGTTACAAGGTGGAACATTCCCCTCCCCCAGGGAGATGATAACAGGACAGGAGCTGGCTCTATCCAGCCTCTCCTGCAGGGACTTGCCTTGAGCCTCAGGGCTATAGGAACTGGTTATGACCATTCCTTCCCCCAAAGCTGCATTCTTCACTGTTATGGAGGAATTTAAGAGACACTCTCCTATTTCCCCAGCAGCCGATGTGACTCCACCCTTGCCTCCAGGGCTTTCATCACAAGATTCCTTCTTGCCGCTAATCGACCCTGGGACAGATTCTGCCACATCAAAGAAATGGTGCAAAATTGTGTGCCACTGTTGCAACAGTCAGCTCAGCCTGCAAATCACCAGTTTTCATGTGTACTTTAGCTAAAGGTGCAAGGACTTTGTAACCTCCCACTAGTTCTAATTCTGCCATTTTCGCTGGCAAGTTGCAACAAATCCTTCTTTATGGATCAGGTCCCTCCTGACCACTGAAATCTCTGCACCAGTGTCCCTCCTTGGAGTACTTTCCCATTAAGTTTAACAGCATGCATATGCTTACTGCTTGGTTGTGTAAAAGCAACCTTTACAAATCCTGTATGGAAAAAGGCTGCAGCCTGGGTTACCCCTGTGCTCTGAGAAAGAGCAGCTTTATATGTTACCTGTTGCCTGTTTCCACTCAGCCAAGGACATTTATTCCTCAGGTGCTCAATTGACTTACAATTGTAGCACCTCTTGGGCTCCTCTGCTTGTATAGGAGATATGGGATGAGTAACAGGGGAATGGGAAGGTGAACGCCCAGCCTCCTTTTTCCCAGAGGTAAAATGGTGATTCTGCTGTCCACCCACCCTCTACCCCTCTGCCAGTGGTTTATGTTTAATTGCAGCTTGTGACTGCTTGGAAGAGTCTGCAGACTCAGCCAATCCACCCACTGCATCCATCTTTTTGTCCCACAAATACTGTTTTACATCATCACTGCACATATTCAGGAATTCTTCCCAAGTAACCAAATCACACATTCCTTCAAAGCTTGTAATGCCTTTTCCTCTCAACCACTTGACTAACAAATCTCTCATTTCATTTATATAAGCCACATTACTCAATTCAGATCCCCTCTTAAAACTCCTGAATTTAACCCTGTAGGTTTCAGGTGTAATCTGAAACTGTTTCCAAACCAGTTCCTTAAATTTACCATAGTTTGAAGCATCATCAATAGACATCTTGTTGAATATGTCCAGCGCTCTTCCAGTCAATTTTGCCAATAACATAGTCATTTTTTGATCGTCAGGAGTTGCATGGAGGGTGCACAGTCTCTCAATAGTGATGAAATATTCGGCAATATCACTGGATTCATCATACAGTGGACATAGTTGCTCCTATTTGTGGATTTTTGGGGAAGTGGAGCCAGCTGCTGAAGGGTTTTGTCTCTTCCACTCTATAACAGTCATTTCATGCTTGTGGGCCTCAATCTAGGCCTATATTTCTCTGTCTTTTAACTCCAGGGCTATCCACCTATCTCTTTCCTTCTCCTGCTGAACATCCTGCTGTGCTAGCCTCTGCGCTTCAATCTCTTTGTCTTTTAACTCCAGGGCTAACCTCTGGGTTTCCATGGCTCTTTGTGAGCAGCTTCCTTCCTGGCTTCCTCTGCTTCCATAGCCCTTCTGTGTGCAGTCTCCTGGGCAAGTCACATGTCTACGAATGAGTCAGCTTTTTGCAGGCCGACACCATTGTTTACATGTTAGTTTGAATGTTCCCAGGAAAGATCAGCTGTGGATTGGCATCTCCCAAAATCCATTGTAAGTTAAGTGTTTCTTGATTGGGCACTTACTGAGAATAGTCCTTTCTCAAGAAGCTGATCAAATGGTTCACTGAGGCTACTTAGAATCAAACAAGTACATAGCCAATATTCATGACTTTGAATACAAAAATGATACACACATGCAGACAGCATAATCATAACCAGCAAACTACAATCTTCCCATAGACACCCCGCTTGGCTTCCTCTGTATAAGAACTGGTGCAACCATAGGACCCTGGTTGCAACAATCATCTATACCTGGGTCAGGCAAACTTTTTGGCCTGAGGGCCCCATCAGGTTTTGGAAATTGTATGGAGGGCCGGTTAGGGGAGGGGGTCATGGCCTGGCCCCACCCCCATCCATACCCCTCCAGGGACCCCTGCCCCATCCATCCCCCTTCTCCCTGTCCCCTGACTACCACTGGAACTCCTCTCCCTGACTGCCCCCCACTGCCCCATGCAACCCCTCCTCACATTCCTGATGGCCCCACTGGAGCCCCTGCCCCATCCAACCACCCCTTCTCCCTGTCCCCTGACCGCCCCCAGAACCCTTACCCCTGACTGCCCCCCGCTGCCCCATCCAACCCCTTCTCTCATTCCTGACTTCCCTCCTGGGACCTCTGCCCCATTCAACCTCCCTGTTCCCCACCCTCTGACACCCCCAACCCCTGTCCACACCCTTGCCCCCTGACCACCACCACCAACTCCCCTGCCCTCTATCCAACTCCCCTGCTCTCTGCCCACTTACCACTCTGCCTGGAGCACCAGTGGCTGGCGGCACTACAGCCGCACCACCCAGCTGGAGCCAGTCGTGTGTTGCCACCATGCAGCTCAGAGCACCGGGTCAAGTCGGGCTCTGCATCTGCGCTGCCCCAGAAGCTTGCAGCAGGGGAAGGGGAACAGCAGGGAAGGGACCAGGGATAGCCTCCTGGGCCTGGAGGTCAGGGACTGGGCAGGAGGGTCCCGCAGGCCAGCTGTGGCCCGCGGGCCGTAGTTTGCCCACCTCTGATCTATATGGTCACAGTTTATGTCAATAACATCACAATAGTATTTTTCAATTCACATCATACAAGTACTGAAGTGCAACCTCTTTATTGTGAAAGTGTAACTTCCTAATGTAGATTTTTTTGTTACATAACTGCATTCAAAAACAAAGCAATGTAAAACTTTAGTGCCTACAAGTCTATTCAGTCCTACTTCTTGTTCAATCAATTGCGAAGACAAACAAGTTTGTTTACATTTACAGGAGATACTGCCGACTGCTTCTTATTTACAATGTCACCTGAAAGTGAAAACGCATGTATTCTGGAATGGTGGTTGAAGGATGAAGGGACATAGAAATCTTTAGCACAGCTGGCACGTAAATATCTTGTGATGCCGGCTACAGCAGTGCCATGCGAACGCCTGTTCTCACTCTCAGGTGACATTGTAAACAAGATGTGGGCAGCATTATCTCCCGCAAATTGTACTCAAACTTGTTTGTCTGAGTGATTGGTTGAGGTAGGACTCAGTGGACTTGTAGGTGCTAAAGCTTTACATTGTTTTATTTTTGAATGCAGTTACTTTTTGTACATAAGTCTACATTTGTAAGTTCAACTTTCATATAAAGAGATTGCACTACAGTACTTGTATTAGGTGAATTGCAATATACTATTTCTTTTGTTTTTTACAGTGCAAGTATTTGTAATAAAAATAAATATAAAGTGAGCACAATATACTTTGTATTCTGTGTTGTAACTGAAATCAATATATTTGAAAATGTAGACAAACATCCAAAAATATTAAAATAAATGGTATTCTATTATTGTTTAACAGTGCGATTAATCACAATTTTTTTAATTGCTTGACAGCCCTAGAAAATAGTGTTTGACTATGAGATAATATTAATAAATATTAGTTTATATTTACAGCACCTCCAAAGAGCAAATTGACTCATAGGCAATCTTGAGCCTGAACTGCTCAGAATAAAGTCAAAGGCAAAACTATGAGGATTAGGATCAGGTTTCATAGCAGTGTGTCCTGACCTCTTTTAGATTCAGTCTGTATCTCTCATAAACTTGCAGAAACTTCTGATTGCATTTTTTGTAGTTTCTTTCATATGATATCCATTCATATGGTCTAGTGAAAATGTGATTAATTAGAATCTTTGATATTACTACTATTAATCTACCTCAGATGGCCTTTATGTGCTGTTTATATGGCGCTTATATCATGCCACTGTTAATAAATGCTGCTTATCTATATTAAGCATACAGGAATGATTATCTGGAATTACAATAGGGTACAAAGCTTCCACATAAAAATCCACTAACAAAATATAAGTTTGTCTATAAAACTTGCAAGTGAAATGACCTCAGTGACTCCTACAATATATTAAAACCTGCATGACAGTACTCAACAGTGAAAGGCAGGTGAAATCTTATATCTTTCTGAATTAGGCCTACAAAGATTAGTCAGTAGTGCAATCATGCATTTATAAGTTAGGCATTTTTTTTAAAGTCTTCTCTGTCTCCTGACATAATATGTAAATTGTGACAACTGTGCTTGGAATTTTAATGGCTGAATTAATCCAGTATTTTTAGTCAGTTCATTAGATTTCTTTGATTTGCCCTGGTTTTAATAATATTCAGTGAGTATCTATAAGACTGATTTGTGCTGCTTTTAACTAAGTGAACCTTTTCATATATATTCTCTTTTTTTATCACTTTGCTTGCTTGTTTGCTTGTTTCATATTTCTAGGTAATGGAGCAAGATTTGCTTGCATATGAAAGTGCTTTTCATTTTAAGCAGGAGAAAGGGATGTCTGCTTCACAGACTTGAACTTTTTCTTATTGCACTTATTCAGTTTCTTCTCTCTGTCTCTGAACCTTCAGATAATTGGTTCTTAGGCCATGCTGTTGCTCCTCCAGGGAAGTTGCCTCTATTGAAAAACATAATAAGAAAGCAATATTGGTAATCAAATTGAATTATTTAGCAAACCTGATGATATTTTTTTCAGCTGGCAATTGCTACAGAAAATGGACCCAATTCATTATACAGCGTGTGCACATGTAATTGAAGTCTCATACCTTTTCTGCATGAAAATGATCACTAAATAATGTGTGCTGCTCTCCTTAATTATGGAAAAAAGCTTGACTCTCAACTCAGCTAATTACTGGAATTTCTATCAGACTGAAAATAGTCACATGAGAAGCAGATGTGGACCAAGAAATGCACACTTGCAATAGGTGTGTAAATTTTCACATTAGAATGATTGCTCCTATCTAGATGATATTTTTAATACTAATAGTAAACCAATCATAATTAAATAATATCTTTGATAGAACTGTTTAAATTAAATGGAGAAGAAAGAAAGTGGATAAAAATCCAGCTATATTTCTGGTAAAACTATAAGTTACAAGATGCAGCATCTTGTTATCACTTTTGACCTAAGAATTTAACCTGCCAGACCCTGCATATTGGCTGTTTCCATTAGGAGGAGAGATGTTGTTGGAGGAGATGTTGATGGAGTCAGGCATTTCTTTGATACAATCCTGTTTATTTACAGCATGTACCAAGTCCTGTTTCCCTGAGCACCTTAGGAATCAAACAGCAGGAGACAGTTTCTTTACTCATGGTTCCAAGCCTCTTTCCAGCCAGCACTCTACTCAAAAATCTCCCTCTCTTTGCTTTCTCTCAGGGCCACAGTTCCAGTGCTTCTCTTGCTGTCTCCTTGCTAATTGTGTTCTCAGATTGGTATTCAGGATAATTTGTGGGTTTTTCGTGGTGATATGAAAGGCTGAATCTGCTATGAATTGGTTAACTTATTGTACAAATATTTATGATTTTAATTAATAATGCCTCTGTAATTATGGTTCTTAAGATAGGAGAGAGAAATCTGCATTAGGCTTCCGGCAAAAGGCCTACCTCTATTTGCATGGTAATGAAATAATACCAAATGTGTTAAAAGTGGGATGAATGGGCTAATGAGATTCTATGCAAACCATCTAAAGCAACACCTTGGTCTGACCCCTTAGATCAAAGGATGTGTTTGAAGTGAGGAAAGTCTTTTTATTATTATTATTATGTAAGATGCATCCAGGTATCAATGTAAAATTAAAACATGAAAAGATATGAGGACTTTTAGATTAAGCCAATACAAGGAAATAAATTAATTTGTCCATATAGAGCAGTAAATAATAACCTCAGAAAACTGGTTGTAGCAAGATGATGAGAAATGTATTATTGTGATACTGGGTCTCTCATTTCTAATCTGTCTACCACTAGAGAATCTTGATACTAATATAGAGCCTCAAAAATGAAGTCATGCAGCTGTGGTATATTGAGCTGAATAAAACCCATACTCTCCACACCAAAAGAGAAGACACTATCTCTATGGGTTCCCTAGTTGCGCTTATATACCCTATGTCATACAGAAAGAAGGCAACTTTGCCAGACTGCTAGACACTGAAGAGAATTGTAAAAGGTTCGGATTAAAGTAAACACCCTGCAATATGTTGTAAGTATAGTGACACTCTAGAGTTGCTTTCTTCAGGTACATGTTGGCAAGTTTGTCTTTATCAACAATATCTAATTTTATGTCCTTTAAAAAAATATTCCTCTAAAATTTTCACTTAATGCAGTCTCTTTGATTTGGAGCCTTTTTCCAGCAACTGCTTTACTATTCATGTGGAAATAATTAAATTCTATGGCCTCTGATGGGAGATAGAAAAAGTAGTAGGCACCCACTACAGACAGAAAGAAAGATGTGGTCTTCCTTCCTAAACAGTGTCTCAGAAGCATTAGGGAGGGCCATTGCAGACATAGGGAAGCCAAATGACTGGTAAGGCTCTGTTTCAATGGAGTGTTCACCTGGCATCACTGGGCAAAAGTGATATAGTAACTTGGGTTTGGTATGCAGGGAAAGCATCTGTGGAGCTGGGGGTCAGGGGCCACTACTATACCTATCTTACTTGAGATGTTGCTTTTGTTAATGTGGACAAAACTCATCTGTCACAGGCTAATAACCATTTCAGGGATAGGAGTACTTGTGGCACCTTAAAGACTAACAAATTTATTTTAGCATGAGCTTTCGTGAGCTACAGCTCACTTCTTCGGATGCACAGAATGGAACACACAGACAGGAGATATTTATACATACAGAGAACATGAAAAGGTGGAAGTATGCATACCAACAGTATGTATGTTATACATTCTTCGGATGCATAGAATGGAACACACAGACAGGAGATATTTATACATACAGAGAACATGAAAAGGTGGAAGTATGCATAACAACAGTATGTATGTTTATACATTCTTCGGATGCATAGAATGGAACACACAGACAGGAGATATTTATACATACAGAGAACATGAAAGTATGCATACTTCCACCTTTTCATGTTCTCTATATGTATAAATATCTCCTGTCTGTGTGTTCCATTCTATGCATCCGAAGAAGTGAGCTGTAATATCAGGCAAGCCTACTAAAGAACCAGAGAGGAAAACAGCTGGAATATCAGGCAAGTGAGCTGGAATATCAGGCAAGCCTACTAAAGAACCAGAGAGGCAAACAGCCGCTCTGGGTCAGAGCCTTAAACATCCCGCAGAAATGATGAGCTGCATGCCATTCTAGGGGGTGCCCCTGCAACAACCCCACCCATTGCTTCCCTCCTTCCCACCCCTCCTGGGCTACCATGGCAGTTATCCTCCCCTTTGTGTGATGAAGTAATAAAGAATGCATGAATAAGAAACAACACTGACTTTATCACCTCTGCAAGCAGAGATCAAAGTGGGGAGGGGAGGGCGGTTGGCTTACAGCAAAGTAGAGTGAACCACCATTCTGCACTTGCTCAGCCTATAGCTGAAAATGGGAATCTGTGATAAGCACTAAGATAGAAGCACGGGCAGGACTGAATCTCCATTTGTGTGTGGGCCTTTGGTTGACACTGTTAAAATACAAAATGTCCCAGGATATGTATGTTGGGAGACAGTTCTAAACCGAAGCTTAATTTTTTATTTGCAGCAAAATGTAGAAGTCTAAGTATCTGATTGTGAGCCCTGGTAGCAAGGGGTAGGCTGGGGTAGGTGTGACCGCGTGGTGCTGCTGACTGGGAGAGCAGCCTAAGGCAGAAGCCTCCAGCTGCCATGTTATTCCAGGCAGGACTGAATCTCCATTAGACAAAACTTAAAGAAGAGAATGACCTGGAGTCATTCCCATTTTTGCCCAGGCGCCCCCGGCCGACCTCACAGAGGCCAGCCAGGAGCACCCACGGTATGACAATGACGACGGATACCAGTCCTACTGTACCGTCTGCCGTCCATAAGGCAAGGCAAGGGGATCCTGCTGTGTAGCGCTGCAACACCGCATCTGCCAGCAGCATCCAGTAGACATATGGTGACACTGAAAAAAGGCGAGAAATGATTTTTTCCCCTTTGCTTTCACGGGGGGCGGGCTGACGACATATACCCTGAACCACCCGTGACAATGTTTTTGACCCTTCAGGCTTTGGGAGCTCAGCCCAGAATTGAAATGGTTTTCGGAGAGTGCGGGAACTGTGGGATAGCTACTGTCATCAGTCACCCCTCCCTCTGTGAGCGTCCATTTGATTCTTTGGCTTTCTGGTATGCTTGTCTCAGCTTCTTAAGTTTCATGCAGCACTGTGTTGAGTCCCTGCTGTGGCCTCTGTCCATCATGGCCTTGGAGATTTTTTCAAATGTTTTGGCATTTCGTCTTTTGGAACGGAGTTCTGATAGAACAGATTCATCTCCCCATACAGAGATCAGATTCAGTATCTCCCGTAAGGTCCATGCTGGAGATCTTTTTTGATTCTGGGACTGCATGGTCACCTGTGCTGATCAGTGTTCCATGCTGGGTAAACAGGAAATGAAATTCAAAAGTTCGTGGGGCTTTTCCTGTCTACCTGGCCAGTGCATCTGAGTTCAGATTGCTGTCCAGAGTGGTCACAATGGTGCACTGTGGGATAGCTCCCAGAGGCCAATGCCGTCGAATTGCGGCCACACTAACCCTAATTCCAAATGGCAATGCCGATTTCAGGGCTACTCCCCTCATTGGGGAGGAGTACAGAAATTGATTGTAAGAGTCCTTTATATCAAAGTAAAGGGCTTCGTTGTGTGGACGGGTGCAGGGTTAATTCGATTTAACGCTGCTAAATTCGAGATAAACTCGTAGTGTAGACCAGGCCTTAGAGACTAACAAATTTATTTGAGCATAAGCTTTCGTGGGCTACAGCCCACTTCATTGGATGCATAGAAAAGCTTATGCTCAAATAAATTTGTGAGTCTCTAAGGTGCCACAAGTATTCCTGTTCTTTTTGCGGATACAGACTAACACGGCTGCTACTCTGAAACCTGGAATCTATCTGCATGTATTTCAAAGGGTGTATGCTTATGCATGTAGAAATAATAAAATGTTTGTACATCAAAATTAATATTAATCTATCTAGTCTCTATCTGCAGGAATGCTAATTAATATTTGATTGCATAAGAGGAATAATAAAGTTTATAATTCTTACCTTAGTTTATGTATGGAGAGTTAATGAAGGACAAAATAAAATTTATCAGTATAAAAACATATTTGAACAATGTTGGGGGTAGAAAATACTTTTAGAACCTGCATAACTCCTCAAGTTGCTGGCCATGTACCAGTTGGCTGAATCGCCAATCAGTCAACAAAGCCAGGTACAAAATGAAATATTTTACTTTGTTATGCTGATGAGATGTGTTGTTATAAAACTTTGAACAGGTATAGATCTTTCTGGACCCCAAAGTGCTCTTCATATTTACAGGTTCTTGTATGGAATGCAGATATTTGCAAAACACTGAATAGTTTTAATGAGAAAATCTCAGGCTCTAATGATTGCACATAATTTGTTGAAAGAGACAAGTGGTAATACTACTTGCAAAGATCTGCCCCCATAGAAAAGGACAGAGAGTTGAGGTGGAGGTGAGTTACACTTAAGTTCTGATTCCTGCTCTGCCACTGACTTGGTACATGGTGTTAGGAAAATCAATCTAACTCTGTGTCTAAGTTTTCCATCAATACGTAGGGCTAATACTCACTTACCTTACCCCAGAATTGTGAGCTGTCTTATGTTAAAGTCTGAAAGCACTGAGACTCTCATATGGAAATGTCATAGAAGGAAGGAACAATGAGGAATAATTATTTAATGCATAACACTTTGGTTATCTAAAACACTGCATAAGTGGTATTAACAGTCAGAGTAACTAATGGTGTGTGGTTCAAGGGCTGAGACACTCCATAAGAAGAGATAAAAGTGTTACTATATATTTAACCCAGTGGGTTAGTAATTGAGGACAAATACGTACAACATCACACCACTGCAAATTCAACACCCCCAGAAAAAAGAAACAACCCCCCCAGCAATTTTGATTCCTTGATTTTCTTTTGATTCTCATATTTTACCAATCCTGGTGGTATCAGACCTCCTTCCAGAGCTTAAAAACAGACTTAGATTAGCAAAGTTAACGATGGGAGTAAGTTACATCATTGGTTTTTGTACCTGTAAATATATAAGTTATTTTATGGAAAGCACAACTAAAGCAGTGTTTTGCATTTGGATCTGAAAGTATGGTAAGATTTGTGATCTTTCGTCATTCTTCCAGGAATGAATTCCATGGCTGAAGGCCAGCTGTGATGAACAGTGTACGGGGCTGAACAAGATGACCTCTTGATGTCCCTTCCAGCCCTACATTTCCATGGGTCTATGGAAATAACACTGCATGGGCTTGAGCTCCCTGTAACTCTCCCACAGTGAGCTGTTTCCTCTTTGAATTTGCTTATGATACTTAGAGTGTATTTGATTAGATGATATCTTGGTCTGTAAGTGAAACAATAGCTCTTTGCACTGAGTGGTGCTGTATTACTTTACAGACTGCAGGCTGGATTGAAGAGATGGTTCAGCAACTATAATAGCTCTTCGCAAAGAATTTTTGCCACAGAAGAGAAGAAAAATGTTGTCTTAGCCTGAAACACAGCCTCAGCATAGACTTGTAAGAATTCTTTGCATTTAAATCTGTCTCAGCCCAAGGTTTCTGCCATTGACTCTTCATTTTCCACTCTCTTCTCTTCATCTGCCTCAAGTCCTCCAAGAGCCATGCAGATGTATGAGGGATAGGTAGAGAAAAGGGCCATTCCATAACTATTGTGTTGAGGTGATGGCAAGTGTGTGGTCATAGCGACTCACTAGCTCTGCAGCAACTTGTTTTGTTGGTAATCTGTCATCATTATGGAGTGAACTTTGGAATTTGGTGGGATCCATGAGCTTTCAGGACTTGACATGATAGAATGACTTTGCTGTTGCCTAGAGGCATAAAGAGAATTCTGGACACTGCTTTTCTCAGATGGTGTTCTACACAAGTTAGGGGCAGGCTAGTGTTGTTCACTACATCCATATGTAATCTAAAGATCCACTCCAAAGTGGATACATGTGGATCTTAGTGTGGACCAAATTCTGTTAGTGAAAAAGACAAGCTTTTGAGTTTACACAGAGCTCTTCTTCAGATCTGGGAAAGGTAGTAACTCTGGTCAAATGAAAGATATTACCTCACCTACCTTGTCTCATTAGTTAGATAAGGCTTTCTTCTTATTTTCAACAGCTCTATCCAAGAGTTTACATTGTATTCTACCACCATTTATGAGTCAATTTGTCTCTTTGATATACATCTTTTTTTAATCTTCTCACAAGGTCCTTTCGTTTCCTTTTTCCCAAGGGAACTATAATATTAAAAATGTGAAACTGTGATCAGAATGAATTAAAGTTTTACTGTTTCCCATATGAAGAATTAATTTCTTACATTTCTTGTTCTTGTTACAACCTTTGTCATGAGCATGAATTAACACAAAATTTCTTTGCTTAATAGTCTATCTAAATTATGGCAGAAGAATGAAAGTTTGACCTTTTGTGGTATATTGTCTTCTGGTTGGATTGCCCCCACTCTTATTTTCATAAAATTATACCAAAAAGAAAACTGCAAGAAGGCGGTTTAACAGCAGAGCTGTGTAAATGTCAGGGGCTTGTGCTCTCAAGATTTTGTGAGGCCCACATTTTGAGGGAGGGAGATTTGGTTCACACTGGATTTTCACCTCCAGTGTCTTAATTGATATTCTGTTTTGGGTTATGTGGGTGGGTTTTTTTGCCTTCCTCTGAAGCATCAAAGATTGACCACAGCTGGAGATGGGACACTGGACCAGTGATGTGAGGTGGTACACAGAATAGCTTGCTTAGATACCTGGTTGTCCCAGGTCAGATTGGCAGGAACCTTGGAAGGGTTTCACCTTGTTCCGCAGCATGGGGTGTGGATTGCCTTCTGGGATCATTTGGACATATCTCACCTAATCAATTCCCTACCATTGCAGGAAACTTGGAACTGGTGGCACCTTGATCTCTCAAATTGGAACTGAACTGAAATCATTGTGTTCATCATGGATTTAGGTAAAGATTGTAAATCACTTCTTGGCATCCTCAAGCAAAGCTCAGTCCAGCTTTACCCAAATGAATTATCAACCTTTTAGCAAATCTGAGATGAGTTTGGGGTTGAAAACTAAATCCAAACTATGAAATCCAGAAAAAAACACTTGATTTCTATTTCCGTTTCATACATTTTTCACATCCAATATTTTTTTTTCAGTGAGTAACATTTGAGACTGATTCACTCTGGACATAACTTCACTGCAGAGCGCTTATACAATGGCATCCATTCTTCTTGGACTCCCACAAGGAGGATTTATGCCCCAATCTTGCGAACATTTATGCACATGAGTAGTGCCATTGACTTCAATAGAACTACTCACCTGAGTACAGTTAAGCATGTGCCTAAGTTTCTACAGAACTGGGGCTCAAATCAGTCGAGTCATACCAACATAATTCTGGAGAACTGCAGTCCAGAATCACTCCATTAATATTAACAGCAGCAAAAAAGAATCCAAAGAGATGGAAATCAACCCTGGTGTGGAAGGCTTGCTACCCAGGGTTTTCAGAACCCAAAGCAGTGGTAACTTAACTGTTTCTCTCCAGGAAGTGTCAGGAATAAATCAATGGGGACACAGCTCAATCTGTGTGATAAATAATTGATACAAACCAGGAATGCTTTAATCTAAAGCTACTTTTTTATTAGATCTCAAGTGCGCAAGTGTGCTCGCATGCACACACACACATAAACACTTATGCTGCTGCAGTAGGGTTCAGAGCATTTCAAAACAAGTATATTTACCTATAGTTAAGAAATGGTTCTGAGGGATCAGTGGTCAGCCTTCCAGGGGGCCCTGCATTCTGGCTAGCTGCTGGGGAATTTAGCTGTCAGATCCTTGCCCACAGAAAGCTTCCTTGGACTGCTCCAAAGCATATTCCTTCACCTAATCTTTTATAACTAAACAAAGCACTTAACCTATAGTGACTCCTAGTGTGTCACCAATTCTCCGAATTTCAGCAAAATGACTCATCTCTTATCATCAAAACATTTCTAGTCATAACAAGAATGTGTTGGGGGCATTTAAAACCCAGGTTGCTTTACTCTCTTCCATACTTGTTAACTTTCTATCTCATCCTCCCGTTCTGATTAACAAACTGCAAGCATGCAGCTGTCTGACCTTGCCTCACAAAGGCCTAAGATTTTCCTAGCTATGTGATGTTTGGTTTTCTGCCAGCAGTGGCTGAACATACAAAATAGCTTACTGCTGTATTGTCAAGTTCTGGGGTGTATGCAGGAATGTCAAATTCTGGGGTAACAGGCTTGCCATTACATGACCCTCCATGCTAGTTAAGTTCTTAGTGTGTGTGTGTGTGTGTGTGTGTGTGTGTTTTAAATATAAAACATATGTACTTTTATAAGCCTTCTTCCTGGAACTGATTTCAGTGGTGTTACACGGGTGTAAACCTGGAGTAATGGCATTGTAAATCAGGTCCATGTATTCTATTTACCATGTGCCAATATCGCTCAACTGGCCACAGTTCCTTACTGTTCCTTAAGTAAATATAATATATCCTACCTTTAAAAAAAATTAGGATTTAATTATAGGATTTCTTTTTTGAGCCCCCTCTGCAGCATTGTTTGGTATTAACTTTCCAAATGTTAATAAACTTCAGTCTGTTTCTTACTTTACTAACTAATGCTGGAATTTTTCCACTTTCTTTATTAGCTTTTACCTGTACTCCTATTTTTTCAACTGTGTATGCCAAACTGTATGGCTTCCAAAAAGCATAGCCAATGTTATGGCTTCAACCAAGCAACATCAGTTTTGGTTAATTACATGTAAGTAGGGAGATATTAATGAATAATAAACTTTCACATGTTCCTTCCTACAACTTGTGATGCAGAAAAACAGGCAGTTTCTGGGCATTAGTCACAAAGAATGAAACCATTAAAACTACATGTACAGGGGGCTTCTCTATCCATTTCTAGAGAGCCATGCAACTATCGCCTTTCTATGCCTTTATAGGGATTGGATTGGATTCTGGTCCAGGCTCCAGTCCTCATACACTGCTTTGATGGTATAAAGGGGCCTCAAGAGGCCAGGGAAGAATTCCCCTTGTGTAGGGCTGACACAAATGTCCCTAAGCTACCCTCATGCGGTCCCCTATGTAAATGGAACCCTGGAGGCTGGGTAAGAAGAAGCCTGCTTATTGCACTCAGCACTTTGGGAATTCAAGGCTGTAAATCAGTTTGCAAAGTCATAAAATAGAGCAACAGCATGGGCTGCTCTATTTTATGCCAGGTGCTGCTGCAGGAGCCCAGAATCTGGTTCGCATAAAGACATCTTTACCTCCCCTCTCCATGGGCTGAACCTTCTATGCTGTGCCTCTCAGGAGGCCAGGACAGATTCCAGCCCCCCCTTCTTCAGGGAAGGTAAGAGTGTTTAATGGGCACTAGAAAATAATAATGGGAAGCTATTGAATTTTTAATCACCATTGGGGACAAGTAAATAATACTCCCACTAGACATAGCCCTACTGTCTTATTAAAAAATGGCATGTCATTTATGATGGAAATTGAAATGCTCAGTGTACTACACTGAGTTGAAAATCAATTCCACCACTTAATGAGGATGTGATTTTTAGTAGAAACTTACATTACTTCTTGTTTTGTCTCTTCCATTAAGATGTTTATGTTAGCAAAGAATGCTGTCAATAAAATATTCCCAAATATTGGTACAGTGACTCTAGTAGGGCAGGTCCTTTATGTGAGAAGCTATTTTGGAAGGTGTAGTGTGCTATTTCCTAAATCCTTTCTATACTGTATAAATACTGTATTTTTACACAGTGCTTTTGTTGGTCAGAATAACAGGAGTTGATGGTAAATGAAGAACACTTACAAAATAAGGAAACTAGATGGTAATGGGAACATAAATCTTTTCATTTCTAAGTTACTGGTTCAAATCTGATCTAGTCACTGAGCACCATCCATCATCTGATCTAGCAAAGCAAATGAATATTCCCATAGACTTCACTGAGGCTATTCACATGCTTAAAATTAGGTGGATTATTAAGTGCATTTCTGGATGGGGGTCTGAACAAAGCAGGGTCCTTTGAAAAAATATAGTATGTGATCATGTAATTAAAGACTGTATCATAACACATACTCAAACAGATCTGGATTAAGGTTACACAAGCAATCCATCAGATCAGTGAGAGTCCTGCTATAAATTAGTATGTCTACACTACACTATCGGGGATTGATGTATCGTGTCTCTTCTAGACACGATACATCGATCCCTGAATGCGCTCCCCGTCGACTCTGGAACTCCACCAGGGCGAGAGGCGGAAGCAGAGTCGACGGGGGAGCGGCAGCCGTTGATCCTGTGCCACGAGGATGCGAAGTAAGTCAATCTAAGTCAATCTAAGACATGTTGACTTCAGCTACGCTATTCTCATAGCTGAAGTTGCATGTCTTAGATCGATCCCCCTCCTCCCCCCACCAGTGTAGACTGGGCTTAAAAGCAAAAACATTGGTTCATCTGTTGCTTTATTTTTCAAATACAGTGAGAGTTAGTGCCTGTGGCTTGATAATATTTGAGACCTAAAAAGTGGATTGCAACATTTTTGTGACAACATTTGGGATGTTGTGAGGTCTTTTAACAAAACCAGTGTTCAGCGGTGAGAGCCTGCTGCAACATTGTGTGAAACTCCTCCACAACTAATGAAATCCTGCAAAAAATGTCAAATTCCCCTAAAAATATACTTATTTTTCTCTTTAAAAACTGATAATTATCTTTTCTATTTTAATTATGAGAGTAAAGGTAGGAGAATGGGGGATCCCAGGGGAGATGCTTTTTTTTTTTTTTTTTGCAATATATCAGAACATAAAGAGCAAATAAAATTCTAAAGCAGAGAGGAGGTCAGGCTCAGCTGTCATTTCCTCAGGAATGTATGAAAGAAACACCCACAGAGATCCATCGTGCCTGGAAGGGTGCCTGGAATCCTGGTGTTGGTGCTCTTATCATTATCTTGTAACATGACAAAAAAAGGTGACATGAAGGTGAATGCATCCAAGTACAAAGCAGACACAGACCACTGAAGGACACCAAGTGCTGTAGTTTCACTAATCATGGTATAGCATATTAAGGAACAAAAAAAGTCTCCTAGGGAAAGGACAGCAGAAAAACAGCAGCTACTCTCTGAATATTACTCTTATGGAAGCATTGGTTCTTTCTTTCTTCTACATCTTTAATTTATTCCTCTCTCATTTTCTACAAACTGGTGTTGAGGAGTAGAATTGGACAAACTCATTATGACTATTTATGAGTCCACATGAAAATCATGGTTTCAAAAGTCTGACATAACTTGAACATTACTAGATGAGAGTTCTGTTTAGTATGGACTCTGAAACAGGAGCACAAACCAAGGGAGAGAGGGAGAGGAAAAATAAGTTTTATACCTTTGTAGGGCACCCACATGAGCCAAGCAAGTTTTTAAGGGGTTCTTCTGTCCTAACTGCAAAATGCAGGTGTCTCTTTATCTTGAAAATCATAGATTGTTTTGTTTTTCAAATTTAATCATCTTCAATTCATTATGGCTTTAAATGAGAGGAAATAAAGGATTTGCAAGATCAGGCTAAGGTCCTGATCCTGAAATGAGCCCCGCACAAGTGGACCTTCATTGATTTGAAGTCAATAGGGCTCCACATTGGACTCAGGGGGATCTGGGACACTCACATGAAGGTCATTGAAAACCCAAAAGTTAGTCAGAGGTTTGCAAAGGCTTGAGCTCCTCAAGGGAGGAAAACCATCTCTTATGAAAGCAAATTTAGCAGCCACCTACCAACATTCTCTCCCCAAAACTACAGAGCGAGTGAGAGAGAGAAAAGGAATTACAGCTGCTCTTGTTTTTATTTTTCAGTGGATGATGTACTGCAGAAGCATAAACTTGAAATAGTGAACTAGCAAACAACAAGGTCAGCATAATTTTCTCCATCAGTACTACTATAAGGCATATTTATTGCTGGTATTTTCCTTTGATTTCCTTTCGGAGGCATACCTGAATTCTTTCAAGTACAAGGTCTTCTCTTCGGGACACAATAAGTGCACGGTAGTAAGATATTCCTTGGACAGTGACATAATTAACTATGAACTCTGACCTATTGTGCCTGCTCCTTAATTCTGCAGTGCATTAAATTAAACCTTAGATCTGGACGTGCCTAGAATTTGAGAAGTTCAGAAATGGCTCAAACTGGACCTGTCACAAGAATAAAGTTGCATTTTGAGTGGGATTTACACCAGGACTGTTGACTTCAGCCATTCTTATTTAAACAGAAAAGTGCATACTCTTTAATGCAGGCACAGAACCAATACTTACTTGCTAGCTCAAAATCTTAATGTTTCCTACTTCCTCCTAGCCCCCTGCCTTACGTCTTATTCCAATACACTGTAACAGAATTTCCTGAAGTGTTTTATCTTTCTACCCTGTGCTAATGATATATCTGTACACATATGCCTGCAATATTAAGGTTAGCTCATTTATCCTACTAGGCATGGTTATTATAAAGCTACAGTTTTTTTAATGGTAAAACTATGCATACATTATGGTTAGTATGCTAAAATTATAACTCCTATTCAGCTGTGAAGATAAAACTGCAGCACAGCGTAGCTCATGCATAATATCATCCTGCTTGCTCTTTGAATATAGCTTTCAGTTTACATAAAACTACGGGTGAAATCCTGATTTTCCCCAATCGAAGTTCATGAGACTTTTATAACTGACTGGGGACAGAATTTCACACGAGGCTTCCTAACAAGAATACAAAAGTTTAGACTCACCATGATTTGGGAGTAAATTAATCCCTAAAGTCTGGCCTAACAAACAGATGGGAGCTGTGAAGATCATGCAAAGAGCAATGACACTTCTTTTATATGATCAGAGAGTGAATTCCAGCAGCCAGCCCCAGTACTGTCACCTTCATTAGGTTCTCTCTAGTGAAGGTTCTGCATAACAAAAGTGGAGAGACCTCTCACGTTCTGGGGTTTAGTACAGACCAGTGAGGGATTGTGTCTCGGCCTGCCCTGTAATTCAGAGTGTCTCAAAATGCCCTGCTGTAGCTCTCTTGACTGAGTGCTTTCAGCCAGCATACAAGCATGAATTGAGTGTCTGTGCATTAAGCAGCCATGGTTCAGCGCTCTGACTCCAGCTGCCTGCTTGTTACGCCACAGACACACTTTTGCCTACATCAGTCTTGGTTTCACCTGGCAAGATAGCCCCAACATCCCCAGTCTCACTTTTTTCTTAAAACCATGTGCTCTGCAATGTCCAACCCTCTCCTGGACCATTCAGAGAGATATTAAGGTTCATTTGTTCCTTTAAAGATGCTTGCCACATTAACCAGAGTTAACATTCATTTTAAATCAAAGACAGTACTGGGTTGGAGATGGGATTTTAAGTGAGTTCAAGTATAAACGATAGAGTTAGAAATGGCTACAAGCAAATACAAGTGAAAAACACGTTCCAGAGCCTAAGACAACAAAACAAGCTGCAGTCTTTGTTTAAGGTAGTTTTCCTACCAATCTAGCTTCCACCAAGATGGTTGACCAACCCCTCTGGTCAGGATCTCCCACAGAGTCCAAAGTGCTTGCTTCTTTTGTTGTCTTAAGTCAAAGATAACTAGGGGTTCTTTGCCCCTCTCTCTTATAGTTCAGTGAACCTTTGAAATGGATTGTTCTGCATGTTATTTTCTCCCTCCCCTCCGCCCCCAATTAAAGCTCATTCAAGCCACGAGGAAGGCAACATGGAGTCTCCTGGTGAAGGAAGTTTCTTGCTGGTTTCTTCCCTTGCTGGTATTTGCTAAAATACAAACTGATCTGTTTTCTACAATCTCCTCCCCCTGCTATGATGCTGAATGGCAATCTCCTTCCCTTGTTAGCTTGATGGTTTTGTTTACCTTCTATTAAATTGCATTCCCATTGTCTGTTAATGTACCTTGGAAATACCTTCAAGGGGCATAACCGCATTCCTTTGTCTAGGGTGGGGTAACTTGAGCCCTGCCAGGCAGACACACTTTGATAACCTAATTTTCAGGATGTATGTAATTTTGAATTTCTCCTCTGTGCATACACCACACAATAATATTAATGATCAATATGTTATTAGCTTTCTATTGATATATTACATGACACCTAGCTACAGGTTATGACATGGCACATTCAGCTGGTCAGGCCAGCTGAAATTCACTACCAGATACCAATGAGACCTTTGCACTATTGCACTGAGAGGCTGTTAGGGTCACAAGAACCCATTGTGATGTATATACACAAACAAGTAGAGTTTGGATCCTTCATTGATGTAGAATCCTTCATTCCAAACATCATGCCTTTGGAAGATTTCAAATATCAGATTTCTCTGTTACGGGTGAAAATCACCTCTGTGTGGAGGGCTAGCATACATCAGTTAAGTCAGGGTTTCTCAAACAGGGATCGCCGCTTCTGTAGGGAAAGCCCCTGGCGGGCCGGTGTGTTTACCTGCCCCGTCCGCAGGTCCGGCCGATCGCAGCTCCCACTGGCCGCGGATCGCTGCTCCGGGCCAATGGGAGCTGCTAGAAAAGGGGTTGTATTTAAAACAGAAACAGTAAATATTTAGGTAGTGAACATTCAGCTGTAATGAATAGGACTTTTTGTTTTCCTTTTGATGTCAGAACATTTCATCGGGCTATCATTTTATGTCATCCAAAAGACATATTTTTTGATTGGCTGTTATACCGTTGAAGGTTATAATAGCAACACTGACGGACAGACACATTTGTTCATTCACGCCCTGTAATAAAATAGAGTTGGGTCTAATCCAGAGCCCTGCATCAGAACACCTGCAAACTTTGGTGAAGCTCAGATCTTCATCCAAACTTCGTAACTCATGCCTGTCACTATAACAGGGAGAACCATATAAAGATATGTCCCTTTAAAGCTACTGAAGTATTGTTATCTGAGAGAATGCAAAAGCTACTGGAATCTAGTCTAATGCATAGGGTGTCAGACTCGGGAATAGACTCTGGGCTATTTTGTGTTCTTGAATTTACTTCTACAAGACACGACAAACTGGAACACCAAATTTAAGCATGTTCCCACCTCCTGACTCTACTACCTAAACCACTGAGGAAAAAATCATAGTTTGGGCATGTTTTTAGTAGTAATGGTAACTGAGATGATCAAGTGTGTCTCCGGCAGTGTGTAAAATGGTTCCAGTAGGACTGTAATTAGAGCCGTGGAAAATATTTTCCTAGAAAATCCAAAGCTGCATGTAATGTACTTGGTTTGGGGTTTGAATTCAATCTCAAATTTTTAAAGATTCACCCATGATGGAGCTCTTGAACATATCAGGTGAACCTGAGTCCTGATTCAAACACATGAGCACAGTTAGAGAGAACATGCTCAATTTATAATTACGCATCAGATCCTTGCAAAATGTTCAGTTGCTATGGCAGTGGCTCTCTATCTTGTGTATTATGACCCCTTTTTACATACCAGGCACTTCTGCTGAATCCATTTTCCACCTAGCTGGGATCTAGTATGGACCATTCTCCAACCTATCAATATGGGAAGGGCAGAGTGGACCTCTTGGCACCTGTTTGTGGCCTCCATGTTGAGATTTAATACTGTTTGGTTTTATCTAGAGAGAGCAACCTGAACCAAAACACTTCATAGAAACAAACCCAAACTTTGGGTCACTTTACATCCAGATTTCAATTTAGGGACTGGATTCTCCCTCTCTGTTGGATGAAACTGAAATATCAGCACTGATCATTCTCAAACTGTGGGGATTTCTGGCTTGGAAACTTATAGCTTGAAACATCGCTAGTTTTGAGTTGGTGATTTTGGCTGAGGTTTTCTCTCAGATTTGCAGATAGCTTGGAACACCAGCTCAAAGGGAAACTAAAGAAGGAAACACGTCCACATGAATCAGAAGCAAAGAAAATGTTTGCATAAACCCCTATAAAGTGAAACAACCTTGTTTTTCGCAGCTCTGTGAGGTTGGTTTGCAAACGGAATAGAACTGGAATGATTTTCTGTTCTCTGAAGTTCAGCAGCTGGCTTGCCAAAGATAATCATCTCTCCCAAAGTCACTGGTTGCCAAATAATTTGCAGAGAATGGAGGAAGAGATAAGAAATTGGCTCAGATTAGCAGAAACTGAAGGACATCTTCAAGCTGCTAAAGGTCTAGAATGCAAACATCATTTGGAAGCTACTATTAGCCTAACACATCACAGGATGGTAGGAGTGTGACCTTCTTGAATCACTTCCAGTGGACATTCAACTGCCCATTTGAGAGAATACTCTAGATAAATCAGCTCATCAAGAACTAGGTGACATGATATGAGAACTTGACTGATGTGATTAAAATATGCACTCCAAACAAATTTCCAAGGTGAGAGTGAAATCACCTCTCATTTCCTGGCTGGCCTTATATAACTCTCTACAACCTGTCATACTGGTAACCATCTAACAAGAAGCCTTTGGATATCTTTATTTTTGTTTGTTTTTTTTGCAATCAGAAATTCAGAATTAAGAGACTGGGCTGCTGACTTTTTTCTCTTTTTTAACAAAGAATAACATACTCAGAAGGAGCAGTGGCTGTCATGTTGGAGCAGAAACCACCAAAGAAGCATATGCCCATCTGCCCAGGGGCCACATGAAAGAAGGAAATCTGAATCCATAGAAAAGGAAGATGTCAGGACTCGGGAGTTGCTTCACCTGGTGGACATCAAGGACAAGGGCTCCACATATTTGTTACTTGGCAACATCACATCAACCAAAGCGATTTTTGTGTTTTTTTTTAATTTACATAAGAACATAAGAATGGCCATACTGAGTCAGACCAATGACCTATCTAGCCCAGCATCCTGTCTTCCAACAGTGGCTGGGGCCAGATCCTTCAGATGAACAGAGCAGGGCAATTTTTTGAGTGATCTATTTCCTGTTTTCTAGTCCCAGCTTCTGGTAATCAGAGGTTTAGGGACACTTAGAGCATGGGGCTACATCCCTGACCATCTTGCCTAATAAGCATTAGTGGCCCTACCCTTCACTAACTTATCTAATCTTTTTTGAACTCAGTATGAAGACATTATTTTTGTTTTTTTCCAGTAAGATGATGTGCAGGAGCCGTGTTAAGGGCATACAGCTTACCCATGTTGTGCACCACAGCAGAGGAAAAAAGAGTCATTTTTGCCTACGTGCAGGATGCAAGCTATGTAGGAGAGGCCTGTTACGGAATCTGTGCCCATTCATAGTGAGATGGCTTGTGACTGATACTACTTTGCAGAACTGTTTTTAATGCAGCATCAGAAGGTTTCAGATATTCTAAACTGAGTTAAAGCAAATATAAATAATGGAAATACAGGAATGGAAATTGATACAGGCTTTGCAGTATCTGTAATTTCTGAAGAGATGTTCAATTTGAGAGACATAATACTATGGGAAATATCAGGCCTGCTGGTGTCACAAATGCACATCTTGCTCTCAGATAGGTAGTTAATACAGTGACTCATAAGGGCTGGTGAAAGTATGCTGCATTCTGCATGTGAAATAGAGAAGAGACTGAGTAATTCATAATCTAGCAGAAAACCATCCTTTATTTTTGACATAGCAGCAACTGAGTGCAAAAAGATCTATCCTGTGTCTCCTAGGTATAGCCCTGCCTAGAGTGATGCTCTGTTGTTTGAAATGGGAATACATGAATGCACAGTAGGGAACTTTTTAGTACACACCAGCAGGGTCCACACGGGCCGGTTAGTGCACAACATACTAGTGAGCACTGGGATTTAGACCCCTGTAATGCGCCATGTAGACAAGCCCTGAAAGTAACTGTAAGTATTGAGAACCTTATATGAGGTCACTCAACCCCCACATAAGCAGTCAGATACCTCCAAGCAGCACAATTACATTTAATGTTCCTTTTCCTCAGTAATGTTGTTGCCTGGGGTTGTTTACCCATTGCTCCTGGTAACTTTACTCTTTGCAAGGTGGTGGAAGGAAATAAATCAATAGGGACACAGCACGTCGGGCTGATAGTTGATGCAAGCAGGCAAACAAAAGTGCTTTCACTTAAATCTTCTACTTTATTTAGTCTCTAGTACCTACACATGTCCACAACAGGTTAGTAGAGCAACCCAATTTAACCCCATGTTAATATTTACCCAAGGTCTTGAGATCTGTAGACATCCAGTGGCCACCCTTCTGTTTGCAGGGGAATTTGAGAGGTGTCCAAGAAAAGTCTGAGGTGTTCCAAGTGTCCACCGTGTCTTCCTCTTTTTACACCCAATTTGTTAGTATTACATAGCTTGGTCATTAAACACAAACAAACAAACAAACAAACAAAAATTCTGAGCAGAAGATAAGTGTGGAGTTTTCCAGTCTGTCAGGCATAGAATTTTCCATTAGTTATCGAGCTGTATTTCACATAGCAATAGTTAACTATAGTTGACTATAACAGGATTAAAAAAAGAACTAGATAAGTTCATGGAGGATAGGTTCATCAATGGTTATTAGCCAGGATGGGCACAGATGCAAAACAATGCTCTGAAGTGTCCCTATTTGCCAGAAGTTGGGAATGGGGAACAGGGGTTGGATCACTTGATGATTACTTGTTCTGTTCATTCCCTCTGAAGCACTCGGTATTGGCTACTGTTGGCAGACAGGATACTGGGCTAGATGGACCATTGGTCTGACCCAGTATGGCCGTTCTTATGTACTTATTGTCAGACTTCCTATCTTGTACAACTGCATGCTTCAGCAAAAAAGCTCAAGTTAGGAGGGCAGAGGGTCATGTTTACTCGTCATGGTCATTCAGAGCTCCTGGTCTGTTAGTTGTGCTAAGGTTTCAAAAAGGCCTCCATTTAGCTGCTTCCAGCAATAAGCGTAACAATTGGTATTACAGATGCAGACAGGGGTCCAGGCTCTGGGCTCCCAGTATCAAAAATCTCCCCCTCCAACAGTGGTGTTGTTCGGGGTTTGAAAACTCTAGGACCATGGTTTTGGTAGGTAATCGTCTGTAAATCTGTTCATGCCTTTGATTTTTTTTTGTCCTTTCTTTGTGTGTTAAAGGTGAATTTGAAATTATATTTTATTAAATTAAAAACTATTTAACAGTTCATGAATACACTTAAATAATACATTTTAAAACAAAGAAAAATCATAATTTCTTTTGAAGTTCTGAAGTCTTAAAAGGATCCTCATCAAAGCAAATCTTCATGAGTTGAGATCTCCTTATCTTTCCATTTATTGTGTTCAAATTGTCTCCCAACCAAGTCTAACATTTGAGTTAAACTGAGCAAGAATGTGTCTGGTGGGTTAGTTAAAATATTTGAGGTTAACTTTGATCACAGTCCCTTTCACAATGAATTCTCCTTCTAGTTCTGTGATGAAGGCTGCAGTGCAGGCTTTGTATGAAACAATATTTCATAATGGAATTTCAGTTGACCAGACTTGGTGATACAGCATGGCTTCTTTTATCTTACAAGCATAATATGGTGATTTTCTTAAGAACTCTGGAGACTAAAAGGTTAATTCTTATGCTGTGGAAAGTCTTGTCTTTCCTTGAAATAAATCACTGGAGGTAACTAGAAAAAGATAAGTAAATCAATTGTGTTTTTAAGGTCACTATTTTGTCCCCAAAACTGGGCAGGAGCAGAAAGCCCAGGTATTGTATTGCGTGGGAGGAAGGTTTGGAGGGTAAGACTCCTCTTCCTCCCTCCCCCAGTTTTTTTGTCAAAAAACCAAAACAAATAAAAACAACCCCCACACTTACACTCACAAAACTGAACAATTTCAGCCAAAACACCAAATATTTTAGTTTTGGGGTAACATTTTTCAGGCTTCAATTGCCAAAAGCAAAACCAAATAAGTTTTTTTTTTGTATGAAAGCCCAAATTGTTTTAATCAAAAATTTTCATTGGAACAAAACACATTTCCAATGTGATCACACATTTCCATGTGATCACAATAATTGTGATCTCAGACACTGATGTGATTACACTTGGGAGGAAGCTGAGTTCTTCATAATACTCACTGCATATGTAATTCACTAAGTGAGGAATGCTTACTATGCTATTCTGGGTTTATTGCTATTACTATTGGTTATATTTTGACCTTAACATTTAAAATGTATATGTATGTAGCCTATTCTGATTGTCTAGGGTAGTCTCCCTGACAGACATGTGATTCACATTAGCTATGAGAATAGCAGATGTCCTTTTATGTGTTGTGCATCCTGTTTTGTATATTGTCTTAGTCTGTGTGATGTTTAATAGATGTTTGTTTGTTTATTATGGACTTAAATTTGTTTGAATCACCATCTCTGTATGTTTGCTGGTGTGAGCATAGGAATAAATTAACATTGTTAAAAAAGGTGTTGAAAAAGTTTTCTCCTTTGCTGAAATGCAAGATGTGCTGTCGGATCCAGTTTCTCCCTGTATCAGCTTGAATTCACTAGCACTTAAATCTATTTAAATAATGACATCTCTCACAGGGAACAGTAAGAGCTCTACTCTGTTGGTCTGTTAAATGCCTTTCAGTCTACCTATAGAATCAATTTTTTTCTATTTATTTTTTCTTTGATCAGTCTTCCATCTGGGCCTGATTCAATTTCCATGGAAGTCAATGGAACGATTCCCATTTACTTTAATGGGAGTTGCATCAGGTTCTACATGGGGCCACATTCTCCTGTAATCATAACTGTGAAAGCCCGCTGAACTTTTTGGGTTGTATGGATGTCAATGAGAGTGGTATTAGGCTCACTAATCCCATCCTAATATAGCTAGGGGCTCTTTTTGAAAGCAGGGATGTTGCCCAAGTTTGGAAGTTAAGGATATTTGGGGCCTGATCTAATGCCCATTCAATTCATCTGGGCATTAATATTTGAGTTAACAGTTACAAGTGCATTTGATGGCTGCCACTCTTCACATCATAGGCTAACAAACTGCACAGGTAACTAAATGTTGAGATTTTGTGTATCCATGGGCTAACTTTATTAAGTGCCTGATACACTGCAGCTGGATGTAAATGGTTTGACATTACTAGAGCCCTTTGTGGTCAGGCTCCAGTGATGTCTTGGAGGTGTGTGTTCTGCAGCACTTTGCAATGATAAAAGAGGAACCGAAGTGGTGTGTAAAGAGGTCTGTAGTGTTGGAGAGGGCAGTGCAAGCTGACCTTGTTGGGGAGGCAGCCACACTTCATACTAGCACCTGACCTTTCTCTTCCCCTCTTGGTAGGAAACTTTACACTGGAGCATTTTAATTGGAGGTGCTGCTGAAGCCTGCTTTTTAAACTGAACATGCATAGAAAAATGGCAGAAGCTCAGTTTGAAAACATCTCTCAGGCTGTGCAAAAATAGACACTCCAGGATGCTGTTATGTCTGGGACATCAGAGAGGATAAGAGCTACAGTATGGATCCTTTAGCACAAGAACCCAGCCAACTAGAGAAAAAGCAGAACAAATAGGACCACTTCATGTTTCTTTCCAAAACGTGACCATGTCCCCCACTTCCAGCTGACTCAGGGAAGTGATGACTTACCATTATCTTTGCTGCTAACTGTTCAGACAGGTTATGTATTTGTATAACAATACTAAATTCTATAGCAACTTCAATCTCAAACTAATTTGCAAACAAACCACAGACAAAAAGCAGTGCAGCATCTCTGTAGTGGAATATGGCATCCGTTTTTAACATATTTCAACAACAATTCACAACAGTTTGACTGAAAGTGAATGGAAATCCTGTATGCAAGCTGAACTTAAAGAGGCAGACTACAATTACCCAAGGTGCAATTTGGCTAGAGTTAACCAAAGTTGTGGCTTAACACCCACAATTCAAAAGGGCTTTGAAATCCAAATTCAAGGAGATTGGAAGTAACATCCTAGCTCCAAGATCTCTAAAGATCCAATAGATTTATTGTCTATTCTGTTTAAAAAGTGAGCAGTGCCTAGTAAATAGGTGACTTTTATACCTTTTATGAAGACTGCTTAGGATAACAGTGTTTTTTCTGTCCTGAGTTCCACAGAGCTCACACCCCACAGGAGTACCAGTGTAAATCATTGAATGTGAGATCCCTAGCTGATTTAGTTAAGAATAGAATGGTCTGATTTTCAAAGGTGCTATGAACCCACTAATCCCATCAACATCAGTGGGAGACACATGAGCTCCATACTTTTGGGAAATCAGGTGATTTATTTTGGTCTCTAAATATGGATTTAGGAGCCTAACTCTAAGTATTCGAGTTTGAAAGTTTTGGGCTTTAGCTATAGAGAAGATTTCTTATCTTTTTTTTTGTTTGTTTATGCGTCTTTAAGGGAATATGAACATGCTAAAATAAGCTTAGAAAGAGTGACTTTGGAACTTTGTAATAAGCTCCCGTTAGCCTTTGCAGACAAAAGAGGGTTTTATGATCTGCTGGGTCTGCAGTGCAGTACAGAGTACATCTGAACAGAGTAATGCACAAAGTCCTTTCAGGTTCAGCGAGTTAGATTTTTTTTCTTTTGAATGCTCTGTCTTTGGCATATCCTCATGAAAACAATACATTGCCTTCAAATCCCTTAACTTTTAGTAGAGCTGTACTTTGAGATTGCCTCTCTTGGGATCTGTGTTACCCAGGGAAGCAGAGAATTAATACAAAATAAACAGCCTTAGTTTAGCCTGGTACAATAGAATAGAAAGGACATTTTAGAGTTGGTTTAGTGTAGTTTGGGGATAAAATAGTCAATAAAATATATAGCATCTGAACCATCTTTAACTTTTGGTAGTTCAGATAACAGAGTGTTTCTCCTGCTATTGTTTTGGCATCCGTTTTTATTCTGTCCTCTTTGTTTTTTCTTTCTGGCAATCTATATCTCCTACTCTGTCACTTGCTCTTTGTTTTTGGTTTCATCCATCCTCTGAATTTAAGTTATTTCAATCTATTTTGTCATTTGATGAAGGGGATGCGGTAGTTTGTTTTAGAGGATAAAGATGTTTAAGGGGGTATGGTCATAAGGTGAGATCCAAAGCCTGGTAGAGTCTTTGTATTGACTTTGATGCACCTTGGATCAGTCCCACAGCCTACAGGGTTCTAATGGTGGTAAGGATGTATAATCTGGCTTCTAGGGGCTTTGCAGGAAATGATGGCCTTTTCCTCCTGGTCCTTATGGCAATGATGCTTCTGTTTTGCAAACCCTGTTTCTAGACATCTCTAGATAATTAGCTCTTTCTAATTGTTACAAGGCTTGAGGTAAAGCAGAATTATCAGCAGAAGAAGCAGATATCACTTCCAGTCAATTCTCCCACCATAACCGGTTTTGTTTTGTTTTTGTTTTTCTAATGGTGCATGCTTTAAATTGGACTGAAGCAATCTGGATTTATCTGCTCTGTAGGGGCAATAAGATGACAAGGATTTGTTGTAACTGAGGACAGATTACTTTAGATCTCAAAATCATTATTCCCCTTTATGAATATAGTGAGCCATTGAATCCAAGAAGGCATATTTTCATTTTAATTAATTGTGTGAATATGGCATTAACTTTTCTTTTAACCTCTTTTCCCTAATTAAAGATTGTGCCTTTATGTAGAGAGGATAGATGAAGAAATGCAAACAGTGTGCAATAAAGTTCAGCAAAGAAAAAATACTGTAATTGCTGCAAAAGAGCATTTCTCTTTCAGGTTTCTTATTCATTTGGATTTTGAGATTATTATATGCTCTAGAAGAGATTACGCATTTCATTTATTTTGTAAAGGATTCTCTGTCACTGGCAGTTTTTAAATCACGATTAGATGTGTTTCTAAAATTCAAAAAGGAATTGTTTGGGGGAAGTTCTATGGTCTCTGTCATGCAAGAGGTTAGACTAGATGAACACAGGTGTCCTTTCTGGCCTAAGAATCTGTGAATCATTTTAAGTCCTGGTGCTGAAGCAAAATTGTTCTGCTTCCATCCTAATGTATTAAACTATTAATTTATACTTGTGTATATTTTACATCATTAATTAGTTTAGATAATTGCAGAGAACAAAGGTGAGTATTGTCATTTGTATATAGTATGAGTTTACCTGCAAACCAAAAAGCATGTTACTGTACCTGTAGAATGTTTGGTACCTTGTAGTGTTTGGCTTGCTTGCTTGGATATAACCCATAAACTACTAACCCGAAGAAAACTATTTTTGGTCTCAGAGATAGACAAGGGCAGAACAGATATTACTGGATATTAGCTCAGCATCTAAAAAGAATTGTATTTCACAGAGTAGTAATAATTTCTGTAGGTTCTAACTCGAATACATTCAAATACATTTATTTCTAATAGCTCTGTAGTAACTTCCAAAAATGGTGCAAATGGCATTAAAAAAAAACTAGAGTATATCTTAAAATGAATGGTCCAGTTCCTCATTTGGTGAAAACTGGTGTAGTCTGAATGCTGATTTATGCCATTTGGGAATCTGGCCCCGTACATGCACACCCTCATGCTTTAGCTGGTTCTAGCCAATATGTAGCAGAGGTGAAATCCTGGCTCCATTTAAGTCAGTGGGAATGCTTTCAGCACCCAACCCTTATAGAGGTCCTGCTCATGTGGATATCTCATGCAGGGGAGTAAGGGGTTGCTCATGAATCCTTACACTCCAGTTTAGGCTCTGTGCCAACAGCATTGTGCAGATAATCAGATTAATTTATTTTGGATTCTCATTTTAAAACCATTTTTATAACCTTGTGGACAGTTTGCAAGTGAGTTAATATAATATCATTGGTAATTTACTTCATATTGTAATTATTCATTCTAAGACATATGACTACTTGGCAGGACATACTGTTGTGGTTAAGAAATTTTACTTTTGATGAATAATCCACAAATATAATTTTCTTCCCAAGGTCAAGGTAGAAAATGATTAATGTCTCTCTGGACATTATTCAAAGAATTTTCCCATATCACTGTAACAGTACAATAGAATTTAAAGGGACAGATCCTGAGCTGGTGTAAGTAGGTACAGCTCCTTTGAAGTTAGTCAAGCTCTGAGTTACTGCAAATGAATGTGTAAATAAACATTAATATGTGTGTTAGCCAGCTGTGAGTGCAAACACCCAGTTGAGGTGTGCATTTGGGATAAAGATGTATTCAAATTAGATGTGTGATCTATATATATGTATCTTGCTTTTTATAAATCATTCCATTACAAGAAGGTTGTGGGTGGAATCTTGGCCCCGCTGAAACTGATGACAGGAATCCCACTGAATTCAATGAGGGCAGCATTCTATTGAAGACACTTTTACAATTTCACCCTCTCTTTAATAATTTGCTTCTTGGCCACAAATACTTTCTTATATTTCCCCTTTTCTTATTTTCCCCTACTACACTGAGTTTTCCCGTTCTCTGTGCAGATTATAGCTGAAAGTCCAATGTTAACCATTTTCCTCCTTCCTCTGGTTATTGTCATGTCAGGGAGTGCAAATAGCATAGCAGCTGTATTTTCACTCAATGGAAAGTGACATGCCATTGATTAGGATTTATTGCTAATGTGCTTTGATGAATGTTTGGAAGGCTGATATTGTTTTACTTTTTCATTTTTGGACACTTTCTATTTTGGTTTCATCATTGCCATTTCCCTTACTGCCTGGACTCAATGTGTGCTGTTAATAATGTGTCAGTCTCAGAAATTCAGAGGAAAAACTATACTTTTCCTGAAAACCAGTTAGGAAAAAAATGATTTATAACACTTTTTAGAATATGCAATTATATTTTTATTGAATTGTTCGTTACCTATGGAAAAATAAGGTAAGGTGTTCAAATTTCTCTTGTTTCAAATTGTTTAACGTGGAATCATAAGTTAGAGAGGGAAGAAAGCCCAATTAGGTTATCCAGCCTATCTCCCTGTAAAAGTAGAAATGTTCCTGGTTGTGTTGTTTCTAGTACTTTTTCTAATCTAGTTTTAAGTTTCCCAAGTGATTGGGTTTTGGAAAATTGTCACAGCCTAATGCATTTCACTGTCTAGAATATTATCTAGCTATTCAACCTAAATTATTCTTTAATTAATTTCATCCCATCACTCGTATCAAGTTTTATCGCTGTGCATCACATAATTCATCATCCTTCTTGGGGCTCAATTCATCCTTGTCTTGCACCTGGTGTAGTTATTTACATCAATCAAAACAAGGTGATTTGGAAGTGCTTTACACTTACTTTGCACTGATGTGTAAATGACTATGCAAGGTGTAGTGCAATGATTAATTGAACCAGTGGGGCGTATGCCCTTCAAATATATGTAGACTGAGGTGATGTCTCTTCTTGGCTTAGGGCTTGTCTACACTTGAGAGTTGCAGCGCTGGGAGTTACAGCTGTGTTCGTACAGCTGTGTAGGGACAGCGCTGGTGTGTGGCCACACTGACAGCTAACAGTGCTGCAGTGTGGCCACACTTGCAGCATTTGCAGCGCTGTATTGAGAGGTGCATTGTGGGCAGCTATCCCACAGAGCACCTCGTCCCATTTTGGCGCTGTGGGTTGTGGGAAGGGGACGGAAGGGTGCGGGTCATTCCGCTTCCTGTCCCAATGCCCCGTGGTGCATCGCTTCACATCCCAGCAGTCACAGTTTTTCCGGCCACGTTTGGCACCATTGTGAGTCTCTTGCTGTGTTTTACTCTCTCTCTGTGAAGCCCGATTTCTGTGGGAAATGGAGCCTGAGCTGCTGAGGACTGTGCTGATGAGTGTCACCAGCACAACACGTTTGGCAGTTGAACTCTTCCTTCAGCTCCAAAGTGACAGTGAGGAGTCCAACGATGATATCGAGTCGCCTGCCGCGTGTGACACTAAATTGCTTGTGGCATTCACGGAAATGCTCAGCACCGTGGAACGCCGCTTTTGGGCTCGGGAAACAAGCACTGAGTGGTGGGATCACATCGTCATGGAAGTCTGGGATGATGAGCAGTGGCTGCAGAACTTTTGGATGAGAAAAGCCACTTTCATGGGACTGTGTGCTGAGCTCGCCCCCACCCTGCGGCGCAAGGACACAAGATTGAGAGCTGCTCTGACGGTGGAAAAGCGGGTGGCTATTGCAATCTGGACATTGTGGATGGCTTTGCACAAATGGGTTTCCCTAACTGTGGAGGGGCAATAGATGGGACGCATATTCCTATTCTGGCACCCCCCCACCTAGCATCCGAGTACGTTAATCGGAAGGGGTATTTCTCTGTGGTTCTCCAGGCGCTTGTGGATCACTGTGGGCATTTCATTGACATTTACACAGGCTGGCCCGGAAAGGTGCATGATGCACGCATCCTTCGGAACAGTGGCCTGTTCAGGAAGATGCAGGCAGGGACTTTTTTCCCAGACAGGAAGATCACAGTAGGGGATGTCGAAATGCCCATTGTGATCCTTGGAGACCCCGCTTACCCGTTACTGCCTTGGATCATGAAACCCTATACAGGGAAGCTTGACAGGAGCAAGGACCGGTTCAACTACAGGCTGAGCTGGTGCTGAATGACTGTGGAGTGTGCTTTTGGCCGTTTAAAAGCTCGCTGGAGATCTCTGTATGGGAAGCTAGACTTGGGGGAAAGCAGCATCCCCGCGGTTATATCCGCATGCTGTACCCTCCATAATATTTGTAAAGGGAAGGGTGAAACATTCAGTCAGGCACGGACCACCGAGGTTCAAGTCCTGGAGGCTGAATTTGCACAGCCAGAGAGCAGGGCTACTAGAGAGGCCCAGCACAGGGCTACAAGGATTAGGGATGCCTTGAGGGAGGAATTTGAGGCTGAAAGCCAACAGTAATGTTTGCTGCCTTGCACGGGAGTGAAGTGCAGTGGTTACACTGTTAGTAGGATTCTATGTTCCCTAAAATGATTTGCAGTGCCTGTTTCTTTACTGGGCTAAGGTATCTTTCAGTTTCTGCAATAATAAAGACTGTTTTCAAAGCCAAGAATTCTTTTATTGAAAAGAAAATAACTTCCTTGACAGACACACAACATTTTGGGAACCTAAAAGGGCAGGGGGGTGGGCTGGTGAACTGTACAGTCACAGGTTTGCATATGTCCTGTCTGGAGTGCTGTGCAATGACTGCTGCACTTCAGGGTGCATATACTGCATGGTGATGGGGGTTGAGTGCATAGGGTAAGGGTCATAGTTCTCAGGGTTGGTGAACGTACAGGTGTTGGAGGCAGCTGGTGGAGGTAAGAACCTGGATGCTGGGGAAGGGGGTTTGGAGCTGACCTTGGGACACAAGGGAAAAAGCTTTGGGACGGGGGGGCAGCACGGTAGTGCTCTGCCTGCATGGCTACAAGTGACTGGATAGAGTCGCTTGGCGCGCCAGGATGCTTAGCAGCTGCTTTGTGCATTTCCTCTTGGCCACTGCATTTCTCTGGCGGATCCTGCTTTCCTTTTCTCTCCAGTCCTGCAGGTTTTTACTCTCTCTAGCAGAGTGATCCATAACTGCTTTCAGCATGTCCTCCTTAGTTTTTTGCGGCTTCTTCCTTAGGTTTTGTAGTCTCTGTGCAGTCGAGGAGGCGGGCAGTCCAGCAGTCAAGGTCGCTTTTGGAAAGGCAAAAATGGCAACAGTTAACAGGGATAGCATTGTTCATAATCTCATCCAGACAGTAATTCCCACACACTGAAGGAGTTTACAGTCATCACTTTAGCATATTTCCCCCATACCAAACAGAGCACACATAACCCAACAGGAGCCATGAAATGGTGAGTAAGGGGGACTGATTGCTTCAGGGCTGTGCAGGGGTTTCTGTGCGTTGGGGACAGCAAACAGCTACAGGGGGCATCTGCACTGAACAGTCTCCCAACATTTTCCACAGGAGTTAATCCTGGAAGATATCTCGCTGCTGCGGGTCACCAGGGAAGAGCGGGAAGGTCTTCTACAGCAATGCGGATTCCGCCCTGGCCCCTATGCAGCTTGCCTGTGTGCAGCAATGGTCCCCCCACCCCTCGCGGCACAGTGGCGCGGATGCGTTAGCCTGACTGGGACAAGGACCACAATGGCTCTCCCTATAAACTTGCGCAGGTGCATTGCCCATGCTCTGGCTGAAACTTTTGAGGAGATTACCGCAGCTGATTACCGCGACGTGATAGACCACATCAATGGGCTATTCCACATCTCGGCATGCATGCATGCAGCCTTAACCCCCCCCCCTGAAACATTTCCATCCTGAAAATAAAAGCCACTTATTGGTAACCCGCTCCTCTGCTTGTCCTTCACCAAGTACCAGCTGCTGCGATTGGCTACCTTCCTCCTGGCTTGAGAAGAGCTCCTGGCTGCATGCCTCCTGGGACTCTGGGGTGTCTCCCCCCACCCCAGTACCTTCACTCTCAGTTTCCTCCCCCCCTCCTCCTCCTCCTGTCCCCTACCCCGCTCAGAAGTGTCCATCGTGGTTGTCGGATTGGCAGTGGGGTCACCCCCAAGTATCGCGTCCATCTCCCTGTAAAAACGACAGGTCGTGGAGGCAGCGCCGGAGCGGCGGTTTCCCTCGCGGGCTTTGTAATAGGCACTCCTCAGCTCCTTTACTTTAACCCTGCATTGCAGTGCATCCTGGTCATGGCCCCTTTCCAGCATGGCCTTTGATACCTGGCCAAAGGTATCATAATTCCTACGGCTGGAGCGCAGCTGGGACTGCACAGCTTCCTCCCCACAAACACTAATGAGGTCCAGCAACTCACCATTGCTCCATGCTGGGGCTCATTTGGCGTGTGGAGGCATGGCCACCTGGAAAGATTCACTGATTGGACTCCACACCTGGCTGAGCAAACAGGAAGGGGATTTTTAAAATTCCCGGGGCATTTAAAGGGCGGGTCACCTGAGGCCAGGGCAGTAGAGTGCAAACTGATGAGCAGAGTGGCTGAACAGGAATTCTGGGATATCTCCTAATACCCTGGAGGCCAATAACAGCGCTGGTGTGTGGCCACACCTGACGAGCAGCTCTGCATCACCAGCGCTGCACTCGTTATACCAAGCAGACCAGGTGTACAGCCAGCGCTGCAGCCAGGGAGTTGCAGCGCTGGATGTGCCTTGCAGGTGTGGACAGTTACTAAGTTGCAGCGCTGGAAAGCCTCCACCAGCGCTGCAACTCTCAAGTGTAGCCAAGCCCTTAGCTGAGCTATACCTGCTTTTCTCTTTTAGGCCCCAATTTAGCAAAACACTTAAGCAGATGCTTAAATCTGAATGTGTGAGTAGTCTGATTCACTATTGATTTCAATGGGCCTTAGTTTTCCCTCCATAAGTAAGTCCTTCCAACCTTCCACCAATTTTTAATCTTCTCTTTATTCCTTCCAATTGTTCAGTCTCTCTTTGGTAACATGGTGCTTAGAACGAAATGTAGTATTCCAGGCACTGTCCTTTGTATATGTTGCCCAAACTGCTGCTAGCCTTTTGCAGCTAAATCACATCGTAGGCTAATATCTAACTGATTGTCTATTATCACTGGCTGGTCTCTTTCCATATTACTTCTTCTCAGGTTTCTCCTTTGTGTTGAGGATGCATGTTCAGAATTAGTTTTCACCATCTGCATTAGCTTGCATATGTCCAAATTGGATCTCATTTTGCTATTTTCTGCCCATGATTCTAATCTCTGTTTTCATGGTGTTAACAATGCATCCAAATCTAGCATCATTTGCCAGTTTCATTAATGTGCTGTTACTCCTCCTTCCAGATCATAAAGGAAGATGTTAAAAAAAAGACTATTACTAACTTTGATCTGTGTGATACCCCACCAGGTGCTCCATCTGTCAACACAGTACATTGATATTCAAAACAACTCTTTGTTTACATTCTTTTAGACAATGTTTAGTCCATATGTTCTTGCTTCTGTCCAAGACAATTTGAATTAACTTTTCAATTAAGCTTTCATGAAACACTGTAAATCCTTCATTAAATTATATGCTTTATTAAAATAATCATCTGTGGATACAAAGAAACTTTTCAGGAAACCATTACAGTATATAAATCAGTTATTTTTATACAAGATATCACTTGCAAATTTATAATGCATATTACTAGAGGTGAGCTTGAATCAAAACCTGAGATCCAAATGTCTCTGAACTTGTTAGAGCTACAGTGATCTAGGAGCTAAATTTTTCTGCTCAAGCCCATCTTTTCATAGTGGTAAGGTTAATAGAATATTTTAGTCACATTGTAATGTGGATAAAACTCTCTTTTCAGAGACGGTCCGATCATTTGCAAAGTCTGCAATCAAAAATCTTGACCAGTCAAATATTATCAAAATATCTCTCTGAATTTGGCTTCATGGTGTAAATCCAGTTTCTTCTTCGAGTGATTGCTCATATCCATTCCATGTAGGTGTGTGCGCGCCGCGTGCACGTTTGTCGGAAGACTTTTACCCTAGCAACTCAGTGGGTCGGCTGGGCGCCCCCTGGAGTGGCGCCACCATGGCGCCGGATATATACACCAACCGACCCACCCACTCCTCAGTTCCTTCTTACCGCCCGTGTCGGTCGTTGGAACAGTGGAGCGCGGCTTAGCTGACCTCCACTTCCCTAGCTACTCTTAGTTTCTCTCGTTAAGTATATAGTTCAGATGTTTATAGTTGTAGTTAACCTTATTTGTTTGTAGTATAGTATTTATTTCACAGGGGTTTGGGGTTTATCCCCTTCCCCTCACCCGGTGCCAGGTCCGATGCCCGGTCCACAGGGTTTTATAATGCTCAGCCGGCCACAAGCCGATGCCAACAAGAGATCCTCTCCTAAGTGCCTCGAGGAATCTCACCTCATAGATAAGTGCCGCATTTGTGAGGCCTTTAATCCGAGATCAAAGGAGAGCGGGACTTTCGTCTCAAACAGCTCCTGAGGGAGGCAGCTCTTGCTCCTCCGCTCTCGGCACCGAGCGCTGGTTAATCTTCAAGGAGCGCTCCCTCGGCACCAGATCGCCGGTACCGCCAAGGCCTCTCGGCGCCAACCGTCGCTGGCTCCGACGTCCACTCAGCCTGGAGGATGAAGAGGCACAATATCCTTGCTGCATCCAAGCTGCCTGCTCCGCAGCCGAGCGCTATGCTCAGTCGGATCGCCCGGCACCGATGTCTGCCGCGGCACCGACAATATCCGCACCATTAACTCCGGCCAGGCAAGAGCCGTCGAGTCCGGTGCTGGAAAGCTCCCAGGTACGGTCCGTGGTCGAGCTCGCTATGAGGCTGCGTCCGAGCCGCCTGCTCCGCAGCCGAGCGCTATGCTCAGTCGGATCGCCCGGCACTGATGTCTGCCACGGCACCGACAATATCCGCACCATTAACTCTGGCCAGGCAAGAGCCCTCGAGTCCGGTGCTGGAAAGCTCCCCGGTACGGACCGTGGTCGAGCTCGCTATAAAGCTGTGTCCGAGCCTCCTGCTCCGCAGCCGAGCGCAATGCTCAGTCGGATCACCCGGCACCGATGTCTGCCGTGGCACCGACGATATCCACACCGTTAACTCCGGCCAGGCAAGAGCCGTCGAGTCCGGTGCTGGAAAGCTCCCCGGTACGAACCGTGGTTGAGCTTGCGATTAAGCTGCGTCTGAGCCGCCTGATCCGCAGCCCGAGCGCTCTACTACGTCGCACTGCCCGGCGCCGGTACCTGCTGTGGCACCGACAGTATCAGCACCGTACACTCCAGCCACGCAGGAGCCGTCGAGTCCACCACCTGAACGCTCCCTGATGCGAGCTGTGGTTGTCCTCACTATTCCCTCCAGGCAGGAAACATTTCCACAGCGAGGGTGTTAATGGCAAGAGCAGAACCTGTGCTGCTTTAACCCCCGGTACCGCCGGTGCGGGTTATATTGTCTATCGGTAGCCTGTCTTGCTCACGCCACCCGGCGTCGGCACCACAGAGCGGCACCGTTCACGATCGCAGTCCCGCAGATGTTCTCGGTCCAGTCATCAAGCCCGGTGCCGGCACCGTTCACGGTCCTGGCACCGTTTCCCCATATCGGTACCGGTCGTACCCGCGGAACCGATCAGCGGCCCATTTCCCGACCTGGTACACTTGGTGCAGATCCAGCTCCTGGCACTGCTCCAGGCACTGGACTCACGTAGCCACTCCCGGCGTCGAGCCTCGAGATCTCGGCCAGCCTCCCGGCATCGCTCCGGTCGCAGGTCTTTAACTTCTCCATGGCCATCCATTCGGATGTGGACACCAGAGTCTTCCGGGTGCTCCAGGACAGGACCCTGACCTCCATCAGTGGCTGCCCTGTACATCTTGGGTGCTCTACCTGTGCTCCCATCGCGCTCTGTTCCGTCAGAGCAATGGGTACCAGGGGTGACAGTTAGTCGTCCCCCTCCGACCGGTACGGAGGGAGTCCAGTTCTGCCACCGGATTCCCACATCCCACCAGATCAGCAGGTCGTCCAGCAGCGTGAGCCCGCACAAGACTCACTTGCCCCGGCTTTTCATCTCCCTCCTCCCCAGATGAGGCGATGGCAGAAGCGTGCTCCTTAGGCCCTCCCCTAATCGGCCTGGGGGCCCATCAGGACCTCCCGAGATGGGTGGCATTCACTATGAATCTCCAGGTGGCCACTATCCCGCCCGTAGGCACGGGAGTCGAATGCATGTGCATGGTATCCTCCAGGGGCGACAGGCACCTATATGTACGTCTTTCCCCCTGCTCCCTTGTCATCTAGTGGGAGACTTTATGGAGTCAGGTTCTCAGATCTCCCGTCAAGAGTTTGATGCCCTCCTGGAAAAAGGGTTCAGAGTGGCGAGAGCTTCCCTCCACATCTTGTTGGAGGTAGCGGACTCCACAGCCACGGCTCTGGCCTCGGGTGTTGCCCCGAGGTGCATTTCATGGCTCCAGTTATCAATGGAGCCATGCTGCTACACACTATACAGGACTTGTCCTTCAATGACAAAGGCCTGTTCTCAAAACTGGCCCTAGGCTGCAAGGCCCAAAGGTCAGCGAGGTCACTATGCACTCCCTCTCGGCATGTACATGCCGATGTCTCACCGCCGACCTTTCCGCCCAGCCTCGCCGCCCTTACCCTGTGCCTAGCCAAAGACAAGGCTTTGCCAGCAGGCGACGCTGAGGCAGTCGTAGGCGTTGGTCGGGACCCCTAAGGGGCCAAAATCAGGGTCCTCCCAACCACCAATCGGGCAAAAGCCTATCCCCCCTCGTCCCTCTTAGGGACCCCTCTCACGAGCAATTCCTCTTGCAAGAGGTGCGGGTACTCCTCACCATCGGAGCTATAGAGGAGGTTCCACGGTCGAAAGGGACAAAAGGTTCTAGCCCCACTTGTTCCTAATCCCCAAGGTGAAGGGAGGTCTCAGACCTATCCTAGACCTGCGGGAGCTCAACAAGTTATGATATACCTGGAGTTCCGCATGGTATCCATGGGGACCGTCATCCCATCCTTGGATCCCGGAGACTGGTATGCCGCCCTCGATATGAAGGGCGCGTATTTTCACGTCACCATTTATCCTCCGCACAGCAGGTACCTCCGGTTTGTGGCCAACCGTCATTTCCACTTTACGGTCCTCCTGGCTGACCTATCCAGCCCCCTGTGTATTCACAGTCTCTGGCTGTAGTCGCTGCCCTCTCCGCCACTGTCAGATACACGTTCTCCGTATCTGGATGATTGGCTCATTCTAGGGGCCACCGGGGCCCAAGTTACCACTCATGGGCATCGACGAGGTCCTATTCCTACGTTTAGGCCTGAGGATCCATATAGCGAAATCCACCCGGATTCCCGCTCAGGGAATACACTTAACTGAGGCCACTCTGGACTTCAGTATCGCACAGCCTGCTTACCTACGCCTTGCTTTCACGCGTTGGTAACCATTGTACAAGGTCTACGGACCTTCCCGGCAACTTTGGCTTGAACTTGCCTAGATTTTCTGGGCCACATGGCTGCCTGCACGTGCGTAACCGAATATGCCAGGCTTCGCCTCCGTACACTTTAATCGTGACTCACCTCAGTGTACCACCCGGCCAGAGACAGCATGGTCATGGTCGCCTCGATCCCCCCGAGCGTCCTAGGCTCCCTCGACTGGGGGTCGACGCCCTTCCTGACGTGTGCAGGGGTGCTGTTCCATCCACCTCACCCTCGGTGTCTCTCATGATGGATGCCCCATCACTTGACTGGGGTGCTCACTTGGGTCAGTTTCCCACTCCAGACCTTTGGTTGGCTCAACAGCTGCCCTTGCACATCAATGTCCGGGAGTTGAAAGCAGTCTGCCTTGTGTACCAGGCGCTTCAGCAGCACCTACAAGGCTTTTGTGTCTCCGTGTTCACAGATAACACAACGGACACCCGTTGCATAAACAAGCACGGAGGAGCACGGTCCTCCTCTTTTTGGCAGGGAGCTATCCAGCTCTGGGTCTCCTGCACAGCTCAATTGATGGACCTGGTAGCGTCCTTTCTCTTGGGGACCGGAACACTCTGGCGGATTGCCTCAGCAGTTCCTTCCGGTCTCTCAAGTGGTGGATTCCTCCGGATGTTAGCCATTACATTTCCGGAACTTCGCTCTCGCGGAAACAGAACGAGAGAGAAGTTCTGCTCATGCCAAGGCCTCCCCCAGGACTTGATCTTGGCTGTTTTTCTGATGCCATGGACAAGCCGTCTGCCGTCCATTTTTCCCACCGCTCCCGCTGGTTCGCAAGGTCCTGCTAACACTCCGCAGGGACAGAGCGCATCTGATCATGATCGCTCCAGCACTGGTACACCATGTCGCTAGACCTGTCGGTAGCCAACCGATTCCCCTGCCTCTTTGCCCAGACCTCATAACGCTGGGTCACGACAAACTTTACCACCTAGACCTGCGATCCCTGCACATCTCCGCATGCCTGCTGCGGGCCTAAACCGATCCGTGTTACATTGTTCTGCCTCGGTTCTACAGGATTCTCCTGGGTGGTAGGAAGCCTTCCACTCGGTTAACATTTCTGCCCAACTGGCAGTCTTTCTCTTGCTGCTACGAAACACAATGTTTCCCCCACAGAGGTTCCATTCTATTTCCTCTGGGATTCCCTATGATCTTCAAACAGCAGCGCCTGGCACAGTTCATCATTAAGGGTGCACTTGGCAGCCATCTCTACCTTCCTCCCAAGGGAGAGTGGACACTTCATATTCTCACACGCTGTGGTTTCTAGGTTCCTCAAGGCCTTGGGGCATTTATGCCCCCAGGTTCACCGCCCCACCAACACCTGGGTCTTCAACCTGGTTATAAGCAGACTTATGCCTGCTCCATTCGAACCATTGACAACATGCTCGCTGAGATACCTGTCCTGGGGGACAGCTTTTTCCTTGTCGCCTTGCATCGGCTGGACAAGTCTCCGAGCTTCGGGCTCTCCCATGGTACACTATGTTGCGTAAGGACAAGGGGCGGTTGTGACCACGTCCGGCCTTCCTCCCTAAGGTGCTGTTCACCTTTTATATCATCCGGGATATCTTCCTTCCGGTCTTCTTCCGAAGCCCCATTCATTGCGACGGGAGCACATTTGCCCTCCCTAGAGGTCTGTAGGGCGCTCGCTTTTTATGTCGAGCGGACAAGCCTTTTTGTACGCCCCCAACTCTTCGTTGTATTGGCAGACCGGATGAAGGGCCTACCTGTCTCCTCCCAGAGCTTTCCATCTTGGGTGACGTCATGCATTTGCTCCTCCTGTGACTGGCCCATGTTCCGTCGGGCCACCTTACTGCTTGTTTCACCAGGGCTCAGGCTTCTTCTCCTGCCTTTCCGACTCACATACCCTTCCAGGGGCTATGTCATGCTACTACATGGTCCTCTATCCGGACCTTTGCCTCTTTGGTCTGTCTGTCCAGAGACGATGCAGCCTTTGGCTCAGCAGTTTGCATTCTGCAACATCTCACTCCGACCCCACCGCCTATGTAAGGCTTGGGAATCACCTACATGGAATGGATATGAGCAATCACTCGAAGAAGAAAAAATGGTTACTTACCTTTGTAACTGTTGTTCTTCGAGATGTGTTGCTCATATCCATTCCAAACCCACCCTCCTTCCCCACTGTCGGAGTAGCCGGCAAGAAGGAACTGAGGAGTGGGTGGGTCGGCTGGTGTATATATCCGGCGCCATGGTGGCACTACTCCAGGGGGCGCCCAGCCGACCCACTGAGTTGCTAGGGTAAAAGTCTTCCGATGAACATGCACGCGGCGCACACACACCTACATGGAATGGATATGAGCAACACATCTCGAAGAACAACAGTTACAAAGGTAAGTAACCGTTTTTTCTAATTCCAGCAGTTGTTCATACTTGTTTCCAGTATTGTTCCTCAGCGTAGGGGTCATTTGTGGAGTTCTCATGTATGGTGACCTCATTCAAATGACATTCCATTCTTATAATGACTGCAAGCTTATCTTCAAACTCTAAACCAAAAGCTCTATAGAGATGGATAAATCTAAATAAGGTGAGATTGACTGCATCACAATTACTATTGCTAGTAAAAGAAATTACTGGGAAGTCCATTCTATTATTGTAAGTCAAACTATGACACATGGATACAAAAGTGTGAAAATAAAGAATAGTATGGTACACGTGCAAACATATCACTTGTCAGGTAATGTATTTTATCTGGATAGCAAATTGTGCAGAGAGAGAGCCCAGCCAGAGTCATGTGCCAACATGACTCTTCAGAAGAGTTGAACAACACACAACTGGTTATGGGAAGAAATATCTTTTCTACCGCTGTGGTGCAAAATCATCTAAAAAATGTCACACTTGAAGAGTGACATGCCAAAGGGAAGAATCACATTGACAATAACTATATGGTATTGAACACAAGATATAAAATATACACTTTATAGTCAGGGTTGGTTGAAAATTCTGTCACTGTGTTGCAATTATTTTGTTTTGTTTTGTTTTTATTGCAAAACCTGAGATATCTTGATTCTGAAATACCACCATAGCACCTCATGAGAGCTCTAGTTCAAATGCATGGGAAACCATAACTAGTTTTCAGAAGCTTGAGTCAAGTCAGTGCTCTTCAATGGGATGGCATACCACGAAGCAACCTTAACTCTCTATTAACATAATTTTTTGCCATTAAATTTCCTAGTTTTTTTTTAAACAGGAAAATATATATTGTTGGTAGGAGACAGTAGTCATTTAGGCAGTTGTACATATCCTGTCCCACAATTTGCATACTGAGCTGAATCAGTCTGTAGCCAGCAATGCTCATGTCATGGTGTTCTTCTTGCTCACCAGCAAACTTCTGCAACCTTGTTATCCAGAATTGCCGAGAATCCACACTTTGGCAACCCTGGCAGTACACATACTTCTTTTTTCCTCGGCAGTCAAAGTACCTGTTCTGTCAGTGCCAAACCTCTGCACTAAGTGTTTTTGGAAATACCACATTAATTTGCCCTGAGATCAGGAAGTGACCACTTGCCTCCACTCCCCGCTCCCTGGAGATAGTAAAATATGCATTTTCTCCAACCACCAGTCCAAGGCTTGTCTGTCACCCATTCTCATTACCCAACTTCTCTGCAGCAGCATCCCCTCTTCCCATTCTTGTTCCCCATCACCCTCCCACACACACAGTCCTGTGTCTCTGGCTCTTGTCTACCTGATATAACGAATTTTTTGGTGAAACCGGCTGCTGACTATTCTGCTGTGTTCACAGTAAATCTCTCCATAAAATAAAAACATCTTCTATTATAGCAGACACAACTTGTAGGAAGCAACACAAGTTATTAAATCTTTATTATACAGGTGTACAAGGATTCAGACCGGAAACATCAGTGTTGGCATGTTCACCATAAGCATTGGTGTTGGCACATTCCCTCAAACTACCCACACAAGCATAATGTGGCTGCATAGATACCTTCTGAGAGGTTTTTTTCCATTTGGTGCATACATACTATGATCATTCCAGAATGTACATCTATGTAAGCAAAGAAGTGAACATGTTCTTAAATACCATTCACAACTTGGATCCCCCAAAATTTAGTGGGAATCGTGGGCTTCCTGGGGTAAAAAATGACCAACTGAGACCATTTTGACCCACATCATAGCAGTAGTTTGAGCTCTAGTTCTGTGGAAAAACAAAACATTAAAGAAAACAAACAAGCAAACAAAAAAAAACCCATCTAGAAACTTGCAGGAAAAAAGGCTATTTTTTTCAGGGTTTATATCTCCAGAACCCCTGGCTCAAATGGTCTGCAGCCCCAAACCCCTCAGCTCTTATTATCCCACTTCGTTGGCCCCTAATCCCGCTCATTTCACAGCAAAGAAATTCACATGTCTAATCCCCCCTCCAGACTTTGATTATATTCCCTCCACAATACAATTGCCCCCCCGGCCCACCCCGTGACTCTCAAATTGTAGCAACCTCCATTCACTCAGTCCAAAACTCCTGTTGTCTTAGGTGGGGAGCTTGTGACTAATTTATCCCTAGGGTATGGCTACACTTGCGAGTTGCAGCGCTGGTGGAGGCTTTCCAGCGCTGCAATTAGTAAGTGGCCACACCTGAAGGGCACTTCCAGCGCTGCAACTCCCTGGCTGCAGCGCTGGCCGTACACCTCACTCAGCATGGGGAATAAGGATTGCAGCGCTGGTGCTGCAGCGCTGGTCATCAAGTGTGGCCACACACCAGCGCTGTTATTGGCCTCCAGGGTATAAGGGTGTATCCCAGAATGCTTTTAACTAAATTACTCCCTTTGTTTTGTTATGCAGCCTCTCTTTGTTTTGTTGTGAACCTCCGGAGCTCCGTTGCTACCGGAGCTGCTCTACCGGAGCTGCTTATCAGCTCCTGTTTGCTGTGATCAATCTGTGAACAATCAAATGAGATCCTCCTCCCTGCGTGATTCACAGGGGTTGAGTGTTTGCATTTTGCTTGACCAGCAGCGAGAAAAGGAGTCATTCACAGGGGTTGAGTGTTTGCTTTGCTTGAGAGAAACGGGGGGAGGGGGCAGAGGGGGGAAAGAGAGTATGTTGGATGCAGGCTGTTTGCAGTTAACAGTAAGGGGGTGGGAAAATTTTCTGATTTTGCACAGTGTCAGTTCCAAAAATCCACTCTCTCTTTCCCCCCCCTTCCGGTCCCTGTCACACTGCCCCACACCCCCCTCTTTTGAAAAGCACGTTGCTGCCACTTGAATGCTGGGATAGCTGCCCATAATTCATCACTCCCAACAGCGCTGCAAATGCTGCAAATGTGGCCACACTGCAGCGCTGGTAGCTGTGAGTGTGGACACACACCAGCGCTGGCCCTGCACAGCTGGACGACCAGCGCTGCAACTACCAGCGCTGCAGATTTGTAAGTGTAGCCATACCCTTAGTTAGTTAGTTAGTTGAAGGGTGAGTTCAGAGACATCAATCTCATGAGGTCTGTGACTTATCCAGTCATTAGTATCCCCTTAATTTAACAGTATACGGCAGCAGAAGGAACCATTTTGGGGAGGCTGGTAACTTGAGAACCCCTCAGTCAAATGTCCCCAAATTTGTATCACTAATGCTACCTTGCACCCCCTTGAGGCATGTCAAACTTCAAAGCAATCCAAGTAACTGTTTGGGTTTTAGAGCACTTACAAGAGTTGGGCTTTAAAGCATATAAAATGGAGGGAAAGGAAATCCTCTAGCGGTTTTTCTGTATTGTCACATGCACACTGTAAAAATGTGCATTTTCTTAAATACTATTCTCAGTTTGGGTCTCCCAAAGATTTAGGGATGCTGTTCACTATCTTGTGTAAAACTCCACAAATTGAGGCCATTTTGATCTGCATCACATCAATAGTTTGATCTCTAGCTCTGTGCAAAAAAAATACTACCTAGAAACTTTTGAAAAAAGTCTCTTTTTTTAGGGTGTATATCTCCCCAAACCCTAGAATAAATTCTTCCAAATTTGGATCACTAATGCCACACTTCAGCCTCCTAAGGCGCACCAAATTTGGAAGGTCTCCAACAAAACATATCAATATTTCTAAGTCCTCTAAAATTGATATTTTAAATAGAAGTCATGATGCAACCTTAATTATAGTGGCACTGTTGCACCACTATAATGTATAAATAGGGCAAACTTCTGATCTTGTTTACACTGGTGCAATTTCACTGAAATGAATGATAGGGCACCAATGTAGCTGACAGCACCTATGTGTATAAATACTGTAAGATGTACATTTTGTTGTATTAAAACAGGTCTAACTATTTACTAAAGAATACCCCAAGACTCACTACAGTATAACAATAGAGTCATTGCATAGCAGATGATTTTATCAAATAGTTTATGTTTTTCAGAATTGTTGAGTCTGATTCCACAGCCCTTACCCAGTGGGTCCCTGATCCAACAAAAGCATTTAAGCATGTGCTTACCTTTAAGTATATGCTTAAATCTATTCCTATTCAGCAAAGCACTCAAGCCTGTGTTTCACTTTAAGCATATAAATGAATCCCATTGACTTCATTTTCCCCAAATGTTTTAATTTAATTAAACATGTATTTTTCCTAGACTACTTGTTTTTGGGCAGTCGGAACAACAGAACAGAAAGGATTGCTCAATGTCAGTAGCTCTAACTGAGAGCATAACAATAGCTTGGTTTTGTCTGTTGCACAGCAGAGCCAATAACGATCATAAACATTTTATAGAACCAAAATGTGAAAAGATCCTTTTTTTTATTGGCTGTTAACATGCTTGCCATATTTAATATTACACCGGAGAGTTTGCTTTCAGTCACAGTTCAGTCGTATATGTCTACCTTTCAACCTTGATGCAAGACTAATGGCTTCTTATAAAGCTCAGTCATGGATGAGTCTTGAAAAGACATAAGGGACCATTTTTATCTTGCTGGAATCTACATCTAGGTGGATAAATTAACTGAAAACCTAATGCATCAGTGCTATAGCTCTTGATGGTCTGAAACAATCTGTAAGATGTTAAAAATCACATTGGAAACTTTAAAAAAATAGAATACCTTTAAATCCAATTTATAACCTTGGTTGTGGGTCACTAAGGTACCTTTGCTCTTGAAAATAGTTTTAAAAACATATATTATTCTCTTCTAAATAGCCAGTTTTACTTCATAATGTCAGCAACGTAATTTGACCTCTAAATTTAACAGGCATTTCTTATTATATTTCTAAATCACACAGTTGTCTCTCTTCACTTATTGTCACTGAAATGCCATTTGTGGAAGGAGAAAAACCCACTTGCAACTGAAATTCATGAGCTTTATAAATCTGTTTTTTATGTTTCAGAGCTTGAAAATACAAGGAATTTATTTCTGTATGAGTTACAAAAGCCTCCAAAGGCCTGATCCAGTTCCCATTAAGGAGAGTGAAAAGTCTCCTACAGACTTCAGTGGGAGTTAGATCAAGCTCTAAAAGAGAAGGGGCTATCTAGAGAGTCAGGACCTTGCAGTTCCATTTGTGGCTCTGCCACTAAGCCATGATGTGGTCTTGGGCAATTCATGTAGGGTTGGATTCTATCACCCTTCATTAATGCTGAGTTGCAACTTATTCCTTAATTAGTCTCTCTGACCAAAGACGTGACCCTTGATCTTTCAGTTTAACATTTTGAAAATGGGTATAACACTGAACTACAATACCATACAGCCCTAGTCCGAGATTTCCTTAATGCTGGTAAAACACTTGGAGAGCCTTAGGTGAAAGGTGCTATATAAAAGCCAACTCATGTCCCCTTTTTATCAGTCACAACAGAAGGCCAGAGAGTGAATGAGCCATGGTCCACATTAGCTGCTCCTTTTTGAGTATGATTGAAAGACATTGGTGGGACAGCATGGAGAGGTGGCAGTGCAGTTGCCTGTTCTCTCTCTATTCTATAGCTATGTAGGGAATGTCAGTCTCTATTGCTGTCAGCTCTAACATTTTTCTTAAGCACTTGAAAGAGAATTTTAAAGTCTTTATTACAAATACTGTTAACCAAATACCTGTTGACAAAAATATGAAGATGAAGAGTGTGTAAATTGCTCCCATGAGCAACTGCCCTAAATTCATCAGTACAGAGGTGCTAGGAGGTAAGGTCAAGTACATATGGGCTTGTTCAGACTCTGTCGGTTTTTGTGCTTGCTAATCATTATATTCTTCTGGGTAAATCTCACCTTATTAGTGTCTACTTGAGCCCCAAAAGGATTTTAAAATAGCTTGAGTGAAAGGAGATAACAGGTAGTAATGTAGGGATGGAAATCAAACCACGACATGATAAATTTAGTGGTTTGGCATGTCTATTTTAGACTCTTTATTGTTTTCACTTTCTTTTTAAAGAAATGACCTGCTATCTATTATGCAAGGATGTTTCCATGTACCTCGGTGTGGGGGACATAATTATCTAGAAGAATTAAACTGAATTGCTGATTTACAGACTAGACTGCAATCAGAATTTGATTTCATATACCACCGTTTTTAAAGAACAAATGTGTGTCTAAACTTCAGAAATTGCAATACAATGCGTCCTTGGATCAAGGAGACTTATGCTTTGTGAAGTAAGGGACAAGTTCTGCCCTCGTTTACATGCATGAAACTTTCATTGACTATGATTGCCTATTTTCTTATACCCCAACTTCTATAGAATAGATAAGCAAGGGCATAATTTGGCTCTGAAACAACAGCTATTAAAAGTGCTTAGTTATTTGTACTTGTGGTCTGATTTAGATATTTTCAATACCGATAAGGAAATGTTGTAAAGGGGTGAAGGTTGTTTATTAGAAGATTAAAAGAACTATGTGAACACAGACCTGTGAGGGTGGGGTAGGGAGTAGAATCCCGTGCAAAGATACAGAGCTGTTTCCCTGACTCTCACGGGCAGCCCTGTTTGGGTGGGTCTCATTAGTTCCAATTAACAGGATCAAAAGGCTTGTTGTCTCTTTGTGGTAAGATATATAGAGAGAGGGACAGGAAATCCTTTAGACCGGAGTCCTGAGAATAACCTTCCTGGCAAAATATTTAGGTACGGTCTGTAATGACCTGTTTAGAAGTATAATTCCCACCTCAGGGTTTTGTGGGTTATGATCCAAATAAAGGCAAAGCCCAGGAACGGATGAGCTTGGGCAAGTGTCTGTTATGTATATGGGATAGCAATGTCAAAAGTGTTCAGGATAGGCCTAACTTTGCTCCAATTAAAGTGAATGGCAGAAGATTTAGGTCAAAACTTTTGAAAATCCCACTGATGAGGTTTACAAACACCTCACTAAGGCCTAGGTAGGGGAAAGACTGGGTCAGTAGTAGGTCAGGAACGTGCCACCCCTCAGGCACCGCTGAGCATGCTCCTGGGGAAAGGAGTAGTATAAAAACAGCTCCAGTAGACCAGGCAGGGTGGCGAGAGAGAAGCCATTTCCAGGAGAAATGCTGCCTGGAGACAGGAGGAGAAGCTGAAGACATTGTTCCAGAGGCAAGGAGAGCCATGTGAGGGGAACCAGACAGTACGCATCGGCACTCACACCTTGGGGGTTTGGAGCAAAGGACTATAATCAAACAGCAGCCATGCCTCAAACTGAGACATTGGGTGGGGTAGGAAGTGGCCCAGGGAAAGGTGAACAGGAAATGGGCCAAGCGTAAGCCAGCCCACATTGTCACACTTTGAGGACCCTGGTGAAGCAAGAGGGCCTAAGTCTCCCTATCCTCCTCAGATTCCCTTATGCCTAGCGCCGTGGGCAGGATCAGGGGTTTATCAACCAGGAATCTGATCAAGTTGAACTCCATCCATGGGTCCTGGACATACTGCATGAAAAGAGAGATTGGGGCAGCAGGCCCTGACTAGTAGGCCTGCTGACTGAACCAGCATCCCCGCTCCACCTTCCATTCATTTTTTAAAAACACTCATATGGATTCAGTCTCTTCTGGAGAGGGCTTCTGGTGGTGCAAAATCCACAAAGATTAGGGATTGTCTGGGTCAGTAACCTTCCCTTCACTGGGACTTTCAAGGCAAACTTGGCTACAGCAACAAGGAGATGCAATGATTCAGGGCATTCTCTGAGCTCCCTCTATAGGTGAGTGTTATTGTGACCATGTGTGGAGCTGGCAAAACAGCCTTTACGAGGAAGGCTGTAATGGACAGTGGCACCTATGTCTACCTAAGTCAGGGTGTCAGATTTGGCCTGACATAAACCGCTCTACCAGCAGCCACCCAAATCTGACTAACAGAACTTCTCTCTTCCCTGTAGTCCAATCTTTTCTTTGTGTTTGGGGAACATTGATTTAACAAAACCACAGCTTTGTAAGTGGGCTGAAAACATTTTGTTTGCACTAGTGATGGCTGGAAAACAGAAATCTGTTCCCCTGGAAAAAATCCTCACATTTTTGAAAACCCTGAGGAAAAATCCTAACTATATCACTTGCCATGGGGTTCAAGTTAACATCTGAAATAATTCCATAATCATGGCAGTCTCCTATAGATCCTCTATCTGAAATTAGCTGGCCTCAATCTCTGGAAATTCCCAAGTGTCAGCTGTTTTGCCCTTGGGGATATCTCCCTGGAGTTCATGGAATTTGCACCTTTCTGTTTCTGGGGGCAAGACTTTATCTTAATGAGCTGTTTTTTGTTAAATGACTTTAGTGCATGTGAAAGGTGCCAGTCTCTTTGACATCTCTGGAGACTGAAGTCCTCCATTTAGCCATGGGACAGGAAGATCATGGGAATTAACAGTGAAGGACATGCCTGCTTGTGGCTCAGAAATGGGATATTTGCCTAATAACTTTACAGCTATTCTCCTCTGAAACTAAGTAATAGTCTAAACCTGATGGTGCAATCCCTGAAGAACCAGTCTGTGGGGAAGACTTTTTCTGTACTATCACCTTACACATGAACTCCTTTGACAGTATTATAGGAGTAAATGTTCACACTAGGGAAATCCAAGGACATATCTACCCTAGCATTTATGTTGGCAAAACTTTTGTTGTTCAGGGTGTGGGGGAAAAACACACACACCCTTGATTGACATAAAACTTGCTGGCATAAGCGCTAGTGTGCACAGCGCTATATGGTGGGAGACACTTTCCCACTAACATAGCTACTGCCGTTTGTTGAGCTGGTTTTATTATGTTGACAGGAGAGCTCTCTCCTGTTGGCATAATGCAGCTACATGAGTGCTCTGACACCAGCACAGCTGTATTGGTACGGCTGTGCTGCTGTAAGCTTGTAAGTGTAGACATGGCCTAAGATTGTCTGCAAATAGGTGGCTTAATTCTGCATGTACTATTATTCATATCTCTTAATACCTAATTGGAGATCACTGTCCTGTATCTAGGCATGACTATAATTGTGTCAATAAATAATGGTAGGCACAAAATTGTGCTTGCAATTTTGTGGATGCAAGAGGAAGTTAAACTGAGGCTGCTCTCAAAATTCAGCTTTATGTGTATGCAAGTTAAGTTCAGCATAGTACTCTATTACATATGTATTATTGACTAGCCAGAGATATTCAAAGATCCCAAGATTACCCATCATTACTTTGTAATCTAATTTAATTCTGATTTCCAGTAATATTCTGGAGATATCCATCTTCTAACAGATCACCTTTCAAATGATTTTTTCTATTCTTAATTACAGACAGCATAGTCTGCCCAACTAGGAAATTGGCCAAATGAAGCTTAAACATTTGACTTTCTGGAATATTTAATGCCAAATATATAAATGACCTCTGAATGAACCAAAGACAAGCTTGCAAACAAGATGTTTTATCAGGTAAAACCATTGATTTTAACCTTGAGCAAATAATAAAGCAAGGACAGTTCCTTTTATCAGCAAAAGTGGAAGTCTCATCTATCAGCTCTGGGTTTATGATGCTTATAAGTGAAGTGTGACAGTGATAATGTACAAGACTTTCTGCTGTAAATCGCCTGATCTCTTAGGTATAGGGATCTTGTAGAGCACTACAGGCAGTTTTGATGGATTTCTCTGGCTAGCTACATTCTCCAGTAAGCACTAGGGAGCTTCTCCAGCTGTTACTGCTTGACAGCTCCACACTTTGTCGAGTTCTTCCTTGTGTGCAGTTAACAAAGAGATTTTGTGCAATCCCTCCAGAAACACAAGAGCTGTAGTCTGACATTAGCAGATGAAACTGTCAAGCAATAAAAAAGAGAGCACCCTTCATTTCAAGGAGATTTTACTGTTTATAAAGCTGACTTGACACCTGCCTTGATATGGTTTATAGGGTTGATTTTATAACTCACCAAGGTCTGGTTCCCTCTCCTCACTCAAAAAACCCAGCTCAGATTTTTTTGTACGTAATCAAAATACAATACTTAAATCCAACAATGAAATACATGGTGATTCCTGCTCCCTCGTCCACTGCTGAATTATACTTCTGGGAATCTGTTAAGACTTTACAATTGTGTTAGATACTTAAAGCTAGATCCGCAACTGGTATAAATCAGCATAGCTCCATGACTTCAGGATTAGACCCTATCAAGCTGGGCACTGTACAAATACAGGAAAGACAATTCCTGTACTAAAAAACTTAGTGAAAAAGACAGAAGAACAGACAAAGGGTTGAGAGGAAAGACTGTTCATCACTTAGTGCGCTAGCTTAGAACTTGGGAGACCTGTGTTTGTTCCCCTGCTCTGCCACTGACTTCCTTTGTGACTTAGGCAAGTCATTTAATCTTTCTGGATCTCAGTTTCTCATCTATGAAATGGGCATAATAGCATTTCCCTGTCTCACAGGGGTATATAGTGAAGATAAGTTCATTAAAGTTGGTGCAGTGGTTCGATACTATGGTAATAGGGACCATATAAGTACCTAAAATAGAATACAAAATAAGTTTACTGCATTGATGACTGGCACAGACTTGTTATTTTTTTTGTTGTAAAAATTATGCAATTGGGAATCAATAGCACTACACTAATTTACATCAGCCAAGACACTAACCCAGGGTTAGTGGGATGGCGAGAATTGGGAAGCTAGTAAAAATAAGGGACTAGAAAAAGAAGAGAGGGGGAAAGTGCACAATTACAGCTTGCCACACGCCTAACCAGGATTAGCTGCGATAAGATTTTTGTTGGCCTTATGGCAGACATGAGTCTTAAGGGGATTTGAAGGAGGTGTCCTGGTATTTAATTGTGCCTTGCTGTTATACAATGCTCACTGCCATTAATGTTATGGGAAATAGCTACAGTGCTCGTAAGTAGAGTAAAGAATGCAACATGTGTTTATGCAAGAGTTAGAGCAAAAATTAGATTGTTTTTAAACTTACTTTTTAATCTTAGGCCTGGTCTACACTAGGACTTTAATTCGAATTTATCAGCCCACCCGGCAGGTGGAGTAAGGCTTGGTGTGGATGCTAATCGAACTTAGCAGCCGGGAGCTATCCCACAGTGCACCACTCTGTTGACGCTCTGGACAGCAGTCCGAGCTTGGATTCTCTGGCCAGCCACACAGGAAATGACCTTTGAATTCATTTTCCTGTCTGGGCGGTTTGAATCTGACGCTCTGGTTGCACATCGGCACCTGCAACGATGCAGAGCTCTCCAGCAGAGGAGTCCGGGCAATCCCAGAATAGAAAGAGGTCCCCAGCATGGACTGACCGGGAAGTCCAGGATCTGATCGCTGTGTGGGGCGAGAAAGCCATGAAAGACAAAGGATACAGCCGGGATGCGATGCAGTGCCGCGTGAAAGTGAAGGACCTAAGACAAGGGTATCAAAAAGTCAGAGCGTACGGACGCCCCGAGCCCAGCCCCAGACATGCCGCAGGCACTGCATGCCATTCTAGGTGGGTCTGCCACCAGTGCCCCACCAGTGACGGTGGACTCGAGGACGGAATAGTGTACAGAGTTTCCCTCCTCCTGTTCGCGATGGGGAAGATGAGGAAGGGTCTTTAGAGGACGGCGCAGGCGACATCGAACCCACTCCCGCTTTCCTGACAGCCAGGATCTCTTCATCACCCTCACAGAGATCCAACCAGGACTCGGAATCAGGGGAAGGATCAGGCGGTAAGTGCTACAAACAGGGAAACATTTATTTTTTAAGAAACAGGGATTTATATAAAAATAGAAATACTATATAAACATTTTTAAATATGAAACTAAACAAACAGCAGGTCTACACAAACAGCAATGGAGCAATAGTCCTCTGGGGATATTTCAAAAAGCTCTCAGAGAGCAGCTGGAAAAGCCTCAGCAAGAGGTTTCTTGGGAGAGGTGCTAGGTGCTCCGTTGAAGCACACTCTTCCGCGCCATGCCATCCTCAGGTAGAGGGGGAGCATGGCAGCGTAGGGTCCTGGTCTGTGCAGGGCTTCTATTAACATCCGCTCTCTCTGTGTGCGCCTGACACGCCTCAGGGTGATGTCGTGGAAGTGCTGCATCTAATTAGTGGAATTAGTGTACTGTTACTATTGTGCATGGTAGACTTTTACTTTGCATAAGAATGACCTCGCTTAACAGAGTTTTACTTTGCATAAGAATGACCTCGCTTAACAGAGTTTTACTTTGCATAAGAATGACCCTCACTTAACAGCCACGTGTTGCAGGCCTCAGAGGAAAAGCATACAGGGTCTTTCACTGGCGGGAGATGATAACGCTCATCTTTTCTGCTTTGCACATTGCCTCCAGCAGGAGAGCACAGCTAAGCACTATCTGATAAGCAGTCTGTACTGTAAGGCTTACCAGGACTTTGTGCAAGAGGGATGCAGCTGTCTCTCCTCGCAGCGCTATCCAGTGCAATAATGAGAGCGTATTCAAATCTCGGACTAGTTCCGAGATCTCCTGAGACTTGGTTCCTGTTTGGTCTTCTTAACTGAAAATGACTAGACTGTGTTTACTGTTGGCAAACATGTATTTGTTCAAGGAAATCACCTACTTTTTCGCATCACACAGCAAAGAAAAGACAGGGACGACATGTTCCAGGAACTGATGGCCAGCTCCAGAGCGGAGGCGGCAGAGCAGAGACAGTCGAGGAGAGCCTGTGTCAGCAGCATCGCACACACCTGAACGGGAGGATAGGTGGCGGCAGGAAGACCAGCAGGCGACTCAAACGCTGCTTGGTCTAATGAGGAGCAAAGATGTTCTGCAAGACCACAGGCAGGAGTGCAGTGCATCTGCAACCGCCTCCAACGCTAAGAAGTCCTGTCCCCTCACCCAAAGTGACAAGAAGGAGGGAGAACTGTCACTGCACCGCAGCAGAGCGCTAATGTACAAGACACCTCTCGCGCTGTAAATTTGTAGAAGTTCTTCCCTTACAGGATCACCCAGTCCCAAATCCAAGTTTCAACCCCCCACTGTGTATAACCTTATTAAAAGCGGTTTAAGACTTTGTGTGTGTGTGGGGGATTTTTAATTGCAGTGCATAGCCCACATTACCAGGGTACAGACTTGGGGCAGGGTCAACTGCAGGGCACACACAGACTGCAGTCACTAGGCACCAGGGACAGTCTGTGTGGTGTATGCTGCCCCGGTCTTTCCTTGATGTGTAGGGTCCTGGTGCCTGACATCCCGAATGTAAAGGCAGGCTTCCTTCACATGCATTTGGACCGTAGTCACGATCCTCCTGTGCCCCGAGCCCCAAAAAGAGACCTCATCCAGGGGCAGATACTCACCCTTCCCCACACCCTCACCCTTCCAACGCCCAAACCCACAGCCATGGGTAACCCCTATCCAAGGACGGCACCCTCCCCTTCCTGCAAACCCACCCATCAGTGCACACTTAACCAGCACAGAATGCTTCCATGATTCAACGAAGAAACAGAAATGCAAAGTCACCGAAAGATTTATTATGAATTACTAAAACATGTCCTTAGTTTTAAAACGTCCTTGGGAAGTGGGGAAAACTTGGTTTATGATCAGGCTCTCTTAAAATCAAGTGGACAGTCACAGGTTACCCTGCTCTGCGAGGAAACTCGCTTTCAAAGCCTCCTGATGCATATCGCTTCCCGCTGGGATATTCTCTCAGCACGGGTGTCTGGCTGATCGTAAACAGCAGCCAGGCGATTTGCCTCAACCTCACAGAGATTGTGGAGCACACAGCAAGCAGCAAACTACGGGATATTCTTTCGCTGATGTCGGTCCGCCATCTCCTCCACCACCATTCTGCACTTGCTCAGCCGGTAGTTGAAGAGTTCCTTTTCAGTGTCCAAGGCGCCTGTATAGGGCTTCATGAGCCAGGCCGCGGTAGGCCGGGTCCCCGAGGATCACTGTAGGCATCTGCACATCCCCAACCGTTATTTTGTGGTCCGGGAAGAAAGTGCCTGCCTGGAGGCGTCTAAACAGACCAGAGTTCCTGAACACATGAACCTTGCCCGCCCACCCGACGTTGATGTTGGTAAACGTCCCCTATGGTCCACCACAGCTTGCAGCACCATTGAAAAGTAGCCCTTTCGGTTAATGTACTCGCTGGCCTGGTGGGCTGGTGCCAGGATAGGGATGTGAGTCCCATCTATAGCCCCACCGCAGTTTGGGAATCCTATCGCGGTGAAGCCATCTATGATGACCTGGACATTTCCGACAGTCACTACCTTTGAGAGCAGTTGCCTACTTGAATGACAGCAATCCCACGGTAGATTTGCCCACGCCAAAGTGGTTCGCCACTGACCGGTAGCTGTCTGGCGTGGCAAGTTTCAGAGGGCTATGGCCACTCGCTTCTGCACAGTCAGGGCTGCTCGCATCCTTGTGTCCTGGCGCTTCAGGGCAGGGGACAGCAAGTCACACGCATCCTGAAGTTTCGCAGCCACTCTGTGTCATCCCAGACCTGCAGCACTATGCGGTCCCACCAGTCTGTGCTTGTTTCCGGCCCAGAATCACCGTTCCACACCATGAACTTGACCCATTGCCACCATGATCTCCACTGCCCGCAGCATCTGACTGTGGAAGAGGTGGAGGAGTTGACACAACGCCATAAGTGCAGCGATGATCGAGCGGGCTCCATGCACCAGAGAAGGGCGCTAGATTTTTTCCGGCGCTTTCAAGGAAGAGAGGGCGGGATTGACGGTTCAATGACGACACATTTTTCCCAGCATGCATTGGGGTGAAATCCCACCCAATGGGCAGCGGGAGTGCGGAACTGTGGATAGCTTCACAGTGCACGTGAATGTGAATTTGTGTATTTAGTATGGATACAGAATCCACAAATTCGACTTAAGTAGATTCGAAATAGTCCTGTAGTGTAGACAAGCCCTTAGTCTTAACCTTGTCGTCCCTAGATGCAACATTTTATATTAGCCAAAATCAACTGCTTCTACAAGATACTATATTTTATTAAAAATCAGGAGATATTTTCCTATATTTGTTAGCGTTAACCTTAAAATTCATATTAGAAATAGCACACAAATGAGTTCCTTATCCATAAAACCATTGAAACATAACATGACATTTATTACCTGTGGTTCATAATTAGACTCTCATGCTCTTGTATACCCATTTATTTCAGTCACTCCATGTGATTATTTTGAGACAAGCTGGCTCTCTACTTACAGACTGAGGTTTTAAAATTAAATTCTTCCTCTCTCCACTCCACTACTTTTCAAAAGGTGTCATTTCAGATAGAATATTTCATCTAAAACCCTGGTTTTGCAAAGATATTCTATTTGGGGAGAGCGTCACTGTCTATTGATTTGGATTTCAGTTTTTATCTCATTTACAGTTGGAGTAAATTTATAGAATCCATCATTATCGCTCCCTTACAGAGTTTTAATTACTGAAGCATTTATCTGTAAATCCATTTGTGCACTTTCACTCTTCTAAATAAATGTGATGAAGATCAGAATAGTATTTACTTTAAAAAAATAAACTTCAGATTTAAAAGTGACTAAGTCACAAAAATCAGCTCCAGATATGACCTGCCCCAGGTCTGGGGTTAATCAATCGCTAATCATTATTATTTGTTTGAATCCAAGATTTTGCCTTGAAACCTGCACCCATCTAAGGACAAATTGCACAATTTGGGATTCAGATCTGAACACCCCAAAATTTGGTGGTACATTCTTCTCTGATTAGTAATGTGTGTGTCAAAATGCTTTCCCCTCCAAAGACACAAAAACATAAGACTTAGGCTTTTCCTTCATTTTTTGCATTGGCTTCAATTTTTGGCAAGCCTTGTGCTCAACTGTGTTATTTAAAGCAAGCAAGACATGGTTAATTTTGCAGCTGCATCATAGTTGCACTTCTATGGGTAGCTGCTGCTGCTGTACAACATGGCTTTATCTTTGAGTTAATTCCCATTTCTTTGACTGAATCAAGTGGCAGATGGTCTTATCCCTATAAACACCAGGAAGTAGTTTGGAAAGTACAAGTAGAAAGTCTTGGAGCCCCATAACTCCCCACCTAAGCACCAGTTCCATTTACCACTCCCTGTCAATCTCCTTTCCAACGAATCCTCAAATTCACCAGTCACTGAAGAGGTAGGAAAAGGCAGAAGCTGTTGGAAAGATGGGCTCCCCCAAACCATGGTCAGGGAGAGAAGTGGGACACTCTCCCTCTACTTTTAATGGAGGAAGGAGAGCTGTGCTCTCTATGAGTTTAATACCTGTTGGGCAGATTTTATGTGTGAAACGGAGAGCACAATTTTGCCCATTAAAAGCAAGCCAGTAGCAGTGGGTAGGATTGAAATAATCCAGCACAATATGATCACCCGCTGCAATATGATCACCCTTTACAATGCAATAGCACTCACCAGCACTGCTTCTTAACAGTAAAGAATGTGATCTCTTTTATAGTTGTGTTTTAATCTTGTTTCTGATGCTGCACAAAGAAGGAAACCTGCACGATATATGAAGAGAAGGATTTGTCTGCGAAGTCTGTCAGTTTCATTTCAATTTTATCTGTCACACTGATTCAGCTGCATCTAAGTAAAAGCTCTCTATATACAGAATGAGCATCAGCTAGCATAGGTGACTATCTCTGGAAGACAGAATTGAAAGGATCCAAATGTAGCTTCAAAAATAGGGAATCATATTAAAGTCTAGGATCTTGAAGTAACAAGCATGACACCAGCAGCAAAGAGAAGTTAGAAGTATAGTTTTATTGATAGTGGTGGTTCACCAGCACCATTTTGCTGTTTACAGATAGTTACAGTATATAAATGATAGGCCTGCATGACTGCTCCTATCAGAAATCAAGTACCTGCCTGATGATGATTTTGGACCTCAGACTAACCTGACCAAACGTATGGGCCATTGTTTTACTTGTATACTGTATTCTAATTTTCTTCTGCCACTCAGAGATTCATTTGACATATTAAGACCTAATATTTGTCAAAACACTAATAAAATGCCTATTTCTTATATAGCACTTTTCATCAATAGGTCTCAAAGCATTTCACAGTCTTTAATGTATTTATTCCCACAACACCCCTGTGAAGTAGGGAAACATTATTATCCCCGTTTTACTGATGGGGAACTGAGGCACAGAGAGGCTAAGTTACGTGCCCAAGGTCACACAGGAAGTCCATGGCAGAGCAGAAAATTGAACCAGGTCTCCCATGTTGTAGGCCAGTGACCTAACCATGGAACCCTACTTCCTGTTCTCTTAGGTCTGGATATTAGACATTTTAACCTTAATTTGTAAAACTTCAATCCAAAAAATGCTGTCAGTTTAAGTTGCAACCTTGTTGTCCTTTAAACAAAAATAATGCACCCTACATTTATATAGTACCTTTCAACTTAAACTGCTTTACAAATTATATAAAGGATAAAACTTTATACGCTTCTGAGTGAATTAGGTTCTTAAATCCCATTTTCAAAAGTACTTAAGGGCCAGATTTCAAAAGGTTAGATGCATTTGAAAATCTCACGTGGCACAGTTTGCATCTTTAGGTGTCTAGATACTTTTAAAAATCTGGCACTTAGGCTCCTAAATGCTTACATCATATTTTAAAATGGAATTTAGGAGCTTTTGCAAATTTTACCTCAAATCTATATTCTAAATGGAATAATGTTATCTGTTGTTGAACTGCAGACACAATGAGGTGACAACTCTTTAGCAGAGTTAAACAAAACTAAGCAATAGTTTGGGACAGGAAGGGAAGAATAATTTTGTATTCCACTGAAATGGCAGAGGAAAGCAGAGCTGCCCAGAGGGGGGGGCAAATGGGGCAATTTTCCCCAGGCCCTGTGCTCCGCAGGGGCCCCCAAGAGAACGGCGGAGGCTCCCTCCCCGGCCTCAGCCCGACCCTGTCTTCGCCCCTCTCCTGGAGCCTCAGCGCATCCAGCAGCATCCATGAACAGCGGCAACGTGGCTCCGGCAGGGCCCCTCAGCTCCGCCCCGCTCAGAGCCGCGTGGTCAGGGCAGAGAGGGGGCAGAAGTTGGGGGGTGCGATCAGGGGACAGGGAACGGGGTGGAGGGTTGGATTGTGGGCATTCCGGGGGTCTGTCAGGACTCAGCAGGGGAATGGATAGGGGTCGGGGCAATCAGGGGACAGGGAGGGGGCAGAGGTTGGGGAGGGGGCGGACAGGGAATGGGGGAGGTTGGATTGTGGGCATTCCGGGGGTCTGTCAGGACTCAGCAAGGGGGTGGATAGGGGTCAGGGAAGTCAGGGGACAGGGAGCAGGGGTGGGGTCCTGGGGTGGTGGTGGGGGGTGGGGTCTCTGAGGGACGGTGAGGGGACAAGGAGCAGGGTGGGTCGGGGATTCTGAGGGGGGGTGGGCAGGCAGGGGGCAGGAAGTGGATGGGGATCGGATAGGGGGCAGGGCCAGGCTGTTTGGGAGGCACAGCCTTCCCTACCCTAAAGCTCATTCTGCAGTTTGAGGCTTGCAGAAGAGCCAAGCTGTTAGCTTTTCCATTAGGACCATCCCTTTCACTTCTCAAACGCCAAATTATAGTCTATATGTAATTTCAGTGCCATAGGGAGATTCATGTCAGGGGAGGGCAGCTTCATTTAAAATTAGCCACTGGGGGAGGGATCACATGAGAAGAGCAATATCCTTCCCAACCCTACCAAGAGACACCCTCCCTCTCCTACATTCCCTGAGGCTCCAGAGGGGTTAATTCAGTGGTTCTCAAACTTTTATACTGGTGACCCCTTTCACATAGCAAACCTCTGAGTGTGACTCCCCCCCCTTATAAATTAAAAACACTTTTTTATATATTTAACACTATTATAAATGCTGGAGGCAAAGTGGGGTTTGAGGTGGAGGCTGACAGCTGGTGACCCCCCCAGTAATAACCTCGTGACCCCCTGAGGGGTCCTGACCCCCAGTTTGAGAACCCCTGGGTTAATTTAATTTTAGCACCTTGTGTCCATTCACATGCATGTGCTATTTTGAGCATTTCAGTTTTCACAACATAGGCTCATCCCAGATTCTGGAACAAGCTCAAATGCTGAGTTTGTGGAGTATGTACATAAGTTATAAGACAAACCCACAGTAACAGTCTCCAGTTTGTGAGGGACCCCATGGAGCCAGTCTCTAAGAAACAGATAAATGCATGGAGGTTAAGTCCATTAATGGCTATTAGCCAGTATGGGTAAGGAATGGTGTCCCTAGTCTCTGTTTGTCAGAGGGTGGAGATGGATGGCAGGAAAGAGATCATTTGATCATTACCTGTTAGGTTTACTCCCTCTGGGGCACTTAGCATTGGCCATTGTTGGTAGACAGCATACTGGGCAGGATGGACCTTTGGTTTGACCTTGTATGGCTGTTCTTATGTTCTAACCTAAATGAACCCAAAGTTATGGAGACAGATATGAGTCAAGGAAGCCAGCAGAGTATCAGAAACCTCGAAAAATCTCTGACTGGATGGGCTCAGGCATTTGGTCACAAGCTGAGGTGGTTCAAAAGTTTTGGATTCTTTTTAAGCAGAATTTTTTTATTGTTTCTTTAAACAATCAAACACAGCAAGCAGCAAATATTTGGCCACACACTTCTGAAACCGCAAACCATATTCAGGTTTTGGCAGACTAATTTCAGCTTTTCAATTAAAAAAACAACAAATTTTGAAGGAAAGCAGACATTGTCCGTGATTTTTTTCTGCTTTTTAAAAACCCCTAGTTTTCGATCCAGAAAAAGTTTTGACGGAAAGGAAGGGGCCCCCAAAATTGCTTTGCCCCAGGCCCCCTGAATCCTCTGGGCGGCCCTGGAGGAAAGTTTTAGTGGGTAGAGTGTAACTATAGGCATTAGATTAGGATACTGGGTATAAAACCCCTACTTTTATAAAGAGGGCCACTTTAGCTCATGACCACAGATGGATAGGAGAACTTCAGTTTGTCTAACCTAATACATGGCACCCTCACCAATATGGCAACCTCAACCAGCATTCTCGGATATGAGTTTAAACTTGACTATCAGTGTTAAGTGCCATATACTGTATTGTATCACCAGCAAGCACTTAGGTTTTTCATGGAATCTCCCATGCAAATATGCTGACCCAGCTCACCCTTCTTTAGCTGTTGATCTTTGATAAGATCACTGCTGGAGATGGTATTGCTAGATGATTATATGTAACATCTAGGTGTTATGGTTCAGATCCATATGCATCTGTAGTATGGCATTTTAAATTTGTTTGAACCCTTATACCATAAAAGCTGTATGGAAAATAAAACCGAATGAACACATTGCAGATTTCATGCAAACATCAAAAGAGGGAACTAACCTCCTCATTTAAAAAAAAAATAATTTGAAAGCAACCAAAAAACTGTGGCCAAATGATACAAAAGGCACAACTATCATTTTAAGTTGATCATGAAATGGTAGTTCAAATGCAGTAAATAACTTAAAAAATAATCACAGAAAGAGATGATTTCCCATGTGCATCTCTATTGTGCCTTCCAGTCAAACAATTCCATACATACATTAATCCAGCTAAACTGAGACTATTAATTATGTGGGTCTAATCCAAAACTCATCAAAAGTCTCCCATTTATTTCACTGGGCTTTGGATCAGACTCTCTTAATGAAGATTTAAAAAATAAGTTTTGAAATATTTAGGGGAAAAAAAGCTTTGACTTTATTATATCAATTCTGAATTTATGTTATTATTTGCCTTTCAACTGGGCTCTGTTAAGTGGAATCATCCGAGATCTCTAATGGAGCGCTTAATGTAGACTAAATATTATCAGGCAGTATTTGCAAAGAACTTTTTGATTAAAGCAAATGAAATAAAGATCTTTTGTTGCTGCTCAGTAATATGGAATGGAGGTTAAAGGATAGGGTATAGTAAAATTATAGTTGAGATAAATGAGGCTGCCAGGACATTTGAGCTCATTGTGAGGTCTTTATGAGTCCCTTAGAAAGTGTAAGGATGTTTTTACCATCTCAGATGTAACGATTCTCTCTGCTAAATGAAATCGTCTGACCCAAGATCCTTGAGTTAGATACTCTGACAGAAACAGCTTAGTATCGTATAGTACTTCCATCTGCGACTGCATTGGAGGAAACTTTTTTTCACTGATTAAAGGCTTGTTTACTGTCAGCTCCCCATTAAATGTTTTCATTGTTATTCTTCTTATTTGTTCCCCTGGAAGGACAGTGAACTAAAAAAAGATACCTGCTACTTACCAATACTTAGGAGTAATCTGAGTAAATACTAGGTAATTTAACTGGGAGCTGTATTACTCTACTTAGTTTTGTAAACAGTGAGATCTTTTGGCTGCAGCATTAGAGAAGACCAGGAATACCCTCAGAAACCAGATCTGGAGATAAGAACAGTGCAAAAACAAGAACTTATTATTAATGTAAGCGATGTAAACTTTGAATACCAAAAATAAAATCTGCCATAGTGCCCTCAATTCAGTAAGCTTTCCTAATATAAAAACAAACTAGCCAAACATTTGCTGGCCACAGATCTTAGAGTAAGAACTTTCTACAACTGCCATTTATTTCTAATACCTAAGAGGGTTGAAAGCCCTGTACTTAAAGGCCCCAATCCTCACTCATTTTAGGTCACTTCCAGGCAGGGGAATTCTATGTCAATCACCCTGGATCCTCCCCTCTTCTGTGTATTTGAGATGAGCACCAAACTTCAGAGCCAGCAAACTCCATTAGGAACAAGGAGTCTGTTCTTCCCCCTTACAGAAGAACAGTAACAAACTACAGCATTATATCCCAAGTGATGGTTGACTGCTTGTTTCCTCTGGCTGAAGCCCGTGCCGCTTCCCACAGCTCCTGTTGGCCTGGAACGGTGAGTCGCAGCCACTGGGAGCTGCAGGAGGCCGTGCAAATGTAAACAAACTGTCTGGTGGCCCACCAGTGGCTTACCCTGACACGCCGCAGGTTGCCCATCACTAGCCTAACTGCAGCTATGCAATGGGAACTCTATAAATCAAAGACATAGCCTGAGAAATTCATAAAATTCCAAATGCCACAAGGTTCATGGATACTTTGAATGACATTTGAGGCTCATTGATATCCACCACTTCTTTATAAAACAGACTAATAGTTCTAATTATACTTTTGTTTAATAAGTTGTTTTTGCTAAAGGCCCTCTAGCCTGGTCATCTCCATCTTTGCTACAGTCATGTGTCACTTTCATCTCTGAAGAAAGTATCTCTTGTCTGTAAACACTGTTCAAAGAATTGGTTGATTGTGCCAAATGAATAGTTTGTGTTCATTTTATAGCTAAAGCTGGTGGCAATGCCTGTAGTTAAGGTTGCCTAACACTTTCCATTATCAGTATACAGAGCAATGGTCAAAATAGTCAGATCCCACAGGTTTTATTGTCCTGTGTTTGGGGAGGAGGAACCTCTCCTAGAAGATAGGGCGAAAATAGGAAAAATGCATGTTTGCTGGAGTTTGATGACTTACAAGCTTGAGATAATGTATTGCAGCAATTTATTTTATTTTAATGGTGCAGAATGGGAAAGTGCTAAACATGTAATTTTTCAGTCATTTCACACATGCCATCAGCAGAATAATTTGAAAGGATAATGATGTAAAAAACACCTGCTATCTGGCAGCTGCTTAAGTATCTACATGTGAATAGAATATGGAACAAATCGGAAGATTTTAATTGCCCACTGATGTAATAGTGCCTGTTCTTTTGGAGAATGCTTACTGTACAGTTCAATGAAGTATGGTTGCTTTTCTTTTGAAATAGTCCTAGAGAGACTTTTTTTTTGATAGGCAACAAACGAGGGGAATCTCCATAGGTATTTACAATTCTTGTCAGTGATTTGGCACCAACTTGACTATTAAAAGGTGGGAAAATATGTTTGACGAGTAAAAAGTGGAGAGCTTTGGAAAGTGTCAGAACAGAGAGAGGCTAATAGCATGTCTTCATACGTCAAAGACAACAATAGTTTCTTTTAAGGGAAGTAAGTTAAACCACCTCAGACATATGGTCTGATCAAGACTTCATTTTACTAAATAGCAAAACTCCCATTAACTTCACTGGAAGCAGGATTTGGACCACAACTGTACAAAGTGACAAGTGAGTTTCTTATCATCTGTAACATTTAGACAGCTGAAAATGTGACTACAGGATGATTTCTTTTTATCCAAAATCCATTTATACACATGTACATCTATTATACATTTAATAGAGAGGGTCAGAAACCAAAAGTTGATACTTGACACTCCAGGACTTTGGGAGAATTGTTCTTGGGATCTGGATCAAAACACACTAGCTGTCCTGTATCTCTGTAGTGGACTAAAAGCCTGGATCTGAATGCCCCAAAAGAAAGTTTGAGATGATCTGAATTCACATATAATATGTGTAAGGTATTTGTTTCTTACTGTTATGTTTAGTTTTGTCTAGGTAGATGACCAACTATACCTGAAAGACTACAATGCAGGAAAAGTTGACAAAGGACATTCCCAGAACAAATAAATCTGGTTACCATCATAGGAGACTTCTTAAAAGTTTAGCATAGTCCTTATTTTGTACCTCTAATTTCTAATGACTTAAAAATGTAAATTCCTACCAATGGGATTCTTTTGGTAGGTATTACTGATGGGTCCCAAAAAGCTTATTCACAATTTTTTAGATACAATGGGCCAGAGTCACAAAAGGACTTAGGCCCCTAATTACCACTTTAGGTGCCTAAATCCCAGAGTCAGGTCCTAGTGGGAGTCACAAAGCCCTTGCTCAGCTGCTGGTGAATCCTATTAGCCCTACACTTGCTTGGCACCTAGATTTTTGAAGTAAAAATTCCTTAAGACACCGATGTTTTTCCCTTTGTGCATACACACTGCAGCTCTAGGCCAGGCACCTGAGCACCTGAGCCCCAGAGTGAGTCATGAACTGGGGGAAGATAGGCAAGTGAGGGGAGGAATGCCTGTGGGGGCCCAATCTTGCAAGTGTGCTCAGATCTCATCTGCCAGACTGGGCTCCTATAGGTTACACAGAATGGGAGAAGATGAAGACCACTCCCTCATACCCTAGCCACTGGGCTAAAAGTTATTGACCTGGGATGTGAAAGACCCCTGCTTCCAGTCTCTTCCTCTGTCTGAGGGAGCATAGGTGCATAATTAGCATTGTGATTCCCAATGATTTCCTAGGTACCTAGAAGTTAGATGTCATGATGCTCAATGTCACCATGGCTAAGATACTTTTTGACTCGAGCTCATTGAGACTTGGTATACAAGCCAGTGGTCAAGCTAGTATCCATGAAAATTGAAGTGGGTTGGATATTAAATTAGTATTATTATTTGTATGATGTTAGAATTGAATTGGGGTCCAATTCTATTAACAGCTGTACAAATCTATAAAGGAAAAGATTGTCCCTATTCCACAGAATTTACAATTTAGTTGACAGTGCCAAAAAATGAGTATACCGAAAACTGGAAGGAATGAGGGAGGGAGGATGAGGGCAACAGGAAAAAAGAATACAAGTTTACATAGGCCAGCTAGATGGTTTGAAGTTGATTAATTTAAAAAAACAAAATTGAATTGCCTGAGGGGTGTGAATGTTGTGGCCCTCTTGAGACATCTAGACAGACATATGTGCAGTGCTGAGGAGGAGCCTGTGGTCATGGTAAATGTTGATACCAGTGACGTAGGGAAATGTAAGAAGTCCTGGAGGCCAAATTTAGGCTGCTAGATACGAGATTAAAATCCAGGACCTCCATTCTCTGAAATGCTTCCAGTTCCATACGCAAGACCAGTTAGTCAGAACTGTGGGATCTCAATGTGTGGACGAGACAATGGTATTAGGAGGAGAGATTTAGGTTTATTTGGAGCTGGGGAACTTTTGGGAAAAGGAGGAAGAATTGGCTCCATATATAGGAAGAATCGGCTCCATCTAAACCACAATGGAACCAGAGTACAATCCATTTAGTTTTACATGCCAGCAGAGGAGTTTTTAAACTAAGGGCTGGGGGAAAGCTGACAGGTGCTGAGGAGCACATGGTTCAGACAGAGATATCCCATAGAGGAGAATTTATTAAAGGGGATACTGTGTATTCTAGTAAAAAGGAGAGGATAGAAGTTGATAAAATACAGACAGGAACTGAACAGAAACAGTCAAATGAAAAAAAGAATCCCATTCAGTTACATCATGAGAAGGCAGGTAACTAACACTGCTCTACAGGCAAAATGCTTCTGAAATAAATGTAGTCCAACTTTACTAATTCTGGGCGTCTGAGAACGAAAATTATGCTTAAAATTGTTGATTGGCTCTAGTTTTCAAGATATGCTATTGGGTCAGTATATACGACCCTTGACTTGGGAATAGCGGAGGATAAGTGAGTTATAAAGGGAAGGGATCTCAATTTAAACCAGAAAATGACTGAAATACATCTTTGACTGGATCTATGAATAAATCTATGACTGGGTTTGGACAGTACTTGCTTTTTAGGCAAAACAATGAATGATGCAATCTGAATCTGGTATTGCGTCATACATGATATGAATTGCATCATGTTATTCCTAGAAGTCATGGATGATGCAATCATAACGAAGCTTACATCACTCTGCTGAACAAATTGCCCTATATCAGCTCCAGAAATCATACAGTGTCGTGCTCTCTTATTAGTCAGTGTTTGATTTTGCAAAGGGACACATTTCTGTTTAGCCAAAGTGAGCAGAGATGCCTCGTACTTGTGTGAACAGTGCAGATAACTTCTGCTATGTTTGTGGTGAAGTGACTTTTGCATCACAAAAGTGCAGTATAACCACTATGGTTAAGAAAGCCTATCACCTTTATTTTGGCTGCAAAATTGGAGATCAGGACAAGAGGTGGGCCCCACACATATGCTGCAATACTTGTGCAACAAATCTTCGCCAGTGGTTGAACAGGAAAAGGAAATCTATGCCTTTTGCAGTGCCAATGGTTTGGAGAGAGCCAACAGATCATACTTCTTAATTACATAATTGTTACTTCTGCATGGTGCCTCCAGTTGGGAAAGGTGTGTCAAAGAAGAAAAAGTGGACTGTGCATTATCCAAACATTCCATCAGCTATACGCCCAGTACCCCATGGAGAAGGACTGCCAGTTCCTGATGCACCAGAATAATTTTCACTTGAGTCAGACGAGGAAGAGGAAGAGGATGAAGCAGACGACTTCTAAAAAATTGTAGACCAGTTAATTATTGATATTTTATAAGTGATTGTGTGCAAATGCAAGACGTCTAAATATTAAGATGTGTGAACTTAAGAATCTGGTATTACATGAAGATATTGATATAACAGATATCACTAAAAGTTGGTGGAATTATGACACTCAATAGAACATGGTAATACAAGAGTACAAAATATACAAGAAAGACAGAGTAGATTGCAATGGTGGGGGAATGACACTATATGTGAATGAAAGCAAAGAGTCAAATAGAATAAAAATCTTAAATGAATCAAACAGTACCATAGTGTCTCCATGGATAGAAATTCCATGTTTGAATAATAAGAATATAACAGTAAGAATATACTACTGACCATGTGACCAGGATGGTGATGGTGATTGCAAAATGCTCAGGTAGATTAGAGAGGCTACAAAAACAATGGGGGATTTCAACTATCCCCAGATTGACTGGAAATATATCACCTCAGGATGGGATGCAGAGAGAAAGTTTCTAGACACCATTAATAACTGCTTCTTAGAGGGGCTAGTTCAGGAATACAAAAGGGAAGATGAAATTCTTGATTTAGACCTTGGTGGTGCAGAGAATCTTGTCTAGCTGAACTGCTCAGTAGTAGTGAACACAATGTAATTCAATTCAACATCCATGGGTGGGGGGATACCAAATAAACCCACCACAGTAGCATTTAACTTCAAAAAGGTGAAACTACACAAAAAGGAGGAGGCTAGTTAAGCAGAAATTAAAGGAACAGTCACAAGAGTGAAATGCCTGCAAGCTGCATGGAAACTTTTAAAAATACCATAATCTATGCCCCTAATAATAAAAAAACTATATCTATGTCCCTAATAATAAAAAACAGCAAGAGGACAAAAAAATGCCATCAAGGCTAAACAGAGTAATAGAGGTGGTTAGAGATTAAAAAAAAATCTTTTAAAAATTAGAAGTCAAATCCTACTTAGGAAAAAAAAGGAACTTTGGAAAGTCAAATGTAAGAGTATAATCAGGCAAGCTAAGAAGGAATGTGAAGGGCAACTAGAAAAGGACACAAAAACAAATAGCATTTTTTTAAAAAGGTAAATCAGAAGCAGGAAGCCTTCCAGACAACCACTGGGACCACTGAATGATTGAGGTGCTAAAGGAGCACTCAAGGAAGACAAGGCTGTTGAGGAGAAGATAAATGCATTCTTTGCATTAGTCTTCACTGCAGAGGATGTGAGGAGATTCTCAGACCCAAGCCATTCTCTTTAGGTGAAGAATCTAAGCAACTGTCCCAGATTGAGGTGCGTCAGTAGAAGAGGTTTTGGAACAAACTGTCAAATTAAACAGTAATAGGTCACCAGGACCGGATGGTATTCACCCAAGAGTTCTGAAGAAACTCAAATATAAAATTACAGAACTACTAACTGTTGTATGTAACCTATCGCTTAAACCAGCCTCTGTAGCAGATGAGTGTAGATAGCTCCAGAAGTGATCATGTCAATTACAGGCCAATAAGTATAACTTCAGTACCAGGCAAATTGGTTTAAACTAGAGTAAAGAACAGATTTATCAGATATATAGATGAACATGATATGTTGGGGAAGAGTCAAAATGTCTTCTGCAAAGGGAAAACATGCCTCACCAATCTCTTCGAATTCTTTGAGGGGGTGGGCAGGTCAACAAACATATGGAAAGAGTGATCCAGTGGATATAGTGCACTTTCGCTTTCAAAAAACCTTTGACACGATTCCTCACCAAAGGCTCGTCCTCTCATGTATCAGTAACTAGTTCTAAGATAGGAAGCAAAGGATAGGAATAAATGGTCATTTTTTACAATAAATAGTGGGTCTCCCATGGATCTGTACTGTACTGGGACAAGTGCTGTTCACCATATTCATAAATGATCTGGAAAAAAGAGTAGAGGTAGCACAGTTTTCAATGATACACAATTACTGATGATAGTTAAGTCTAAAGCAGACTTTTAAGAATTACAAAGGGCTCTCACAAAACTGGGTGATTGACCAACAAAATGGTGGATGAAATTCAGTGTTGATAAATGCAAAGTAATGCACATTGGAAAACATAACCCAAACTATACATCCAAAATGATGGGGACTAAGTTAGCTGTCACCACTTAGGAAAAAGATCTTGGAGTTATTGTTGATTCCATTCAATGTGCAATTGCAGTAAAAAAAAAGCTAACAATGTTAGGAACCATTAGGGATAGATAATTAGACAGAACATATCATAATGCCACTATATGGATCCATGGTATGTTCACACATTGAATACTGCTTGCAGTTCTGGTCACCCCACCTCAAAAAAAAATATATTAAGGTATCAAAACAGATATACAGAGAAGGGGGAAAATGATTGGGATATGGAACAGCTTCCATACATAGAGAGGTAAAAAAGACTGAGACTGTTCAGCTTAGAGAAGAGGTGATGGGGTGGGGGTATGATAGTCTATAAAATCAAGAATGGTGTGGAGAAAGTGAAAAAGAAAGTGTCATTTACCCCTTCACATAAAGCAAGAGCCAGAGGTCACCCTCTGAAATTATTAGGCATCAGGTTTAAAACAAACACAAGGAAGTACTACTTCACACAATGTGCTGTGAACCTGTGGAACTCATTGCCAGAGGATGTTTTGAAGGCCAAGAGTATAACTGGGCCCAAAAAAGGATTAGATGAGTTCATGGATGATAGGTCCATTGGTGGTTATTAATCACAAAGGTAAGGGTTACAGCCCCATTCTCCAGGTGTCCCCAAAATTCTGACTGCCAGAAGTTGGGACTGAATGACAGGGAATGTATCACTTGACAAATTGCCCTGTTCTGCTCATTCCATTTGAAGAATCTGGTACCCGTAACTGTCAGAAGACTATATGTACGATTGGTCTGACCTAGTATGGCCACTCTCATATTTTTTTAAATATATTGGCAATGAATAATGCCAATATATGTATTATAAGACATGTATTATAGTGTCTCATTGAGCATCTACCATGTCAGCAGACTGTTTCCTGAAGACATCAAGATAGAAGTGGGCACTAAGGAAAGATCTGAAGGAGGACAGGGTACTGGTGTTAAAGTCTATCTAATTCAGGAAGGGTTCCATGAAGTATGGAAAAAAGTACCAAAGTACTTGTAAGAGAAACTGAAAACTGGGTGATGGAAACTGGCATTATTAGTGAAGCAGAGTGGATGGCTGCACAGTTGTAGGGAAAGGCAAAGTTGTGAAGGATCTTAAAAATGAAAACCATAAACTTATATGTGATGCAGTAGAGAAGGGGAGCTAGTGAAGGGGGACTGGCTGATGTGGTCAGAATGCGAGTGGAAAGATTGTCTTAGCAAACATGTGTTGAATGGAGTGAGGTGGATGTCAGAAAGGACAAAGAGGAAGAATTTGCATTAGTTAAGACTGGAAATGATGAGATCCTGGCCAAGAGTTTTAATGGTATGAATAGAGAGAAAAGGCTGCATTTTAGAGATGTTATGGAGAAAGAAACAAAAGATTTGGACACAGTCTTGATGTGTAGCTACAGGTAAAGGGCAGAGTCCAAGATAACACTTAAGCTAATTAATTCACCAGTGTAGAATGAAATACAATGATTTAGCTTTATGAAATGTGCTAAAATCTCTATTGAGATTTGATCCAAAAACAGGAATATATTTGAAAGAACGATAATTGTTCTGGATTTTTAATCTCCTGTAAATTTTGCACAATTTGGGAAACTTTTAAAAGTAAAGTAAAACATAGAGCCACATGGAAAAAGAAATCCAGATGCTCAACACCTCCTTTGTAGAAAGTTAAAAAAAAAGTTTTTAAAAAATAAAATATGAAACAGGGGGATGTTAATCTCACAGAACATTAATTGTTTTAGGCATGCATTTTAATTATATGGCAAATTATTTATGTAACTCCCAGTTGACCTCGTTCATACTTTTGTTTGAGTAAGGCTTTAAGTAAGATTAACATTTCTAAAAGTGTGCAATTCCTAGTTACCTAATAGCTAATTAGCTAGAGGAGAGTGAAATACAATGATCTGGCTTTTTAAAATGTGCTAAAATCATGGATGCTTCTGTTACTTGCTATATAAAACAGGGATATCTTGGAAGGAATGATAATGTAAACATTTGCCCATGGCGAATTAGCAGTATTTGAATCAGCAGCATGGATTTGATAGTATTAACGAATTAATGTGTTAGATTTGAGTGCATTAGCTCTGCTGAACTGTGGAAAGGTTTGATAATGTCGTTTTATGGACATGCAAATAGTGATGGCTTTCAAATTATGGTGTTACCAAAGTGCTTAACAGATTTGTCTACCATTTCTCGTCTGTAAATTACTACATAATTTAAACATTTAATAGCTGTTAGATTACCTGTTTCCTATCAGTTTTTTAAACTACTTGTCTGTGAATGAAGAACAGAAAGCAGTATTTTCCTAGTATATAAATGCCTGACATGTAGAGTTGACTTGAATGGAATTATTTAAATCATCCTCCGTGGCCTAATATGGTGACTTTGGCAAACATGGATAAAACAGATACTGTACGATGCACTGTATTTCAGGATTTCCACCTGCCACCTTGAGAAAGGTTACCTGTAAAGGCTTGTTGTTATAGTTTTTTCCTGATAGAATGAAGTTTAATCAAAATGGGGCTGTTGAGCATTAATGGTCTAATTAAATTATTTTTCCCCATTAATAAGGGTGACCTTTAAAGAATATATCTCCATTTAACTCATCTCAAGTGTTCTGTCTTGTCTAGTAAAACAGTATTTAATAGACAAAACATAGCATTTATTATGTAATTATGGTACTTGAATAAAACCCTGAGATGGAAAGTGAAATGACTTAAAATGTATACAAGATAACTTAGAATACATTTAAAAATATTTCAGACGATTAACTTTACTAGACAGGTCTTAGATAGAACTATACAAGTGTTAATAGCTGGTGTAAAAGGCCACATTTCAGAAGCCCTAAAGAACATAAAGGAATGAAGCTAATATGATTTTATAGAAATTCAGTTGGGATCTATAGAAGTTTGCCCTAAAATCCTGTAGAATTTTAATATAGAATTTTGTCTTTTCTATAATTTAAGAGACTGATATGTGCGTTATTGAATACTAAAGAAAGGCTCTACAGAATTCTCCATGGAATTTGATAGATCTCTTCCATAATTTATATCATTTTAGCAATAATTTTAAGTACAAGCTTCAGTGCCATTCGTGAATATGGATGCTATGCTGAATCAACTCCTATGTCTCCTCATACTCTCTATGGCATAAAGTGATGCAAATCCTACTGAGTTACTGGGAATTAAGACTGCTTATGCTAGGGCTTCCTCAGGTCTCCATCAACATTATTTTAGTTACCTACAGATATGTCAAATCACTGCTAGGTAATTATAGACTTCACCATATGAGAAATTGCTTTTGCTTTAAACTCAGATTTCAAAGCTGTTATCAATAGTAGCCTCAATTGAAGCCAATGAATGTCTTGCCGTTGACTACCCTGGGAACAGAGTAAGACTCTATATGCAACAATGAACAAGAATAAATGTGTATAAACTGACCATAAATAATTTTAAGATGGAAATTAGAAGAAGGTTTTCCACCGTTAGAGGAGTGAGATTCTGCAACAGCCTTTAAAAAGGAGTAGTGGGGGTGAACAACCTAAATGAATAGTTTTAAGATGGAACTGAATACGAAAATGGTAATAGGATTGTGAGACATAGCTGCCTGCAATAGCAGGGAGCTGAAGTCAGTGACCTAGGAAATCTCTTCCAGTCCTGTGTTCCTATAAACTCAGACAAAAGAGAAGGTGTCATTAAAATTGAAGACTTATAGGCATAAGTCAGGCATGGATGAGAATGACATTTGCTTGCAGAGGTGGATTTATTTTTATACTTTGTGCAAAGTTTCTATAACAAAAGTTGGCCTCAGTTTCAAAAAAAGATTGTTTCTCTGTATAATGGAGATACCAAACTGTTCTTCATATAATTTGTATTTTCTCCTGCTTAAATAAGTATTATAAGTGGAGTATTCCCCAGTATTTCAAAAGTGAGCTATATTGAAATTCCTATTGTGACATGACATGGCTTTTGATAATGTCAAGGATACATTTGTCTACATGCTGTGGGCTTGATTCTCAGTTACATTAAGTCCCCTTTAAACCAAGAGCAGATCCTCAGCTGATGTAAATTGTCATGGCTCAACTGATGATCTGCCTCTAGAAGTGAAAAGGGGCTGTAAAGGGAGCCCATATTGAGGCTCCATTACACTAGTTTTCATGCCCACTGCCAGAGTGGTGTGAGGTGGCCTTTATACAAATGAAAATCAGTCCTCGTAACTTTACCTTCTGCAAACAGTTGATTAATCAAGAGCCTAAACCAATAAACATTTCCTATTGGAAGCACTTTCCTTTGTGAATAATTAAACTTAAAAAATCTCCTGGCTTTGACTAAGGAGATGAATACCAACTGGAACCAAGCTCCAGTCTTTGAATTTATTAGGAATCCAATTCTTATTTGGAAACAGTAAAGTTCAGTTTAATTGTTCATCAAACCATATTTTGCTATAATATTTCAGGCTGCAATTTACAGGACACCATGGCAGACATAACTACTTTGCAATGGCAATATTTATAGGACACTTTACAGAGAATACATTTGGGTGCAAGGAAAGTTCAGTAATTTAATATTAATTGTCAGAAATTTCAGTATGTGGTAAAGCCAAAAGTCTCAATGAAAACATCTGTTTGCTTCCTTTATACTGTGCGCTTGATGTTGTTAGCATTTTATTTTTTCCCTGAATTGTATTACCTGTGGTAATTTAAGATAAGGAAACAAAAATGGACTGAAGAATTATATGTCTAGGTTAACAATATTTATGGGGTGTGAGAAATATGTAACTGTAACATATGTGAATGAAAAGGCTTTCAATCATTAGAATTCAGTACTGTATACAAAAACCTGTTTGTGTGTCTGCTTCACCACCAGTCTCCATAAGGGCAAAGGACACAACCAAGTTCTCATGTATCTGTTCATTGACATACCTTGCTTAGTCAGATATTTTTGTGTTACTTAAACATTGCTTAAGCTACCATTTTGAATCAAGATATCCAATTTAGGGCCTCATCCGAAGCCCGCTGAAGTCAATGGGAGACTTTCTATTGACTTCAGTGAGCTGTGGATCAAGTACCCCAGTTTGAAAACCATTGATTTAAAGGAATACTACCATATTTCTATACACTATAAACCAATCCATATAGGTGTTGAAATTGGGCTCTCATAAGATCAAGTGTTCTTGAAATATTTCAAATCCCATCCTGCTTTTTTTCAGGCCAGAAATAGGGACTTTAGTTGGCAATGTATTTTAGGATATAATTTTCTATATAAAATAAATATTTTTTAAAAAAATAGTTGTAGGGTATATTCATCCCAACAGCTGTCTTTCATAAATGTCCAGCCATAAATGCATTCACATTACTTGCACAGCAGACGCCGAAATGTTTACTGTAAAACGAGTAATCTCCAAAACTAATCATGTTTTCCTCCATTAAATTAACTGTAAGATATTTACTGGTGTTTTACTCCAGTAAAAACCCAAAAGAAGTGGAAGAAAAAATGCAATTCCATCCCCAGGCCTTGGTACACATGCATGCAACTACAGAGGCTGCTGGTACCATGGAGATAACACACGTCAGTATGGGAGAAGAGGGAGTGCCTTGCTGCTACTGTGCAATAGAACTTCTCATACTCTTTCTTCACATGGACCACATTTTTAAAGCTGAGATAATCTCATGTTTCTCCTCCCATTTGCATGGACTACCTTCTTCCTCATTCACAGTCACATAACATCCCTGCCAAAGTTACAGCAATTGCTTACACAGAAAAGTCATACCAGCAAACTATTTAGTGTATTTTTACCTGTCTTTACCGGAGTAGAGGGTGGGCACGGGTCCCTCCCACCAGTCACTGGGAAAGCAGCCCAGAAGGGGAACTGAACTGAAGTGGCCTAGCTGAAGACCTGTGGCCAGAAAGGCCCTGAGAGGGTAAAGACATTACCTCCACAGAAGGAGCCCTGGGGCACTGCTCTATTCTGGAGCAGGGACAAACTGAAAGAGACATTACAGAGGGCACTGAGAGAGGCCCCTGTTGGACTTGTACGTCAAAAGTGGTTTGCTTTGCTTTTATCTCAGAGAGACTGTGTATGACTTGGTTGGACGGTTGAATCAGTGAAGATCCACCACAAACAGGTAGAGAGAGTGTGTAGGCACATGTACTTGGCCAGTGGATACTCGCAAGAGGTGAATGCAACCCTGTTACACCACCTGTCCTGAAACCTGGGGTGTCTCACAATGCTCTATTGCTATAGCTCCCATCTGGACTGCTTACAAACAGCCTTCCAACATTCAGGTCTGTGTATAGCTGCAGCCTGCCAGCCACAAATCAATTACATTCTGGCTTCCACCAGCCTTGGTTAGTATTTGCAGGGTGATCCCAACATATTCCCAGTCCTGAATTTCCTGAAAACGTGTTCTGCACTGTCCAGCCCTCTCCTGAACAGTTCAGATATTTTAGGTCTGTTGCCCTTCAAAGGGGACAATGTACAACCGTTTGCTACCTTAAATGGAGTTACACACACAGTTCAGTTTAAAGACAACACTGGTCTGATTAAAGAATAACAAATAATTTTAACTACAGAGTTATTTTAAGTGAGTACAAGTGTAAGACATTAAAAGTCAGAAATGTTACAAGGGAAATAAAGATAAAAATCCTTTCTAGTACCTAGAACTTAAACAAGACTTGGTTCAAGGTGAAATTCTTACCACAGTTTCCCAGTAACAGGGCTGACCAAATTCTGAGGTCAGAACCCATCCAAAAGTCCAAAAGATGGTTCCTTTGTCTTCTCAAATGAAAGAGCAAGAGCAAGATAAATGCTGGGGGTTTTGCACCTTTGTTTTATAGTGCAGTCACCCTTTGAAATGCATTTTCCTGAGGGATACCTGTTGTGTATTTGGTTGTCATGGTTTTTGTTGCTACGGCAACCGAGTTAGATTATTAGGGGATAGCCCAGCCAGTTTTGGCCGGTTGGGTGAGCTCTGTGTCTGTAAATAAAATGGTAGTTTTGTTAGCTGTCTGCTGTCTGGCCTCAAGTGATTTCTTCCTAAATTGGCTGCCCCCAAGGATATAACAAGTGGCGACGAGGATGGGATTCCGGTGCTGCTCCAGTAACAGAAGGAAGTAGAAGTCAAGGTAAAGAACAAACAAACAAAAAACCTGCTTGTTTTCACTGACTCTGAAAGTGAAACTAAAAATCATGGCTACTCTGACCAGGCCACTGGAACCTTTTGATGAGAATATAGAGCAGTGGCATGTATATACTGAGCGTTTTGAGCTTTTTGTTATTGCAAATGACATTACAGAAGCGAAGAAGGTGCCAATATTCTTAAGTGTTGTAGGGGCTAAAACCTACTCCCTGCTACGCAGCTTACTACACCCTGTTAAGCCTGAGACTAAATCTTACAGTGACATTGTGGAAATCCTGGGGTCCCATTTTCCCCCCAAACCACAGGTAATTGCTGAAAGATATAGGTTCCACAAAAGAGACCAAAAGGAAGATGAAACAGTTGTACAATTTGTAGCAATTTTAAAAAAGCTAGCAGAACACTGTGAATTTAAAGAGATGTTAAATGATGCCCTGTGTGACAGGTTAGTGTGTGGCCTCTACAGTGAAGCTATACGGAAGTGCCTACTGACAGAGGCTCAGCTTACATTACAGAAGGCTGTTGATATTGCTGTCTCCATGGAACTGGCTACAAGGGAGGCGCAATACATCGGTGCATCCCCTAGGGTGCAAAAAGTGTCACAAGAACCGACCCACAAAACTGTGCAGAGTCAAGAATGTTACCGCTGTGGTAAGCCGGGTCACCAGGCATCAGAATGCTGGTGTAAGGACCTGGTGTATCGACACTGTGGCAAAAAGGGACACATTGAGTGTGCCTGTAAACAAAAGAAAAAGAGGCCGGTGGTCTGGCTGACAAAAAGAGGAACCCTGCATACCCTAGAGCAGACCCAGGATGATCAAGGTGACACCTCATCGCAAGAGGAAGTGCCACTGCATGTTTTGTCTTTGGCAGTGGGCTCACATGAATACTGGGTAACCCCGTTGTTGGATGGCAAACCTATACGCATAGAACTGGACACCGGTGTAGCCGTCTCGCTGGTCTCTGAGACTGTGTATAAAGAAAAGCTACAGCATCTTCCGCTTAAGGCAACAAAAACTGTTCTGAAGATGTATACGGGAGAAGCTGTGCCCATGTTGGGCACTATTGATGTTAAGGTGGAGCTCAATGGATAGGCTGCTAAATTGCCAATGTTTGTGGTGAGAGGTAACTACCCAGTCTTAATGGGTAGGTCTTGGCTTGGGAAGATTCAACTGAACTGGGCAGAAGTGCACCGGATGACTAAAGAAGAAACCAGTCTAACCCCTATACTAAGGAAACATGCTGCTGTTTTTGGAGATGATTTGGGAAGTATGAAGGGAATCACTGTGACATTGAACATTAAACCTGACAGTCCACCAAAATATCTGAAAGCCCGAACTGTGCCATATGCCATCAGGCCAAAAGTTGAAGCAGACCTGGAGTGCCTGGTCACCAATGGAGTCCTAATACCAGTTACCAGTGGCTCATGGGCCACTCCTATCGTTCCAATAGTGAAGAAAGATGGCGCTCTCTGGATTTGCTGTGATTTTAAAGTCACTGTCAACCCAGTGTTGTGTGCAGAGCAATACCCTCTTCCCCGCATCGATGACCTCTTCGCAGGCCTGGCTGGGGGACAAAAGTTCAGTAAGATTGATCTGAGTCAAGCATATTTACAGATGCACATCGATGAAAAGTCCCAAGAGCTGTTGACTATTGTGACTCATAAGGGGCTTTATCAATACTGTCGCCTACCCTTTGGAATAACGTCTGCTCCCGCCCTGTTCCAGAGGGCTATGGACCAGATCTTGTGTGGCTTGTCAGGAGTTCAGTGCTATCTGGATGATATCCTGGTCACTGGAAGAAATGAAGAGGATCACTTAAAGAATTTAGAGGCTACCCTACAAAGACTGGAAGAGTATGGCCTACGAGTTCACAAAGACAAGTGTGAATTCTTCAAGCCCTCTGTTGAATATTTGGGACACATCATTGATTCTGCAGGTCTTCATAAGGCCCCTGCAAAAGTTAAAGCTATTGTGGAGGCTCCCCCACCTCAAAATGTAAGCCAGCTGTGCTCGTTTCTAGGACTACTGAACTATTATGGAAAGTTCATCTCACAGTTAGCCACACTGCTAAAACCACTTCATGAGCTCCTTGGGCAGAACAAGGCCTGGAAGTGGACTGAAGCCTGTGATGTTGCATTTAACAAAGCTAAGGATGCATTGCTAAATTCTGAAGTTCTAACGCACTTTGATCCATCCTTACCCCTACAATTGGCCTGCGATGCCTCCCCTTATGGAGTGGGAGCAGTCGTGTCACACATTATGCCTTCAGGAGAAGAGAGACCTATTGCTTTTGCTTCACGCACTCTAAGCAAAGCAGAAACTAACTACGCCCAAATCGAACGTGAGGCATTAGGAATTGTTTTTGGAATTTGGAAGTTTCATCAGTACCTGTTTGGGCGAAAGTTTACTCTTCTCACAGACCATCGACCTCTGATGTCAATTTTTGGACCCTACACAGGCATTCCCCATTAGCTGCTAGTCGTATGCAACGTTGGGCATTGTTACTTTCAGCACACACATATGAAATCAAATATCGGAAATCCACTCTGCACGGCAATGCAGATGGCCTCTCAAGGTTGCCTTTGCCGGTCAAACATCAAGATAGTGCCCAAAAGGAAATCTTCTACTTTGAACAGGTAGAGAATACACCCATCACTGCTACTCAGATAAAGAAGGCAACTTGCGTTGACCCAGTATTGTCCCAAGTTATGGACCTGGTGATGCATGGAAAATCTCGACAAACCTCTCCGGTCTCACCCGACCTTGTTACCTACATGTCCAGAAGGACGGAGTTATCGGTCCAATCTGGTTGTTTGTTGTGGGGGAGACGTGTCATTATTCCACCACCACTGAGATCACAGATGTTAGAACAGCTACATTCCGGTCACTGTGGAATAGTGTGCATGAAGGAAATTGCACAAAGCTATTTTTGGTGGCCTGGATTGGACAGTACTGTTGAAGAGAAGGCAAAAGCTTGCATGTCATGTCAGGGTGTGAGGAATGCACCCCAGTGGGCACCCCTACACCCATGGGACTGGCCTGAAAACCCATGGCAACGTATTCACATTGACTTCGCTGGCCCCCTTGAAGGAAGCATGTTCTTGGTGGCAGTAGATGCCCATTCTAAATGGCCAGAAGTCTCTATAATGCAGTCCACTACTACAGAGAGTACTATCCAAAAACTACAAGGACTCTTTAGTCGTTTTGGTCTGCCAGAACAACTTGTGAGCGACAACGGACCGCAGTTTGTCTCTCAGGAGTTTCAAAATTTTATGAAGGCAAATGGGATACACCACATCACGTCAGCACCATATCATCCATCCACCAACGGATTAGCTGAAAGATTTGTGCAGACAATGAAACACGCTTTGAAATCAGCAAGGGGACAACACTCCATTCAAAAGCGTCTGGATACCTTCTTACTTTCCTACAGAAACACACCTCATGCTACGACCCAGGCATCCCCGGCCTTTCTAATGATGGGACGACAGCTGTGCACTTGCTTTGATCTGCTGAAACCTTCTGAACCCCGACAAATTGTGCAACATCAGCAGCAATATCAAGTCATCAGACGGGCACCCAGGGCAAAAGAGCGAACCTTTAGCCCGGGACAGCCAGTTTTGGCTCGGAATTATACTTCCAGAGCTAAATGGGTCCCTGCCACAATCATCACTCAAACAGGACCTCTTTCCTACACACTCCGGACTGCAGAGAATCTTACCTGGCTGCGACATGTAGATCAGCTGTTGCCAGGTCATGCCAGTCCTCAGGACACATCTGCAGTTGAGGGGTCTGACTTCACCTCTTCTGGTGAGACACCGAATCACGAATCACCTGTTCCTGACTGTTCTCCTCCATTACTGCCGGTGGCTGAGATACCCCTTTGCCCAGCACGAGCTGATACCACCTCCTCACCTGTTCATGCTGCGGACCCTGAGCCCATGGTACTTTCGGGTGCAACAACACCAGAAGTTCACTGTAATCCACCTAGAGACAGAAGGCCTCCTCATCGGCTGGATCTTTAGTTAGGGCGAACCCACGGTTATGGAGCAAAATAATCCCCAGGGTTTAGCCGGGAATGGAGGCAGTCTACCCTCCTTCTCTAGTCTAGTGTGTGTTTTATTTAGGGGATGTGCTTATTAGGGGGGGAGGAATATGTTGTGTATTTGGTTGTCATGGTTTTTGTTGCTATGGCAACTGAGTTAGATTATTAGGGGATAGCCCAGCCAGTTTCGGCCGGTTGGGTGAGCTCTGTGTCTGTAAATAAAATGGTAGTTTTGTTAGCTGTCTGCTGTCTGGCCTCAAGTGATTTCTTCCTAAACCGGCTGCCCCCAAGGATATAACACTACCCCTAGATGAAGTTCCTTCCAGTTGTGAGGATGGAGACAGAGACTAGTGGTGGAAGAGTTTCCATCTTGTTTCTTAAAATGCGGATCCATCTGTTCCAGCCTCCCTCTGTTGCCAAAGAATGACCTCTTGACAGATGATTGTCAATCAGCTTTGATGACACCTAGCTAGAGGCATCAGCTTGTCCTTTGTCTTTGAGAAAGTGTTTTACCCCCCTGCCCAGACTTGTCTGGTAAACACATTTCAGTCATAACTTCAGCTTATATTCATAATCTTACATATAATGTTGCTATATATATATTACCATGATATTATTGACCAGACAATTATTAGTTTTCAAATGATACCTCACAAGACATATTTTGTACCAAGATAATTATAATGGTGTGTAAGATGTAAATACAGCGGTGCATTCAGTCACACACCCATTAAAGCCTGGAGATGTCCATGGAGCTCACTAACTTAGGCTCATTCTTACTGATATGCATACACCTGAAATGTCAGAGCGAATGAGGTGCTTTTCCTATTGTCACTCCTTATTTGACTTCTGTGTGTCTACTCATGTGCTTACAGTTAAGCACATGCTTAAATGCTTTGCTGGATCTGGTCTAGAGTGCTCAGCACATAACAGGGCAGAGTCCTAAGTGAGCAGCAGATTTTCCTAAACTCTGCAGAGTAGTTGTTGGTTGACACAGACATTTGAATGTTTAGGAAAGGCCCAGCTGAGCAATCCATCCCACTTCAGGTAATCACTTACGCCTATGTTTAACTTTAAATATGTGCTTATTTCTTTATAGGACTTAAGAATATGCTTACATTGTCTGCTAAAATGGGCCATGGTGCCAAATTCTCCTCCTTAATTCCAGCACCCTAAATTGAATTAAACTCCACTTTTTCAAGGGCAAGGTCATGAAATCACCTTGGCCTTCCCCATATTAAAACCCAGATTTAATTTGATTTTTTAATTTGAATATGATAATTTTCTCACTGAGAATATTATCAAGAATTCATATTTTCAGTTTTTATTAGTTTGCTTATTTACACAGATATTTGAAGTTATCTGCATGTTATAAAATTTTCCTTTCTTTTATACTTGGCAAATTAATGGCATCCAAACAATTTGAGTTTTAATTTGATCAATTTTTAATGAATTATAATTATCACTAGCACTCAGACTTTTGCAGTGCAATATATTACTGCGTAATGGTTAATCAAGGAGAGAAACTAAAATATTATGTCTGGAAAATAGCTATCAAGTTTGTGCTAAAGAAAGGAAATGGAGTCAGGTTATTAACTAAATTACAGATGTCTAATTTAATCATTTTTCTAGTTACCATTTTTAAATTTTATTCTGCAAGCATTTCCCTCGTTTATATTTTTAAGTATCTGTGATGTTTATTTAAATAATGCACAAAGAGCTAATGAATTCTTTAGTACCAATGTCCAAAATCTCTGCATCTTTAACAGAGTAATTCTAAGCTATTCTAAGTGGGATAATGATGATAACATTTTGCAGTTTAAATAGGATTTCTTATATATATGATGGAAAAGTGCAATTAATTATGCAATTGGTACTGTTTATAGATTGCTAAAAGGGTAGCAATGTAAATGCTGTTGGAAACAGGTAATCCTTTATGGATGAACATATCAGAGGAGAGTGTAGTGTGAGTTCAGGAATATGTTTTAATATTAAACATTTTTCACAAACAAAAGATTTATTTTCTTCAGTAGTGTGGGCAGATCTTCACATTTGCTAATGACAGTTTTCTTTTCAAATATAGTCTGGATAGATGCACCTACTTGTGGGACTGGGGACAATTACACAAGATGAGGTGATCCAGCCATCTGATCTCTCTCACACACTGGCACGTACATGGGCTATGGACATTTTCAGAGCAGTTGATTGTGGCACGATGGGATGACATCCAAACCAAACAACAGAATTCAAATTTAGGAATGGAATTCTCAAGTGCAGATAGTCACAGTTCACATTCCTTTTGTGGTGGTTTTAATATAGTGAAATTATATACTTTTCTCTTAAAGTATTCACCATGAAAGCAGCCCAGGAATCTTCCACCTAGGGTGAACTCAAAATGTCTAGAACTATGGAATGGCATAAAAATGTTGAAACATGGTGTGTCTCATCCAGTGCATTAAATGCCCCAACCAGCTGTGTGGGTGAAACCAGAGAATCACTATGCTCACAAATGAACTCACAAAGAAAAAATGAAAAGACAAAAAAATCCTATCACCTATGAGTGAACACTTTTTACAAAACAGTTGCCCCATATATGACTTAGTCCTTTTACTCAAAGCTTTCGTGGGCTAAGCTTATGCTCAAATAAATTTGTTAGTCTCTAAGGTGCCACAAGTACTCCTGTTCTTTTTGCGGATACAGACTAACACGGCTACTACTCTGAAACCATCTTATAGTCTCTCTCTACTTTGCTTGGTTGGAGCGTTCATTATTCTGCTAACTGTACTAATAAAAAAACCTACAAGGATAGAATGCCTTTCCTAAATATAATTGTCTCACATGTGCACAGTGCGGTCTTTGTAATAATTTTAATATTTCTGGGTCTAATCACAAAGCAGAACCCTGCCAAATCACAGAATGCTGATTGGGAATTAATACATAATCAATAGATCAGACAACATCACTGAAGTCAATTGGAATTTTTGCCACTGATTTTAGTGATTTCACCCATAATTTCCCCCTGGAATCATAAACCACTATGCCCTTCCTCCCCTTACAAGATCCAGGTTCGCTGGAGACTGGAGAAAGCTGACTTGCAACCAGAGCTGTGGGACTAACTGATTTTTCAGTTCACCTGCAATTCTGAAAAATTTAAACAAATATTTGGGGGTTTGGGTCAAACTGAAAACAAAATTGATGAATCAAAGTACCAAAAAAAAAAAAAAAAGTTGGGTCAAATGAAACATTTTCTTTGACCAAAAACAAAGTGTTTCCTTTTGATGTTGTGTGGTTTTTACAGTTTCTTAATATTTTAAAAATAATATTAAAGGAAGTTTTTGCACAAAACTTGTTTAAAATAAAAATATTTTTCAAAAATGTCAAACTTTCATTTTGACTTTTTTTTTCTGAATTCTTTGAGTTTTTTTCAACATTAGCAATGTGGCAAACCTGGCACAAATTTATGAAACATTGTGGGGTCACTGAATCTGCATTTTTCACGAAAAAATAAAATAAAATAATATTTTGTCTTTGAAGCGGTTACCTTGGTTTTTCAGGAGCAGACTGATTTAACTCACCGCAACATCTTTGGTTTCCTGGATACTAGCAATGCAGACTAGCTGCCCACTAAGTTTCCAGGGTGATCTTCAGAAGGGGCAGTCACAGAGGAGTCAGGGTTACAGCTTTCCACCTTGCCCGCTGAAGAAGGCAGCAAAAGATATAGGGGGTTGGGGATCCCATGAGAAAGAAGGGAAAGGTCACTGACTTGGTTACTTGAAATTAGGCAAACTTGATGTGATGGGGTGTTCACTGCATAGTAGCCCCTGAAGGGGTTAATGTTGCTAGATGGGCCATTTAACTGCCTAGGCTGCACCTGGAGGAGGCAGTTCAGGGACAGTGAGGACTAATTAAAGGATGAAGTTCACCTGGAAAGCAACAGGCGGCACTTGTATAAAGCCAGGTAGCTGAGGGCAGAAGGGGGCTACATGGAGGAGGTTTGCAGTCACCCTGTAAGATTAGGGAGAGAAGGGAGCTTGGCCTGGATGAGGGTGAAGAAGGAACAAGATAGAGGCAGCCTAGGAAGCAGTCCAGAAAAACAGCAGCAAGTTGTGGGACAGTGCAGAGCTTACCCTGGGCTGAAAAGGGAGTGGGCCTGGGTTCCCGTACCAGCCACAGGGGAAGTGGCACCATTGAGGGCAGTGAATTGGAAGCTTCCATGGGATGGTTGGTATAGAGAGACCTTGGTACACACCCCTTCTTCCCCCAGAAGGGGCAATCGACATTAACCTGGCCTGAGGATCAAGCCATGGAGAGGGAGCAGTTGAGTCCCAAGGTGGGGCGGGGGAGAGGGGAGAGTGAGCACCCACATGAAGAAGAATCAGACTGGCATAGCTATTCCCCAGCCTTGGCTACAAGGAGTCACTCCAGTGGTGAGTAGATCAGCCCATAGCACTTGGTTTAGTTGGATTTTGTTTTTTAATGGTAAAACTATTCTGATTTTGTGTTTTGTTTTTAATCAATCTATCACACAGCTTTACTTCCAATACATAGATAACACAACATATTCTACCCTGCACTTCCAAAATCATTATCCGTCTACTATGTGCTGTATTACATTTAATTTATTTGGATCTGGAGGCTGATGATGTAGGATGAAAAATTAACAGCTAGGATAATTAAAGATTAGAACAAGTTACCTAGGAATGTGGTGGGGTTTCCATCACTTGAAATCTTTAAATCAAAATTGTATGCCTCTGTTGGTCTGAAAGATATATGTTCTAGCTGAACCAGAAGTTATGGCTCTGATGCAGGAATTCTTGGGTGATATTGTCTGGCTTGTTATGCAGGAGTTCAGACTAGATGATCATAATGGGTCCCCTCTGACCTTAAAATTCATGAATCATTTTCATAAAACTAATAATATGAGACATGAGTGAACTATGGCTCGATTCTTACATTTTATTGATGTAGAGAGTGTTTCTAAAGTGGACAGGGGAAATAACTAGGAGATTCTTATGCTGTGCTACATTAAGCAAGGGATGGATAAGGAAGTGATTTTAATATGCTACTATCTTTTATTTTTCTATGTTTATTTATTCTGGGGATGTATTTGATGTGTTTTATTTCTAATTAGTAGAACTTTGTCTATATGTAAATATTGAAGGCACTGTGGCATAAATGCTACCCTGAGAATTGGTAGTTATATCCAAATTATTCAGTATTTCTTCCAAACTTATCAAATGGAAATGATTCTAGCATCACAAGAATGTGTCAGGTTGAAATCTCATTCAGCCAAACTTTTGCAGTGTAGTGTCTGTTCCTTGTCATGGACAGTGGAGGATCATTACATTGCCAGTATCCTACTGTATTTAGAATAATGCTTTGTGGTTAACAGGTGATTAGCCTATTAAAAATCTAATATCAAAAAATGAAGAGCATAAAGATCCCAAAGATGCTACTCCTACTATTACTAATAAAGCAAACCTCGGTGTATTCGTCTGAGAGAAGGGCTAGTTGGAACATTTTTGCCAAAATATTCTATTGGTTTCCACAAGATTCAGAGCAGAGTTCTTCATCTCAGATCACTCTGAATCAGGAGGAGTAGGGACTTGAACCTAGGTCACCTTATGCTGCGCCCTAACCACCAGCCTATACGACAACTGACACTTACGCTCTTGTTTTTGTAAAAATGTTCTAACAGTTCTGGTTTTGTTTCAGTATGGAATGAAACCAAATTTTGAAACCTCAAAAGTTGTTATGAAACGGAATTGTCATCCTCCAGCCAGCTCTAGCTAATGCCACCAAATGTAGGGTCTAATCTTGCAAATTCCTAGTCATATGAATAAAGTTATTAATGTGGCTTAGTGTTTGTGAGATTGGGCCCTCAGTCTGAATATTTGTTATAAATCATGTTTTAAATAATGCACTTGTATTCTTCCTATTTCCTAGATGTCATTACACTTTGTGAAATAAATGCGTAAGTTCTAATATTATTAATATATGCCCACTACAACTTCCGCAACTGACACTATTCATTACATCCCAATTAATCATCTGGAAAGAACCCAATATCCCATTTCAAGCACAGACCAATAACTCCTGGAGAAATTAAATCATCTTTCAGAAATATTTCATTTCTCAGAGCTAATAATTCAATGTAAATGGATTTTTAGACCAACGTGAGCACATTACATAATCTTTCTGTAGGGTTCTCTATCTCATGTATTAAAACTTCATACCGCATTTTAAATCTGCATTTGTTGCAAAATAGATTACAGCATTGTTTATAAGGAGCACTGACTGGTACCATTTGCAAAGCTATAATAATATGCTTTGCTATTCATGGGAGAACTCAAAAGAACATCACTTACACATCCAATAATGAAGAGACAGAGTAAAACACAAAGGGAAAAAAATCAGGAAATTCTCACTTCACAGTGACATTTTTCTCATCTTTTTTTCCCCTTCTCACTCATAACATAGCAGTGACCCACTTCTCCAATATAATTTGCAGTTTACTTTGTTGTTGTGCTCATTGTTCAGCACAAGGATAAGAAGGAGAATGAAAAACACTTAGTACCCCAAAATCCTCAGTCCTGTGTAGTAGAAAGGAAAGAAGTCACATCTTATGCCTAGAATGGGAGCAGGGGAATTGTTTGAAAAGGGCTCCTTAAAGGCTGACAATGGCACACTGCTCTTCTTACAGGATTTTTAGCCATTAGGATTGAGATTAGTGCACTAATCATCAGTGATGTGCAAATCTCTAAAAGTTTGGAGGGTGGGCTCACCCAGAGGCTAGAGTACTGGGCTGGGAGTCAAGAGATGGTAGTTCTATTCTTGGCTTTGCTGCTAGCCTGCTGCATGACTTTCTGAAAGTCCTTCCATCTTTTTGTGCCTCTGTTCTCCTCCAATCATTTACCTGTCTTGTCTTGAAATGTTAAGCTCCTCAGGGAAAATATCGTCTTTTTACAGGGTACAAGTATTTAGCCCTTCTGGAAATATAATGAGTAGAGCTGGTTAAGAATTTTCCGAGGAGAGAGGGTTTTGTTGAGAAAAGCCAATACAACAAGTGTGAAAAGTTTCCCAGAAACATATTGGGTAAGATGAATATTTGATGCACCATAAGAAGAATTCCAATGGGCTGGGCAGGTTTCCATCAGCTCATCTCGCAAGGTCCTGGGGACCCAGAGCTTCTAGGATCCATGACTCTGGGACAGCTCTATCACATGCGCTACCCTGGACCAAGGCACTCCAGGACTCCCGAGCTCCTGCCACAGCCCTGAGAACTCCCCAGCTCCCCCAGGTTCCTTGCTGTAGAGCTGGGAGCCCTGGAATCCCTATCTCTAGCTGGGCTCTGCTCCAGGCACCTCAGCAAAGAGCCTGGAAGCCCTGAGAACCCGTGTTGAGCCAGGGCTCAGAGTCTAGGCTCCTGGCTCAGTGGCAGTGAATCTTTTCAGTGTAATAGGGTGGGCAGAATTGGGTGCTTAGTGCTTCCTTTTATCAAAAAGGTTGTTTGTAAACTTTCCAGAATAAAATTCTTTTTATAATGTTTTTTCTGATTTTTTTTTATTAAAACCCAAGATGGACCTGTTCTTCCAGAAAGCTCTGGCTTGTGCAGGTTCAAGGTTTTGGTTCAGGCACATCTCAAATATAAATACTTGTTTGACCAATGCCAAGTACGTGCAGCAACGCTTGTGATGCCTTCTGGTGAATTACATTTTGGAGAGGCAGCAAGATCTTTGTGTGTGCCTATCTCACAGCATCGTTGGCCTCTGATGATTGAAATAGCTGAGCATGGATGCCAAGGTGATGCAGTTAAGGGGGCAGGGCTGCACCAGGGCTATAAAGGGTCAGAGGGCATTCAGTGAAGGCAGTGCTGGAAGAGGAATTGGAGGGTGAAGCTGCAGCGAGAGGGGGAGGTCTCCTGCAAAGAAGGGAGTTGACTGCTGAGCCAGCAGGACGGAAGAGTACCTCAGGAAGGAGGGGATGTGCCCAGATTATGGCTGAGTGGAAGATTTGTTTTTGTTTGCTTTATTGGAACTATATGTTAATATGAAAATCAGACCCCAGTAAGGGCTGTGAGTGGATGAGCACAGCTATATGGTGTTTAAGGAGCCCTGAAGACGGGGAAAACAGGGTCAGGCACTGCAGAGGCACCTTGTCCACAAGGGGCATTTGGGTGATGGCTACAGAGTTAGTGAGAGTAGTTTTTTTCCGTCAATCTATTACCATTTCTGTTTTGAGATCAATGTTGACAAAATAAACAATGAATCAAAATACTTATGGATCTTTCCTGCATAGTCTTAGCCAAGATGTAATTTAACCCATATGTTTCATACAAGTGATATATTAATTATTGAGTGTGCTTAATGAATATGCTAATATGCAGAAATCAAGTGGCGTCTGCTGCCCTGTTGTGCTGTCATAAATTTTTGAAGAGGTGTCTGTAGGAGACAGCAATGGGACTGGTGCCAAGAAGCTATAATGAAGACCACATACAGAGTTAAAGGGATGGGGCCTGCTCTTCCAGAATAACATAAATAATTCTTTCCCCCCATTTAACTAAGGGAAGTTGTTACTATTTTTCTGCTCCAATTGGTACTTTTAAAATAAGATTTGATTTGATGTTCTACTTCCAATGGAGGAAAAAAAAAAGTTAGAACAAGTTCATGTCAACAGTATATTTAAACTTCAGTGCTTTCCCTCTGCTGGCATGTGTAGTCAGATTACAAAAAAACATTAAATCACCATCACCTTGCTGTCTTTAATACCCAAATGAAAGCACAAAGATGCACAGCAAAAAACAAACAGCTTTGGGTAAAGTTTCTGTTATTTATTTGGGTATAAATTGTGTCTTTCAACTGAGTCTTGAGAAAAGGCTGATGCATAAGATGCTTCAATCTAGAAATAGCCTTGTGAGGCATGAAGCACCAGAGAAGATGCTTTTTTTCCCCATGATGTTTCCCCTGCTTCCCCTTGCTCAGAGGGAAGAGAGTAGTTTGCTGCTGGGTCATAACCTCAGGAACTACAATAGCCCTGTGCCAGCTCAGCTGGGTTGGCCAGCATACAGTGGAAAGCAGGATCAAGACTCCACCCACTCCCCACTCAATGGTGCCTCACTCCATCAGGGAGTAGCAGTGCATATGCATAGTCCTGTGCACATATCAAGCAGCCTATACAGGACTGTAGTGAAGAAAAAAGAGATTTTTTATGTTTTCCTGTGCATGGGCATATAGATATGGGAGTAGATGAGGAGGCATTACAAACCTAAAGAAAAGTTACTTTAGAAGCCTTTGGATTTTATAACATACCTATGACAGTAGCAATTTCTGCCCTATGATTTATGTGACCCGTGATTTCGTTATCATGACTACTCATGAATTATGCTTTTATGAAGGAGGGGGGGGAATTAAAAGTTACTGAATGTTAAAAACTGGTATTTTTTCCACACACACACACGACCTTAGCTTTTAAAATATGAAGAAGATGAGCTATATGTCCCACTCATGCAGCTATGTACATGGTTACCTTCAGTGATAGCAGCTTCTGCTCTATACTTCATAAATTGCCTTCCGTGTTGACTAGGCTGTAAATTGAGGCCTAGTGGAATGTCCAATGGTACATACTGATGAACTTCACTAAAGACTGCATTATCATGGTCTGTGAAGTAACAAGCAGGTAAACAAGCACAACAGGAAAGAAACAAAACAAGGATACTGAGTCACTTTGACAACTGCAGGCTAATTTTAATAATTTATGATTCTGCTTCAAAGTCCACTAGTAAATATGCTAAACACTTGTTTGCAAAATAAGGAAGGTTGGGTATTCTGAAACCTCATTTGAACATCTTTGCTGAGAAGAAGGATGAGGCCAGCAATTTTTGTGTGTGAATTATGAAAGATGTGAATTCTGGCTTAGTGAAATCCTACTGTACTGCTGTTCTAAACTTCCAGGAGCATTAAGGAAAGTGAACACACTGCTCTTATGTGCACTTGGAAAGAAACGGCTGATTACAGGACTGGGTTAGTTAGTGCTGCCAAACCTGCAGCAGGTTCCCAGTTCAAGGGGGCCCAGATACAAATATGCTATTTACTGTTCATGCTCCACTCCCACCTGGTCTGAAGAATTAGTTGCTCTGAGCAGAGAGAAATCCTAATGGTGATAAATGAAGACCCCCTCGGGCCACAGATTCTTTCTCTATCTCTGTTACAGATCTTGTCGGGGCATTTCATTGGTTCCTCATTTCTCCTGTTTAAAAAGAAAATTTGATCCACTATTCCTAGTCTAAGTACATCCTCAAAAGACACAATCACACTAGTTCTGATCATATTGCCTCTTGCAGAACCTGTTTATGCCCATAGAACTGAGCCCCAGCCCCACCTGATTAGCTTGACTTAGAAATTTGGAGTGGAAGGAAAAGTTGCACCTTGAATCTTGCAGCTTTCAGGCAGGGGCCACCTAAATGGATGGTTTTGCCAAGGATTCCAGATCAGCTTGCACCATCCTGGGTTGGATAATTCTTATAACAGCTTATTCCCTTGCATTTTGGAGTTGATGTAGTCCCAACAGAAAAGAAATCTTTGTCCCTATCTCAAAGAACTGGCTGTCCCTCAGAAAATCTCCCCTTAAGGTCCAGGTCCTGAGATGATATAAAATGGCCTAATTCCATTGACTTCAGCACAAAGTCTTTCAGAATGTATATATTGTTAATATTAAATGGGAAGAGACTTGAAAGATATTTCAAAGAGAGCTTGGCAAGGGAAATGACGAATTTGGCAATCTGAGTTCAGGCAGCAGCTTGGAATACAAAAGATGTTACATAGCATTTGGCACGAGTGACAGCGTTTTGCTTCAAAGATGTGTGCAAGTGATGAACTGTAGAATATTGTGGTTGCCCTTGTGGGTCAAAGCAATAAAGCCCACACTTTGCTCCTTTGAAGTTTCTGCTTTTTTGTTGTTGTTGTTGTTGTACAAATTTACTTTCAGTTTCAAAAAGCCTTAATTCTTCTTCCTTGGGAAAACAAATTTAATTACAAACTATAAATAATCATATGTGAAAAATAATAGTGTCATAGTATACATCTAACCTTTCTTTTTAATGATTAATGGATACTATTTGTGTAAACTGTTTCTACACTCTGGCATGAAATGAAATTTAAATTGCAAATTTTACAGTGGTGTATTTTAACTGGTGACCCTCTCCCCAGTCACAAATAAAAGAAAACCAATTATATTTGTAATAAAGATGCTAATGCATTTCTTGTTTTTAAGATATCTAAAGCTGTGACTGCTAGAAACTTTTCCCCTATTGATGAGCCAAGAATAATACATTCTCTAAAATGCTCCAAGAAGTGAATGTATTTGAACAATAATTTTCAGCATACACTCAAGTAGCATTCATGGTCAAGTGAACCCATTCTGCACCAAGTGTTACAAATATCTGTCATTCTCCGCACTCAACAAGAAAGCTCCTTCTAGGCAAGTACATTTTCCACATACTTCAGGCATCACAAACTCGCTCTACTCAAAGGATTCTTCAGCATGTGTGATTGCTTAACCCTCAAGGTTAAGACTGAATATGATGCCTTCCAAATCCTAAATAGCTCCCTTCACTTGGATTATGTTGTGTGAAGTGCTTCTGGGAAAGGCAGAGGTCAGAGCTTTGTGCAGAAAGGAAAAACAATTCTTGGGTATCAGCCTTCTTTGTCAAATATATTCACTCACAACAAAGGTAAAGTTTTTTTTGTCTTCCATACAGTTTTTGATTAAGGCCATACAGATAATATTTTAAAGTGCACTTCTAGCCTGAAAAATAACAATGGTAACACCTTCTTATTCATCAGAACAATACTTTTGTGCAACCAGAGTCATATTTGCTGACTTAGGTGTCTAAAGTAAGTGAGGGCTGCATAATAGAATTTACTCCTATTAGCCGTTTGGAGCCAACATAGCTACAGGGGGAGGTAGCTGAATTATTGGCATCATTATCAGAATTATATTCACATTGCACAGATTCATCATTGCTCGCTGGAGAACAAGTTGCTGGGCCAAATTCTGCCTTTTTTTCACCTATGTATTCCTGCTAGAAAAGTGGTAAAGAAGGGCAGAATTTGGGGCCTATGGATTCTCCTCCTACTGATGATGCCTGGATTGAGATGGAATGGCGGATCACGGGATGAGTTTGTGTGGCTGGCAGCTAGAAAAGAAAACAATATTGTTTTATTTGATTGTTTATTGAGCACTACTTGATCTGGCAATCTCTGAGACAGAACAAATGTGGAACCATTGGGTGATATTTTTAGAGTTGCTTTACAGAGCAGAAAGGTGCTTTCATAATAGGTATATTAAGCTGCTTAACATCACCTTTTGAAAGCAGTGAAATAAGTGAAGCAAAGGAATTCTAATACCTCTCTCCTTCCCTTCTAAACTTGTCTATGCAAGGATATCCAGGACAGTTCATCTGAATTAACTAAAAGTGTGAATTTGAAGTGAATTAGTTGAAACTCATTAAATCCACGTGTGGACACTTTTATTAACAATTAAAGTGTCTTTAATTTGGGTGAGCACAGTTCACTTTGGAAATGAATTAAGCAAAACCAGTTTAAGGTCACTTTAATTCTAAATGACGGATGTTCACAACAAGATTTAATGCAATTTAACTATTCCACTTCAAACTCACACCTTTAGTTAATTCAGACAAACTGTCCTGGATGTCCTTGTGTAGTTTGTTCCTAACTATGACACAGCTCCAAGAAAAGAGAGCTATTATGCAATGCAGAGGTTAAGTGCAATGGGGTGAATTAAACATGGTGTGAGATCACCTTAGTTTGGTATTTCCTGGCCTTTATTGGTTGGTGTCACATCCTCAATGTTACGTAGTTTAAATGTATTAATTTGTATTCCAGTAGTCCTTGGATGCCCCAAATGAGATTGTGCTAGACACTGTACAAACATATAGCAGCCCTTGGCCCAAAGGGTTTGCAATCTAAATAGGCAATAGAGTGATTGTATTATCATCCCATTTAAATTTCTTTGCACTCTCGATGGCAGAATAAAATGCCTCATGTATATCATGTATATCACCAGTTACTGCACACCGCACCATAGTAACTCTAGCTCAGGAACCAATCCATGCAACAAACCTCGATGCCAACTCTGCCCACATATCTACACCACCAACACCATCACAGGACCTAACCAGATCAGCCACACCATCACCAGTTCATTCACCTGCACGTCCACCAATACGCCATCATATGCCAGCAATGCCCCTCTGCTATGTACATCAGCCAAACTGGACAGTCTCTAAGGAAAAGGATAAATGGACGCAAATCAGATATTAGGAATGGCAATATACAAAAACCTGTAGGAGAACACTTCAACCTCCCTGGCCACACAATAGCAGATCTTAAGGTGGCCATCCTGCAGCAAAAAAACTTCAGGACCAGACTTCAAAGAGAAACTGCTGAGCTCCAGTTCATCTGCAAATTTGACACCATCAGCTCAGGATTAAACAAAGACTGTGAATGGCTTGCCAACTACAGAACCAGTTTCTCCTCCCTTGGTTTTCACTCAACTGCTAGAACAGGGCCTCATCCTCCCTGATTGAACTAACCTCGTTATCTCTAGCTTGCTTCTTGCTTGCCTATATAACCTGCCCCTGGAAATTTCCACTACTTGCATCCGAAGAAGTGGGTATTCACCCACGAAAGCTCATGCTGCAAAATGTCTGTTAGTCTATAAGGTGCCACAGGATTCTTTGCTGCTTCTACAGAAACAGACTAACACGGCTACCCCTCTGATACTTGACATGTATATCATGAGACTTTAGGGGGTTAATATTATTACCAACATTGGGAGCTCACAGTACACTTTTTTAAAAGCACAATTCAAGGGGTCCCATTTAAAGTAATAGATGTTTACAAGTAGTTACCAAACTACAGCATCTCAGGTACTTCATTCTTTCCTGTTTTAAGGAAACCAGGTCTGATGCCCTCGCTCCTTTACAGTATGCTTCCCTCTGTTATCTCTGATGTTCCCCAGCCCACATTCCTAAATATGTTAGGCTTGATCCTCTATTCTTCCTCCAGTGGGTGTAATCATTTACATCAGTGCAAAATGTGTAAGCGATAGCATTCTGGATTAATAGCACTTTGCGCAGTAAATGACTACACAAGGTGATGGAGAATCAGGAATGTCATTTTGTGTTTTAGTTTCACACTGTTGCTGTGGACCATGAAAGAGACTCTGATCTTGCTCTTTGCTTATTGCTTCTGTGGAAGGCAATGTGGAAGGTTTTGCCCTCTTTCATTCTAGTTTCATCCTGATCAAGGCCCTTCCTGTCACTTGTCTCCTAATTTTGTTTAAGGTTATGTGATAATATTACTAAAATACAGGACATCATTACTAATGGTGACCAAACCACTCTACATTCTGAATATGTGTTATCACTATGTCAAATAGATTTCTGATAGGAATAGGAGTGTTATGTGACCGACACAGTTGTACAGTTGTCATTTCATGATTGGTCAATGGGCAGGGCCCATCTCCTCTTGTTATACCAATATAATAAAAACCAGCAGGATCTTATTAAGAGGGATAAGGCAAAGATGCCACATTTATTGTAAATACCATAAGAAAACAAAAGACAGCAAAAGACAAAAGCAAACAATGTTGTTTTACTACTTATTTCTATCACTACTTATTCCTTATACACACACATACACACACACACATATATTCATTCACACAATCATTCATTCAGGTTCTGTATAGATGTTATAGTTACCAGCCTAGACGTTGCTCATGCCAAGTTACTGGCCAGGTATCTTGGTCATGAGGATGGAGCCGAGTCTGTGTCAGATGCATCTGATGCTCCTGGAGGCTGGCAGCAGAACCATAGACTCAAAGTCCTTATTCTTTAGAGTCCAGTTTTATAGGGATTTTTCCCTATGTTAGTTCATAGGAGTTGCTTCATTTTGCTGTTGCTAAATCAATCAGCAGGTGGCTGGCTCCATGTTGTCAGATGCTTTGTTTTTCCTTCCTTTGAGGTGTGGTGGGTGGATTGCAGTTTGCCCTCCGGGGGTCATCTGGTTGATCCCACTTGACACCTTCTTCAGCCGACACTGAATTCTTCAGGCTGGTACCTCCCTAACCATTCATTCACATACATTCTCTATCTTAATCACATCTATTTCACTGTCTTACCTTTTGGGGTGTTACCAATTTATGTGAGACTCCCTGTCTTTTAACAAGCAAAGATAAAGTGAGATGAAAACTTACAGAGGGTGGGGGTCTCTATCTATACACTATAACAGCTACTGTTTTGGCTTACTTAAGAGTTAATTAATGTTTAGCAAGTTTTATACAAAGTATTTCTTTGGGCTTGGCTACACTTACAAGTTGCAGCGCTGGTGGAGGCTTTCCAGCGCTGCAATTAACACCCCGTCCACACTTGCAGGGCACAACCAGCGCTGCAACTCCCTGGTTGCAGCGCTGGCTGAAAACCCATCCCGGCAGGGGTATAAGGAGTGCAGCGCTGGTGACACCAGCGCTGCTCAGCAGGTGTGGACACTCACCAGCGCTTTACCTGTCCTCCAGGGAATAAGGAGCTATCCCAGAATTCCTGTTCAGCCACTCTGCACATCAGTTTGCACTCTACTGCTCTTGCCTCAGGTGACCCGCCCTTTAAATGCCCCGGGAAATTTAAAAATCTCCTTCCTGTTTGCTGCAGCCAGGTGTGGAGTGCAATCAGTTAATCAGTTACAGGTTACAGGTAACCATGCCTCCACGCCGAGCCCCAGCATGGAGCACAGGTGAATTGCAGGACCTCATCAGTGTTTGGGGTGAGGCATCTGTTCAGGCACAGCTGCGCTCCGGCCGTAGGAATTACGATATCTTTGAGCAGATAGCAAGGGCCATGCTGGATAGGGGCCATGAACGGGACGCACTACAATGCAGGGTGAAAGTTAAAGAGCTGCGGAGTGCCTATTACAAAGCCCGCGAGGGTAATCGCCGATCCGGAGCTGCTCCCACGACCTGCCGTTTTTACAGGGAGATGGACAAGATACTTGGGGGTGACCCCACTGCCAATCCCAGGGTAACGATGGACACTTCTGAGCAGGCTGGGGGACAGGAGGAGGAGGAGGCTGCGGGGGGGGGAGAGGAAACCGCGAGTGAAGCTCCTGGGATGGGGGAAGAAACCGCAGATACCATGAAGGCATGCAGCCAGGAGCTCTTCTCAAGCCAGGAGGAAAGTACCCAATCGCAGCAGCCAGCAGTTGCAGAAGGACAAGCAGAGGAGCGGGTACCGGTAAGCGGCTTTTATTTTCTGGGTGGAAATGTTTCTGGAGAGGAAGGGGGGTTATGGATGCATGCATGGCAGCGTCTAGATGTGGAATAGCCCGTTGATGTGGTCTATCACGTCGCGGTAATCTGCTTCAGTTATCTCAGCAAAAGCTTCATCCAGAGCGTGGGCAATATGCCTGCGCAGGTTTATAGGCAGAGCCACTGTGTCCCTTGTCCCAGTGACGGTGACGCGTCCGCGCCACTCTTCGGCCAGTGGGGGGGGGACCATTTCTGAACACAGGCACGCCGCATAGGGTCCCGGGCGGAATCCACATTGCTCTAAAAGAGCCCCCCGCTGTTCCCTAGTGACTGCAGTAGGGAAACATCTTCCAGGATTAAGTCCTGTGAAAAAGTTGGGAGACCCTTTAGTGAAGAGATAGGGAGATAAGATCACCCCTGCATCTGCATCTTCACTCAACCCCTCTAGCACTCCAGATTACCCGAAGCAACCAGCTCCCCTCTCACTCAAGCCCCTCTTCTCCCTATATAAGTAAACACTCCTCACTCACCATTTCGTGGCTTCTGTTGTGTTTTCCTTTTGGGATAAAGAATGCAAGTGAGAACTTGCAAGTGAGAACTCCCTCAGTGTAACAATTCATGTCTGGAGATAGTGGATACAATGCTGCCCGTGTTAAATGTTGTCATTTCTGTGTCTACAGTGACCTTGACTGGACTGCCCAGATGTTCAACATCACAGAGGCTTCAAAATTTGAGAAAAATCCCGAAAGAGCAAAGAGGACATGCTGAAAACTGTTCTTCAGCACTCTGCTACAGAGAGAAAAGAATTGAAGGAGTGGCGAGAGAAAGAAAGCAGGACCCGCAAGAGAAATGCAGTGGCCAAGAGGAAAAGCACGGAGCGGCTGCTAAGCATCCTGGAGCGCCAAGCGGAGTCTATAGAGTCACTCGTTGCCATGCAAGCAGAGCACTACCGTGCTACTCCCCCACCCGCCCGTCCTTTGTGCCTTGTGCCCCAATGTCAGCTCAAACCACCTTTCCCCAGCATCCAGGCTCTTACCACCACCAGCTGCCTCCAACACCTGTACGTTCCCCAACCAGCCCTGATACCTACCACCACCCTTACCCTCTGCATTCAACCCCATCACCATGCAGTATATGAACCCTGAAGTGCAGGATTCATTAAACAGCAATCCAGACATGGCATATGCAAACTTGTGACTGTACAGTTCACCAACCCACACCATTGCCCTCTTGTGTTAATGAAATGTTGTGTGTCTGTCTGTCTGTCAAGGAAGTTTTTTTCTTTTCAATAAAACAATTCTTGGCTTTGAAAACAGTCTTTATTATAGCAGATAGTGAAAGATACCTTAGCCCAGTAAAGAAAGAGGCACTGCAAATCATATTATTATTATGGATAATAGAATAACAGTGTAAGCAGTGCAATTCACTCCCATGCAAGGCAGCAAACATTACTGTTGGCTTTCAGCCTCAAATTCTTCCCTCAAGGCATCCCTAATCCTTGAAGCCCTGTGCTGGGCCTCTCTATTAGCCCTGCTCTCTGGCTGGGCATATTCAGCCTCCAGGACTTGAACCTCGGTGGTCCATGCCTCACTGAATGTTTCACCCTTCCTTCACAAATATTATGGAGGGTACAGCAAGCGCTTATAACCGCGGGATGCTGCTTTCCCCAAGTCTAGCTTCCCATACAAACATCTCCAGCGAGCCTTTAAACGCCCAAAAGCACACTCCACAGTCATTCTGCACCGGCTCAGCCTGTAGTTGAACCGGTCCTTGCTCCTGTCAAGCTTCCCTGTATAGGGTTTCATGAGCCAAGGCAGTAACGGGTATGCGGGGTCTCCAAGGATCACAGTGGGCATTTCGACATCCCCTACTGTGATCTTCCTGTCTGGGAAAAAAGTCCCTGCCTGCATCTTCCTGAACAGGCCACTGTTCCGAAAGATGCGTGCATCATGCACCTTTCCAGGCCAGCCTGTGTAAATGTCAATGAAACGCCCGCGGTGATCCACAAGCGCCTGGAGAACCATAGAGAAATACCCCTTACGATTAACGTACTCTGATGCCAGGTGGGGGGGGGGGCAGAATAGGAATATGCGTCCCATCTATCGCCCCTCCACAGTTAGGGAAACCCATTTGTGCAAAGCCATCCACAATGTCCTGCACGCTCCCCGGAGTCACGGTCTTTCTTAGCAGGATGCGATTAATTGCCTTGCAAACTTGCATCAAAATGATTCCCACGGTCAACTTTCCCACACCAAACTGGTTCCCGACCGACCGGTAGCTGTCTGGATTTGCCATCTTCCAGATTGCAATAGCCACCCGCTTTTCCACCGTCAGGGCAGCTCTCAATCTTGTGTCCTTGCGCGCAGAGTGGGGCGAGCTCAGCACACAGTCCCATGAAAGTGGCTTTTCTCATACGAAAGTTCTGCAGCCACTGCTCATCATCCCAGACTTCCATGACGATGTGATCCCACCACTCAGTGCTTGTTTCCCGAGCCCAAAAGCGGCATTCAACGGTGCTGAGCATTTCCGTGAATGCCGCAAGCACTGTAGTGTCACACGCGGCAGACAAATCCATATTGATATCATCGTCGGACTCCTCACTGTCACTTTGGAGCTGAAGGAATAGCTTGACTGCCAAACGTGTTGTGCTGGTGACACTCATCAGCAGAGTCCTCAGCAGATCGGGCTCCATTTGCCACAGAAATCGCGATTCACAGAGAGTAACAGAAAGACACTCACAATGGCGCCAAACGCTGCCGGAAAGAGTGAATGCTGGGATGTGAAGCGATGCACCACGGGGCGCTGGCAAACAGGAAGCGGAATGACCCGCACACTTCCTTCCCCTTCCCACAATACTCAGCGCCAAAATGGGACGAGGTGCTCTGTGGGATAGCTGCCCACAATGCACCTCTCAATACAGCGCTGGAAAGTGCTGCAAGTGTGGCCACACTGCAGCGCTGGTAGCTGTCAGTGTGGCCACACTCCAGCGCTGACCCTTACACAGCTGCATGAGCAGCGCTGTAACTCCCAGCGCTGCAACTTGTAAGTGTAGCCAAGCCCTTTGAGTTTAACAAGTTTTATACCAAGTATCTCTTTGAGCAGGCTTCACACAGACACAGCTGGTGGCTTGCAGGTTAGAGGCTAAATGTTGGGAATCACAAATTTACTTGTAACATAAACCTTAAGTTATAAAGTATCAATTAACAATAAATCAATAAATCATTTCTCATATAAACCATGTTTAATATAAATCTTCTTTAATATCCCTACACTCTTCAGGATCCTGTGAGGTAGGGAAGAAGTATCATACCTGTTTACTAATGAGGAACTGAGGCATGAAGAGGCTAAGTGACTTGCCCAAGGTCACTGAGGAAAGCTACAGAAGAACAGGGAACTGAGCCTGGATATCATATGTGCCAACCTGGGTGCCCCAACCACTGAGCTAGCCTTCTTCCCCTATTAAGAGAACCCTTCTCCCCCCCCCCAAAGCACCTATTCCTATGTAATATAGAGATCGACTGTATACTAACAATGATGGACTATATGCCCAAATAAGACTTTTGTATCCATGATCAGGGCTGTGGAATTTGTATGTGAAGCTGGTAAAATGGAGTCTGTGATCTGTAAAGGATGAATCTTTTCAGACCTGGCATTGCTTAAATAGTTTATTATATCAGCCCACTGGAGAGGCTGAAGTTGTTAGCTTGCTGATTGTATGGTTGCGTCAATGCTAATTATAACTGACAAATAACTTAAGTAACATTTCTAAATCTATTAAAGGACAGATCTCAACACTCACAATAATCTTCTGAAAGGCAAATGTATGTTGTGTATGAAACTCAGTCATGATCCTTCCAAGACGTGCAAACACAAGCTTGCTGTTCTGTTAGATGTGGATACTGACTTTTATTTTATCCTTTAAATTCTTTAATGAAGAGTCACTGGAACAAATTAACTAAGGAAGTTGTGGAATCTCTGTCACGGGAGGTTTTTAAAAAGAGGTAATGGATGTGCTTTGATAATGCAGTTTCAAAAATCCAGTCATAGTGCTTGATTAAGCTCTCTTTACACGGATGCAGCTTCATTGGCTTCAGAGGAATTATTCACATTTTATATTGGCTTAAGTGAGAGGAAGAATCAGGACCATTGCATTTATTCTGTTGTTAGAAAACACATGATCATTTTTACAGTTATAGTGGTGCAACCCCAATCAGGATCAGGTTATCATCATAAATTCAGTATGCATACAAATCATTATTGGCCAATTCACATACATCTGTTTCTTAATGCTGAATTATGAATGGGGGAAAAGGGTCTTCTAGCCAATATTTACAAAACGTCCAGCTGATGAATTCTCATGATACATGAACACTGTCCTATGTACGTGCAGTAGAATATGAAATATGACAATCGAAAGCTGAGGAAAGTTTATTCTTTGTAGTTAGTCTATATTTTATAACTAAGGGGAATTAAATTGATCTCAGTCCTCTGATCAATGCATAATTCTTCATGCACAGGGTTTAGAAGACATTTTCAATCCTGTTGTGGAATTCTTATAAAATATTCAATAAGTCGGAGTAATAATAACTTGGAGGCTTCAGGATATTTTCTTCTTGCTAGATGGAAAGTTCCTTGAGAGGATTGAAAAATATCCTCAAGCATTTTTCTTGTGAATAATAGTTGGATTTCATATAAACCTATGTATCATGGAAAATGGCAATAAAATATAATGAGTCTTCTAGTAGCATGTTTGTCTTGTTACTGTACTAATATTCATAAACAGGCTTCAAATATATAATGGCTGTTGGGCAAATTAAAAGAGGCTCTCTTCTGTTTAGATAAGCTCTGAAAAGTTGAAGGTTCAATCTAGCAATTCTTACTCATGCAAATTGTCCTACTGAAGACAATGTGACTATTCAGGGATTGTCATTTTATTTGTTTCATGGTGGAGTCTGGAGGCCCCAGTTGTGATGGGTGACCCATTTTGCTATGCACCGTACAAACACACAGTAAAAGCATACAGGATCAGGGCATGGCATGCTTATCTGAACCAGGCTGAAGTCATCCGGAGCTGCTGAAATCATCAAATGAGTATGGAAGACTCATGGGCACAGGGTCTTGTTAGCCCACATCCAACAGTGGATTTTTCCCAGTGTATTTTGGATGCTTCTACTTTCACTTCCACGCAGAAGTGAAAAAAGGGAAGTGGGTTGGAGGGAATTAATCAAATTCTTTCAAACCTCAAACAACAACAACAACAAAAAATCTGGTCTGGGTTTCATCTGAATTTTGATCAAAGTCTCAGGTGGCTTTTTATTTAACCCAGACTGATTTGCCAAGCCACACTCTCGCCACTTGGCAGTGTTGCTTAAGAACATAAGAACATAAGAAAGGCCGTACCGGGTCAGACCAAAGGTCCATCTAGCCCAGTATCTGTCTACCGACAGTGGCCAATGCCAGGTGTCCCAGAGGGAGTGAACCTAACAGGCAATGATCAAGTGATCTCTCTCCTGCCATCCATCTCCATCCTCTGATGAACAGAGGCTAGGGACACCATTCTTACCCATCCTGGCTAATAGCCATTTATGGACTTAGCCCACCATGAATTTATCCAGTCCCCTTTTAAACATTGTTATAGTCCTACCCTTCACAACCTCCTCAGGTAAGGAGTTCCACAAGTTGACTGTGCACTGCGTGAAGAAGAACTTCCTTTTATTTGTTTTAAACCTGCTGCCTATTGATTTCATTTGGTGACCCCTAGTTCTTGTATTATGGGAATAAGTAAATAACTTTTCCTTATCCACTTTCTCAACATCACTCATTATTTTATATACCTCTATCATGTCCCCCCTTAGTCTTCTCTTTTCCAAGCTGAAGAGTCCTAGCCTCTTTAATCTTTCCTCGTATGGGACCCTCTCTAAACCCCTAATCATTTTAGTTGCCCTTTTCTGAACCTTTTCTAGTGCTAGAATATCTTTTTTGAGGTGAGGAGACCACATCTGTACACAGTATTTGAGATGTGGGTGTACCATGGATTTATATAAGGGCAATAATATATTCTCAGTCTTATTCTCTATCCCCTTTTTAATGATTCCTAACATCCTGTTTGCTTTTTTGACCGCCTCTGCACACTGCGTGGACATCTTCAGAGAACTATCCACGATGACGCCAAGATCTTTTTCCTGACTCGTTGTAGCTAAATTAGCCCCCATCATGTTGTATGTATAGTTGGGGTTATTTTTTCCAATGTGCATTACTTTACATTTATCCACATTAAATTTCATTTGCCATTTTGTTGCCCAATCACTTAGTTTTGTGAGATCTTTTTGAAGTTCTTCACAATCTGCTTTGGTCTTAACTATCTTGAGCAGTTTAGTATCATCTGCAAACTTTGCCACCTCACTGTTTACCCCTTTCTCCAGATCATTTATGAATAAATTGAATAGGATTGGTCCGAGGACTGACCCTTGGGGAACACCACTAGTTACCCCTCTCCATTCTGAGAATTTACCATTAATTCCTATCCTTTGTTCCCTGTCCTTTAACCAGTTCTCAATCCATGAAAGGACCTCCCATTTTATCCCATGACAGATTAATTTACTTAAGAGCCTTTGGTGAGGGACCTTGTCAAAGGCTTTCTGGAAATCTAAGTACACTATGTCCACCGGATCCCCCTTGTCCACATGTTTGTTGACCCCTTCAAAGAACTCTAATAGATTAGTAAGACACAATTTCCCTTTACAGAAACCATGTTGACTATTGCTCAACAGTTTATGTTTTTCTATGTGTCTGACAATTTTATTCTTAACTATTGTTTTGACTAATTTGCCCAGTACCGACGTTAGACTTACCGGTCTGTAATTGCCAGGATCACCCCTAGAGCCCTTTTTAAATATTGGCGTTACATTAGCTAACTTCCAATCATTGGGTACCGAAGCCGATTTAAAGGACAGGTTACAAACCTTAGTTAATAGTTCCACAACTTCACATTTGAGTTCTTTCAGAACTCTTGGGTGAATGCCATCTGGTCCCGGTGACTTGTTAATGTTGAGTTTATCAATTAATTCCAAAACCTCCTCTAGTGACACTTCAATCTGTGACAGTTCCTCAGATTTGTCACCTACAAAAGCCAGCTCAGGTTTGGGAATCTCCCTAACATCCTCAGCCGTGAAGACTGAAGCAAAGAATCCATTTAGTTTCTCCGCAATGACTTTATCGTCTTTAAGCGCTCCTTTTGTATTTTGATCATCAAGGGGCCCCACTGGTTGTTTAGCAGGCTTCCTGCTTCTGATGTACTTAAAAAACATTTTGTTATTACCTTTGAAGTTTTTGGCTAGCTGTTCTTCAAACTCCTCTTTGGCTTTTCTTATTACACTCTTGCACTTAAGTTGGCAGTGTTTGTGCTCCTTTCTATTTGCCTCACTAGGATTTGACTTCCACTTTTTAAAGGAAGTCTTTTTATCTCTCACTGCTTCTTTTACATGGTTGTTAAGCAACGGTGGCTCTTTTTTAGTTCTTTTACTGTTTTTCTTAATTTGGGGTATACATTGAAGTTGGGCCTCTATTATGGTGTCTTTAAAAAGGGCCCATGCAACTTGCAGGGATTTCACTTTAGTCACTGTACCTTTTAACTTTTGTCTAACTAACCCCCTCATTTTTGTATAGTTCCCCCTTTTGAAATTAAATGCCACAGTGTTGGGCAGTTGAGGTGTTCTTCCCACCACATGGATGTTGAATGCTATTGTATTATGGTCACTATTTCCAAGCGGTCCCGCTATAGTTACCTCTTGGACCAGCTCCTGCGCTCCACTCAGGATTAAATCTAGAGTTGCCTCTCCCCTTGTGGGTTCCCGTACCAGCTGCTCCATGAAGCAGTCATTTAAAGTATCGAGAAATTTTATCTCTGCATTTCGTCCTGAAGTGAAATGTTCCCAGTCAATATGGGGATAATTGAAATCCCCCACTATTATTGGGTTCTTAATTTTGATAGCCTCTCTAATTTCCCTTAGCATTTCATCATCACTATTACTGTTCTGGTCAAGTAGTCGATAATAGATCCCTAATGTTATATTTTTACTAGAGCATGAAATTTCTATCCATAGAGACTCTATGGAACATGTGGATTCGCTTAAGATTTTTACTTCACTTGAATCTACACTTTCTTTCACATATAGTGCCACTCCTCCCCCTGCACGACCTGTTCTGTCCTTCCGATATATTTTGTACCCCGGAAAGATTGTGTCCCATTGATTGCTCTCAGTCCACCAGGTTTCTGTGATGCCTATTATATCTATATCCTCCTTTATCACAAGGCACTCTAGTTCACCCATCTTATTATTTACACTTCTGGCATTTGTGTACAAGCACTTTAAAAACTTGTCCCTGTTTATTAGCCTCCCTTTTTCTGATGTGCCAGATTCTTTTTTATGTGACTGTTTATCATCTGATCCGGCCCTTACATTATACTTTTCAGTCCTCTGCTCCTGACTATAACCTGGAGATTCTCTATCATCAGACTCTCCCCTAAGAGAAGTCTGTGTCCGATCCACACGCTCCTCTGCAGCAGTCGGCTTTCCCCCATCTCCTAGTTTAAAAACTACAACCTTTTTAATGTTTAGTGCCAGCAGTCTGGTTCCACTTTGGTTTAGGTGGAGCCCATCTCTCCTGTATAGGCTCCTCCCATCCCAGAAGTTTCCCCAGTTCCTAATGAATGTGAACCCCTCCTCTCTACACCATCGTCTCATCCACGCATTGAGACTCTGAAGCTCTGCCTGCCTACCTGGCCCTGCGCGTGGAACTGGGAGCATTTCTGAAAATGCCACCATAGAGGTCCTGGATTTCAGTCTCTTCCCTAGCAGCCTAAATTTGGCTTCCAGGACATCTCTCCTACCCTTACCTATGTCACTGGTACCTACATGTACCACGACCACCGGCTCCTCCCCAGCACTACACATAAGTCTATCTAGATGTCTCGAGAGATCCGCAACCTTCGCACCAGGCAGGCAAGTCACCATACGGTTCTCCCGGTCATCACAGACCCAGCTATCTACATTTCACAGACCCAGGGATACAAAGGGATAAGGTGTTTTACTAGTATGGACTGATGTTAATATATGTACAGTAACTCCTTTTTGCATCAGTCAGAGTACAAAATGTCTTTTTTTCACAGGAGTTGGATGTAGGCTATAGATCTCTCTGCCATGTGAGAGAGGAATGAGCACAGGCTGTACTATTTTATGAAGTAAATCATAATGCCTCACTAGTTTCTTCAGTTTAGCTTTCTTTCAATAAACAAACTGTCCTTTCACAAAATAACATGAACAGGTAAGCAAAAACAAACAAAGCCCCTATCCTCATCCCACTTTCTCCTACAGACTGAGAAGAAAAGAAAAAAAAAGAGAGAGAAATTGTTATTTCTATTTTTAAATACTTCAGAGGCACTCAGACACTACAGTGATAGGGGCAATCTAGACAGATAAACGTTAATTTCACACATCAGCTAAGAGCATTTTTCAGCTCTCTTGCAGTCTGTCTTTGCTTTCTGCACTTTGCAAGTCTCAATTTTTGAGACAAAAGTCTGTCTCAATCTTTCATTGTGCGTTCTTTCAAGTAATGACATCTAATTAGGGCCTCCATTAAAATTCCAAATGTTAACCTGATGGCAGAAATCTTCTGGGGCTATTGTATTCTTTCCATAAAAAATAATACCATTAGCTTTTAATGAATGTTTCACTTAGACATTGTTAGATGCATGACATAATTTAAAAAACAAGACCTAAGGCAATTGTTACAGTCTGATTACTCCTCATTTCCCTGTAGTTCATAGTTTGTTATAACAGCATAAAGAATTTATCTGATACTACTCAAAAAAAGTGTGTTATTATAGATATATTGTCATCTTAAAAAAACCAAGAACCAAAAAAACTATCATCTTAATTCTTTCTTCTCCTGAAGTGAATGAAGATAGAGCACATTCTCATTTATTATTGTGATCTCAGTAGTGAAAACAAACTTGAAGGAATCTTTTGGTTTTTGTTTTCAGTTGTTTAGCTGTTACCTTGGGATTCTTTCTCATAACTTTTCAAATATATTCACCTATTTTCTAAGCTGAATGATAAAAGGTTTCCCTGGGAAGTAGTAAGAACTAGTTTATTTCGATTTCAACAATGATAGATGCCTCATCCCACCACTTCTCTGGTTGGGTATATTTTTGCCTTGTAAACATTTTGTGCAAGAATTTCTATTTCTTTTTGTGACCACATCCCCCTTTTAAAACGCTATGTATACTTTACAGTTAGAACCTGTACAAGTAAATAATTCCTCATGGGAGATTAATAACCATTACAAAGATGTCTGCATTAATGTTTTATAAATGTTCCAAAAATTATAGCATATGGTGTTAAGGGTCAAAACTGATCTGAAGTCAAAATATGGTATAATATATAGAGGACATATTTAACTGTCTTTATGAACAGTAAACTATATGTAAGGTCCTTCATTTTTAATTTAATTTTGTTTAAAATTTCCTGGGAATTTATCAGTGTTCATTGTAAATTAAAAAAAAAGGTGAAAATGAGTGCAAAATATTAACTTCACAATTTTCTGGATAAATGACAAGATATATTGGGGGATGTCAGGTTCAAAGGGGGCAGGAGACCAAAGCCTACAGGTAAGTCAAGAACATGGAGACCTGGGAGAAGGTTTGGAATGGTAGAGGTCTACTACAAACCACCTAACCAGGTAGAAGAGGTGGATGGTTTTGGTTTTTTTTTTTAAACTGCTTACAAAATCATCCAAAGCACAGGACTTGGTGGTGGTTGAGGGACTTCAACTACCTAGACATCTGTTCGGAAAATAACACAGCAGGGCACAGATTATTCAATAAATTCTTGGAATGTATTTGAGACAATTTTTTCTTTCAGAAGGTAGAAACAGCTACCGGGGAGAAGCTGTTCTAGATTTGATTTTGACAAATAGAGAGGAACTGGTTGAGGATACGAATGTAGAAGGCTGCTTGGGTGAAAGTGGTCATGAAATGGTAGAGTTCATTATTCTAAGGAATGGTAGGAGGGAGAACAGCAAAATAAAGACAATGAATTTCAAGAAGGCAGACTTTAGCAATCAATTTGCAAACATCTAGAAGATAATAAGGTGAAAAGTAACAGTCAGCATGGATTTGTCAAAAACAATTCAACCTGATAGCTTTCTTTGACAGGGTAACAAGCCTTGTGGATGGGGGAAAGCAGTAGATGTGATATATCTTGATTTTTTAAAAAAAAATTGTTAGTAAAGCTTTTGATATTGTCTCCCATGACCTTCTCACAAACAAACTACAGAACTACAACCTAGATGGAGCTACTATAAAGTGGGTGCAAAACTGGTTGGAAAACCATTCCCAGAGTAGTTATCAGTGGTTCATAGTCATGCTGGAAGGGCATAACAAGTGAGGGATCAGTTCTAGGTCTGGTTCTGTTCAATATCTTCATCAATGATTTAGATAATGGCATAGAAAGTACACTTATAAAGTTTTCAGACAATACCAAGCTTGGAGGGGTTGCAACTCCTTTGGAGGATAGGATTAAAATTCAAAATGATCTGGAGAAATGGTCTGAAGTAAATAGGATGAAAATCAATAAGGACAAATTCAAAGTACTCCATTTAGGAAGGAACAGCAGTTGCACACATGCAAAATGGGAAATGACTACCTAGGAAGGAATACTGTGGAAAGGGATCTGGGGGGTCATAGTGGACCACAAGCTAAATATGAGTGAGCAGTGTAACGCTCTTGCAAAAAAAGTGAAGATCATTCTGGGATGTATTAGCAGGAGTGTTGTAAGCAAGACATGAGAAGTAATTCTTCCACTCTGATTAGGCATCAATTAGAGTATTGTGTCAAGGTCCCTTCCAGTTCTATGTTTCTATGTCTTGATAGAAAAAAACAACAACAAATAGAGAAAAGTAAGACTATAAGCTGTTTTTAATGCTGTGGTTTATTTCATGACCCAGCTCCTGTTCTGAAAGGACATATGGTGGCTTGGTAAAGTGGACTGCCCAGGGTTATCCGTCCAGGCTGCTATCTCTCCTTCTGGAGAGGGATCAGAAGTGGAAGATGTAGAGGAGGTAACCTGAGGACATGGCACCATCACGTCCTCCACCTCTTCCACTTCTAGGCCTGCTCTGGAAGGAAAGATGGTGGAAGGAAAGATTAGTTTCAATGAAAACTAAATAAAATTAACTGTTGGCAAAATTTTCAGCAGAATTTTTTTATTTTTTCATTCAAAATAATCTCAGTTTTTGTTCTTCTGATTGAAAAAAATCAATTTCTTGAGCAAAGCAGATGCTTTCCACAAAACACCCACCCCCCTCAAAAAACAACTTGTTTAGTCAAATCTAATTTTTTGTTTTGGGGAAAAATAAATAACTTTCACTCCATGCATCTGAAGAAGTGGGGTTTTTACCCATGAAAGTTTATGCCCAAATAAATCTGTTAGTCTTAGTAATCCACTGGACTACTTGTTTTTGTGGATACAGACTAACACGGTTACCCTTTGATACTTTCCACACTAAATTGGGCTCTAACAGTTTTCGCTACCTTCTGTTCTTTGTAGTGAAATAAATTTCACCAGTCAATCATTCCTAGGTACCTTTAGAAAGATGGGTATAGTCTTTGCCACCCTCCAGTTCTGCGGTATGATAGCAATATTTAGTAATAAATTACATATTTGGGGTAGCTGCTTGGCTACTTTCTTCTTTAGTTGCCTCAGAACTCCTGGATGAACGCCATCCAGTCCTTTGGATACTTATATAATGGGATTAGATTCCCTCTCAGTTACCTTTTCTCATGGCTAATCCTGTTCAGTTCAAGTACTGCTAAAAGTCATCACTTTTTAAAAATTCACTGAGTTCCTTATCAAACCCTTTATACTTTTATTCATAAAAACTTGTAGTTCTGCTAGACCATAACTGTGAGCATTCCAGCAAGAAAAAACAAGGCATTGTGTGATGACTTGCTAGCCAAGAGAGCTGATATTTTTATATAAATGTATGTAGTGTTTGTTGGACGTGCAGAGCTATGAAAAACTGGCTTGCCCCTGGAATATTTTGCCAGACTTGAGAAATATTTCACTACCAACTTCTCCTCCAAACTCATGTTACACTCTCCCACCAAAGAGAAAATTAACTGATTTGATGGTCATGTTCATTGACTCCAGGTGTCCACCATCCTCAAATAGCCCTATAATGAGAACCGTCTCTGGACAGGTCTATACCAGAAATGTTCTGCCAGTATAGCTATACTAGCATGCCCTCCAAGTGCAGACATAATTTATACTGGCAAAAAGAGTGCTTTTGCAGGCATAGTTATGCCAGTTCCCTGAGCTAAATAAACTATACCAGCAAAAACACTTTTATGCCAGAATAACAGGGCTTTTGCCAGTATAGAAATGTAATAAAAAATCATCCTACTTTCCAACATTACTATACCAGCAAAAGTTTCTAGTAGAGATCTGACCTTAGTTGTTACATATACATACAGTAACCACATATCCCTAGAAACCCAGAATGTACACACACATGCATATGTAATGCTGGCAGACCCTGGTTGTCAGCAGGCAGGATTGAACCTGGGTTCTCTGGAGCTTAGTGCATGAGCCTCTACTGCATGAGCTAAAAGCTAACTGGCTGTTAGCTAAGGCTGTAGAGCAATATCATTAATCTCTCTCTCTCTACGTGGTCTCAGTGCCACTAGATGGGACAGAACACCACACCCAGGGTTACATATACACTGCTGGATAGCTCCATTGCTACACAATATGGAGCAGGATGGCCTGAAGATTCCTGTCAGTTTAGGAGTGGAGAAAAGCTACATTTCCAAGCTTCCAGATAAGGAGGAAGGGCTAACCAGCCACCCTTGAATGTCCTAGCGAGGCATCCCTAAAGGATATAGGAGGGAAAGAAGTAGTGGACCAGTGGGCCTCCTCAGGATAATAGATCAAGGTAAAATGAGGCTGGGATTCTTGTAGAGAGTGGATCATCCACATAATAGTCAGGAAACTGCACAGAGGGGTGTCCCTGCCCCGCTGCCTCACAGGAGAAAAAAATTACAGACCTGCCCACAAACCCTACAGACCCCCTGAGACCTGTGCAGATCTTGGAGTTCTTGCAGGGCAAAAGGGCCTGTACGTCTCAGGTAGCAGAACTCCACTTTGCATGGATTTCCAGGGAATACCTGGAAATCCAAGTATTCAAGGGAATACCTAGATTGTACTGTAATAACTTTCCTCTCCTTTTTTTCTCCCACTAGGTGCAGTAGGGCAAGGGGTTATGTATAGCCTGCCAAATCCCACCCTAGCCTCTCCCCTCTTGTTCACTCTCTTCTCCACTTGTGCATCACTGGCCCTTTGGAGAGACCTTCAGGGAGGGGTGAAGTGATGACCCTACCAATTCTGCACTGGGGAGGGGGAGAAGGTTGGATCTTAAGGTCATTATCTGTCCCCCAGTTTTACCCAGTCATTTCTCAGGCAAACTACTAAAATAGCTGCATCCTCAGTAGGAGGTTATGCTGATTTAACTATCTCAGTTTCTTCAATGTTACACTTAAAGGAGGTCAAAAGCAGTATAGACAAGCCCAAGAAGTAAGAGCTTCAAAGTTTGGTTCTGTACTATTTTTTGTAGGGTTTTCCTTTGAAAATTTAAAAGGAAATTATCAGGGCTTGTTGAGACAATTATTATTCATGTTCATTATTTGTGCCAATTTGCTGGCCATATTCCTAATTAATTACTCCTTTAGGCACACATTTAGTTCCCACTAATTGCTAGTGCATGCTTTCAAGAACTGTACCCTACAGACTAGAGCTGTTTGTGGGCATTTTTGAAGGAGAGTAAGTAACCACTGTCACTCTAGTGTGCTTTGAAATGAATTCCCAAGGGTTTCAATCTGCTTTTTCTAATCTAGGCCAAGAGCAAACATTGTTCTTAGTGTAGTTTAGCCAGTGGACATTTATTTTTTCACCCTGTGACAGATAAGGGCAACTTCCCGCAATATTTCTGAGAGACCATATGGAATTAAGTGTATGAATGGTTTATGTATCACTGTGGGCCAGGGACTGTATGTACTCCACAGATGGTGGAAGTGAAAACAGTAGAGGATGATTAAGGCACATCACCCAGATTATAACACCTACAGAAAAGGCATCACCGCCTGGGGAGGTTTGTATATTCTGCTTCAAACTGGATTCTCCAGAGACCAACAGACAAAGAAAGAACTTTTGGATAAATAGCCTGTGCTTAAACCGAGTCGGGCCTTTGTTCTGGTTCCTGATCTGAAGACTGCTATGAACTTGTAACTACAGAGACTTCAGTTGTGGGGTATGGAGGGATGACACCTACCAGAGCCCTATGATGGAGTTGGGGGTCGGGTGATCTCTGGTAAGCTTTATAGCAAGCATGTAGGCTCTTTTATTGTTTTATATGCTTTCTCTGTAATGCTTTTACCTTAAGAATACATGTGGTTGCTTAAATGACAAGGGTGTTCTGTTCACTGTGGAATGATGGGAGATATAAGCGAATGAAAGGTCCCAAATGGGCAAACTCCTCATTGTTACAAGGGGGTAAGGTCAGGGCCACCTCACTGAGATGGGGATTTTCAAAGGCATAAAAGCCAGTTAAGTGCCCAACTCCCACTGAAAAGCCAATGGGAGTTGGGCACCAGATCCTCAATGGTATTTAGCACCTAACTCCCATAGGCATCCTAAACACCTTTGTGGGCCTGGGCCTTAACTCCTATATGCAGGGGCTCAGGGCCTGGCTATCTTCAAAAAGATCTCACAAAACTAAGTGATTGGGTAACAAAATGGCAAATGACATGTAATGTGGATAAATGTAAAGTAATGCACATTGGAAAAATAACCCCAGTAAAGCCTCCGTCTGTCTGTCCCACTTCCCTGTCCTAGGTGCTGAGAGGAGCAGGAACCTCAGCCACTGTTGAGGGCCTGGCATGTGGAGCAGGATGACTTACGAGGAGAGGCCGAGGGAATGGGGCTTATTTAGTCTGCAGAAGAGAAGAGTGAGGGGGGATTTGATAGCAGCCTTCAACTACCTGAAAGGGGTTTCCAAAGGGGATGGATCTAGACTGTTCTCAGTGGTTCCAGATGACAGAACAAGGAGTAATGGTCTCAAGTTGCAGTGGGGAGGTTTAGGTTGGATAGTAGGAAAAACTTTTTTACTAGGAGGGTGGTGAAGCACTGGAATGGGTTACCTAGGGAGGTGGTAGAATCTCCTTCCTTAGAGGTTTTTAAGGCCCAGCTTGATGAAGCCCTGACTGGGATGATTTAGTTGGGAATTGGTCCTGCTTTGAGCAGGGGGTTGGACTGGATGACCTCCCAAGGTCCCTTCCAACCCTGATATTCTATGATTCTATGAAAAGGTGCTGTGTGGTAAATTGTAATTGCTGCCAATACACTGATCATAGCCCCTTTCAGAGAAAGCCAAGCATAGGCCCTGGCCTTTTAGGCAGACTGGCTTGCTGGGGAGATCACAGTGTAAGGCAGGGAACTATGCAGCCTTAAAAAATCTAGTCACAAGGAAGAGAGATGCAGGTCTTCACCCAGGAGAGGTGATGTCTGGGGCCTGAAAACATTTGCATGGGAATAATATGGGTGCAGTTATTCTGTATTTGTGACAGACCTGAATGAATATTTTATAAATGAAGTGATATTAAAATACCAAGATTGGGCTACATGGAAATTACCCGTTTAAATAACCTTTTGATGGAGAATGGGTACCCCCTTGCATAGACTAAGGCTATGGCTACACTTAAACTTCAAAGCGCTGCCACGGCAGCGCTGCCGCGGCAGCGCTTTGAAGCGCTAAGTGTAGTCAAAGCGCCAGTGCTGGGAGAAAACTCTCCCAGCACTGTCCGTACTCCACCTCCCTGTGGGGAATAACGGACAGCGCTGGGAGCGCAGCTCCCAGCGCTGGGGCTTTGACTACACTGGCGCTTTGTAGCGCCGCAATTTGCAGCGCTGCAGAGGGTGTGTTTTCACACCCTGCTGCAGCGCTGCAAATTTGTAAGTGTAGCCAAGCCCTAAGAGTGGTTTGATCTTTTTTTAATTTTTTTTTAAATGAAACCTGCAGTTTCAAAGCAGGCGCAAAGTAGTATTAGCTACTGCATATGGGCAAGACTACTGTTTGCCTTTGCATGGTCAATCAGGGATAAAGAATGAGTAAATCACCCTGATGCAAGCTGCCCTTCTGTTTTGTCACTTATTCTTCCATCACATATATTTTTGTTCTGAAATAAACTTTTTTCCCAATGTTCCTTAGGACTCCTCTTAAGTCACTGCCTCGACCTCTATTCTCTTTCATTTGAATTTCTTCTTCATGCACAAAGCACATTTTCAAAATTGATCAGACACTTAGTTTGCATTCTTACTTCTGTAATATTTCAGGGACACTATGTATATCTGATTAATGGATTTTGTAATCAGTTATATTGAACCAGATACAATGCTAATAAGGAATTTGATGGGCCTTGTAGTGGGGTGGTCACCCCGCTCCTGTCCTGAAGGGCTTAAAACAGCCCTGGGAGAGGGCTGTGGAGGGGGAAAAAGCTAGGCTGATTGGGGGAAGCAGCCATAGCTGGGGCCACACCCCAATCAGGCCACAGTAGGCCCTATAAGAGGGCTGAGAGCCAGATGCTGCAATACAGAGACTCTGGGTTGCCTGGGAGCTGTGAAGGGTACTTGAGGTGGAGCAATGCTTGGGAAGGGCAGAGGGAGCTGGGGCGCTCCAGCCTAGCAAAGCTGCATGCCTAGTTAAGGGCCCACAAAAGGTACTGGGGCTGCAGAGGGGCAGCCCAGAGGTACGCAGAGGCAGCTGGTCCAACCCCCGCCTTGCTGATAATGAGTGGTTTACAGACTACCATCTGCCCCAGTGAGTGGGGGGTAAATGGAGACTGGTAGTAGCCACTGAGGCAAGGTGGGGATAGGGGGTACTGTGGTGGGCAGAGGGCACTGAGGTCTGGGAAGGACATGGGGACTGCAACAGGTGAGACACTGGCCTGCAGAAGGTGCTCTGGGCTGGCAGAGCTAATTCCTGAGATGACCAGCAGGAGGCACTGTGCCGGTGAGTCATCGCCCCACCACAGTCTGGATACAGGATTCTTTTTGGAGTTCTCTGAATTAGCCCATTCCCAAGTTTTCCAGGCACTCAGGGTGGTCTACTGGTAAAAACATGGGCTGAAAGTAGACAGCAGGGTCCTCTTTGTAGTAGTCTGTCTACAGCCTGTATACTTCTTTCTCCTTCTGGTGCTCTTGAAGGCCACCATGCTACACGGATGATGTGAGAGAGAAGGTGTGGTAGTAGAGAAGTCTGGAGTACAGGGGGTAATTGCAGGGGTGGTTCCAAGCTCTTCCTGGTGGGTGGTCAGACATGGGCCAGATAGAAAATTGAGAGGGCCTTACCCCCTCAGTGGCCCCTCTCTGTGGCCAGGTCAGGGGCTGGAAACTGGACCTGGGCAGTGTGGGGTGCTGACTACTCACAGCTGGTAAGAGCTGCCTAGGATGGGGAACCTGACTCAGGGGCTGGAAGAGCCCTCAGGAAGCAGCAACCACAAGGAGCAGGGTCGAGGAGCTTGGGCCAGATTGGTTCAGTCTGGACCACTGTGGGGAGCCCCAGATGCCCACCTGCCCTGGGTGATGCACTCTGGTGGGCGGGGCATAGGCCATGGGCTGCTCTCAGGCCTTCTGGCCCTGGGCACCCAGCCAGAAGCTGCCACTCTCTCTGCTCTGCCTTCAGAGCTGGGTGGCTGGAGAGTGGCAGCTGCTATGCATGGGCTAAGGCAAATTTGAGGGTGGCTGTAGCCACTGGAAGTCTCCGTGCCACCCCTGGGTAACTGATATGGCCAGCAGGAGGTGCTGCTCTGGTGAGTGAACTCACACCAAGAAAAGAGTTTTCATCTACTTGAGTGTAGCATATGAAACCCAGAACAATTCCAACTGTGGGCAGTCTGATTAATCCTACCTGTCTCAGGTCAGAATGGAACCACAGTCTAGTGTGTTTCACTACAAGGAATTATCCATCTGTTTTATTAATTGATAGGATTTGTGTTAATTTGTCCACTATACTGGAGCATGGGAAAAGAGAACCCTAGTACCATCATTGTTCTTTTCTCTCAGCTCTGCTTACTGAGATTTTAGATGTTTGAGGAATTGTGAACAAACCCCTGTGATACATGTATCGCTATAAGAGAAACAGCAAAGCTTTCAGCCACATTTAAACAAGGTTTGATTAGATCCTTGCTCATGATATTATTTTTGGATATTAACTACACCAATTTCCATCTTGTTTTATGTTTTTGGGGGGGTTAGGTAACTTAGAAAGTGGTAATGAGGCCAGTTACACTTGGATTCCACGGATTTGATACCTAAAACTCTATTTAGACTTTGGTTTGAAATCAAGTGTACTGATAATGGCTCATGACCATCTAGGCATCTTCTGCTCTACTCCGTGCTGATTAGGCCTCAACTGGAATATTGTGTCCAGTTCTGGGTGCCATATTTCAGGAAAGATGTGGACAAAGAGGAGAAAGTCCAGAGGAGAGTAAAAAAAATTGTTAAAGGTTTAGAAAACATGACCGATGAGGGAAGATTGGAAAAAAATTGGATTTAGTCTAGAGAAGAGATGACAGAGAGGGGACATAACAGTTTTCAAGTACATAAAAGGGTGTTACAAGGAAGAGGGAGAAAAATTGTTCTTAATTTCTTAATCTTTAATAGGACAAGAAGTAATGGGCTTAAATTGCAGCAAGGTTGGATATTAGGAAAATCTTCATAACTGGCAGGGTGGTTAACCACTGGAACAAATTGCCTAGGGAGGTTGTGGAATCTCCATCTTTGGAGGTTTTTAAGAACAGGTTAGACAAACACATGTCAGGAATGGTCTAGTTATTATGTATTCCTGATTGAGTGCAGGGAACTTGGCTAGATGACCTCTCAAGGTCCTACACCAGGGATCGGCAACATTTGGCATGCAGCTTGCACATCCCTCGGCCCGCACTGCTTCCTGCAGCCCCCATTGGCCTGGAGCAGCGAACCGCAGCCAGTGGGAGCTGCGATTGGCCGAACCTGCAGACGCGGCAGGTAAATAAACTGGCCCGGCCCACCAGGGTGCTTACCCTGGAGAGCTGCGTGCCAAAGGCTGCTGATCCCTGTCCTACACCTCTATGATTCTGTGCTGACTTTGTTAGCTGTCAGCACCTTTTTGTTGTCATTGACAATGAGGCATTAGTAACATTTTCTATGAGATCTTGCAAGTGTGGTGGAGAGTTCTTTTTAAAGATTCCAGACAGTAGTGTTGGACAATCACTCTACCTCCCTGATATCTCCACTAGCAAGGTGTTGTTTTTTTCTCCTTTGTCTTGTCCCCCCCTTGTGGGTACAGATAGTAACTGACCATCCATCCATTGATGGTTTCTTTTGCATTCCTTTTGCGGATGGCCAAGATGTTGTAACATTTTCTCTTTTAATCCAGACCTTCTAACAGTCATCTATGACATTGTTAGGTCTTGGCTAGATCATGAAGTTCTCTGTTTAGGTCTACTCTAGAATATTACCTGAGGTCAACTGCAAACGAATGCAGTGTCTGCCTTCTTAGTTGAGAAAACTATTAGGCGCACATCTGACCTCAAATCTCTTCACTGGCTGCTTCTTCTGGCCAAGATGTAATTTAAGGTGTTCATGACCATCTTTATGAACTTGAATGGTGCAGATCTGAGTGTTCACATTTCATATCCTGCGTGATGGATTAATTGGAATACTCTTGCTGTTAAACTCCACAGCAGTGGTGGCAGAGGACCCTGATCTATTGAAGCTCATTCCCTCGCAGAACATATTTGTATCAGGGGAAACTAAGGCAGGGAGCACCTACAGATCACACTTGGCCAGTGACAGTTCCTTTTTTACATTCTGCTAACTAAAGCCATGATCATGCAATCCCTTGTAAATGTGTTTACGTTTATGGACAAGAATAGTTCTATTGACTTCAGTGAGACTACTCATTTTTGCAAAGTTAAGCATATATAAAAGTTTTATAAAGTTCATCATATATATTGCAATATTGGGCATAAAAACATAATCCATTTTTAAATTTTGTTTAAATTCTGTTGGTTTGAGAGTTTCCACCCAAACAATATGATCATGTGAGATCTTAAATTCCCCTGGATTTCAGTGCCTTGCATAATTCAGCTGTTTGGCTCACTATAGATATGAATTCTTAGTACTGAGTTATAAGGCCTCTAATCCAGATGTGTATGATGGAAGTACTGATACAATATTTGCTCTTGCACCATGATTGTCACTGTATGTAAAGTAATGTCACTTTGAACTTTTGTAGTGCCTTCCATTCCAAGATATCATTGCATTTGATCAGTTTTTATTATGCCCATTTTACAGATGGTTAAATAGAAGAACAGATAAGTTAAGTGGCTGACCAAAGCTCACACAGGAAATTGGCAGCAGAGGCAAGACGAAACCCAGCTGTCCTGTGTTTCAGCTCCCTAATCTGAACACTAGGAAAAAACTCTTCACATACCGAAAATAATGGGTCAGTTATCTGTGTGCAAAGAAGTAAATAGACACTAAATAGGGCATTTTGTCCCAGAGAGATAAATTGTGTGTGGCAATTTTACAAAGCACTGATAACTAGAGCTTAACAAAGATTGAAATGTCTATCCATGAGCAAGTTTGATATCTTGGCATTTCTTTTCCAAGAAAGTCCAATTTTTTTCAGAAAAGGAAAAGTTCCAAAAATTTTCAATTAGAAAATGTTAAAACATTTCATTTTGGATAGGCATGACACTGAACCATGTCTGCCTGAAGTGCTGCGGTGCCTCATGGGTTTTGTAGTTTATGCTGCAGGCCCTATTCTCCTCTGTGGGCTGGGCTCCCTTGCTGGACTGTATGTCATGATGCACTGTGACTGTGAGACCTCCATGATGCACCCTGTTGGTACTGTGGTGCATTAAGAGGTGTAGTTGAGCCTGGCTTATAGATGATAATGACGGCATGAGACACCCAAACTACAACTCCCATGAGTCACTACAGCAGCTCAGTCAGGCAATGTCAAACCGTGTTGAAACAAAACATTTCAGTGAGGTGTGGCGTGACCTGATCTGAAACACACACATATGTATATGTATATGTATTTTGTATATGTATATGTATATTTTAACATTCTTGATAGAAAATCAAAAAGATTTAACAATCAAAATTTCCCTGCAGGAACTGTATGTGTGGAGGGGGGTGGAAACAACATTTTCTGTTTGAAAAAAACCTTTTGGTGGAACATTGCCAACTAGCTCTGCTTACAAGGAAACTTCTTGATTAAATCAAATACTTACCAAGCATGCTCCCTATGTCTGCCATAGCCATTAAGAAACTATTCCACTGGTGTAAAGAAGGTAGCTAGATGTGTCATATGCCATGTTCTGTTGTGTCATGTTCTTCATTAGTGTTACACCATTGGCTCCTGGGATGATTTGTCCTTATTACTAACAGGGTGGATTTTAATTCAAGTTCTGGAAAAGAATTTTGGATATTTCTTTAGTTGGTATTTATCCTAAATATTTTGTCCAATATAAAACCCGGAAAACATTTTTTCTGCAAAATGACTATATATCAAAATTCAGACACTGGCAAAGAAGGGTGCAGTACATTTATGACCTTGTGTGATTAGTGATCTCTGGATATAATCTTAAGGTATTTAATGGACTATAATTATCTGCAGTGTATAGTTACTGCCTTTCCTGAGATTGATTTAAAATTGCCTCAGGAGGCAAGTGCTCTTTAATTATCTGATAAGAGCTAAACTTAATACTGTGACTGGAAACTTTTTGGGAACACGGAATAAATATACTGCAGGACAAAACTTACTGTTGGCCAGCTTCAGAAATGAAATCTCTTCTCACAGGTTGGCTCTACAGTTACAGATAAAAGAAGAAAGAGAAAAGGGCTTACAGCTGTTCTCAAGATACCAGGCTAATTTAGCAAACATAGTAGAAGGGGAGCTTAGTTGGAGTCATGCCCTTTGCTATACATGTTCTTATATGTTCGCACAGGGAGGATGATGGCATGGGAAAGTAGCCTGGGAAATCCTCTTAGTCACTGCCCAAAAAGATTTACAATACAATAAACAAGCTGATTGGTAAAGGGGTTAAACAGAAGCATAGAATAATTCTCTTGAGCTGGGGAAAGGATTATTGAATGCACATTCTGTACCACCTCCAGGGGTGGTAGAAAGGAGTGGTCTCTACTTTTAATGTTCAGGTATTGTTTCTTTATCTGGCTGGTCCAATGCCATTTTTCGGACCCCATCAGACCCATCACCTTTAAGCATTTAATCTGCCCTACTCTAGAGTGTTTTAACGAAACCTGCTGTGTATGGCAAGTTTTAGCCAGAACTGAGAATGCAGCTGCTTTCAAACCTTCTTTGTAAATTAAACTTTGATTATGTTTTACACAATTTCAAAAATTGCCTCAGCCCCTATGACCTGTCACAGAAGTTTAAGATTGATTGAGGAATTTTTGCTGTCAGTGCTTGGAATTCATCTTTCCAGGTCAGGCAGTAGGACTCTTTCTGTAATGTATTTGTTACCATCTAGGCTTGGAGGTATTTGAGCACTTAAATGGGGCATTATTCCAAGGAATAGCAGATTGTATTTGTTCTTAAGAACATCAGGACACCTAGATACTATGAAGTTAGGGGCAATATAAATCTCTAAGTGGATGGATGGATGGCTTTCTAATTAAGCCACTAGTCTAGGAATCAGAAGACTAATGGAGATGGTTGAATTGTTAATGATTCAGAAAAGGTAAAATGTTCAAAATTTGTCTTCATCTTCATGTGATTCAAAAATATTAGCTTGCTTCTTTCCAAATGAAGTACCTTCTAATACTTAACATAATTAAAGAGGCTTTTAGGCAGTATCTTCTAGGAATAAAAGGTTTTTAAATCATCAGGCCTAGATAACTTGCACACAAGAGTCCCAAAGGAGTTGGCTGAGGAGAACTCTAGCACATTAATTGTTACTAAATCTTGGAATATCAGGGAAATTCCAGAAGATTGGAAGAGTGCTCATGTTGTACCAACATTGAAAAAAGGTAAGCCAGAAGACTCAGGTAATAAGAGCAAGTTGACATGACCTCATTCCCAGGCAAAATAATGGAAAAGCTGATATGGGATTCAATTAATAAAGAATTAATAGATGGGACTATGATGTAATTAATGCCAGTCCACATGGTTTTATGGCAGTAGATCCTCCAAAGCTGACCTCATTTGTTGAGGAGATTACAAGTTGGTTGATAAAGGTAACTGTATAGATGTAATTTACTTACATCATTTTAAGGTATTTGACTTAATACTGCATGACATTCTAATCTTATACAATTTCAATACAGCACATATTAAATGGATTGAGAACAGGCTAACAAACAGATCTCAAAGGTTTCATTACAGGGGAGTCATCATCAAATGGTTTTTTTTTCTAGTGGAGTTCTTTACTGGAGATCAGTATTATATCCAAGACTATTCAACACTTCTGTATAGAATTAAACATAAAATCACTGCTAATAAAATGTACGGATGGCATCAAAATTGCCAGAGTGGTAAATACTTGAGGACAAGGCAGTCACACAGATCTGGATCACTTGGTAATCCGGGTCCATTCAAACAAATACAGTCAAACATAAGGTCTTACATCTAGAAATAAGGAATGCCAACCTTGCCTTCGGCATGGGGGACTGTAGCCTGGAAAACAGTTACTCTGGAGAAAGGATATAGGAGTCAGTGGAAAAGCAACTCAACATGAGTTCCTAGGGTGATGCTATGGCAAACAGGGCCAACATGATCCTTGGATGTGTAAACACTGAAGTAGGGAGATTTTTTACCTCTGTATATGGTAATAGTGAAACCAGTATTGGAATACTGCCTACAATTGAGGGGTCAACATTTTTAAAAGGCTATTGAAAACTTAGAGTACAGTAAAGAGTCCCAGAAATGTTTTGAGGGCTGAAGAAAAAATGCCTAACAGTAAAAGACTAAGCACTCTAAAAAAACCACCTCCACGAGGGGCATAGCTACCAGTGCTGGGAGCATGGCTCCCAGTGCTGGTGCACTGTCTACACTGGCACTTTACAGCATTGAAACTTGCTGCACTCAGGGCGAGAAAGTTGCAGCACTGTAAATTGCCAGTGTAGACCAGCCCTTAGAGCTCCCATCTGTTGGGAGAAAATGTCCTTTTAAAATTTCTGGAGCCACCAAATCCATCTCACCAGAGGAGATGGTGCAGGAAAACCCAGTGAATAGAATCTTGGAGATCTCATTACACCCTAGTCCCTTCCCAGGGTAGGTGGTGAACTGGCTCAGTAGGTGGAAGAGTGGTTACATGTACTTTATCCTGCATTAAATGTACAGACTGACACAATAAACTGCATGAAGTTACTTTGGCTTGGAAAGCTTAGATTTTATCAGTAAGCATCAATTTCACTGTACACACAAACCAATGAAGAAAATGTTTCCATTGATAATCTGAGTTTTCAGATAGGCAAAGTAATAAAAATGCTGCTTGAGAACTTATTAGATTTTGATTTAAGGATATTTGCTTTGTATATTTTGACATGTGATGTTGACAATTTGTGTTTTAATGGTTATAAAGCTTAACTTTTTGAATCTCAATGTCTCTCATTAAATAACTGGTGTCTGATTCCATCATAAATTCCTGCAACTGTGAAAATTCAAATTGATAAAAATAGAAGAAAAGTGCTTAAAATAAACATCTGTTTCAATCTGTTTGAATTAGATTTTTGTATATAATTTCATAAAGCCTAAGTATACGAAGAAGAGTTGCCAGAGCTGGCTGTAGCTAACTTACTAGATAGGATGAAGGCAAATGCCACTTTCTCTTTCTGTTCATAAACAGTAGTGGATCATGAGGCAGCTATTTAAGGAATTTAACATTTTTAGACTCTACACAAAAGATTAGTGTCCTCCAGAAATCTCTCCACTTATAGGAACATCCTACATTCTTGTGTGTGGTAAATAAAATTACTTCTTTCAATCAGGTACATTAGCTCCCCTGCTATGGCTGACTCTCTGAGCAATGCACTTGGGATGTATCTACACTGCAGCGTAAGCCCAGGGTTTAAACTCAGGCTCAAGCCTAACACTTGTTCCGTCTACACAAATTAGACTGTCCGAGGACCTTACGGGGGAGGAAGGGATAAAGGGTATGAGCTTGACTCAAGCCGGGACGCAAGGTTCAAGTGCTATTGCTTTGCAGGGTAGATTCATGCCCTGGGAATCCATCAAAGTATTCCACAATCTCACAGACTGACTTTGTTTGTCCTCAACCGGTCAAGTCTGGTGGACAGTCAAGTTTTCCAGTACTGCACTATGAACAAAGGACTAGAGTGGTCACCTTTTGGGATGGCACAAGGAAGTCTGGGATGTGGGTGGTTGGACTCAGGTCCACATAATGCAGTATGGAGGCTGGAGCCCCAAGGATCAACAATGCCTAACTTAGGATCACAAAAGAATGTAAACACTCAGTCTGTAGGTTAACAAACCCAAGGTCTGCTAACTTGAGTTCTCTTAACCCTGAGCTTACATTGGGGTATGTCTATATTGCAATAAAATACCCTTGGCTGGCCTAAGTCAATTGAGTAGAACAGGGATTACAAATTTGCAATGTAGACGTTCAGGCTTGGGCATTTTCTTATAAAACGTGAACAAAGTTAAAATTAGGAGCTTTGCACAACATTGAAGAATGAGTGCTGTGGAAAGGTTTGGCACCAATGATTGGATTCTAGCACCCTTACTTGTGCTGAACAACACCCTACTCCAGAAGTAGCCCCAGTGATGTCAATGAAGTAAGGTGCTAATCAATGTGAGCAAGGGATAATATTGTGATTTAGATCTTCCTTAGTTTTTTGGCACCATTATGACTGGGTTCAAGGTAAATTTGAACTGGGGTGGTTCATTTTTCTGATATTTCTTTAGGAACAATATGAATGAGTAAATTTTATTCTGTTCATAGATTCCCCTGAACTCATGTAGGAGCAGTGTCTGTACCTGTACTATTATGGCATGTTATCTTTTTCAATATCTCAGATTATACATGGTTGGGTCTAGACAGTACTTGAATGTAAGTGGATGGTCAGTTTGGCAGATGGACAGTGATTTGTACTACTTCTTGGTGGTTACCATCTTGTGTTTCAGAACCAAAGTTTTCATTAAATAACAATCATAATTAGAGCTGTGTGGACAAAGGTAATTCCACTTCATGGAAAATTTAGATATTTTGAAGTTTAGTTTCTTTCCAAAATACTAAAATCAAAAACTTCATAAGCCCCTGTGAAAGGAAAAGCCCAGGAGTCCCAGCTAAGGGGCAGTCTGCCCAGCTGGCTGCTCCTGACCAATAGACCTGGAAGCATGGATTGCCAAGGAGCAGGTGTGCTGGCAGGAAACCAGATAGGCTTCCAGCAGAAACCTGCCTAGTAGGCAGGTTTTGAAAGCTGCCTGGCAGGTGAAATACTGCCCGATTTCCAGAGGAACTCAGCCAAAATCAAACCACCTCCGTGAAACACTTTGTCGAAATCAAACTGGTGAATTCTGGCAAAAAAAGTGTTTCATCAGAATGTTTCCAACCAACTCATTATGAAGCTCTGAAGAGTTCTCCTGGAAGTCATCTCATCTAGATGTCATAAGCAGGCAGACCTTTTGTGGGCAGAGTTGGGTTTGCAGGTAGACCGTAGGAAAGTGCCACTACTTTCTTTAGATTGATTCCTGGTTGGGAGATCTCCAGGTGCTGCAGGAAATGGTTTTAGTGATTGTTCCTTGAGTCACTATTGAACCAAGGGTCTAGCATGGTGTAATGAGGCACTGGGATGTTGAAGGTGCTATTTTTTTAGATGATAATTAAAACCGGTCCCTTGTGGCAATTAAAATATCTTCTTTGTTTGCATTAGATACTGCGTGTGATTTCAGAGGCAGATGTACACATGAATCTGAACACAAAAATTGGTGTTAAAATGTGAAACTGCATTGATGTTTCTAACAAAAGTTTGTGGTGGTGGCTCTGGTATCCTGTGCTAGGAAAGCTTGAGTTAAAGTGCCCTAGGGAGCTTCATCTTACATCAGTGAGCACACAAAGTGAGCAGAGAATTTATGCTGTTGTGTGCATCCTCATAACATATGCAAGAGCCATTCTATAGGCCCTTTGTCCTTAAAGAGCTGCCCAACCTATATATACCTCTGCTGCTGCTCTGAATACTTATCCTCTGGCCATCAATCACTGTGGTAAGTACCACAACTGCTTGCATGTGCACTGATGAGTTGCTCAGTGTGTGGCCATGTTTTGGTACTGCAGCATGTTTATCCACCCCACATTTCTGGGAATTTGCTTCCCCCACCCACCCACCCTCTTTGAATTGCTCCCTCACTCCCTTACTGATGAGCTGCATGTTTAGATGCTCCATCAAATACATTCCCTCTCCTGTTTTCTTAACTGACCAGTAGTGAGTTGTTGCTCCACTCATGACTTGATCAGATTTTTTGCTGCTTCACTGGATCATGTGTGAACAATATCTTGTTTCTCTTTTATTTTTTGTTTTTTAAACTATAAAGCAGTGCATCTCACATCTTGCATTGTATGCTTCCTAATGAGCAACTATATGTACTGTCCTGAAGCCTTACAATTCCACCTGTATTGCACAGGATTTTCTTCCCTGCAGGGTGATTTCCACTGAACAATATTGGGTTCCTGTTCATTTTTTTAAAAAAGGGAAAAAGTAATTGGCACTTTAAAATTCTAGATTTCTTGTTTCTGGCCCTCTTTCACTGCATTTTTTTTTCATGCAGCACAAATCCTTTCATGCAAATCGCCCCCCCACCAAACACACAAAAAAGGGAGTTAACTGGGGGGACACTCTGCATAATGGCATTCCTTGGAGTTTTAGAAAAGGCTTAACAGGATCATTCCAGCAGCCAACTGCTCTATATCTTTCTAAGCCCTGATGTACCACCAACCAATCCAATGAGATTTCCTATTGTAAACATATGCTGCATTTGAAACATATCCTGTGCACACCAACAACTGTGGAGTAATTAACGAGGACTGTTTAGTCAAATGTGAAGCTTACTCAGTCTGAAAACATGTCTTCATGCTGACCCAATCGATCCAGATCCCCAGAGTCACATACTGAAATTAGTGGAGCTACCCTGATTTACACCAGCTGAGGACTTGGCCCCTGGAGTCTGTAAAAATGTGGCCGGGAATTTTGTGCAAACATTTCTCATAAACATTTCTTGTGCTTCCTGCTTCTGTTTGAAGTAGAGAACACAGTGGGCACAACCTTTTCACAGTATTTCAGTACTTCCAGTTCCACCAAAGGAATGTGAAGATTAAATTTAATGGGGGGGGGGGAGGTGGGAATAGCAAAACTTTTGAGAGCCTCCCCAAGGGGTTGGATTTGGTTGTGGCTATAGCCGTAGATTTGTAATTTGTGGGCGTTTGTGTCGTTTCTAAAATGAGTATCCAACTTCTGTTAATGCCTTCTATTCAGGCGCCCTCACTTTATTATATCTCTATGTTCTGGCACAGAACATTTTTTTTATATTGGCTTAAACACATTAAAAATTAGGATTATATCCATATTATCAGTGGGGAAACTTTTATGATTACATGACAAGATGCCAGAAAAAACAATCTGGAACCTATGAAAATCAGCATCATGTGCTGAGGAAAATCAATAAGCAATTTGCCAAGAGAATCCCAAAGAGAATATCCAGGTTTGGAGTTTTGGAATAATTTTGCCCATCAATTCTTAAAAGATCCAAACATCATAATGCAAGAACAGGGTCTGATCCTGCTGCTATTAAGTACAATGAGAGCGGGATAGTGCTCCAAGCTAGCAGCTATGGGATTTAGAAGGTACACTCTGCTGCTTAATGAAACTGCTTAATTAGAAAACTTTGTCACAGCCCATACATGGCTTCAAGGCAGTGCTGCCAAACAGACTGAGTAATTCTTTTCAACCATTAAATCTGATTGATATTCTTAGCTTTGAACAGACAGAAACCAGGAGAGCACTGCTAATTAGTTATATGAAATTTCAGTCATTCAGTGTGTAGGGGGTTGTGTGCACCTTTTTCGTTGTCTTTCAAACCATTTGCAATATGAGGCTGGCTAATTTCAGGTTAGCAGTCATGCTACCCTGTGCCTCCGTTTCACCATCTGCACAATGAGGACAACACTGACCTCCTTTGCAAATGGCTTTGATATCTACTGATGATAATACTAAGCTCTTGTACATCATGCATCAATAACCCATTTCTACAGCATTAAGCTAAATAGATATGCACCACCTTTTAACTGAAATGCAGACTTGCACTAGTTTAACTAAACCAGTTTAACTACACACATTCAGTTAAACTTGTGCAATTTATAATATAGACAAGCCCTGAGTTTTCACTCAAAGCTCTTAATTGGACTGTACCTCACAATTAGAATTTTCTCTCGGCACTCAGTCCAGAGTTGCCCAAAACTTTGAACTTAGCTGGCCTCGGGTTTTAGTTTCATTACTGATGTTTTGACTTTTGTGAAGTACAAAATAAGTCTGTATTGCTAATAAAGTCAACTGTACATAGTGGAAGTATTTGTGTGTGGGGGGGAGGGGAAATAAATAAAGATCTTAACTTTTTTAAAATATTTTTTGAGGAGTTAAGCATGCTGTTCAGTGGATTGGAGCTTTTCAACTTGATTGGCTAGAAATAAAACCTTTCATCTTTTTTATACCTTTTTTTGGGCTAGATTATAAATCCCTTACTTGCATTGGTGAACAGCTACTCACACAAATAATCCCACTGAAGTCAGCTACTCACTAACTGGACCTTTGTGAAGAGAAAAGAAATTGTAGTTATCAGACAATCTATGGATTTCCATTTTGGCCTCTTAAAAACATTAAAGTTGTCAACATTCAGTAGAATTTAAATTTTCACCTCTTTCCTTGGGGAGAGAGTTCTTGGGGTGGAGGAAGCATTAAGTAGTGCTTTCAGGGCCAGCGTCCCTAGGGTCGGCTCCTGGTCTCTGTTGAAATCAGTGGTAAAACTCTCTGATTTCAAAGTGATCAGGATATGACCCTTAATGTAAGAGCTGGCCAAAACACGGGATTTCTATTCCTTGGGATATTCCAATATTTTGACATGTTTTCATCTTGAAAAATGAAAATATCTATCTTTTTTCATGGAAAGGAAAAATGTCAGTGTGGAAATATCAGAATGTTTTGTTTTCTGACACTTTGAATCAAAATGAAACACTCTAATGTTATCAAATAAACAGAGCACTTTTGAAAATCTGGCACCATTTGTTTTATTTTTACAAATTGAACTGCCTCTGACTGAGCTCCCATGGTGGGGAGTTGTAGTTTGCGTGCCTCATGTCCATTTTTTCCTCTTGCTCCTTTACCAGACTACATTTCCCAGGATTTACTATGGCAATGGGACTCCCATGATGCATGGAGGTGGTTCAGCCAGAGAGGAGACCATGATGTATTGTGGGAACTATAATCCAGCCAAGGTTCTAGCCCATAAAAGAAAATGGGGGCCCAAGGTACAACTCTGAGGCACACCAGCAGCTCACGGAAAAGCATATTAATATCAGACTGACCCAAAATGAAATATTTCAACTCAAGTGAACTCAACTTGAAATGAAACATTTCATTTTGATTTTTCCTGATGGTTGTGAAGGCTAGGACTATAACAGCATTTAAAAGAGAACTGGATAAATTCATGGAGCTTAGGTCCATTAATGGCTATTAGCCACAATGGGTAAGGAATGGTGTCCCTAGACTCTGTTTGTCAGAGGGTGGAGATGGATGGCAGGAGAGAGATCACTTGATCATTACCTGTTAGGTTCACTCCCACTGGGGCACCTGGCATTGGTCACTGTCGGTAGACAGGATACTGGGCTAGATGGACCTTTGGTCTGACCCAGTACTGCCGTTCTTATGTTCTTATGTAAAACTAAAATTATTATATTTTAGCAAAATCATAAACTGCATTTTACAACAGAAAAAATGGACCGAAAATGCCCAACCAGCTCTACTTAACGTTGAACAGACTGTCCAACTAGTCAAAATGGAACCATTTAAAAATACATTTAGAGGAGCCCTATCATAAGTTTAATGCCATCCCTAGAGATTTCTTAAAATCAGACCTATGGAAGTAGATTTTCAGAAGAGTTCATCCACTTTTTTTTTAAGTGTTCAGCATCTGAAACTGGGGCCAGATTTTCAAAAGTGGTCTAAACCCATCAGCTCACGTTATGTCACTTACAGCCAGGTTTTCTAAGGAGCTCCTCACCTAGTATGCTGAGATCTTTTTGAAAATCTGGCACTATTTGTGGAAAAACAGCTCTGCATAATTTACTTACAAATTATCATATCCACTGTTTTTTTTTTTTTTCCAAAGCATCTTGCATCATTATGGATTCCTGGCTTACCAGCCAGACATTTTAGACTGTGATGGCTCTGTTTGTGGGAATCTTTGTCTGTGGTAATTCTCAGACATCAATGTCCAGAAAATGGGTTATGAATAATGCTGCCTTTTGTTAATGGTAACAGTCTCAGACTCTGATAGTTTATCAGATAACATAGGCTATGCATTTTAAGTGCACAATGAGCTACATTTTTCAATGCATTGATGGCATCAATGCATCTGCATGGAGATTAAGCCGCAATACTCCCATGACAGGCAACAAGAAAGGCATGAGTAACCTTCTAGATAATACATGGAAAATAATAAAGCTGTCTAAATCTGAACTGTTGTTGATACTACTGTATTTTGCATAGACAAGTATGTGATAATCCTTCAAAAAACATTTGCAGATTCGTTTTATGGTTAGATTGTGCCTTTAGGCACAGCCCTGAGCTAGAGGTGGTGGCTAAACAGCACCATTCCAAAAGTTGCTCCAGGAAGCCGCGTGTTTCAGACAAATCTCTGGGTCACAATTCCTCCTTGCTTCCATATTGCTCTCTGGAAAAGGTGTAGTAACTTGCTGTTGGCACCTGGCCTATACCAGTAGAAAATTATGACATCTCCCCCTTTCCAGTGCATTGGGAGGTAGAGCAAAGTCTCAATCCATTCCCTGTCCTTTTCATCCACCTACTCTGAGGGTGGGCAGCAGACTTGCTATATCCTCTTATTTCTATAGGCCTGGACCCAAGCTCTTGATACACTGACAGGGTTGGCATGGGTGGCAATGGTGGCTTATGTCCTAACCCCTTTGCAGTAATTCATGATTCAAATCTAAATCTCGTCTTTGGTGAAATAAACTAGGTTTCTTCCCTATACATGTTAAGCACTGAAGGGGTTTTTGGAGAAGACCTTGCAGTTGAAATCCACACGCCAAGCTTACTCCATTTTGTCAGCCAAATGACCTGGATGGAGTTGTGTACACATTCACAGTAGCCTAAGAAGTTAAACGTTTGCTGTTGGCAAGATCTTGGGTTTTACAATAAGACCCACATATTCTAGTTTGAGACTTATATTAAAAAAAGAACCCCCTAATCTTTTAATCTACTGTTTCATACCCAAATGCTAATGTTGAGTACTACAATGTTGGAGTTTGTTCAGAATCAGAAAACAGACACCATTTGCTGATACAGAACTCTTAGGTACTGAAATAGAAAGGGGGGTGTGGCATGCATTTTGGATAAACAAGGTCCTGCATTGCAAATGATGCACAATAGGAGTTATAATCCACTTTCAGAAAACAGAGGGTTGGATAAGAAAATAATAAACTACATTATTTTGTATATGAAAATTGCTGTATGTAATTTCGGATGCACTTGGATAATCAGCAAATGTATGCTCGGAGGGGAAAAAAACTTTGCTGAATTTTTTGAGGGCAATGAACTGCTTTAGGACACCAGTATTATTGGCTGTAATATGAGTTCTGTTATCTGCTCCTTATTTAATAAAAAAACCCACAATTATTTAAGAGGATAAGAAATGTTTGTTTTTCTGCTGCCATTCACAAGTACAGTCTTTCACGACACACATCTGCTCACGACTTTATAGTGCAGAGAATTCTGATTTTTCTAATGTTGTAAAGCATTTCTGAAAGTACCACACCACCTTGTGGAAATATCTATCGGGACCTCGTGTATCATATTGATGAATATGAATGCCATGTAATACAAAACATACCTTCCTCTAATAGATTCTACTTAACATGTTAAACTGGGTTGTGTGTTGCCTTGCTTATCCCTTTCCTAGCACCTACAAACTCCTTGATTGCTACATCCTCCCTAACAAGAGACATGGGCTTGTAGAGGTGGAGACTGGATTTGTTATAGCTCAGCACAAGTTTGCTCTCCAAACTGGAAATGGGAAAATGGCTGCAGTGTATCTGTCTTTATATCTGAATTAATTTTACCCACAGACCATCAGAACTGCTTTGGGGCCCTGGTCCAGCAACATGCTTACATTTGTGCTTAATTTAAATCATGCCAGTGGTCTCACTGAAGTCAATGTGAACACTCACCTGCTTAAAATCAGGTAGGTGCTTAAGGGATGCTGAATTGGAGCCTTAATTCTGATGTGTGATAGAATGGAGTATTAGGGAATGTTAATGCATTTACCTGCATAATGTACAAGTATGCCACTCTAATTCCCCACCCATGCCTATGCGCAGACACAAACTGCATGGTTATTTCTCTTTTTAATGTGATGACAATGCCATCTTACAGCACTAAAAAAAAAAACAAATGAAAAAGGCAATGAAAGCTATATAGCACTAATTGTATTAACAATGTGTGCCAGAATATCTTCTTTGCACCTTCCTCTTGGTGAGGGAATGTTGATCTCTTTTTTTAAAAAATTTTTTTAGCTTGTTACTTTGAGTAGGATCCAGTAGTTTGCTGAATAAAAAGTATCCTGATTTGTATAACACCTGTCACTAGTTTACAGCACACAGAGACTGTTTTAATAAAACATTTTTGCAGGGAGTAAAGGAGCTGTATTTCAAAGCCCAGTGTGGAAAGCAGGCATTTCAGTTCCCAGTTGCATTCTGTCTGTCACCACTTAGCATGTGGTGGCACTGAATCAATAATTGCAGTTTCTTGCCATGGATAAATTGTGTCTGCCAGCAGTTAGGAACTTACATAGAGTACATTCTGTTCAGTCCTTTCCCACCACTTTGCATGATTGTTAACTTTCTTTTCTCCTCATTTTATGAGTAAAGCCATCTGCTTGTCATTGCTATGAACACCTTGCCTAATTGAATTATTCCTCCAAGATATTTTGGTAGATATGTATGTACTTACTGGTTCCCCATCACCACAGCATTTATGTACCTGAGAATTATTAATGCATTTCCCTTTGAGGTAGGGAACTATTTCCTCAGACTTCATATATGGGGATATGAAGCACATAGTGCATGATTCAAAGCCCCATGAGGCCAATAAGAGGCAGCAATGGGTGACCTTTTAAGTGTTTTCTCACAAGAAAATGCCTGATTTTTTTTCTCCCTGCCAAACATATGGACAGAGTTTGATACATGGGTACTGACAGGCATGGGGATAGTCCTGTTTTCAGTAGACAGGGCTTGAACAATCCTGTGAGGTGGACATTTTTAAAGGCCTAAGTCCCATTTTCAGAAGTGACATTGGTGTTTAAGTCTCATAAAGCTCCTTAGTCATCTAAGTCACCTGGGGCCAAACTTGTAAAGGTATTTAGGAGCCTAAAGATGCAGATAGGCAGCTGGGGGGGGGAGGGATTTTCAAAAGTCTCTAGGTGCCTAACTCTCAGTCAAATCAATGAGATTTAGGTGTTTAGACACTTTTGAAAATCTCCCTAGATGCCTATCTGCATCTTTAGTACTCCTCAGTACCTTCACAAATGTGGCTTGAGGCCTTAAACTACTGCACAGATCAGTGACTAATTACCTCTTAAAAATTTGGGCTTTAGTGCCTTTATTTTCCACTCGAGTTAATGGGAGTACTGATACCTCAGCTCCCCATCAGATTGTGCCTACATGTAATAGCTCTTCCTTCATTTAGTGTGACAGCTGCTAGAGTGAGGAGTAAAATCAGGTTTTCCAATAGCTCCTGAAGAAAATATTACTATATATGTTGTACTCTGAAAATAAATATATACAATAATGATACTGTAGGATTGTGCTTCTGGAAGACTAGAATTTGGTTTATATAGCACCATTGCGATTCATTGGACCAAAGTGTGCTGTCAGTGAGGTTGATCTGCAATGTTTGCACAGGTCCCAAGGGTACATCTACACTCTAAAAACAAAAACCATGGCAGTGAGTCTGAGCCCAGGTCAACTGAGTTAAGCTTGCACTAGGGGGCTAAAAATAGCAGTGTAGACATTCGGGTTCAGGCTGGAGCCTGGGCTCTGAGACCCTCTTCCTCCCCCTTTCCCCGCAGGGTTTCAGAGCTCTTGCTCTAGGCTGAGCCCAAACATTTACACTGCTATCTTTAGCCCCATAACATGAGCCTTAGTCAGCTGACCCAGGCTGTAAGACTTGCTACTTTTTTTGTCCTGTGTAGATGCCCTAAATGTGCATCTCTTGCAGATTTCTTACGAACTTTAAGCCTGCTTCTGATAGTCATTACACGTCCTAGTAAAGGAAGTTACAGGAGCAACATTTGTTTAACATGAGAGGGACAGGCTAATTCAAATAGTCCACAGATCTTTGGAAAATCCCTAAAATGAGGGCTCTTATCTGAATCCAAAGGCACTCTCCCTACCTTGGACCACACGTACATCTGTGCTGCCTTTACAAATGTTTCCATGACATTTACTGTGGTGAGTAGATGGCAATACAGTTGAGATCAGTACATTTCTGTGTTTGTATGGTACCTAGCACAATATATAAGTAGAGAGACTAGGTACTAATAATAGTCCCAACTTTTTTGATCTTCAAATGAAGTCTTTCACTTTGAGTTTGGGGCAAAGGTTCAGCTGAGCATTATTTTATTCACACACATTTTGCCTATGCTATCTAAGAATTCTTTCCTTTTGAATGATTTCCCATGAGCCTAGGACTGACCCAAAGTCCACTGAACTCTCTAGATGTCTTTCCATTGATTTCAGTGGGATTTGGATCAAATAATATCTAATAATCCCAAATATTCCCCTATTTCAATTTGTGTTTGTTTTGCATGATCTCTTATTGCCCTTTGGAGCCATTTATGAGACTGACACTGAGATTTTGTACAGAATTCCCACCATCCAGGAAGTGAGGTACCATGAGAAGATCAGAATTCATATTATTTCAACTCCACAGCTAGCTCCCTAAGCCAGTTACATTGCTTTTAAAAATACATGCATAAATACAAAGAGCCCCCTCCCTGCATGCCCTAATTTGTTATATTTGCTACAAATCTGGGGACATTATATGAACAATATTCTGCATACAAATACAATATTCCTTCTCAACAGTGTTTGCACTGAAAGATATGCACATGATTTTAAGTTGCTCGTCTGTGATCCTATTTCAAGCTTCAGCCTTGCAGTTTCTCCACCAGGCACATTCCTAACTCATCACTGAGTGAGCCAGCAGCTGTGTTCTAGTAACTAATAACTAATAAAGCTAAACATTTTACATAATACATTAGACAAGCTAATGTGCCCAGTGATGAAAAATGGAATACATTAACATCCAACTTTCAAAATGACCTTTTATTCTGTCACCAGCTGCCTATCAGCCCTACAGCATAGTCTATAACATACTTGAAAATATATCTTACAGGCATGTCATATCCTGGAAACATCACAGCTAAGCAGAGAATAAAAACAACATTTGAAGTCAGAATAACATGCTGAGGCAGAAGTCTTGCCAATAACCATCCCTATAAAGTGCACAAGACCTTCATTTTAATTCAACATTAAACTAAAGTGTTGGTGTTTTTCATCATTAACACGACAATAGCGGTTTGCATGACTTTCTACATTGGTCTTCGAAATCTTGCTATAACATTCAGCTTTTTTGAATGGTCGGTAGGGATGGGTAACACCCTCCCCCATACATGCACACACACAAACACACACAAAAAAGAAGACCGCTTCTCGCCTTGATCCTGGACTACTGGTATTTCCTGTAGAACCAAACCAAACTTTGATAGTCTACAATGTTTGGCTAAACTCTTCCACCCCGCCCCATCATCATTTCCCATTGTAATGACTCTGAACTAGTAGCTACAGTGTTGGAATGGTAGTGGATGTATTACATGCTATAAGAGCAGCGGTGCTTCTAAAGATTCCAGCTAGTCAAGAAACCAGATGTACCAGGAATCTTGTGAGGGAATCTGTTCTTGTGATATTTCCAATTTGGTTCTGAGGTTTCAGCAGATTTGGCTAGTCTGAACATACTTCAGAAAAGTATTTCAATTCCTGGGGTCACTTCAAATGAGAATCTCTGTGAGTAACATTTTCAAGTGCCATTTGTCTGTTACTACTTTCAAGTCACAATCATGCTTATTAGACATGTATTCAACTTAAGTCAAATCTACGTATTCATTAAAATAACCCTTATAGTGTTAATGGAAATAAAACCACATGTTTAACTACAAGGGAAAATAAGAGAGCAAATTCAAGCACAAGAAAAGATGGTCTGCTGGAAATTTATTGGACTGAGACTTGGGATATCCAGGTTTTATTCTCGGCTTTGCTACTAACTCCTTTTGTGATTTAGGGCAAGTCACTTAATCTCGCTGTGTTTTGTTCTGCATCTGTGAAATGAAGATCATGATTATTCCTTTCTTCCTATCTTCTGTCTGTTTTGCCTATTTTAAATTGTGCAGTGAATGTCTGCGCAAGGTGCCCACCATCCTGGAGGCAGAGTATATCTCCCTGCATGTCATCCATGAATCTCCAGTAGCTTTTACAGAGGAGCGGCACAAAGTTCTGTCTGAGACAGGTCTCCTGCCTTGTGACAGCACAATTAACAGTTTTGACTAAATGAACAATTGATATGTCTGACCATCATGAACTGCTTCTGCACACTCTACTCAAATATTTAGTTCTCAGATGTAGAGGGTGCTATTCACAAAGAAATCGTGCTCTTCCATTTCCTGAGACAGACACTTGCAATAATAAATGATGACTCTCAGAATTCCTTTGAGAACTGCAAGCATAATTCTGAACAGAGGCACGCCCAGGATTTTCAAAACTGAGTCTTATTATTGTGATGTTATTACTTCTAACTGGGGAACTTTAGAAGGTCTGTAGGTTTGGATGAGCAAACAAATTTTGCCTGCTCCTCCGAAGCATATCTGAATTGTTCAAATCCCTTGCATCTATACAACTGGACTGAAAAATCTCATCAGAACATCTTTCTCATAACATTTTGGTAATGTGAATTTCTGGTTATCAGACAGATCTTGTGGTAGTTATAATGCTTGTATTATTAAAACTGAAAGAATTTTAAAATTGTAATTTATTTTTCATGGTCTATGCTGTGTGTTTATTTTTAGTCACGAAAAAGGACTATGAAGCTTGATTTATGTTTCTAGTCAGTTTGACTTTCTAATCACTATAATAAAACTACAATTTTAGAGCTTCAAATACACCAAAGAAATCTTTAGCTTCAAACAGAGCATTTTCCATTAGATGAATGTGTCTTTAATCAAATAAATATTTTCATTATTCTTAGTTCCTTACAATATTTTAACACAAAACCTCCATGAATATGACCCAAAGAATGAATCTACTGAAAATCATTAATGTCAAACCATAGAGACCTGAGATTCCACTAGCCAATTCACAAGGTGAAGAACAGAGGCTGCATGGAGAAACTCACTTATTCAGACTTTGTTAGTGAAAGGGATATAAACCAAATAGGCTCCAATGGGAATGCACTTCTGTGATGTCTGGGACAATATTTGTTACTGATTTAGACACACATTACTACTAATGCCTGCATTGGACCATTGTGCTTCATCCGGATTTAAACGCTTGCTTTTCTTTATTCCCTTCTATGTTTTTATCTTTGGGTTTTTAACTCTGGTGTTGTTTTTGATCGTACATTTCCCCTCTTATTTGGTTTATGATTAGCTAGCAGTGTGTGGTTGTTTCATAATACATAAATCTGAGCTTTATTTAAATGTTGCTGGTTTCTGAGAGAGAGAGAGAAATAAGTGATAATCTCCCAAATATTATTACTCTTAAACATATATAATCACCCTCATTTTCAAAAGATGCACCCACAAAAATGCAAGAGCATATTAAGCATATATGTAGACTTTTAGTCTTGAAATTGGAAGGAATTTTAAGAGGCTATTATGAGATTTCCAGTACTACTTGTTTCCAGCAGAGTTGTGTGACTACTATGAAATTAGATCTATGGTGTTTTTATATGCACTCTTCCAGTCCCTGCCAAAATCAGGATGTTAAAGAAGGCAGCAAATATTCAGGAGTGAGGGAGGTCCATCACAAAAATGTTCTTGAACCTCATAGAAGATTAAAGATTCTGAATTGGATTAAGGATTTGAGTCAAATTTCCACTAAAAAGCCTTTAGCTAGTAGCAGGGAAAGTGCACTTTCATGAAATCCTGGTCCCAATGTTTTGTTCAGTTAGCACTGGCTACCATAGCAGTGGGTGGCATGCTTGCTTCACATTTCAGTTTACTTTTTCAGGTTATCTCCTATGTACTTAAGAATAAACAGGATGGTAGTGGATGGATTTAAGGATATATATAGCTTCAATTAATGATACCAAATAGCAGCACTTTAAACTTTACCAGCTATAAATTCAGTTTGCAATAATCCTAACACAACTTGTTGACAATACATTTTTTCTTTACAAAGCGTGTGTGATCAGTGCTGTCATATAATAATGAATAAAATGACATAATACCCTGCACTTATAGAGCCACATCCATTTGAGGATCTGAGTGTTTACAAACATTTGGATGGATTCAATCCAGTGCAGAGCCTATGTTGCTCATAAGCCCTGTTTTGAGGATCGCCAGCTGCCTACCAGTCATGAAGTTCATGACTCCTAAAATTTCAATGAGAGTTTGCCTGAGCAAGGACTTGCTATTGGACTTAAGTGGGAACTGGGAAGTGGGCTCAGAGCTGAAATTGCCAAGCCATTATAAGTACTTTAAATGTGTCAATCAATTTTAGTGTGAGAGCAGCGCTCACACAATATTTCCATTTAAGTAGTTTTCATGCTGAAAACTGTCACGAATGGACTTTGTGAATTACATAGAAATAATTCTACAGCGGATAAGTGTTTTAGGTTCCAGCAATGTTCCTTCTTGGGTTTGATGGTGAAGTCACCAGAACCACTTGAAAGAATTCTTAACATGCTGCTCGGTCAATAGAGGCAAAAATACATGAATCATTGACTAAAAACACTTTAGAAAATTTTCACCCTTAAAGAATGGAACAGAAGGCATAGTTGAGATCCCAAAGTTAGGCCTGAAGTGTTTCTAAATTGAAATGTAAAAGTAGATTTATGAAGGCTGAAGCTGCTAAATGAAAATTTGTTTTTTCTAGAAAAAAAATCAAGTCATGTCAATAGAGAGAGGGCATGCTCTGGAACAGAGGTGGGCAAACTTTTTGGCCTGAGGTCCACACTGGGTTTCATAAATTGTATGGAGGGCCGGTTGGGGGAGGGGGTCGTGGCCTGGCCCCCACCTCCTATCTGCCCCCTTGGACTCTTGCCCCATCCAACCCCCCTGTTCCCTGATGGCCCCCCAGGACTCCTGCCCCTGACTGCCTCCTGCTGCCCCAGTCATCCCCCTCCTTCCTGACTGCCCCCTGGCACCCCTGCCCCCATTCAACCCCCTGTGCCCTCCCCGACTGCCCTGACCCCTATCCACGCCCTCCACTCCGTGCCCCCTTACCACGCTGCCTGGAGCACTGGTGGCTGGTGGTGCTACAGACACCCCACCGGCTGGAGCTGGGCCATGCTGCCGCCACCACCACCATGCGGCACAGAGCACTGGGTCAGGCCGGGCTCTGCAGCTGCGCTGTCCCAGGAGCTCACAGCCCCACTGCCCAGAGCATTGCGTTGGTGGTGGAGCAAGTGAGCTGAGGCTGCGGGGAAGGGGGGACAGCAGAGGAGGAGTCGGGGGCTAGCCTCCCAGGCCGGGAGCTCAGGGGCCAGGCAGGACAGTCCCATGGGCCAGATGTGGCCCACAGGCCATAGTTTGCCCACCTCTGCTCTAGAAAAATGATTCAAAATTTTGTTTCCACTGGAGTATTCCTAAAGGCTGTTCTTCCCTTGAGTACCTGAGATTACAAAGTATCCATTCTATGGCATAGCATTCTATTAACATGACCTTAAGGCTATATGCTATAAATCCTGATGAGCCAGTAGTGACACTGTAAGTATGTAACAAGATATGTGGCTCTAGGTGCCCAATGTATATGTGAGCAAAGAGGCTGAGAACACCACGGACTTTGGAGTAAAGAAACTCCATTGAAGACTTGTAGAGTTTTTCTTAATTGATTTCTTACTTATCCCCCACATGGCTCAGTTTTTAAAGGACTCTTATTGGTTAGAAAGTGCTTAGAAAATGAAAAACTAAGAGCCAGATTCCCATCTGGTGTACATGGAAAAAAGCTCCACTGAAGTAAATGTAACTACACAGACTTACACCAGCTAAAAATCTGGTTCAAAATGTGCAGCTGTAGAAAGTATCATTTTAAACCACATCTCGGGTTTGCCCTATGGGCAAATACAACACAACCCTCTGCACTGGGCTTCAGTTGTGTTGACAGAGTGACTCCACAGCCACTCAGGGTATGTCTATGCAGCAAGCAGTAACCCGCAGCTGTGAGTTGCATAGCCTGGGTCAACACACAGACTTTCTCCACAGCATTAAAAATAGCTGTGCAAACATTGCAGCTCAGGATCTGAAGCCCACCCCTGACTCTAGGCTTCAGAGTTGTAGTTCCAGCCTGAGCCCAAATATCTACACAGCTATTTGTAGCACCATAGCACAAGCCCAAGTCTGTCAGCTGGGGCTCTGCAACTCACTGCTGTGGGCTGTGTGGATGTAGTCTCTAAGGTCTGGGAGAAGGATTCCTCTACCACTTGCTGTCCAGCACGCAGTTTGATATTTAGGCTGTGCATGGGCAAAAAGGATAGGGGCCTTCATTATATGCACTGTGAGACTAGTTCAGTGGGAGCAATACTGTGATGGGGTATGCAGTACTCCCTAGTTATTTCCCCACTTAGCAAAGATGACTTTGCCCACCTGCCCCCCCCCGCAACTTTAGTAATAATAATGAGTTTGTTTCTATTACAGTAGCGTGCGCACACACAGTGATTCTTTATTAAAATACAGCTCATTTGTGCTGCTCCAACACTGGAAAGGGGGCTACACCAGCGGTGATAGACCCAGGCCAGTGGAGTACAGGAGTCTGGTAGAGGGCAAATATACTGGTCACTGGATGAGTAGTTTTCTGTTCCCTGAGTGACCAGAGCAGGGGCTGCACTAGAGTAATCAGGAACCTGCTAGAACCAATTAAGGCAGACAGGCTGATTAGAACACGTGCAGCCAATCAAGGCAGGCTAATCAGGGCACCTGGGTTTAAAAAGGAGCTCACTTCAGTTTGTGGGGGGGCATGTGAGGAGCTGGGAGCAAGAGGCTAGGGCGGCTCTAAGGATTTTCCTGCCCCAATCATGGCAGGCAGGCTGCCTCCGGTGGTTTGCCTGCGGAGAGCCTGCTGGTCCCGCGGCTTCGGTGGTCCTCCCGCAGCGGGACCAGCGAACCCTTCGCAGGCACGCCTGCGGGAGGTCCACTGAAGCTGCGGGACCAGCGAACCCCTCGCAGGCATGCCTGCGGGAGGTCCGCCGAAGCTGCGGGACCAGCGAACCCTTCGCAGGCACACCTGCGGGAGGTCCGCCGAAGCTGCGGGACCAGCGAACCCTTCGCAGGCACGCCTGCGGGAGGTCCACCAAAGCTGCAGGACCAGTGAACCCTTCGCAGGCACGCCTGCGGGAGGTCCGCCGAAGCTGCAGGACCAGCGAACCCTTCGCAGGCACGCCTGCGGGAGGTCCGCCGAAGCTGCGGGACCAGCGGACCCTCCGCAGGCACGCCTGCGGGAGGTCTGCTGAAGCCACAGGACCAGCAGACCCTCTGCAGGCAAGCCGCCGAAGGCAGCCTGCCTGCTGCCCTCGCGGCGCTGGCAGAACACCCCCCACGGCTTGCCACCCCAAGCACGTGCTTGGCGTGCTGGGGCCTGGAGCCACCCCTGGCAAGAGGTGCAAGGAGCTGAGAGTGAGAGGGTGAGCTGTTGGAGGACTAAGAAGTACAAGCATTATCAGACACCAGGAGGAAGGTCCTGTGGTGAGGATAAAGAAGGTGTTTGGAGGAGGCCATGAGGAAGTAGCCCAGGGAGTTGTAGCTGTCACACTTCTGTTCCAGGAGGCACTCTAGACAGCTGCAGTCAACAGGGCCCTGGGCTGGAACCCAGAGTAGAGGGCGGGCCTGGGTTCCCCCTAAACCTCCCAACTCCTGATCAGACCCAGACTATGGGTTCCACCAGAGGGGAAGATGACTGAGGTGAGCAAATCTGCCAATAAGCACAGGACCCACCAAGGTAGAGGAGGAACTTTGTCACACAGCCCATGCTGAATACCCTGTCATGAGAAGTGGAGAGTCCTATGGCAGGCTAAAAACTGCATTATGTTGGGGGACTGATAGGGCAGGCCAGTGGATGAACAGACATGGCCAGAGCGCACTGATTGGTGGCTATTCTGTGCTAGTATAACAGTCCAGCAAGGGACATTATAAGCTGTTGCACCTTATAGCAATCCTGAGACCAGGGTCAGGCATGCGCCCCAGTGCTAGAATTAGGGAGTCCCAAAGGTAGCTTTGTCCACAGCTCGGGGAGGAAACTAACCCATGGTGTCTGCCCCAGCCATCAATACATAAAGTAGCTCTCTTATTCAATGTCGAACTGGTATTTTTTCATAGGAACACTCATTTGTATTAGGATTTGTGAGAGGGCTTCATGTCAAAGAAAGAAATGTACAGTCGGTTGAGGTGCCTTGAACATGACTCACCCAAACAAGGAAATTGAAATGTAACTTGTGTCCAAAGTATAGGCAGCCTAAATTAGAGACAGATCTAAATGATGATCTCACATTAGGCCTCACACATGCTGCTTTTCGGCTCTTCTACTGTAGTTGACTAAGGGTGTCATCTGGGAATTTCAAGTAATATCAGGAATTCCTTTTAACATAGTGTTCCATTAGCTGGAAGCTAATTGGATCTGAAGGTCAGTACAGAGTGGATTAAAGTATTTTAGGAGATTGGCAAACATGCTGGTCATGTGCAGCACATTAGTACACTTCTGATGGAAATGTCATCACCAGAAGGGTTCAACATACCGTAGGTCTTAGCATTTCAGTAATGATCTTTGCCTTTGGTGCCTACAAATGTATGGTCAGAACTACTATAGTAAATGTTCCTAATCTATTTCAGAGTGAAGATTCTGTCCCCCAGTGTTTGTGTAATGCCATTTGGTATGCCATTTTTAGTAAGCATTTGACTAGTGCAGCAAAGACAAATATAAGAAAATGAAAATGTGATCTGAAAGGATTAACAGATCACAGCTAACCCCACCCAGCTTTTACTTCCTAAGTTGATTTTGAAAACATAGGGTATTTGTTTTCTTTCTTGATTACTTTTCTAGTGATATACTCATCTCTAGACTTTAGTTTCTTTCTATTTAGAACAGGGGTCAGCAACATTTCAGAAGTGGTGTGCCGTGTCTTCATTTATTCACTCTAATTTAAGGTTTCGCATGCCAGTAAGACATTTTAACGTTTTTAGAAGGTCTCTTTCTATAAGTCTATAATATATAACAAAACTATTGTTGTTTGTAAAGTAAATAAGGTTTTTAAAATGTTTAAGAAGCTTAATTTAAACTTAAATTAAAATGCAGAGCCCCCCAGACCGGTGGTCAGGACCCAGGCAGTGTGAGGGCCACTGAAAAGCAGCTCACGTGCGCCTTTGGTATGTGTGCCATAGGTCGCCTACCCCTGATTTAGAACTACTGGTAATTTCCATGCTTTTCTGTATCTGATGCTCTAACTCCTGCCACTCTTCCTCCTCTTCTTACTCTTATCTTTCTCTGATGCCTTCTCTGTAGTTATGTTCCCTGCCATCTCTCCGCCCCTTGCTCTCGCTCCTTCCTCTCACTCCTACTTTCTTGAAAATAGAATGTCACTGGCTTACCCCAAACAAAACAAGAGAACCCATTGTAAGTTCCAAATATACAGTCGTAGCCTCAAATTATGCATCAATAAAAATGAATGCACAAGTGTTTTCAACTGCAACGTTACATCAACATCCTATGTGCATACCTGTTTGAAGGTGTTTATAGGTGGACACTCATGTGCTCAAGTACAGGCATGTGTGCTATTTTGCAGACTCAAACACTTGCATGACCAATCATATTTTTATGGTGGCAAGATTTAGAGGCTCATTTTAAGCCACCTAAAAATGTGGCCGTCTAGTTAATAAGCGGTCTAGAATTTAACAATGTTCTTTGTCTTCATGTTTTCCTACTCATTCTTTAGAGCACTGGCTGTCATTTTAAAAAGGAAGAAATATATGCACAGTAACAAGCATCTCAAAAGTACCATGATCAATAATATTTGTGTTGAGAAGACACAGGCTAAAGTAAGTGTAAGCAAGCCATGCCTTTCAGGCCACAAACTAATCAACAGGGACATGAGGGACTTTCCTTCCTAAGAATAGTGTTTACAACTCCCCCACAAAACACAGGCAAGAAGTGGGTAGGAACCATCCCTGCCAGCAGACAGCACAACCAGCCCTAAGCTGGCTCAGCTGTGAGAAATGTCAGTTATGGAGAGAACTGTCCCCAGCTGCTGCAGCTAATGAGGACAAAGATGGAGAAATAGGGGCAGGACAGCTTGGAATGTGAAGCAACAATTCTCTGCATGAGGCAGTTGTCCTCCCTACTGACAGGAAGATATGAACAGTTAGTGGGGTATGTTATTTTTCTCTCTTTGCCTTTCTCTGAAGCACCAGATATTTTCCACTGCCAGTGGCTTGATGAACTGGATTAACCAAACCCTGTGTTCCTAGTATGCTTTGAGTTCTTGCAGAATTTCATGGGGTTTCTGTAATGCAGCATGAGGGATGGGAACTTTTACCATTTGCATGAATTCACCAAAGTATCTAGTTGATGGAATATATGGAATTATCTTCTGTGGAAAAATTAACAAATGCTGTCTATTGCCAATTATCTCTGTTAATAGGTATTGGGTTTCGCCTTGTATTTTCTTTTCTGAGGGACCTTTGTACTGTGGCAAGTTTGACAAATGAGAACATTTACAACTGGTGTTATTTCTATACTTTCTTCCACTGGAAATGCCATATCTTTGTGTGTCAGGGGAAATAGCTCTCATTTAATCACATTGCTGACTTCTTTGAACTAAAATAAAAGATATAGATATTGGGAATGAATTAAAGTGGAACCAAGAAGGGTTCTGGAGGAGCAAAAAACACCAGCTTGAAAAGACTTATAGAAAATGTCCGCAGAATATTCCAAAATATGAGAGATGGCTAATGAGCTAGAATGTTTGCTCTTGTCTTTGCTGAGCAGCAGAGAGAGTGTATTACTTACAGGCCCCAACTCAGATTTGGGTCTCATTGTGCTAGAAACATGGAGTAAAGGGCAGTTCTTTCCATCCCCCAAAGAGCTTACAACCTGTATAGATAAGGCAGAAAAAGGGGGGTTGAGGAGTGAAGCAATTTGCTTAATGTTAGTGGCAGAGCTAGGAAGAGAATCCAGGTCTCCTGATTCCCAGTCCAGTGCCCCATCCACTAGATCACATTTCCTCCAACCAGAGAACATGTTTTTATACCAGTCGCTTTCACTAACTATTCAGAGGAAGCATCTCTGAATGAATGAAAAAGTCAAATGGTACAAATTAAGTTGAATGACAAGATCCATTTTCTTTTCTTTTTTCTTCCTTTTTTTTTTTTTGAAACTTTTTATTAGGGCAAAGTTACAATAAAACATAGCATACTATATTGTGCTTTATTTGTTCAGCATCAGGTTAACTCAGAGTACTCAGAGAACCGGGCTAAAAAGTCTGGCTTGCCAGCTGAGGATTCATCGTCCTCTGAATATGCTGGAAAGGGTGACCAAATTTTGACCTATCATCTTGTTTGGAGCTTCTTTTGTGTATATACTTAGTGGGGCAGCTTTTCTATTACAAGGCTTCAGTGCCCAGCAAACTTGTTGAAACTATATAGTGAAGAACAAAAATTGTCAGACACATAGATGAACATAATTTGTTGGGGAATAGTCTATGTGGTTTTTGTAAAGGGAAATCATGCCTCACCAATCTACTAGAATTCTCTGACGGGGTCAAAAAGAATGTGGACAAAGGCGATCCAGTGGATATAATGTATTTAGATTTTCAGAAAGCCTTTGACAAGGTCCCTCACCGAAGGCTCTTAAGCAAAGTAAGAGGTCATGGGATAAAAGGGAAGGTTCTCTCATGGATTGGTAACTGGTTTAAAAGATAGCAAACAAAGGGTAGGAATAAATGGTCCGTTCTCAGAATGGAGAGAGGTAAATAGTGGTGTCCCTCAGGGGTTTGCACTGGGACCAGACCTATTCAACATATTCATAAATGATCTGGAAAAAGGGGTAAACAGTGAGGTAGCAAAATATTCAGATGATAGAAAACTAATCAGGCTAGTTAAGTCCCAGGCAGAACTGCAAAGAAAGCCAAAAGGATCTCTCAAAACTAGGTGACTGGGCAAAAAAATGGCAGATGAAATTCAGTGTTGATAAATGCAAGATAATGCAAATTGGAAAACATAATCCCAACTATACCTATAAAATGATGGAGTCTAATTTAGCTGTTACCATTCAAGAAAGAGATCTTGGAGTCATTGTGGATAGTTCTCTGAAAACATCCACTCAATCATTAAGAAAGGAATAGATAATAAGACAAAATATCATATTGCCTCTATATAAATCCATGGTATGCCTACATCTTGAATACTGTGTGCAAATATGGTCACCACATCTCAAAAAAGATATATTGGACTTGGAAAAGGTTCAGAAAAGCGCAACAAAAATGATTAGGGGTTTGGAATAGTTGCAATATGAGGAAAGATTAATAAGACTGGGACTTTTCAGCTTGGAAAAGAGACGAGAAAGGGGGGATATGATGGAGGTCTATAAAATCATGACTGGCATGGAGAAAGTAAATAAAGAAGTATTATTATTTACTCCTTCTCATAACACACGAACTAGGGGCCACCATATGAAATTAATAGGCAGCAGGTTTAAAACAAACAAAAAAAAGTATTTCTTCACACAACACACAGTCAACCTGTGGAACTTCTTGCCAGAGGATGTTGTGAAGGCCAAGACTATAACAGGATTCAAAAAAGGACTAGATAAATTTATGGAGGATAGGTCCATCAATGGCTATTAGCCAGGATGGGCATGGATGGTGTCCCTAGTCTCTGTTTGCCAGAAGCTTGGAATGGATGACAGGGGATGGATCACTTAATGATTACCTGTTCTGTTCATTCCCTCTGGGGCACCTGGCATTGGACACTGTTGGAAGACAGGACACTGGGCTAGATGGACCTTTGATCTGACTCAGTATGGCCATTCTGATATTCTTAAGAACAGTCCATATTTTACTATACCACAATTTCACAGAAGGAGGGATCATATTTTTTCCAATAATGTGTGATCTGGCATCTAGATGCTAACAATTAAAAATAAATTAAATTTTTGTTGTGTTTAAAATGCACATCCTTTACTAGTGCATTAACTGAGCTGGTCAGGGGATCTCGAGGAAGCCAACATTTTGTCATAAGATGAATCTCTTTAATAGCATCTTCCCTAAACCATCTCATTCCTGAGCACAATGACCACATATTCAGGTATGTTCCCCTTTCTCTTCAACCCCTCCAAGAGATCCATCTTCTAACTCAACAGGTCCCATTCCTAGGATAAGTCTACACTTGAGTCAATGTGTAGGCTATGGACACTGTATCCCCAGCTAGCATAGGTACAAATAGCAGTGTAGATGGTGAAGCACTGCTTAGGTCAGTAGAGAGCTTTTCATTCTTGACCCCTTGGACTATATGCTCTCCATGGGTCTCTACATGCCCATGCAATGTCTCCTGTATCTACGGTGCCATTTTTAGCCATGTAGTGTCTGTCTGCCTCCCTGATATGGGAGTCTTTCTCTGCTGCAGTGAGAGGCTCTGGGAGGAGAGGGGGTGGGGGGGGAAACTCCAGCTCCACCCCCAGCCTCTCTCTCTCTGCTCCCTAGCAGAATATTTTTTCTCTGCTAGCTAGCACCCTACATATACCCCCCCATGAGAGAAAAAAAAAGGTCTGGGGGTGGGGTCATCATGTTGTCCAAATGCCCACCAACCTTGTGAAAAAATCATTTTTTGATTTGATGCAAAAGTGGAAGGGAAGAGAGAGAAAAAAAATGTGGTGGCCCCTCTCAGAGGTCTGTTCCTTAATGCATTAGATTTGGCTCAGGATAGAACATCATGGAGGCGCTTAAAGCAGTTCAAGGCCTCTATGCTGTCCAATCAACAGTATGAGAACTAACCTAATTTTTCACTAACCAATCCTTATGAAACAATTAATTTGTACTTGTTCTGGCAGGGGGAAGGGCAGCAACAAGGGCTGGATTCAATCTGTGTATGGGTCCTCTTCTAAAATAAATAAAGCTGTAGCTTAAGCCCTAGCCCAGAGATGGACAACTACTTTCTGGCTCTGGGAAATCACATCTACTCTCCCTGATCACCTTTCTATGTGGCTCTTCCCCACTCATTAGTACTCAGTCCTTGGAGAATGTGGAACCACAAATACCTTTATTTGAGGGAAGAGGGGAAAAGAAACACAACCCTATATATGTTTATTCACAAGAAATGAGCCAACAAGCACTACTTGTTTGTCTGGTTGAGGTACAGAACTCTTAGTCCTAAAGCAAACTACCCAGCTAAACTCCATTTATAAGTACAACTAGATTCAGTGGGTTTCCAGGGATGTCAGGAGGTGGCTCTTCTCAGTCTGTATGCCCCAGTCTAGAGATGTTGGCACCACTGCATCCTGCTCCAATGTGTGGCTACCATAGGTGCTGGAATAATTTTTATAGTAGAGGTGTTGAGAGCCATTAAACCAAACTGTAAACCCTGTATGTAATAGAAACCACTTCAAGGCAGTGGTTGCATCCAAAGGCACTTGCATCCGAAGAAGTGGGTATTCACCCACGAAAGCTCATGCTGCAAAACGTCTGTTAGTCTATAAGGTGCCACAGGATTCTTTGTTGCTTTTACAGATCCAGACTAACACGGCTACCCCTCTGATACTTCAAGGCAGTGGGGTGTGGGAATACACCCAGCATCCCTAGTTCCAGCACCGATGGTTCTGGAAAGTCAGCTCTGTGCCACTCCACTACTCAGGCTGCTGTAAAGTCAGCGCTGTGCTGCTACTGGTGGTCAGTCTTGCTGCAAACTACAGCACAATTTCTATGACCTTTCATGAGTTACAATAATAATTTACTGTCCTTTATACAATCAGAACATAGACACATTCCAGTTAAAGCAACAAAACACTGTACATGAAGTTATGGGTAAGTGACATTATAATTTATGTAAATGAGCTGGCTTTTCCCCTTTTCTTCTAAGCCTTCTAGCTCTGGGGCTTTCAAATTAATAAACATCTCAAGACTTATGTGAAATGGGAATAACCCAAGAGTACAGCATAAATCACAGTCCTCTCAGGATAACAAATGTGTTGCCATTGGAATTTTTTTTTGTCAGAAATTCCAGATTGTTAGAGAATGAGCAGGGGGACCTGGAGGCAGATTGAGTAAACGGGCTTCTTTATTACGGTACTTGTTCCTCTCAACCCAATTGTTGAATAAGCACTGAGTTAATTACATCACACTCTTTTATCTAAGTTAATATGTAAATATCTACATTTACTACAACACCCCAAAACTCTTATTTAGTAATACGAATGCCCATATAATGAATATTAAGCTATAAGCTGAATATGATTATACTCACCCCTATTTACTGTTTACATCATTAAGCATATCATACAGACATTTTTACCTTGAAGATACATTTCTTTGCGGTAATTGTAGCCACAAGTTCCCCTAATCAGCAGTTGGCAGGGAAGGAAGGAAGGGGCCATGACCCAGAGCTCGTTTATGTAGCTGGGAAAGGAAGGGTGGGGGAGATAACACTTCTTTACACAAAGGGTACCCTTTAGACAACTACATTCAGGGGTGGCTCCAGGCACCAACGCAGCAAGCGTCCGAGCCGGCTCCAGGGTTTTTGCCGCACCAAGCGGCGGGGGAAAAAAAAACAATCCACAATCGTGATTGGCGGCAGCTCCACCGCGCCGCTTTCTTCTTTGGCGGCAATTTGGCGGCAGGTCCTTCACTCCGAGAGGGAGTGAGGGCCCCGCCGCTGAATTGCCGCCAAAGAGCCCAACATGCTGCCCCTTCCCCTTGGCCGCCCCAAGCATCCCAACACAGATGATACCTTTGGTGTTAGATAAAATTAGAAAGTAGAAAATCCTTGTTGCTCACTGAAGGTGGCAGGCAAAATTCTGAAAATGTATGCGAAGGCCATAGACCGAAACATTTCCCTCTTCTGAGTGGAAGTGATTGGAAGAGGCAACCTCAGTGCAAATGGCCTGGAGACATGTGCGAAGAGGAAGAGCAGCTCTTGCTCAAAGCAGCTCTCCTTTGAAACTGTGGAAGCTTCTCTAAAGGAACACTGCATTGTTGGGTTTCTTTGTTTTTCAGGGAGCTTGCACTGGGCTTAAAAGAGAATGAATTAGGGAATAGTCATTCCATTCAAGATACACTGTTGGCAGCCAGTCAGACTCTAGGAATTGATAAGCTCTGAAGACCCACAGAACCTGTTTTAATGCAACTGTCTCTAGTAAAAATAAAAAAGAGAAGACTGCTTCTGCTGCCCCTCACCCAAAAAAAGGGTATTGGAGCTAGTGGAAAATACACAGACTCAGCCAGGATGCATCCCTTAGGGCCTGACCCAAAGCCTATCGCGGTCCAATGGGAATTTCTCCATTTATTTTTGGATCAGACCTTAGATTTTATTATGAAAACTCTGATTGATGTTTAAGATTAGTCAGGTTGTCCTCTGCAGTTTAGTACATTTTTTTTTTATTCTACATTGGGGGCCAAACTCTGCCTTAGATATGCCTGCAGCTCTTGCTGACTTCAAATCTGGCCATAACTGTTTTATACTTCCCGGTATGTTATCTTATGCTGCCTGGGAGCTTCAAAGGTCTGTGCTGGTGCTATTAAAGTTGGCTCCCTTTTGAATTTCTTTTGTAAACTATGCATTATTCAATGTACAGAAAAAGCAGTTTTGTTGGAAGTAATCAAAAGACAAAGCATTTGCATATATCAGCATTTCATGGTCTGTTTGAAATTCCATTCATGTAACACATTCTCAGTGTCAAAGTACGGAAAACCTGCTCTTTTCTATTTTTGAAACAAGTTAAAAAGAATGTGCTAATTACAAGAAAGAAAGCTATTTTATGATGGGGAGGAGAAAGGGAAGGAACAGAGCACAGTTCTACACTTTAAAAAAATGCATAAGTCAGGCTAGGGGAAAATCTATTTTCCTTTAACAATTTGCAAATATGTTTATATTCTCTAAAGTTTTTAATTATATCTTAGAATTATAATAATCTAATGACTAAAAATTCAGACAACTGCTTAGCCTTTTACTCACTAAAATAGAATTAAATACATAGGAGCTATGTAATTCTGACTGGCACTTTGGAAGAAGCAGAGAGAGTAGACAGAAGATATATCCTTTTGTGAAAGCTTTAGGGAATAAAGTGTTCTACCTTGTACCTAAATAGACACAAGGTGCCACTGTTACTCACTGGAATATAACGGAGATGTCTTTATTTGGCTGTATACAAATATTAATTCTTTTACAGGAATGAATTTGTGTTAACTTATTTCAGATATCCCGAAATTATGCTTGTTCACATTATCTTTCTCACCTTGGCCTCTGGTTTCCCTTCTAACTATCCCAAGATTGCTTCCTCTGTCTACACAAGGATTTTAGTCACTGATGGAGCTGTCTTCTAGCATAGAGAAGTTAGACTGATGCAACGTGGTATAATGTGAAACCAGTCTAGGTATGACCTATGCCACAGTTGAAGAGAATGTTTCAAGAGGTGTGTGAATTAGTTTGGCTTTGTTTTCCAGGTCACAGTACCCATTGAAAAGTTGACAAAAATGATTGTGTGTTGACCCAAAGCAACATTTTAAAATATTTTTGGGAGTTGTGGGGTAAGCTGAAATGTTGAAAAATAGTTTGGGGTTGAACAAAATGTTTCAATTGACACAATATTCTGCTTTCAATAATTTTAGCTTTTTAATTTATTTAAAAAATAAATGTAAATAAATGTAAAGTAATTTTGAATCAATACATTGTTTAAACCTGTGAAAATATATTTGGGAGGGTTAAAAGCTGCTTTTCTTTTTCTTTTCTTTTTTTTTTCTTTGAGGAGCGGGTACAGATCAAAAGAACTTGATGAATTTGACACAAATTCATGAATTGCTTTGATCAACCTGAATTTTAATATTTGGGGAGGAAAAGACTTGGCCAATTTTTTTTGCCCAGCTCTTGTTTTTAAATCTGCTCTTACTGTCTCATTACACATCTTTTTGTAGTGTAGCTTTCAATTGCTCTAATGAAATAGATTTATATGTGAGTAAAAGATTTTGTAATGTTAATCTGATTGGACTTGTTCAGTAGAATTGTCTCTGTCTGCCTATTTTAAGCTCTGCTATAAAAAGCAAAACAAAGTTTAATCCCATTAAGGTGAAATTGGCACATATGTTAAATTTCGCACCTTTGAAGTGTTGCCTATTATAGTGACAGTATCCCATGTATTAAACAACTGTCAGCTTTAATTATAGTATGAACATTGAGATACAGAAAGACCTGGAATTAAAGCAATGAACAATGTTAAAAATCATTGTAACAACTACTGATAGACTTGCTAAAGATGTATAAATAATAGGCTATAAATACTACTGGCACCTATTAATGCTACTATTAGCTTGATTTTTTGGGGGGGGTCGGGTATTCTCAAATTATGAGTGATATATCTGCTTTTGCAAATATATCTAACTTTTTATGATGATGCAATACATCATGCTGAATGTTCTGTAGTGTAATCGGATAAACCATTAGCTACAGGTACTGCTCAGTTACACTATCTTTGACTAATGTGATATAGATTGTCAAGGTTTCTTCCAAATATGAACATTTCCTGCTGCATTTCACAGACAAATGCTTCCATTAGCCAAAAGCACAATGCAATGTATTTCTTAAGTTGGATGCTTTGTTAAAAGTTCAAAAAGTGATGTCCCTCCCAAGGCTTGTACATTTCATACAGCACTTTAACCAAGGCCGGATTAATGCAGGGGCTTTAGGAGCGGCAACCAGGGCCCCAGGCTAAGGGGGGGCCTTGCAGGCCCACAGGCCAGATGCAGCCCACTGCTTCTTTTCATCCGGCCCATGGCAAGTCTCCATGCCGTGGGCTGGACACTGATCTCTGAGCCTCAGCGCCCCCTCCTGGGGCTGGAGCCTTGAGCACCAGCTCGCCGATATGGCCCTTAGGTGAGGGGCCTTCAGGGAATCTCTGTGCACTGCCCCCACCCCCAGTGCTGGCTCTGCAGCTCCCATTGGCCAGATACCACAGCCAATGGGAGCAGTGTGGGGGTGCCTGTGGGTACGGGCAGCATGCACTGCACAGAGTGGCCTGGCCCCTCTGCCTAGGGGCTGGACATGCTGGCAGGGATCCTGCCTTAGCCCTGCTGTGTCGCTGACCAGGAGTTGCCTGAGGTAAGTGCTTCCCAGTTGGACCCTGCACCCCTACTGCACCCTGGAGCCGCCTCCTGCACCCAAACTCCCTCCCAGACCCCACAACCGCACCTGCACTCCAACCTCCTATATCATCCCTGAGCCCCCCCTGCACCCAAACTCCCACCCAGAGCCCGCACCCTGAACCTCCTGCTGCACCTCAACCCCCTGTCCCATCCCTAGCCCCACCCCAGAGCCCCCCCAAGCTGGAGCTGCACCCCTTCCCACACCGTAATCCCCAGCCCTGATCCCACTCCCCCACTCCAACCCCCCAGGGGACCCACATAATCTAATAGCCCCAGGCCCACAGGAGAGTTAATCCAGCCCTGACTTTAACCTGTGATTAATGGTAAAGGAAATTGAAGCTTTGCTCCTTCCCACTTTTGTTTGCATCAAAACTGAAAATCCTAAAGTAAATCTCCACCAGGCTGTAAGGGACCCCAAGTGATTTGCTGGGCTGATTAAAAACCAGCCATCCTTCAGAGTCTTGAAACAACACTTTAGTGGAATGCGGATCTCTGAAACTGAAAATTCTTCAGAGGATGATCCTTGTGGAAAGTAAAAATTTTTGAGGGAAATGCATAAAAGTAAAAAGGCAAAAAGAGGTCTCTGCACAAGTGCTAGGCTGAACAACAGAAGACTCAGCAGGATTTTTTAAATGTTTTTTAATGTACGGGTATGAGCTTCTGGTGTACTTTACATCCAGACCCTGCTTTCTCTCTATACTGTAGATCCACCATCGTCAATTAGTAATGGACTAGTTGAGGATGGTGGATCTGTAGTATACATTTAGGCTATGCAGATTAAATAGCTAATTTTGCCATGAGAAAGAAATATTGCTGACATTAGCTAATCTAGAAAACCTTGCCACAATCATTGAAACATCAGAGAGTGGGGAGAATTTTCTGTAGAAGTTCTCCCCTAGAAAAAGAAGAAAATCATGGCCCCTGCTCTGACCAAACATGATGGTTGAAAACCAACTTGGTCCTCAGTCACTCAATGTTTTGCTCATTTTATATTTAATTAATAGTATAAATTTACATATATGTAATTTCCACACCATTTCAGGAAGAAAAAAAAAAAAGGCCTGGTCAATGGATGCAGGTGGTAAAAAGAGCAAGTCCTTATTCAGAATCATTCTTTGAGTTTCAAAAGCTTTGCCATTAAAATCCATTGTCTTTGAGCTAGGTTGTGGCCCAGACTTGCTGAGTAGGGTGTGCAAAGGGGAGTAAGACCTTCATATCCCCCACTCCAGTCTTGCCTTGGCTGCATCTCAGCTGCAGACATGGAGGAGAGATGGGCCTGCATGCCCAATACTTTCCCTGTCCCACCATACAGATGGGTGGAGACTAGGTGGAGCCCTTGTTCTGGCCAGAGTGGGGAAGGAGCGGGAAATAATCTGCTACTGGTAATGAGGAGTGGCAAATTACTTCCTCTTGGGACTGGGAGCAAGGTGGGAGCATAGAACAAATTGGGATAGTGTCTCTGTGAAAGTCCCAAGTCCTTCAATTGGCTTCTGAGCCGGGGTTGTCACATCTTTGTCACATCTTTGTGCTTCTCCCTACCCAGGCTGTTTCTAAAGGCACAATCTATCCTTATTTTTTTTTTTTTTTTGCTTCTAATAGAAATACAGGCACCGTCAACCAAAAAGAAACAGATGAAAGAAAGAACAGGGAAAAATCTCCACAACAAAAACATGTGCAGAAGGGTTCATTTTTTGGGAATAGCTTCTAAGCTTCATGAGGGTAGAATCTGGCAGATGGAGGTGGGGAGAGTGCTTATGAGATGCAGTCAACATACCCAGAACCTTTTCCAGTAAGAATACTAAGTACAGTGTAATGTTATAGTAATGTCAGAAAGACTGACACTTTATTGCCTGGGATACAGAATGGAAGCCCCAGTTCTCCTTCAGTGTAGTGCAAAAAAGTGTATTGGCTAGAATTTACCTTGAAACACCTTAATATTTTGCCAGATTTTACAATATCTCTGTTTTTTTTTTAAAGTGATTAAATCCCAAGGATGATAGCTTATCCCCAGTGCTGCTGCTCTCCAATAGAGTACATCCTAATGCTTCCACTCTGGTTGACAGGAGCAAAGCTTTATGGGAAACATTAGTGATGCTGCTAGTGAGAAGTCAGTAGGAATAAAATAAATAAAAGCTCATAGGGTCAGAAGAACAAAGTAAACACATGGAAGGGTACGGGAAAATATTTACTTTTTCTCACTTGAGCTTTACACTGACAGAGAACTCAATTCTGGGAGACTTAGTATGGGTTTGCCTAAGTAAATATTGAATAAAGATCTCAGGATTTGATCCCTAACAATTCATCCTCTCTGTTTCTAAAATGTAAAAACTTGCAGTACCTGGCACTCTCCCAGCCAAGTACTAACCAAGCTGACTTTGAGGTGAGATTAAATGGGTTTATATTATATTATTCAGAGTATGGAGGCCCTAGATAAAAGCTGGCTTTTGTGAAGATTTGGGGATCTTGCTGTGAAATTCATGAATTCTCACTGATGTTATGATGAAATTGTTGTATCACGGAATGTTTCAGTGTTACTGTGTATCCACCATTGCTGACGAGACCTGAAACAGCTGCACACCAGATTGAGGAAAAAGGGAAGTATTTAACTTTTTTACTGTGTTTTGACTGGACAAATATATATGTTAACAGATCTGTGGCAATTGAAGTGGGAATTTGTCACAATTAAATTCCTACTGTAAATATACAGTAGGAAACAACCTTGTGCTGACAGGGAGACATTAAATCATGTAGTCTCTTAGCCCTCTCTAGAGTCTATGTAGCTTATTCTCTTCCCTTTAATTTCAATCGAGTTATTTCTGGTTTATAACAGTATACCTTAAATGATAGCAGAATTGGGTTCTATAGTTCTTTTTAGCAGTTCATAGAAGCATGGTCAATGTTTGCAGTGACAAAGTGTGAAGTTAAGGGGGAGTTGGAAGTCACTTGAGTAAGCAACTTTAGGACTTGGTCTTGAGTATTTTGGCCAGCCTTGTCTTAAATCTGAAAGCCTGAAGTACTTCATGTTACCTGGCAATCTCCCATATAAGCACTAACCAGGCTAGAACTTACTTCCTTTCTGAGGTCAGGTAAAATTAGGGGGCCCAGGAAAGCATGGCCCTGTATCAGAATTAATTAGGTTTAGTTGTATTTTTGCAAGAATCTTCACAAAAGCACTGGTTCTTATTTTAGCTGACTAGTTGACCCATCCATAATTGTGACGCAGTAATGTATATGCTACAATTGAGTATATTTTGAGAACCCAGAGCAAATAATAAATACCGGCAGGTTGCTCTTAAAATCAAATATAATAACTATTTTAAAAAGTTGAGCTTTTGTGTAGGTTTCCATTTCTTCCTTTAATTTTTTCTCAGTGTTAAACATTTACATTCAGATCAGAGCTATTCACAAGAGGCATGCAGCTGTGGAATGTGTGGTGTATTGTAATTATAAAGATATATTTGTTTCTTTGTCTCTGTGAATAGATTCTCTTATATTGATTCATTCTTACTTCTGAGCACCTACACTGAGGCAATGGGGAAAAGATTGGTTTTCTGCCAAATTACTTTAATTACCTTATCTCTGGAGAAGAAATAGTCATTGAAGTTACAAATTTTGTAACAATTTTCCCAAACAGATCTAAACTAATGAAAAAAACAAACATTTTTCTTTTAGAACATACATAAGAATGGCCATACTGGGTCAGCCCAAAGGTCCATCTATCCCAGTCCAGTTTTCCGGCAGTGGCCAATGCGAGGTGCCTCAGAGGGAATGAAGAGACAGGTTATCATCAAGTGATCCATCCCCTGTTGCCCATTCCCAGCTTCTGGCAAACAGAGGCTAGGGACACCATCCCTGCCCATCCTGGCTAATAGCCGTTGATGGACCTATCCTCCATGAACTTATCTAGTTATTTTATTTTTAATTAACAGTATGTTTTTAAGTACTTACTGGGAGCTCAGAAGGGTTGGAAGTTTGGCTCAGTGCAAACTGGACAAATGTACATACTGGATGCTCTTTGGTCTGGAAATCTCTTAGAAACCAGGCTTTAGATGAGATTTACAGGATGTTGTGGGGTTTTTGTTTATTTGTTAGGGCTTTTGTTGTTTTTTAATCAGACCAGAAATATCTTGTGGGATTTGGTGTTTCTATTTGTTTTGTAAAATAATAATCAAGCTTATTCTGAGGATTATACCTATTGGTTTTGGGTAAGGATTCAAAATTTCTTATTTTATTGAAAGAGGCTTGCTCATCCCTAGTCTTATAAAAACATAACTGAGGTTATTCACACTTAATGCCAAGTGCACAGATCAGAATATGATGAACTATGGGCCTGACTTATGCCTGTACAAGTGAGACTCAGGAGTAACTCCAGGGAAGTGAATAGATATAACAACTTTGCACTGGCCTATAAGTTTGTGAATCAGGCCCCGTGGGTGAAATTCATCTGTCAGTGGAAGGATGGCCCAATGACTACACAACACTTAAAGCCAGGGGTTAATTTGATGCTGTATATCAAATAGTGCTAGGCAAAGTAGTCCTCTCTTTCCATTTCTTTTCTCTTCCTTCAAACCTTGGCTTCAATGGGACTAGTTACAGGAATAAGGACTATTCAGGTGGGTAAGTAAGGATTAGTCCTTATTTGATGTAGCGTCTTTTGTATTAATGGAATCCCAATGCCTTTACAGGGCTACATACTTTGTATTGTTGCTTTTTGAAAAGCTGTAATAAAATGCTTTTTAGCTAAACTCTCGCTAAATTTTAGCTCACAGTTGTTTTAAGGCTGAGCGTAACCTCTTTAAATGCAAGGTTCTAACAGAAATTCTGGTATCACTTTAGCAATATTATGAAATACCGTTTTGCTTGTTAATGCAGCCATAATAACCCTGTCTGCTTGTAGTGCTTGTAGTTTCAAAAGCTAGAATATGCTAGTCAAAAAAATAAGCACTGTACTGGGACAGACATATCGACTTGAAGTTTTGAATCCTGTTCTAATGCCCTACAGTGATATTGAGTGGGGGGAGCTGTACAGAATGCTGACAGGGAATGTTTTTAAAATCCTGGTGCATCAGATACATCAATTTTCTCAGCAGTATAACAACATTTTTCTCCCACTTTGATGTGGGGCAAATGGAATTGCTGAGTCGTGATCTTGGTTCAAGATTAGGTATGTGGCTTGGGCCTAGCCTGGCTCACCATATCAGATTTAAAAAAAACAAACAAAAATACTAGACCTTTGACTTTAAAAATATTAATTAAGAAAACTGTGTCCCTGCCAGAAAATCTTATACAAATTTTCTATTTCTAGCCACTTTAGAAATATATTAGCTACAGAAATGATTCCAGCTGCTTCAGTTCACAACATTGTTCCCTCTGTGAGTTTAGATTGTTAATGAATATAACAGGGTGGCTTGCCCACAGAGCGGGGAAGCTTAGGAGACTATAGTGAGACTGCAGAGAATGAGAGCGGCTCTTGCAGAGAGAAACTGAGACTAGAGGAATTGCTTCAGCTAGGAATGGCTGGGAGTAGCCTGCTAAGGCAGCAAGGACTCTGATCAGACATGGGGCATTTGGGCTGTATCCAGTTGAAGGCTGGAGTGAAGACTTTGATATCTAGGTTTGAACTTTAACTTAATAAATTAGACCCTTAGGAGGGCTATTGTGAGTGGACTGGAAAAACCCTTTGTGGCATGAAGCTCCAAGAAGGGAAACAGATGTGAGGGGCTGTATGCAGAGCTCCTCTGATGCCCCTAGAGCAGTGTTTCCCAAACTTGGGATGCCGCTTGTTTAGGGAAAGCCCCTGGTGGGCCGGGCCGGTTTGTGTACCTGCTGCGTCTGCAGGTCTAGCCGATCGCGGCTCCCACTGGCCACAGTTTGCTGCTCCAGGCCAATGGGAGCTCCTGGAAGCGGTGCCGGCTGAGGGAACCATGGGGAAGCCACTGGCCTAATCTTGAGGAATATAACAACTTCATTTTCTTGGAAGGGTATTTCCCTGACACTGCTAGCTACAAGAAGGCTATGTTGTGTTTCACGTTCATTTGGATCTCTATAGGCAAGGTGTTCTTCCTTTCCCCTTCCTGTTTTTTGCAATGACTGTAGTGCCTCTTGGCTCAGATGGTCTAGTCTCACATGAAAATTAGATTTTAATTAATCCTCCTTTACAATTTTTGCCTCATGTGGATGATGTCACGCTCCTGTTATCTACCCCTTATTAACTGATTATAGCCTAATTGAATGTACTAGAAGAAAAAAGACAGGATGTCAGGATATAAAGTTCATTAAAGAAAATCAATTTGTAAGCCTTTCAATTGCATTAAGGGCTACTCTTTAAATTGGCTAATGTATCTTTTTCCCCCTTGTTTGGGAAGGTAAATAGCCACACTGTAGAAAAATATATGCAATATGAAATGGTAAAATTAGTGGGTAAATTAAATTGTAAATGACTTAAGACTGGTTTACAGTTCCATTGTCTCTTACAGGCTGCCTAATGTACTCAAAATAATACCTTGCCTAGTATTCTGTATCTTCTATTTTTTTCTCACTTTTTGTGATAGGTTGGACCAAGACACATCCTAGTTTATTAGAGAAGCGAGTAGCTAAGGCTTAACATATTCCAGTTGTGTGTATCTTTGTTTCTAAGGCAAGCTTGGCTGTCCCTAACATGCTGAGTGCCAAGCTAAAGGTTCTAATCTTTCAATCCCAGTTCTCAAGCAGCTTCTGCTTATATTCATATTCTGAAAACCAAGTTGTCACCTGTCAGCATTTGCCATTAGAGTATCCTGTGCAGAATATTTGATAAAAGCAGCCACTGAGGTGCAGTTTGCTCAGATGTTACTAAACGCTTAGAGGTAATCTAGGAAAGATTTAACTTTCTGAATGTGGTATATGTAGCATGAAATTATGTCTTTGTGTCCAGCTTCTGGGGAGAGCTGCAACTTGGTCCCCTTTCTGTGTATACCAAGCACTGATCATCATGAACGTCTGCCTGGGTTTTGGGGCACCTGCTTGATCCTCCCTTTGGGAACCTGTGACCAGTGATATTGACCAACAGACTTCCTAGAACTAATCATTTTTATTTAGCAGTTAGACTAAAGCATTAAAGAGAAGTGGATTTTAAAAGCACAAGCAGACTGACTACACATTTAGTTTCATCTAGTTTTATGTTTTAAGCTAAGCTATGTAGTCTTTCATCTTAAGTTACAGGAACAAAATTGACTCAACTTATTCTTGTAGGGCTTGTCTACATTACCCACTGGATCGACAGGCAGTCATAGATCCACTGAGGAGTCGATTTATCACATCTACTATAGACACGATAAATCGACCGCCGAGCATTCTCCCATCAACTCCGGGACTCTGGTACATAACTGAAGTTGCGTAACTTAGATTGATTTCCCCCCAGTGTAGACCAGACCTTAGACTGCCAAGATCCTCCTGTGCATCTATGGGTTTCCCAGTCTTGAGCTCCCTCTGAGTCTGACTGTTTCAAAAAAGCTCACTCTTCCGTGTGAGGATCTGAGCCTGACCACCATATTGTTCAATGGTTTCTGTGTTTACGGGCCCATGCATGAAGTCAGTTCTTCTTTTAGTTGTGGTTGGTAGGAAAGGCAAAGGAGTATGAAATGAGAATAATGATGTATCTTTGTTCCAGTTTTCATTCAAGTTTAGGCAGTGTGTTTCTTGAGAGTGGTTAAAGTGATTTTTTTTTTAAATATGTGGAGGTCTCCTAAATGTCAGTTTGAGTATGATGGCACCCATTATAAACTGAGTGCTTCACTTTGATCTCTAGTGGAGGTTGACAGTAATTTTCAAATGCCCAAGGTAACATCAGCAGAAAAACAAATGTGAAATTAACATAATAGAGAACAGCTTCTGTTGTGATCATTTCAATACTAAAAATGAGGAATGTACTCTGAGAATCAAGTTAAAGACTTGATCCAAATTAGGAAAAGGGCATTGCCAATTCTAGCTATATTGGGCTCAGGTTGATGAGGAACCCCATACTAGTGGCAGTGCTATTTTATTTTGATTTTGCACTCAATCACTCTAACATCACGTAATAAAATATCACCATAATTTTAGTAGGTACCCTAGTTATGGGGGAAAAGTGTACACATTCTTACATAAGAAGCAAAACAGCACAATAAAATCAACTCTGATGTTCTTGAAATGGTACAAGGATGCAGATTTTGGTATCAACTATATTTTGTTTTACCTCTTTCACCCCTGCATTCTACTTTTTAAAAAATTGTCTTCATTCGCCAGTTTTATCTGTTTTTCTAACAGAAAAATGAGAGATCAGAGATATTAAGAGTGCACAATTATCAGTTTTGTTTGCTTGAAATGCAACTATTAAAACTTATCTTGTGAAATTTCATCTGAGGCTTACACACTGAATCTTTTTTGGCCTGTTTTCTTGCAAGTCCGTCTATGTTTGCAAATTATCTTAATTTTGCATGGTATTTCACAATTTTTCAGTGTCTATCCTGGTTAAAAATAAGTCTGCATTAATTGAAAAGGTTCCAATTAAATCTTTTTTTTTTAATTGAGGGCTTTTTGTGAAGTTTTCTACTAAATTAAAACATTGGAACACAATGTGAAAACTCCTATTTTGAATGTATTCAGTTTTGTTATACAGATGTTTGACATACTCATACGTCTTTCATAACTTGAATTTTGCGTAAGTTGGAAATGTATACCCAACCATTACGTGCAACACCTCCCCCTTCAAAAAAAAAAAAAAAAAAAAAACCCAACCCCCCCACACCTCCTATTTCTAGCTTATGGAACTTTTTCCGTAAGTGCAGATTTGCGTAAGTCGGGTTTGCATAACCTGGGGGGTGTTTATGTTTAGCATAGCCTATTCAGGAGAAGGAATGCTTTTCATCCATGGGGGGGGGGGAAACCCCTCTATATTCCCATTGATACTAACCAAAGACTTTATGGTCTAGTGAATAAGATGCCTACTTTGTACATCAAAGGTACTGAGCTAAATCCATCTCTGGGACAACTCCAGTAAGTCATTCAAGCCCTTTGATCTCAGAAGGCAAAGCATATTGGAGACCTCCTCTGCTTCCCCTTTGTTGAAACTTCCAGACTCCTTATGCCCTCTGTAGCCATTTACTTTATTTTATCATTTATTTATTGTCATGTTATGATTAACGAACATGTCATACATAATCATTGTATGCTAAATAGATTTAAATTGTAGGATTATAGAAGTATTAGACTGATTAGTAGTTAGAAGAGAGAGGTATCTAAGCAGGGCTGAAATGCAAGGCCCATAGGCCTCAGCCTGTAAGATGTTAGCTTAGCTATGCTAGGCCATAGGCTTAAGAAATCGTTGACATAAGTAAGGGACCAAAGAATGACCTATGCCACAAGATTCCAGGAAAAGATGTATCAATGGGTGGTATTGCAAAAAAATTAACTGTAAGAGTAATTTTGGACTACATGATACCCAGTGGTCACATTTTCTAACACGTGGCCTAACTGCAGGGTGCACTATGTGCGTCAATGCTAATGAGAATCAAAGAAACTCCAAACAGCCTATGAAAAATTGGTTACCTGAAAATTCCTGGAGGACATAATGTAAATAAGAAAAAAGAGGGTGGACACCTTCATGCACATGTGCAGAGTGCTAGGTGTAGTCAGCATCACAAGATAAGAGGGTTCCCAGATTAGATAAAATGAGTTCCCTATGGAAAAATGCCAGCAGGAACCATCCCTCTACTGATGATCAGTTGTCAAGGTATCCATCAGACAGTACAGATATCCTTAAGGATGTGCATATAGCTATATTTGTAACTTGTGTATAATCTTTATAGGATTTCTATATGCTTGGGTAATCATCATTTTAACTGAATATATGTGTGGTCACTACTCTGGGTCTGTGTGTTCCTAAAGACTCTAACTCTAAAATAAGTAGCAGAGGTGACTATCATTCTGTTCATCTTGAAACTGTAGCCACCAGATCTGAACCCACAGTGGTGTAAGATCACATTATTAAATCACTTTTAAATAAATAAAAGGCTACATCTCCAAGAATATTTTCCCTGTTGGCTGCTTCCATTCCTCCTCAAACCTTGGTGGGATGAGACCAAGATCCACCTGCTTACAGTCCTCCTGGTGTGGAAAGCTTGAGAATGTAAGAAAGGGTGTGTTAAGAACTGGTATATTTAGCTGCACAGAGGAAGCCATTTGCTTTATCTAATAACTATTTACTAATATATATAGACAGAGCACAATAAAAGGTGTGCTTGTGTGTGTGAGAGAATCCAAATCTCCAGTTCTTCCTCCCAATTAAATGATAGAATCATAGACTTTAATGGTCAGAAGGGACCATTATGATCATCTAGTCTGACCTCCTGCACAACGCAGGCCACAGAATTTCACCCACCCACTCCTGTATCAAACCCTTAACCCAGGGATAGGCAACCTATGGCACATATGCCAAAGGCGGCACGCGACATGATTTTCAGTGACACTCACACTGCCTGGGTCCTGGCCACTGGTCCTGGGGGCTCCACTGCTGGCCTAGGGTACTGGCTGCTGACCTCCTGCTAGCTGGGGTTCCATCTGCCGGCTCTGCTCATCCCGCTGCCAGCCCCTGGTCCCGGCCATTGGTCCAGGGGGCTCTGCTGCCAGCCTGGGGTCCCAACCGCTGGCCCGGGCCTCTGTGGCCACCCCCAGCTCTGGCCCACTGGCCCCAGCTTGGGGTAGTGAGGGTTGCAGACAGGGGTGCAGCTCAGTATCCCCACCTTAAAAATTGTTCCAGCACCACTGTGCTGGGATATTTTAAAGTCCTGATTTACAGCTTATATCACTATCATGCCACATGGAACAGCGCACTGTGTTTGACGTTGAAATTAGAATGTACATGCCAGAACAGAAATCAGAATTTTCTGACAGATTTCAAGATTTCAGGATTTCCAGCGATTTGGCCCAATGCTTTCTTTTCTAATTAAACCTGAAAAGTTCAACAAAAGCAACTTAGATTTGTCTGTATTTCAGTGGATGGGCGTTGAAGATTTTGAAATGCACCTCATTCAGTTAAAAAGCTCAGAATTGTGGGCATCAAAGTTTGGAGATCTGCAGGGTGCACTTGAAGCTACCGAGAGAGATAATGGGGCCGCTGTTCTGACCTGCTGAATGTCCGTGCCAGTGAAATTTAACTGTTTGAAGAAAATTGCGTTTGCAATGCTTTCAGGATTTGGTTCCACAAAGCTGTGTGAACAGGTATTTTCACACATTAAATCTGTCCTCTGTCCCTCTTGAAGCTGGTTAACAACTGATCACTCAGAAGCCTGTGTGCAGCTTAAAGTATCCAAATATGTGCCAGAAATTGGAAAATTCAGCAAGGAAAAGCAAGCGTAAGGATTACACTAAACTGATAAGGTCTGCATTTTAATTTAATTTTAGATGAAGCTTCTTAAACATTTTAAAAACCTTATTTACTTTACATACAACAATAGTTTAGTGATATATTATGGACTTACAGAAAGAGACCGTCTAAAAACATTAAAATGTATTACTGGCACACGAAGCCTTAAATTAGAGTAAATAAATTAAGACGTGGCACACCACTTCTGAAAGGTTGCCAACTCGTGCCCTAACCTATGTCTGAGCTATTGAAGTCCTCAAATCGTGGTTTAAAGACTTCAAGGTGAAGAGAATCCTCCAGCAAGTGACCCTTGCTCCACACTGCAGAGGAAGGCAAACAAAAAAGCCCAGGGCCTCTGACAATCTGCCCTGGAGGAATATATGCATGTGGGGTCTGTAGGTATAAAACACAAATGCTTTTATTTCCAGATCTCTCGCTTCCCTGGTCCCCTGGCTGCCGTGAGTCACTCTTCATGAGATTTCAAGGAGAATGGGTTGCAAGATTTAATAAATATTTCTATCTTTTCCTTTGCTAAGTTTCTGCCTTAGTAACAAAACCTTTTAGCTAGTTTTCAGTAATGCATTTTTTATATAACCCACTTGTATTCTTCATGTTTTCTTTATTGTGTTTGTCTTTGTAGAGAGTATAAATAAATCCTATATCTATAAACCTCATGGACTGTATATTTAAAGGCATTCACTCTTTGTACAGCTCCTGAGAGCAAGTTCAGCCATTGTGTTGGATGTGTTAGTCTTCATTAACTGGAGCAAATTTGAGAATGTTCCCATCACAGCCCCAACATTGAAGGTGCTTTTTCTGTTAAGATCTAGAAAAGTCCATGGCAATGAACTACTATGGTGCTAACCTGGCAAGAAAGGGTCCAGATACAGTGTGGGAGTGACTGAGGAACTGGAGAGAAAAAAAAAAAAGGGCCAGATTTAATACATCTGGCAACATTGTGAGAGAAGCACAAAAGTCTAGAAGCTGTGTAAAGGGATTGTTCTGTGCAACTAGTCTACGCTAGGAATTTACATTGACATAGCAACATCTCTTAGGGGTGTGAAAAATCCACACCCCTGAGAGACGTAGCTATCCTGACCTAACCCCCGGAGTAGACAGTGCTAAGTTGGCAGAATAATTCTTCTGACAACCTAGTTATCACCTGGGGAGCTGGAGTACCTATGCCGATGGGAGAATCCTTCCTGTCAGTGTAGGTAGTGACTACACTGTAGTGCAGGGGTAGGCAACCTACGGCATGGGTGCTGAAGGCAGCACACAAGCTGATTTTCAGTGGCCCTCTCACTGCCCGGGTCCTAGCCACTAGTTCAGGGGGCCCTGCATTTTAATTTAATTTTAAATGAAGCTTCTTAAACATTTTAAAAGCCCTATTTACATACAACAATAGTTTAGTTATATATTATAGACTTATAGAAAGAGACCTTCTAAAAACATTAAAATGTATTACTGGCACGTGAAACCTTAAATTAGAGTGAATAAATGAAGACTCGGCACACCACTTCTGAAAGGTTGCCGACCACTGCTGTAGCATTTTAAGCGTAGACAAGCCCCAAGTCTACTCAGGATTAACTGGGTTACCCAGTCATGACCACTCTTCCACAGGAAGCATGCTGCCTGTTTCCCCGCCCCCACCCCTTCTCCCTCCCTCCCCTTTATCTGGCTGAGACCTCACAACTGCCATTAATGCAGAGTAAAATAGAAGAAAAAGTGCAAGATGAAAAATATGTAGAAGTGACACGTTTTGCTTATAAGTTGTGTGGACAACAAATGTATTCATTCAACAGTTTTAATTATTGCTCAATATTCATTAGGAAGGTTTCACCAGACATACGACCTTGGAGCCCACACTAAACCCAGTGAAGTCAATGGGAGTTTATCCATTGATTATGATTAGCTTTGGATAAGGCATTTACATAACAAGAATCTTTAGTTAGGGAATAGGTCTGAAGTCTTTATTCAGAAAGGACTCCCATTGCCTTCAAAGGAAGTTATGCACAAATCAGGTCTGCATGACTGTGAGTTGGTTAATTCTGTTACTAGTCTGTTTGGTAGCAGAGATTTTTATGCAGTGAACAGGATGACATGGTTATATTTGGGCTATAGTTTATGTAGTAACAATAAGGGAAACATAGGGAAAACTGACATAAAATACAGTCTATTAGGTTAAAACTATACCATAGTAAATCTGTCACAAGTATAGCAAGAGCATAAAGGCACTTGGCTGTTACTGTGGTAAAATATGTTCAATTATAGTTTAGTATTAACAGTAGCTTTGCCAGAGCTATAGTTCTCCCATAGTTTTATGATGAAACCTATGGCTTTAGGGGAGTCTTTCTTCCATTGGGACACATGATCTCCCCAGTCCATGGCAGATCTCCAATAGCAGCATGCAGATGAAGGAGAATGTGTATTTATAGGATTGCTGTAGGGCAGTAGTCTCTGTTAAATTTCATTTTTTATGTTTGACATCTTAATTACAGGACAAAGAACAGCATAGTAAACTTCTAGGCCCTGTCCATACTTCATCTGAAATCCAGCTGAAACTCGACAATTGTCAGGCAGGTGGTGAGTTCTGATCACTGCTTCTGATTGGCTAAGAATTGCTAACATCCTATTATTTTTGTTATTCTGGCTCCCTTGCCTGCAACACAAACTTGTTTGTCTCACCCACCTGATGTGTCATCTTTTAGACTGTTAGGGGCACATTTTAAAAGGTATTTAGGTAATCAACTCCCAGGGAGTTAAATACCCAAATATCTTTTAAAATCTGGTCCTCACTCTTTCTGGAAGGGAATTTTTTTTCCTATATTTGTAAAGTGCCTAGCAAAAAGGACTCCTGATCTGGTTAGTCTCTCTATGAGGTATTTTAATGTACATGTTTAATAATTACTTTTTAAAAAATAGCTGTAGCTGGTGCAGTTGAGGAGCATTGAGGGGGAAAACGTTGTTAAATAGGACCATTAAACACATGGATCAGGTGAAAGGTTATCAGTAGTTCTGAGCACTGGAAGTAGGTAGTAAAGAGCTGAGAAAAAGAGATAAAAATCCCCTTTTTGATGGGAGGTGAAGGGTGGAAACAAAGGGAAGAGGGTTCTTGGGCCTGGAGAGAGAGAGAGAGAGAGTTTCTTGGAGATTTGGGTTCAGATACAGCTTGCACTTTCAAGCAAACTTGCATGAGCTGGGAATGGAGAGCTCCCTAGCTAGTCAATTCTATGTTAAGGGACAAAGGAAGGATGTTTTTATAATGATTAAAATCCTATTATATCATCAGATCCTCTATGAGCTGTACATTTAAACAAATCTTACCATTCAATTGCTTCTAAGCTTTAATAATCACCCATGGCTAATTGGGGAAGGGCATGTACATTAATAGCAGTTCTTCCTCATGGTAGCTTAGGAACACTGAAGATGTTTTTCTGTGACCCTTACACATTTTTCTAGTTGTCAGCAAACAACTATTCTGAAGTTATTGATCAGCCAAATGAAAATATTAGATCTCAGTTAAAGTGACCATATTTGAGAGTCATCTCAGCATTAGGTTCACTAGCAATGGGATCATTTCAGATAACTGATTGAATTTTGCTAGGCATTGTGCAGTCTAGCATGTCTGAATGTAATAATCAATTCATAGATGCACTCTAAAGAAAACTAATCATTATATGAGATTTCATGAAGATTTACTTTATCAACAGCAAGCAGTGCATGAATTTTTTGACATAGCTCCCAGACCAGATATGAAATCAAGCTATTGACTGCACACATGTTGCTATTTGAGCACCACCAGAAAATGATTTCTTCTTTATTAATAGAAAAGGTTTCCATTCATTTAATATGCAGGTTATTTATTATGCTAAGTACAGTATAATTGATGTAATTGCAATGTTTCCAGGATAATGTCATGTTTAATTCATCTGTAAACAGTCTGGTATATTTCATTTATTTCAGACAAGGAAAACTAAAGCTGGCTGGAATCTGGCTTTAAATAAATTTACCATTCTTAATTATAATTTTAAAATGCTATTTGAAAACATAATGTCCTAGTGGACATTTGCCTACCTCATTGAAAGATACTACATAACTTGGTATGATTTTCAGGCTTTGTTCAACAGAAGCCCTGGAGTAGAATAATAGCAGAGTAATAGGTCAAGATTCAAATTCATTGGTAGTTATGTATAGGACACCTGCTGATACTAGGTCTGAGCCAAATTAGTGACTTAGAGCCTGATTAAACATCCTTTGATGCCCGTGGAAAGAGTCACATTGTCTCCAGTATGTCTGGAATCACTTCTTAAGACCCTTCATTTTATTAATACAATACTTGACTAAAATGTAAAGAGCAAAACAATAGTTTAATTATTGTAATTGATTATATATACACTGTGACAGGGTAAGGCCAGACGACTACAAGAGAGTTCAGGAAGGAAGTATATTAGCCTCAGGATAAGCAGGTCCCTCTTCCTCTGGTAACTGAGCAGGGGTTACACAAGATTAATTAGTACACCTGGAGCCAATTAAGATCCTGCCAGAATGGGTGAAAAGCCTTCCCCCAAGCCAGTCAGTGTGGGTGATAGGCATTGTGAGAGTGGAGGCAAGCTGTTGGAGAGCTGAGTGGTGCGGAAGCTGACAAGGACCAGGGGAGAATCCCTCGGTACGTCCAGACTACTCTCCGTATTGGCGGGTAGTGATCGATTTTTTTGGGGGGGGGGATCAATATATCGCGTCTCATCTAGATGCGATATATCGATCACCGAACGCGCTCCCGTCGACTCCGGAACTCCACCAGAGCGAGCAGAGGTAGTGGAGTCAACATGGGGAGCCGTGGACGTCGATCCTGCGCCGTGAGGACCTGAGGTAAATCGATCTAAGATACTTTGCCGTCAGCTACGCTATTCACGTAGACCAGTGTAGACCCCTAGTGTAGACCAGCCCCCACTGGTATAGAGATTGGGGGGAAAAGCCCTACCCTAAACAGGAGCTAAAGACCCTTCCAGGTCCAAAGGAAAGGACCCTGCCAGAGGGGAGAGACTGAGCTGTGCGTTTGGTGTGTTGCTGCCATGCCTGGAAGGGCTACCAGAGATTAGGGGCTCTGCCTCCCCTGGCAGGAGGGTTGGGAGGAACCCTGCCCAAGCAAAGTGGGGACAATAAGCCAAAGGGTGTGGGGAAGTAACACAGGGAAGCTAACAGCTTTCCTGGGAACTGGCAGTGTGAGGCTGCTATTTGTAGGGTCTCTGAGTTGGGGCCTGAGTAGAGGGTGGGGCCTGCCCCTCACTCCCTTCTCCTCTCACTGGATATCCACTGAGGAGGCCAGAAGCCCTAGTGAAGCAGTGAGGGCCTAGCAGGCCCCAAAACAGGAAGGCTGTTTGGAGACAGAATTTCCCCACCCACTATGAACAGAGGGGGGAAATTCTGAGAGACGAGATGCTATCCTGACCCATCTCTAGAAGGAAAAGCGGGACCCACTGAGATGGAAAAGAAGCCCTGTTACAACACTTTGAAACAGTGATCAGCCACTCTAGTTCCAACCTTCAATTTTTTCCAAGGGTACCTTAAAATGAAAACTACTTAATCATTATATCATTCATTGCTAGTTTAATCTATTTGCACAGCAGTGATAATGGTCAAAATACTACCACCTGTGTCACTAACACAACAACATGACATTTGTAATAGGAAGCATGAGTGACATTTTTTTGATTGTTGTTGCTTCCAAAGAAAATTATTCAAGCTAATATACAATGGCACAATTAGTATGCTTTATCATAGCATTTTCTACCTTCTAGGCTAACAACACACCACAGTGTATTAAAAAGATGATTAGATGGAGATTCACTGAGGTTATCAACCTGTGATCTGTGGGCTTTGGGCTATTTAGTGGTGGCTTGCAGACAGTAGGTCCTACTGTCTTTCTCCTGTTCCCAGCTGTTAAATTGCATTAGGGCCCTGATTTGAAAAGGCTCTTAGGCACATGCTTAACTTTAAGAACATGATTAGACCCATTGAAGTCTGTGGGACTAGTTACAAGCTTAAAATTAGGCACCTGCTTAAATTTCTTGGTAAACTGGGGCCTAAAAGAAGCTATAACGTCTTTCCTAATATTACTTTTCCATGTAAGCAATTGCATATCTGCCTCAGAGGTGTTTGTGTGATTGCAGATAAGAAGGGAATATGTGCATTCCATTATGAATGTGAGTGGAGGTGAGGCTTGGAAAAAAAATGTCTTGAATAAAAAGGAGAATAACATTGTTAGCTTCCACAAGGAAAACCCCATAGGTGGGGTAAATGATACTGTGTGGAGAGCAGAGAACTGTCTAGCACAGTGGGGACCAGGTATGTTAGCAACAAGAAAAAGGTCAGGGAAAGTGTGGGACCCTTAATGAATGGGGGAGGCAACCTAGTCACAGATTATGTGGAAAAAGCTGAAGTACTCAATGCTTTTTTTGCCTTGGTATTCACAGACAAGGTCAGCTCCCAGACTGCTGTCCTGGGCAACACAGTATGGGGAGGAGGTGAGTAGCCCTTCATGGAGAAAGAAGTGATTAAGGATTATTTAGAAAATCAGGACATGCACAAGTCCATGGGTCCAGATCTAATGCATTCAAGGGTGCAGAGGGAATTGGGTGGTGTGATTGCAGAGCCATTGGCCATTATCTTTGGAAACTCATGGTGATCGGGGAGGTCCCGGGCAATTGGAAAAAGGCAAATATAGTGCCCATTTTTAAAAAAAGGGAAGAAGGAGAATCCAGGGAATTACAGACTAGTCAGCCTCATCTCAGTCCTTGGAAAAATCATGGAGCAGGTCCTCAAGGAAACCATTTTGAAGCACTTGGAGAAGAGGAAGGTGATCAGGAACAATCAACATGGATTCACCAAGGGTAAGTCATGCCTGGACAACCTGATTGCCTTCTATGATGAGATAACTGGCTCTGTGGATATGGGGAAAGCAGTAGACATGATATATCTTGACTTTAGCAAAGATTTTGATACAGTCTCCCACAGTATTCTTGCCAGTTAGTTGAAAAAGTAAGGATTGGATGAATGGACTATAAGGTGGATAGAAAGCTGGCTAGATTGTTGGGCTCAATGGGTGGTGATCAATGGCTTGATGTCTAGTTGGCAGCCAGTATCAAGCGGAGTGCCCCAGGGGTCAGTCCTGAGGCTGGTTTTGTTCATCATCTTTATTAATGATCTGGATGATGAGATGGATTGTACCATCAGCAAGTTCGCAGAGGACACTAAGCTGTGGGGAGAGTTAGATATGCTGGAGGGTAAGGGTAGGGTCCAGAGTGGCCTAGAGAAATTGGAGGATTGGGCCAAAAGAAATCTGATGCGGTTCAACAAGGACAAGTGCAGAGTCCTGCACTTAGGAAGAAAGAATTCCATGCACTGCTAAAGGCTGGGGACTGAATGACTAAGCGTCGGGGATTACAGTGGATGAGAAGCTGGATATGAGTCAGAAGTGGCCCTTGTTACCAAGAAGGCTAATGGCATATTGGGCTGCATTAGTAGGAGCATTGCCAGCAGATCGAGGGAAGTGATTATTTCTCCTCTATTCGGCACTGGTGAGGCCACATCTGGAGTATTGCATCCAGTTTGGGGCCTCCCTCTACAGAAAGGATGTGGACTAATTGGAGAGAGTCCAGCAGAGGGCAATGAAAATGATTAGTGGGCTGGGGCACATGACTTGCGAGGAGAGGCTGAGGGAACTGGGCTTGTTTAGTCTGGAGAAGAGAAGAATGAGGGGGGATTGGATAGCAGCCTTCAACTACCTGAAGGGAGGTTCCAAAGAGGGGAGCTAGGCTGTTCTCCATGGTGGCAGATGACAGAATAAGAAGCAACGGTCTCAAGTTGCAGTGGTGGAGGTCTAGGTTGGATATTAGGAAACACCATTTCCCTAGGAGAGTGGTGAAGCACTGGAATGGGATACCTAGGGAGGTGGTGGAATCTCCATCCTTAGAGGTTTTTAAGGCCTGGCTTGACAAAGCCCTGTCTGGGATGATTTAATTGGTGTTGGTCCTGGTTTGAGCAGGGGGTTAAACTAAATGACCTCCGGAGGTCTCTTCCAATCCTAATCTTCTATGATTCTATGACTGGGACTCCTAGATGCTCCTGTAGTACTATCATGAATATAGTATGGGCCTATCATTTTAGCAAGGAGAATTGGTTTCTAGAAGATAATATATTCAAAAAAAATAGTTGCTAGTTGAGAGCCTTATCATCCAATCACTAATACTATACATTGCTTGGACTGGCAGAAAGCTAGACAAGCAAGATGTAAAGCTGAAACAGAACAATAACTAGAAATGTAGGAATTGAAGTTGAAACCATTTCTTTGCTTGATTTGGGACTGTGCTGAGCAATAAGAAAATGTATGTGTATTTTCTATCAAACTGGAGATCTATTGTCATTTAGGCACCAAGAATTTTATGTGGTAGTCTCCAGGTATTGCTATCATATTGCTGCTCATGGATGTTAGTGCCAGTGAAGTGATCTGATAAGTGAAATGTTACAACATGATGCATAATTCAAATCCATAAGGGCAGTATAGGAAAACCTGTAGCATACATAAATAAATTAATCTGTTAGGTTTACTACTATCTTAATGCCTTCTCTTCTGTTGTCATAGTTCAATCATAGGTACAAATATGATCTATTTCAGATTGAAAGCTTTTTCTAAAAGCTATTTTCTGACAGATGCTATCTCAAGGTAATATCACTTTAGTGGAGTACATTTCTTTTTATTTGAAGGACAGTAGGAGCCTTCATTTAGAATAACTATTTGTCTGTCTTCTTTGATTTGTATATCACTAATTTCAGGACATATATTTCAGTTTAATTCTTCAAGGTCCAGAGTCAGAGATTTCATACTTATTAATATTGAGGTGTTGTTCACTATTTGTATAATATTTGTGGTTTGATGCCCAGAGTTGAGGCTTCATTGTGTTATGTGCTGTACAAAGCACATAGTAAGAAACAGCATCTGCCCTGAAAATCTAAATAGAAAAGACAGACAAGGCTGGGAGTGAGGAAAGTATTATCCCCACTGTTCATATGGGGAATTGAGGCACTGAGAGATTAAATCACCTTCCTAAGATCACAAAGAAAGTTGGTGACCATGCTGGGAACTGAGACCACATTTCTTAGTCTCAGACCTTAGCCACAAGACTATTCTTCCTCTACATGTAGATTTATGAAACATACCATATTGCTGCTTTGGCAGGCACTAGCTAAGTTCAAACTATAGTGTAACAACATTTGATTTATTGGACTCTGTACCTATCGCCGAAAAAGCTGAGTGAATTCAGAAGCCTCTAGGTTCTCCCCCCCCCCCCACACACACACATTTTGACAACCCAAACATAATGCTGTGAACTCAGACTATATCTGAATACAGCCACAAATAAAGAGCAGGTTTATTTGTATTTTTGCTTCTTTTTGATTCATTTTTTTTCTCCTAACTTTCCTACTCAGGGCCTTTATAGCATGTCAGCATTTCTTTTTTTTCTTGTTTAGGAATAGACTGACACATATGAATAAACAACATAAATCAGCCTTGCTCACATTCTATAGCTTTTTCATACAGTGCAGTCTCATTTTCACACTCACTGCAGATGTGTACGGGAGACTCAACACAATATAAGGAACATTTCAAAATTTAAAAGCATGACAGCCAAAAAAGAGCAAATTTTGGTGAGGAGAGATGGGGAGAGCATACACAGAAGAAACTTAATAATAAATTTTTGCTGTTATTCAGACTATGCAGAGGGAGAAAAATCTCTGGTTCTTATCATACAGGCTGAACATGAAGATTATGGATTTGCTGCATAGTGCTGATGTGGAGTACATGTATAGATCCTTTTCACATATACCATTAATAAATAGGGTCATTGCTCTGACATACCAGGATAGGAAAAAGCTTCTTTTAGAATCAGTTTGCTCTTATTCTGCACTTTACACCTAATTCCTTCTTTATTAGGTAACAGTAGGACAGTGCTGATAAGGAGGTAAGCTACTTCCGGTATAGCTGCTTAGTTCCTGTCAGCTAGACAAGTATGGCTTAAAAAAAAAAAAAAGGAAACCAAACCAAACCAAATCAGTCAGTCAAGATGTTTGGTGAATGATGATATGAAGATCTTTCTGAATGGTAACCAAACACTTTGTAAGGGTGAAAAGGAAAATGCTGTATTGATGCTGTGAGTTAAGAAGCGGAAATCGTTTTGTTAAGTAGTGCAATTTAGCTCAACTGAGAGAATGTCTGCCACAGGGATATGAGCTGAACTTGGCTGGTGTAAATCAGTATAGTTGATTGACTAATTGACTTCAGTGACCATGGATGGACCTCAGTGGAGTGCTACTGCTTCACAGTGGTGGAAAAGGTGAAAGCAAGAGCTTGATTCTCCGTTGCATTTTATATTGTGTAGCAATCTACCCAGTCTGTATGTGAGTGCAAAATGCATGTAAAATGCTACCAAATCAGAATTCCTCAGTCTCTGATGGTGGTGTGTAACACTCCTTTGGCTCATTTTTGAAGATCCACATTGCTAAAGAAGTGGAGAATCAGGCCCATTGTGTTTAAGTCATGCACCAGGACATGGGTTAATACTTAGCATGGCCAGTTCAGTGTAATACTAAAGCACAATAAGGGTGTGATTGTGTGGATGACCTGTTAGTTCCAGATCCCCCTCTGTTCCTGTCTGGTAGCTCTCCAGAGGGAAGTTAAAGGGTCTGTGAAAATTATTAGGTGATCCTGCCAGTGACATGGCTGTCAGTACCTTTCCCAATACGACAAGTATATGGCTGCAAGAAGAGTGGGAGGAAAATAAAATGAATGAATGCTGGATATGTGGTTATGTTTTACTACACATTCACACCAAGCAAGAATAATGCCAAATGTACTTTATTATTAATAATTAAAAGTCAGTTGACAAATTAATTTTGATTCCTAGAAATATAGGAGCAAATGTAATATGATATTGTAAATATAATGAAATATTAGTAACACAGCTAATACTTACTGTAAAGCAAGGAAATGCTGTCAATTTTTCCTGAGTCAGTATAAACAGTTTTTAATGAAATGTAAAATTACAGGAAAATAAACTGTCCTTCTTACCATATCTGATGTAGGAAGTAACTAACTTGAAACAGAATTGGCATATTCAGTAGAGACTCGTCCTGGTATTGATTGTTTAACTAAGAGTTATGCTTCAGTCTTGCAAATGGCAACATTTATTCATACTTAACTCACTGTACTGACAGCTCTGCAAAGGTATGCCAGTGTAAAGGATAAACTACCAGGATCTATTCTCCACAGAGCTTCAGGTCTCTCTCTGTATCAGTGTCCATGGAGGGTGAGGAAGGGAGAACAAAACAAACCTGAATTATTTCAGAAGAAAACAAAAACACACTTTTATATCAACTCCAGTTCTCTGCAAATAGCATCTATCATTGGTTCTGAGGTTGATGTATCAGGTAGTGATGGGATACAAAGAAACTATTGGTGTACATGCTGACAGGGAAACAGGATTCTGAATCCCAGCCATACAAGTCATGTAGAATTTATGGTAATTAAAACTACTACTCATTAGTCCTTTACCAATAGGTTATTTTCAAAACAACCATAAGGTATATCACCAGTATATAGGAGGTTGACCTGCTCCTCAGAAGAGGCAGTGCATACCAGAGGAGCCCTTCTAAAGCTAACATCATCCTGTCTGTTTTTTCACAACATACTTCATATTAATAAATGAATTCTAGAAAATTTCTGGAAGATTTCCATCTGCCTTAAGGCTATAGACTGCAAACACACAGAAGATCACTTTCTGTCTCCTTGTTCTAGAACGTAAAAAAAAAAATCTAAATCCTCTTGGCCTCACATCTCATAGGCAAATGTAATGTAACTGCAAAGTTTTATATATGGTGTTCTTTCTATGTCTGTCAGGATTGAGTCAATATTTTGTAATGGATTTCATTTGAAAGACTTTGGGAAAGAGGGGTTTTGCTTTGTGCAGTGAAATGTTGCATATGAACTTTTAACAAATCTGTGTGAGTGTGTGACACACACACACACACACACACACACACACACCTGAAAAAATGCCTATTCTTCTGGGTACTAATCTCTGAGCTAAGTAGAGAATTGTTATAATGGAGCACATAAACACAGCAAAAATGTGAGTCAAGGGTTCTTAGATGCAGTATAGTAAAAATGAACTGCTTAGAAAAATGTGCAGAGTTGCAATATAGTCCCTCCAAAGTGTGTGCGTGAGTATATAATATATATAATTATAAGATCTCTTCTCCCTCCACTGCATATTATATGACGCTGAGGGGAGTTATGGTCTATGTTGTAGAAGAAGTTAAGATCAATCTTTCAAATGACAATGATGCGATTATTTAAATTAGATGAGCTATACCTGCAGTTTAACTGAGACCAGTATTATACACATAGAACAGCAGCAGAATGTTTGATAGTAAAGCAGGTGTACATTCTTTGCTAGAAAGTGCCAAAAATAATTACGGATCAACAAGCTAAGTTTCTAAAGTTACAATGCCAAAGTTAAGAATCTTGGTTTTTTTAGGGCCACGCTTCTACTTAGGTTGACTAGCACTTTGATTTCCATGGGATTACTCATGGTATAATGAGATTATTTATGGTGTTAAGATATATACATATGACCTTAAATATTTTGCTATTAAGAAGGTTAATTTTGTTTTGTTGTTGACAGAGATGGCTGAATTTGTATTGCCAGAACACTTTAAAAAATCTAAAATATCATATTTACCCAAATGGATATTTTAGCAGAAAATTATAACTTTCTTGAAAACTTAGCTTTTTTTTTTTTTGAGAAATTGAAATATGCTATTATGAGGTGGAGAAAAGTCTAGAAAATGCAAAGGAAGCACACAGTGTGAGAGCACTTAATGCAGCCTTTACTATGAACATTGTGATACTGCAGTGGGCGTACAGACTCCAGACTAGAACATAGTGCTGTACTTGGTGGCAGAGAGGCTGTATGCAGTGATAGCTGGTCACAGCACCAGCTTCCCTGCAAGCTTAGAAAGTACACTGTTTTTTGTCCTTACCTCTTTGTCTTTTCTGGGTTATGGCACAATGAGTGTTCTATCTGGACTAATGCTGAGCAGTGATGAACAGGGCTCATGGAGTGGATGGAACTGAATTGAAGAGTAGAGCTGTCAACTTGCTTTGGAGTGGACCTGCTGAAAGAAACAGTGCCTCTTTTCATCAGGCTCTGTTTGAGTTCCCATCAACAGAAGAAATCTGTCAGAATCTAAAGGACATCCATTAAAGAATGAACTCGAGGTATAAAAAGTTCCAGACTGTCCTGTGAAACATAGGTCATCTGTGCAGATAAACTTGCATGCCTGTGTAATTGGGCCATCATTAGGTAGAAGCTAATGATTAGGACGATGATTTGGTAGATGCTGTCATTTGTATGATCTATTTGAGCAACATAATATAATGAGCCTTGTGGAAGAATGTTCTCTTGTCTATACTGATGAGTGGACATAGCACTGAGGCATACTTGAAACCTTTGATTAAATATCTGCATCATGATCATTTGGACTGTCTAGCATAGGGCCGTTTCTGATAGCTCTGTCAAAAGTCTAATATGCTAAGTTGTTTCTCAGACAGCTGTTAGCCCTATTAAAAACAAGATAGCATTCAGATTTGATTGAAAAGCATTCTCCATGTGAGTTGTATAATTGGATGTCAAATTGGCATCGGTGGTTTAGGCAGAGTAATTACACTCATGCTTTGGAATGTAAACCCATTTGATAACATGACTGATAAGTATAGTAAGTAAAAATTTCATGGGGCCCTAAATTCATCTCCATGTCAAGAAGAACCCACTCTAAAATCCCTGAAGCACATTAGGTGTGTTGAAAACATTCATCTGCCCTTATTCAGAAATCAGTTTCATTCCTTACATTCAATTTTCCATCTTTTTTTTTTTAGTATTCTGCCTCTTATGAGGATTAGTTTTAATATAAACACATTATCCAAAGCATAATATCAAAAACATTTGAAAAATTAGATATATATTCACGAGTTTGAAGAAAAGACTTAAAAATAATTCTATTCCTGGATCATTCCTCTCCAATCTCCTTTTGTTTCTATAATATAGGGTGTGTGTGTGTGTGTGTGTGTGTGTGTGTGTGTGTGAGGTACATAAACATTTTTTTTTTAAAGGAAGGAAAATGTCCAAATTCACATATTTACAACTTAACCTGAAATCATTAAAAGAAACAGAACATGAACTTTGTTCTATCACACTCTAATATGGCAAAGTGCAAATTAACAAGAAAAACATAGTTTTCTCATTTCATCAATGTGGGGTGGTAGCAATTTCCAAATTCACAATGAGTATTTTCCCTTCAGTTTGAAATGACTGCGACTGTCATTTTGACTAGCAAAAGTACTTATACCGGTGATAAAGACTGAGGCATTTTTATACCAAGTTGTCACCAGGAACTTCTATTCAACTCTCACCTGTCAGTGTTGCTCATGTCAAGGTTTATTATCTGTTGCTTGGGAATACAACTGAGATTTTTTCCTGCTGCCAGCTCTGTGTGCAAAGTTGTCCTTATTCAAGTAAAAGCCCCAGGTGAGTAAGGACTGCAGAGTTTGGCCCTGAAGGAATTAGTAGGGATGGCTACATCTGCTCATAGAAATGAAGTTTTGATTTGCATGTTCCCTAGTATTCCATTGCTAATGTTATCACTTACTACCCACAGCCAAGGTCGGTACCCCATTGTGCTGGGTGCCACCCACACACCCACCCACACACACACAGAATGTGCCTAACCAGAAGAGTTTACAATCTAAATAGGCAAGATTGAAAGAAAATGTTTGAGAATGGCACTAGTATCCTGATTTTACAGAGAAGAAACTGAACCCAGAGTTTGTGACTCACTCAAGGTCAGATTGGGAACCTGTGGCTTGACTTGTGATTTGAACTCGGATCTTCTGAGGTCCAGTTCAGTGCTTTAACGGCAAGACCAAGCTTCCTGTTTGTGAATGATTTTGAATGTTTTTGCTTTAGTCCTGTAATTGTGGACATAACCTCCCTGGTGAGCATCCCTTTGTTACTTGACACAGTTTCCTACTTGGAGATTTCTATGCTAAATTTTATTCCTTTACTATTTTTATTATTACATAGGGACACTCTGATATATTCCTGGGAACTTTTCTCTTGCTTCCATTGGCACATCAATAGACATTGTGCTGATTTACCGCAGACATTCCCAGCTGGTTCTGTTGAATCAGAGAAGGCCCATTGTCCATTTGTTGCTGCATTGTATGGTTAGATATTATTTGTGTGTAGGTGTAGAACATATGTAGGACATTTGCAAACTAATATTGAATTGATGGGCTCATTTATTATTGAAGTTAAATGAATGACTCAGCTAATCCTCACAGCAAACTGCCTTTGAGTAGCTGAGCAGAATTAAACAATAGATACTCTGCCTATTTAAATATTTCACAGTTCTTAATCCTTTCCTTCCACTTTGGCTCAATCTGCTTTTCTCATTAGCTTTGGATTTCAGCCACTTTCTCTCCATTGTCCTTAAGCAGACTGATTTTTTTCCCCTCTCTTTTTACTCATATACTTGATATTTTTAGATCAATTTCTATGGAGTCTAAACACAAAGAAGGGTTGTAATAATCCTTTTAACCTCAATGTGAAAACCACACAAATGAAAAGAAATTAGAATATTGAGCAGTGAAGATCAGTCATGTGGATCAGAAAAGATAATTTTGTGCAGAGTTGTTTTGTAGCTAATGCAGTAAATATTTGCCATTCCAAAGGGCTGATCTTTGCCCTCAGCTTCTTCAGGATCCCAAGGGCATCAACAGAAGATCCAGGAGCATGCCACCAAGAGCAAAATTTGGCCTTGTATGTCTTTCAAATATTTAAGGGTCTGTCTAACCCATTTTAAGAGCTCTGTTTGACATCTCACTTCCCTGGTGTAAATCAGCGATGCAAAAGTTTTTGGTTTTTTTTTGCTTTCCTGGCAGTTTTGAAAAATAACAATTGTTTTGGGTTAGTCCAAACATGATTTTTTTGGGGGGGTTCAAAAAGTTAAATAATGAATAAAAGCAATACGTTAAATTAAAATAAATGAAACATTTCCTTCAACCTGAAGCAAAATGTTTTGTCATGTGTAGTTAGTTCTTTCACCCTCCTCCCAAGGGGCAAATGGGTGTTGATTCTTGATTTGTATATTTGTGTTTATATTATCAAAGGCAAGGTCAAAGTTGTGCATCTTGCACATAGAACAAAAGATGGTGAAGTCTGTGGTATTTTTTGGCTCCTGTGGGAACGCATGCCACAGTTTTGGACCTGCCCTTGGGAAAGCTCTCTCACTTGCACAGAATACGATTACTCTTTGGGCAGATAGCTCCATTGTGCCTGCATAGCAAAATTGTTAAATGTAGTCCTCTGAGCTTCAAGTGATCTTGTAGGTGTTGTGGTCCCAGACTATGAGGTGCCTTGAAAGGATGGACAGAGATCCTGAATATTCTGTGGAAATCCAGTGTAGAGAGAAGGCCTTGATGTTTTGCAGGGACCCATGCTGCTGAGGAGCTGCATTGGCCCATTCTGTACTATTTGATTTCCTTAGGGCTGACCATTCCATTGCTGTGTAGCTATCATTGTCATTGTGCAGCTGGGACATGACAAAGTCATCTGTTACTGAGGCCAGACCATCATCTGTCAGAATGAAACCATCTCCTAGCCAGCTGAGATGGTAGAATGCATTACTTACAGATGCCGCTATGTGAGCTTAGTGTCACAAAGGAACACTACTAAATTGCAGACTGACTTGACTGGTTGTGGCTGTGCATGTTTAATCAAAGGAGGCTGTATGGAGTCTGAAACTCAATATTGCATCTGGTAAGGACAGATTGGTAGAGGCAGGGATGAGGTGTGGTTTTTGTGGTCATAGCAGATGCCTGTTGGCATCAGGGCTTCAATGGTATATGCCAAACTCTTCCAGTGACCTGCTATGTGACCTTAGGCAAGTCAATTAGGATATGTCTACCCTGCATTGAAAACCTGGGCTCCGACTCAAGTTTGAGCCCGAACCCTCCTACCATCCACACAACACATCTGTCTGATTCGGGTCAACAAGAACTCAAGACCCAGGTCCTAGGACCCACCCAGGGATAGGTCTGAGCTGAGCTCTGGGTCCAAGCCCTTTTATTTTCCAGTGTGGACACATCAGAAGTCTAGGACCCAAGTCAGAAGGTCTGCATAGTGCATTATGGATGTGTTAGTATGGCTGAGAGACTTGGGTCCAGAAATTGTAAACCTGGGTTTACAATGCAGTGTGGACACTAAAATTCAGGCTTTGAAACACTGATTCCACAAGCAAGGGTCCTACACAGCCGGGCTTACAATGCAATGTAGAAACCTCAGGGATTATCTACACAGAGACTTAGTGCATGGCAACCCAGGGTGTAAATTTACAGTGCTCTAGCTTTCCACATATTAAAGGGCTGCATCATAGGCGCTGACTCCGTGGGTGTACCAGGGCTGGAGCAACCATGGGGAAAAAATGGTGGGTGCTAAGCACCCACTGGCACCCCCTATCAGCTCCCCCCCTCAGTGTCTCCCGCCTGCTGGTGGGCCCCACAGATCAGCACCTCCCAGTGCCTCCCGCCCACCACAAATAGCTGTTTCACAGTATGCAGGAGGCTGGGAAAGGAGGGATGATGAGCAAGGATGCGATGTGCTCGGAGGAGGGAGTGGAACTGGGCGGGAAGAGGCAGGGAGGGATGGAGCAGGGACAAGAAGAGGCAGGGAGGTGTGGAGCCTTGGGGGGGAAAAGAGTGGAGTGGGGGCAGGGCCTTGGATGGAGCCGGGGGTCAAACCCCCCCCAGCACTTTGAAAAGTTAGCATCTGTGGGCTACATAGATCCTGCGCGCTAAAAATTCTATAGGTGAAACAACAGTATGCAACAGTCAAAGAGCACTATAGAACCTACAGTACACAGTAGCAGGGTCCATACAACCAGGGGCGGCTCCAGGCACCAACACCCCAAGCACCTGCTTGGAGTGGTAAGCCATGGGGGGCGCTCTGCCGGTCGCTGCGAGGGCAGCAGGCAGGCTGCCTTCGGCGGCGTGCCTGCGGAGGGGCCACTGGTCCCGCGGCTTCGGCAGACCTCCCACAGGCTGCCGCCGAATTCGCGGGACCGAGGACCTTCCGTAGGCAAGCCACCAAAGGCAGCCTGCCTCCCGTGCTTGGGGCAGCAAAATGCCTAGAGCCGTCCCTGCATGCGACCAGTTGGTTTGCAGCAGGCTACAGTACCGTAGACTTATACCCTGGCTTACTGTGCATTAAGTTTCCATGTGGCCAAGTCATTAGGGTCACCCTACATTCAATCTCTTTCCAGATTACAGGAATAGTTTTACTGGAGAGTGGCAGACTTTCTTTCTTTCTGCTACTTACTCTTTATTTATCACTTTGATTTCTACTTTTCTCTGTCATCCTACAGGAAGTTTCTACACTTACATAAACAAAGCCAAGTTCTCCCTCTTTGCTTGTAGGGAGAACTGCATGCTTGTAGGGAGAACTGCATGCTAATTGAGGGCTCTGCTTGTGTGCTGGCTAAAGGATCCATTCATTTGACAGTTTCAGCTGAATGGTCATTAAATTGCATGTACAAATTCCACCTTGCTTTCAACTGACCAGATATCTGGTGCTGCTAAATGCTAGTTAAAACGGAGTGCTCTGTTCATTTTTTTTTTAATATGGAAATCCAATTTGTGCCCAGCCTCTATTAAAAGTCTACTTTCCTGTTGTCTCTTATGTTCATGTTTGCTGCCTTTGACTTGTATGGCCCAATTATTCAGTGATGATAAAAGCTGTATATCCATAGTAAAAGACAGAAACCTTTTCTTCAACAGCACTAACTCCATGTGGGATTTTAACTGAAATTGGAAGCATAATGATGAGATGTACTGATGTAGAAAAGGTTGGCTCTGTCTGTATTTGAATGCCATACAAATATGGGTAAGCTAAATTAGCACATTTGAATGGACGCATAATTTTCTAGATGGTTAATTACACTGAAAAAAAGCAATAACATCCAAACTAGTTGGTTGACACTTGCAAAACAAATAGTTTTTCTGTAAAATAATTATTTAAAAAAATAAGCTTTACAATCGGAGTCATGCAGAACCCTGGGAACACAACCCAGCATATTGCCAGTTCAAAAATGCATCCTTACAGAGGTGACATCTTGCCAGATTGGCAGCCCTACTATAGAAGCCTTAATAGCATTCCTGATTCATTGTGGCCCTGCAATTTCCAGGATTGAACTGGGCATGGGGGGAGGCGGAGTGTGCGCATGGGAGAATGAACTCTTTATAGCACCCTCTTCTGAAAGCAAGCTGGTTTTCCAGATATGAAGGCAGCAAGGCATTTAATATAGCTGGGAGCAGTACCTCACTTCTGCTATGTAGTATCACTCTCTCTTACATGCTTTATCCCAGTGCATCAAATGCTTTGCTGAAATTTGAGTTCCCCTTCTCCTTCCCCTCCTAATGTTTATTATGTAGGCAAGAGGACATTTGTACACGAGTAGTTTCTTTTTCTTCCTACTATGAAAACCTAATGAAAAGTGAACAGTAAAAAAGAAAAGGCAGCGAGTTGTAGGCATTTCATCAATCAAAATTAAGTTTGCTTTTTTTACCTACTAAAACCATGAGGTCAGAGATTGCCAAAAATAATGTTTATAGTTCATGCTGATCCTTAGGTTTGGGGTATTTGTATAGTTAAGAGACAAAAGGCCTAAAGGTAACTAGCCCATCAGAGTCACAATTGAGATTGTTAAAACAGTTAAAGGAATTTTTTCAAAGAGATTCAGAATAGACAAGCAATCCTTTGATGCTGTTTAAGCACTGTAAATAGAAATCTAGTTTCAAACCTCAAGGCTGAAGCCGAGATGGGGAAGTTAGACCATAAATAAAGGAGCTGAATGTCTTTCTGGAGCTGCCCAACAGTGGGTTCTCTATACAGCTGCAGCCTAACCCTCTGCCTCAGAATCAGAGCCTGAGCTCCAGCTCAAGCCACAACTTCAAAGCACTGTCTACACGGACATTTTTTGAGCACTAGCAGAAGCCCACATCTGTGGACCCAGGCTGGGAGACTTGCTGCCATGGGCTGCGTACATGTATCTTATGACAGGCTTCCTAGTCCTGCACTGGCTTATGATCCTGGATCTCAGGTGACATTCACAGTGTTTGTTTTGTAAAATGCAAAATCCATTACTGATATTTCTCCCCTCTTTGTTTTACCAAATTAAGTCTTCCTGGGATGGCATGAGTAGCTTCCCATTCCATCATCCTTTATATGTAGCAGTAACACTGAACTGCTATGAAATCCTGGCAAAATGCATCCTTTGTATTACTATGTCCATTTGGTGTTTCCTTCCTTTGCATGTTGTCACTTTCATATGAAGACATCTCTTGCTATTTTTCCACTTCCATTTTTCTCCCTCACACCTCATGCTGCATCACCTCTTCCTGCAAAAAAGCTTGTGGGATGGGGCCACAGGGACAGGAAAATTCTGTAAGGTGAGTTGAACTCAGAATTACCATTGTCTTCTCAAGGAGAGGAGGCTTCATGGCAAGGCCTTTCAGGGAGTAAGCACAGGGATACAAATCTGCATGGACAGCTTCTACTTCTGGGCCGCTCCAGTGGCTCCTCTATACTGGCAACATGGTCCCTCTGAGGATTGCTCTGTACATAAACCAGGCATGTTAAGTTGATTTAGCAGGGAAGGCTGATTATTAGGTGTAATTATGGTCTGTGGGCTGGGTATATATTTAGAATGATTACCTTCAATTTGCAGCAGATTTCCCCACTGATGTTAATAGATGGGTAGGAGACACAAAAATCACAGATAAAATATTATATTTATTTGTATTGCAGTAGCACCTGGGAGCCCAAGTTATGGAGCAGGTCCCCATTGTATTAAGCAACATACAAACACAGAACAAAAAGCTGGCCTTTATGCAGTATCTAAACTCTGTTATTGGTTCACTTTCATACTATCACATTCAGTGTCACCCAACAGGGAAATGTCCTCTCTTTTTGGAATACTGCTATTTGTACCTTTTATTACCCTTCCTTCCCCATCTTCTTTCTTTTCCCTGTCCTTGTCTTTGCCTGTCGTCCTTTCTTCTCTCTGTGTTGGCTTTCCTAAAGCAAATCCCATCCCCTGTGGGCATCACTCAGGGATGGTTCAAATATTCATGGTGAGTAAATTCAACCTCTTTTTTTTGTTTCCTGATGTCTGAAAATGCCACATGCATTTGCAGACATTTTCAGAATAGCTCTGCAAGCAAATTTCAGCCTGTGCTGAGTTTGCAACTGTTCAATCTGACTTTACTATTTATGTGTTTGGTCACCAATATCACTGGATTTTGTTTCTGCTTCCTGATTGGATGATTGAAACTCTTTAACTAGGAGAACTAATGATGAATAGCTAATACTCTTGTTCACGTTTGTTTGTAAACAAGGAACGGCCACTCCTCAAATGTGTGGGAACAAAATCCAAGTTGTGCAAATATTTGCCAGATAATAAAGGGTACAAATGCAATCAAACTGTCCAGATACCTGGAATTTGAATGAATATTCACAAGTGTTATTTCTGCAATATTTTAACCAGTCCAATTTATGCTGTTTCATAGCTTTTAAGGCCACACTGGATCATTATGATCAGCTAGTCTGACCTCCTGTGTAACACAGGCAAGAGATGCAGGAGTGCTGGATGAAATCATCAAGATATAGCTGAATGAATTATAGCATATATTTTAAAAGGTCATCCAGTCTTGTTTTAAAGGCCTCGCAAACGTGTTTCTGTACCAATTTATTTCAGTTAGTGAAGGAATTTTCTACTGAAATAGCTAAATTGATACAATCCTGAGTGTTTACACAGGTGTCCCAGTGTTCAGGTGCCTCATACTGCTCTAGCTTATTCCCCTTCCCTTCTCGGAATAACTTTATACCAGTATAGCGTATTTTATACTTCAGACCTTGAGTAAGTCATGTCAACTCTGTTCACATCTGTAAACTGGGGATAATGATACTTTTGTAAAGAGCTTTGAGATATAATATATTTTATATTATACAAGTGTAAGTGCATCCCCATGGGAGTGTGGTTAGGGAAAGAGTTGAAGCTGTATTACTTTAGCTGTACCCACATAGTTAAAGTGGTACAATTTCTGTGTGTTGACAAGGCCAAAGGCTCCAAGAGATGGAGAATTTCTCACATCCCTAGGAAATCTCTTCCAGCGATATTTAGCCTAACGAGTAAAAATGGTCATATTGTCACTTGTGTATTTTGATATAAAATGGTAAAGAAATTAGATCAACAGCCTCCTGCAATTTCTGTTGGCTTCCCATCTGTAACGCTTTTATTATAGTTGAATTAGTTAGCTTATATCAGTCAGTAGGGAGCTACTGCATTGAGTTATGTTACAGCATGTCATAAACCAGTATTTGATTAATTTAGTGTGCTAATAGAAAGTGATACGAGTAGAACAATAGACAGTGGGACAATGTGAATGTTATATTTTATTTAAAAAAATATAATTAAGCCTTCACATTTCTTTCTTTCCTATGTGTTTAGTTCATAATCTTGAAGTTAGTCAAGCAGTGTTTCCCCCAAATGGCTTCAGATTTTGCTGAATTGCTCACTGTGCATACAAAGAGTGGCATAAATATATTTTTAACTTAGCTATTGATCTGTTAACTATGTAACTCCCCAAATACCTTCTTTTTTATATACCCTTTGTCATATTGGCAGGGGATGGAGCTCAGTGTTGATTTTCACCAGCTGAGTAACTGGTTCCTTTTATTTCATTGTTTATTTAAAAAAAAAAAAGCCACAGTTGCACAGTATGCAAGTGAAGAAAACAAATTAGACCCTGAACTCTGATTGAGAATTCTCAGTACACTGGTGTAGTTTGAAACACTGGAGCAGAGCCCTTCTTACTATAGTAGTTCTGACCCAAAAGCAGTTTAGCAGAATTCAAGGTATTAAGATCCATTAGGTACTAATTAAAATGACAAACTTAGAATCTAGGGATGGTTGCCTCACCAAGATCTATAGAGTCGGTCGTCCAACTCTATGACAGATTTTGGGGCTCAATTTTTTTCCCCCAGCTATCCCTTAAATAAACTGTGAGGGTTTCTCAAGCAGGCCCATGTGTGGTAATTCAGTTAGCCATTGTGAATATAGAAGGGAGCCCCATCCATGGGCATTTAGCTGAGTTTAGACTATGTGTACACTTACAGTGGAGTGCAGAGTACAGACACTGCACACCCAGCTAGTGCGAGTATAAATAGCAGTGTACACCACGAGAAATAGCTTAGGCAAGTAGAATGTCCTGCATGCCTGAACCTCCTAGGGCAGGGGTAGCCAACCTATGTCACGCAAGCTGATTTTCAGTGGCACTCACACTGCCCGAGGCCTGGCCACCAGGCTGGGGGGCTCTGCATTTTAATTTAATTGAAGCTTCTTAAACATTTTAAAAATGTTATTTACTTTACATACAACAATAGTTTGTTTGTTTGTTTTATATATATATATATATAAACTTATAGAGAGAGACCTTCTAAAAACATTAAAATGTATTACTGGCATGTGAAACCTTAAATTAGAGTGAATAAATGAAGACTCGGCACAGCACTTCTGAAAGGTCACTGATCCCTAGCCTTGGGTATATACCCTACACGCCCCTCTACTCACCCAAGCAGTGCATCCCATGTCTGTTTTTAGCAGTGTAGCTGTCCCACTGCCTCCCCCTGCAGTGAAAGGCTCCAGCAGCAGGGAATAGATCCCCGCTGCCAGAGCTTTTCAGTGTTGCATGTAGCTACACACTGTATTGACCAGTATGGATGCAGCCTGCCTTTCTCTGCAGCATGTAGCTACATGTGTACTGCCTGTGCTCTACACACCACCATAAGTGTAGATATAGACTTAGTGCTATCAGAGGGCCAGATTATCTGTCTCTTATGCATGCACACATAGGCTGCACAAGAGAGTTTTCCTCTCCTGTGTAAAGGACAGGCACCATTGCAGTCCCTATGTTCAGGGAGTGTACAGCCTATAAAGGCAGGGCCATGACCTCAGCCACTCCTGTGTGCACTGGCCTGTAGAGTAAGACCAGGTCTACACTACCAGCACAGTTTTGTATAGCTGTGTTGGTCTGGAGTGTTGGAGAGAAAATCACACCCCAACATAGCTATGCTGGCAAAAATCCCACTGTAGATGCAAATATGCCAACAGAAGAGTGCATCTGACTGGCATTGCCAGCATTGTTTGGGGAGGTGGTGTAGTTATGCTAGCAGAAGTACTCTTTCTGTTGGCATATGCTGCATCCACATGTGCTGCCATAGCTATTCCTACATAGGCTCTGTAGTGTAGACATGGCTTGGGATGAGTACATGAAGAGGGAATGAAGTGTGTTGCACCCTGGCAGGGAAGTAGGAGCAGGTGCTATAGGAGGTCTTTTGTATCCTTGTGTCTCCTTGTATCCTCGAAGCCAGCAATCTTCCCCAAGCTCCCCCTTCAGCAGTGCAGCTCTGCATCACTTCCAATGTGGAGCTGTGCCGTAACCCAGTCTGAATGACTTTATGGAAGAAGGAGAGGGAGGATGTTAATTCCTGACCTAAGAATTTTTTAGGATTTTATTCTAGGGAATAAAATTTACTGATAGAGAAGTGTAAATAGTGTAAACATTTTGGACTAAATTTTCTGAATCTGCCACCGCTAAGACAATATGTAGCATTTTCTCCCACCTAATCCTATTCTATATAAGTCAACAATGTATCTATTGTTCATCACTCATCCTCTGCCAGATCTTCGAAAAGAGTAATTGGAATGAACCTTGCTTCTCTACTACCTTTCCCTTAGAGATTTAAAGCACCACTGGCTGCTTTAACGTCTTTTAATTATAAGTTGCATTCAACCACCAAGGGAACAGAAACATTGCCATGTGACTTATGTACATAATCACACTTTACCAACACATCTCAGAATTGGAATGCTGAGTGCTGGATGATCATAGCAAACTGTTTGCCTTCAATTCATAGATGGAAAAATTATATATGGCCAAAAAAATCCTTGAATTATTTGAAACAATGAATAAATAAGAGGAAGCCACAATTTGATTGTGAAATGTCAACAATCAGGAAATAAGGCTAAATTCATCAAGAACACTCATTTGCTATGAATGATTGACAATGCACTTTGTAGCTCATGTAGGCTGAGTGCATTACTCCCCTCTAGAATGTTCCCTAACATTTTGGAATTGTTCTGAGGTGATGTTCCAAAGTTATTACATTGCAGACAAACAGAGAAATACCTTTGAAATGAGTGTGAGACCTCATATTGCTCAGCCAGCAAAGACTCCACTTTTCAAATGGTCTTGAGGGAATTGGGGTACACCGCCCATTGAATTTCAGTAATAGTTGGATGAAAAGAAGAAAAGTTTGAGATCCCATCAAGGAAAAGAAGTCTTTGGAAAATGAGCAACCATTCCTCTTGAATTTGCACATGATAAAGAATTACAAGGTGTGATGTGGTCAAAAGCCATCAAAACAATTTCAAACTAGAGCAGTAAGAGGGGACTTAATTGACTTCAGTGTATGATGTTTGGGACCAAACATTAAAAAGAGTAAATGCTTGAAAATGTTTAAGAAAATCTGTGCTGTACAAAATTGCCTTCTTTGGAGTATAGCTCATCTGTGTGTTTACATTAGGATTAAAATTTTGCATTTCTTTTGATCAATCATAGATGTTAGAACAACTAGATCAGCAGTTTTGTCATCACAGAACTGCAGAGAATATTCAAATACATACTTAGTCTCATTCTTGATGATATTTAAGAGTAAAAAGCCTTTTCAGAGAGAAATTTGATGCAATTAACCAGCTTCTGATTTGCCACATAATCAAATAACAGATTTGTGCAATACAGATGAATGCTGACATAAAGTATCCCTGCTAAACTTTATCTTCACTGAATGATAGAGGGCTAAACTGAACACTGATTAAAAAAGACATTTGGATGTGATGCCTGTACAATAAATCTCTCAATAAGAATTTAACCCATCGAGTGTTTAAATCATTTTAAGAGAATGATTATGGAGATCTGGCAGTGGCAGTTCATTTACACAAGCTTACTCACACTCATTCCTAGGTTGGTCCACACTCAATGTTTGTACCAGTAGAACTATTGTGGTTAGGGGTATGACAATTTTTAATGTATTTTAACACAACAGTTATAGTGGTACAACCCCCTACTATGGTTTAAATTTATTAATATATAGGAATAAACTATACTGCTAGAAGCACCTTTATATCATTATAACTGATCCAGGGTAGGAGGGTTGTACATTTTAACTATTCCCAATGTTAAGCTAAAGTGAACTAAGGCCATGGCTACACTTGCAGATGTGCAGTGCTGGGAGTTACAGCTGTGTTTGTACAGCTGTGTAGGGAAAGCGCTGGTGTGTGGCCACAGTGACAGCTACCAGCGCTGCAGTGTGGCCGCATTTGCAGTGCTGTTGGGAGTGGTGCATTATGGGCAGCTATCCCAGCGTTCAAGTGGCTGCAACATGCTTTTCAAAAGAGGGTGGTGGGGTGGAGTGTGACAGGGAGCAGGGGAGAGAGAGAGAGTGGATTTTTGGAGCCGACACTGTGTGTCAGCTCCCTGCCTTGCAAAGCCTGCCTTGCAAATTCTGTGTCAGTTCCCTGCCTTGCAAAATCTGACCATTTCCTAGACCCCTCATTCACTCTTAAATGCAAATAGCCTGCAGACCAGATAAGCAGCTGCTCCGACGAACTCCCTTTCTCCCCCTCCCCTCCCCCGCCGTGCTGTTTCTCTCCTCAAGCAAACACTAGCTGTAGACATTCATCCCCCTGCCTGCCTCATTCACAGCAAACAGGAACTGTGTTTGTTTTTTAGATAAGCAGCTCCAGGAGCCCCGAGTTCACAGCAAAACAAAGAGAGGCATCATAACAAAACAAAAAGAGTAATTTAGTTAAAAGCATTATGGGAAAATTCCGGAGGTCAGTTACAACGTAGTAAGATTAATCACTGTTTACACTTGCACTCCAGCGCTGCATCACCAGCGCTGCAACAGTTATACCCGAGGCAGAGCAGGAGTACAGCCAGCGCTGCAGCCAGGGAGATGCAGCGCTGTATGTGCCTTGCAAGCGTGGACGGTGACTAAGTTGCAGTGCTGTAAAGCCTCCACCAGCGCTGCACTTCTCCAGTGTAGCCAAGCCCTAAGGACACTATTACTGAATGAAAGCATCCTCAAAGGCATTTAATGAACTTTAACTTCCCACCTTTAGTTAATTCATTTTAACAGTCCTGAGTGTCCCCATGTAGCTAAGCCTAACAGAGCTGTATAAGAGATTTGCAATGAAAGTCACTTGCATGTCTTCTGGTTTCATTACAAAATTGAAACTCAGTCCAAGTTCATAAAAAAAAGTCAGAATGTTTCAAGCTAACATGGATCAAATTATTTAAACCATGGTGAGACTCAGGGATTTTGACAGGGTTTCACTCGGAGATTTTGGGTTCATTCAGACTCAGATCCATGCCAAGAGGGTGCAAAATGATGTAAATGGAAACCAAAGACCACTATGCCCATGAATTCTGAGGAACTGATATGTCAGACTTGCCTACATTTATATATTCTAGTCTCAGAATTATTGAATATAAAATAATCTTTGTAGAAGGCCTTCTAGTAATTTTCAGCTTTCAGCCAAACTCTTTTGAAGTATTTTCACTCCAGGGGAGATTTCTATAAATATTTTAAAATCAAAATCCTGCCTTTTTAATCCAAAATGTGTAGGTGAAATCAATGCCTGGACAGAGGCCCAATCTTGCAAGATGTTGAGCATCATGTAGGATCAGTCCCAAGGGAAGTACTGGGTTAAGAACAACTAATCTGCTAGCTAAGAAGCACATGTCCCAAATCACGGGGATGTCTGCCAGTCTTTCTCAATCAGCTCGGTGGAAAGCTTTATTTATGGTTACAGCAAAGTACAGACCCACAAATTGTGATTTCCACTTATCAGCATATTGCATAGGGTGGGATATAAAGGGATCGTGACACAAAGCACATCATCTGTCAAACATCAGCTCTTCGGACAGACAAAACAATGCAAAAAGAAACCCATTAGTTGCTGGGATATTCCCTTTTTAAAGTTATTTTTCATAAAGACTAAATGTGACACTGTGGTTTGAGAATGCTATTTCAAATTGGGAAGGCATTGTCTTGTTCATGGTGTGGGATAGTGAAAATTACATCCTCTGCTTTTTGGTAAGCATAACAATTTAAGTAACTTCATAATATTTCATGCAAAGGAAGTAAAAATTGGCTGTGTTTATATTGGAGCAAAAATAACAATACTGTGCCCTAGTGAAGGGAACAGAATGGAGGAAGGGATGTGGATTTTCCAGTGCACTGTTCTCTGCTTCCCTCAGATTTCAGGGGGAAATAATACTGACTTTTACAAAGCTATATCTTCTCAACAAATTTGTACAATGTTGCTAATTAATTCACGTACCCCTCAGTGATAAGATCCCCATTTTGTAGTTAGGGTGATGGAGACTGTGACAGAGAACTAGAACTATTTGTTAGAAAACTATCCATATGGGCCAGGGCTCAAATCATTCTGGAATGCTGGTCCAGCACTTTTTGGGGGGCGTTGGGTCAGCATTGCTGTACTTCTGGTAATGAGCGATAGTAGTGGAAGTAGCAGGAGTGTGTTCTGGCACTTTTTTCTTTTTTTAAGGACTTGAGCACTGCACTCTGCAAAATGCATCGTCCTTAACTAGATGCTGCACAAGTTTCACAAGCAAACCTGTGCATAACGTCCTACGCATTCACCTAGGGCAATTTTCTATGGGCTATAACTAAGCAAATCAAAACCAATTTTCATGAGATGGTTCATTATCATCTTCAAAGCGAGGGATATTTCCAGACCAAACTTCAAATTTCTGCCCCTAGCTGGGTAGGGTGGGATAGGTGGAATTCTTATGTGGATTTTCCACTACTCCCTAATCTCCTCCTCTCCTTAATCTCTGAGCAGAGGTGGTTTAACCATTTTAAACATTCTAGAAAACTTCACCTTCAAGCAGAAACTGTGTCAGTCAAGGCTTCTTCAGTCTTAGGGTATGTCTACACTGCAAGTGATGGTGTGATTTGTTTGTTTTTTTAAAGCATGAATAGGCAAACCATTAGCAATTTAGGGGTTGCAGTGTGCTCTCTCTCTCTCTCTCGTGTGTGTGTGTGTGACTGTGTATACACAGAAACATATGCTCTCTCTCTGTCTCTCTCTCAGCCCTTTCTATCTAAACAAATTTTTTTTATTCCGTACTGGTTATTTACATTCTCAACATAAGCCATACATGGTGATTGTTGTTGTTTGTAGGAAAGCCTCTTGTAATAAAATTGTAATATTACATACTTTTGTCTCCATAATCTCCATTCTGCCAAGCAGGCAGCAAATTATGTAGATGTGAAGTCTTTATTGGTGGTGAAATTATGTCAACATTTGAATGGCTTGAAATATTTCTGGGTTTTTTGTAGTTCAAGTACAAGTGAGTGATCTAAATAGTTTTGGAATCTAAATAACAATTCTACTATGCAGCAATTCCAAGATTGGAAGGCAAAGACTGCCTCATTTGCAAGGTTTTTCTTTATTCCATTTTCCCTTAAAAAAAAGGGGGGGGGCAATGATAAAATGGTCAACCAAAATACCATAACGTTTTTCATTTTCAAGTTTTACTGGAATTTTTTTTTTTTTTTTGGAAAAAAGCATTTTTTCTCTACAAGGAAGCTTGAAAATTACTGAGCTGCTCTAATATTTTTTAAAGCCTCTTTAAAAAATTTTTTTTGGCCTTTTTGCTCTCACTGCAAGTAATTCACTTAGCTAGATAAACCTGTGATTGTTGATCAATCTCTGACCTGCCACAGACTCAAATGCGATCTGTACTGCCTTGTCTCACAAGGGTATTGTGAGGATAAATACATTAAACATTTTGTGGTACTCAGCTATCATTTTATGATCATTGTTCCCCTTCAAGTTGCCTTTTTCTTAGGGTTTCAATCAGCTAACATTTTGAGATTGTCTTTTAAGGAGCATAAGTCTCAGAATGGCATGCCTGATGACTGCAGATGCAGGTCACTTTGGTATGTTTACACTGCAATTAGAAGCCTGTGCCAGCTGATTTGGGCTCGCAGGGCGTGGGCTGTGGGACCCTTCCGCCTTGCAAGGTCCTGGAGCCTGGGGTCCAGCCCGAGCCTGGAAGTCTACACTTCGGTTAAACAGCCCTGCAGCCTAAGCCCATGTCAGCTGGCACAGACCAGCCCCAGGTGACTAATTGCAGTGTAAACATGCCCTTTACCTACAAAAGAGATTGGCTGGCTTGCTGCAAATGCTGAAACAGAAAATCTCTGCTCTGCAGATGCAACCATAGGATTATTCAGGGGAATAGACATAGGTGGTTTCCTAATGAACAGGATTTTGCATGGTCATGTCCCCTGGGGACGTAGCATCTAACATTGCAGAGCATGGCCATCCGTGGACTAACAGCCATGGCTAGAATAGAACTCTTAACTTAATTTGTCTCTTTTTAAGAAAGACCTTTTATTTCAGCTCAGAAACCCAACCCATTTTCGGAAATGTGGACCTTCATCTTTTCCAATATTTTGGAATAGACTTGTATTTATAGCTTTGTTTCTCTGCTATACAGAGAAAATGTGCCTTAGAATTACAGACAGGTAAGTAAATGTACAATGTAGTATTCCCCCCCCACATCTAAAAGGGGCATGGTGATAAATAATATTTCATTTCATGTCATTATTTTTTTTCCTTAACAAGCCACCAAATGTTTGCTTTAGCACCTGCTCATAGAGAGATGACATGACTTGCTCGAAGTCACCCAGCAGGTCTCAGGCAGAGCTGGGAATAGATCCCTGAGTCTCAGTCCAGTGCTCTATTCACTAGGGACCATTGCCTCCCCAGTCTAATGGCCTTTGGCTCAGGCTCTAAATAATTAAGGTTCAGATTCTGATATCTTTACTCATGTTCAATAAGTAAGTAATGGAGTAAGGTCATATGAATAAGAGAATCAGGATCTGCCTTGGATTAGCATTTGTGAAATCATTGACTAACTTGGGAAAATTTACCTATTTCAATTCTATTGAGCCACTAAACCTGATTTGGAATATTTTTTTATTTTTCTCGGTAGCATGGGCTGTATCAAAGCACATAAGATTAAAAAATACAAAACAGTCAACAGAAAACAACATTGAATTTTTTGGCACATATCATACACTTGATTCAATTGTAAAATCCAGTGTGGTGTGTTACAATGCAGTGAAATTGTTTTCCCCTCCCCTGTATATACCTGTATTTTCACATCTCCTTTCTCAATGTGGTATCTACCTTGAATTAATTTCAAGCTCCCATTGATCTGAGTTAGACAAGCTAAAGTGATGATAAAGCATGCAGGCTAAACTACAAGCATAAAAGACAAAATATGAAAAGTTGCTCATGCAGCGACATTAATCTCTCCTAATTCATAGTGGCAAGCAGCAAACATAAAAATATGTAGTTTATTTTTCACATAAAATGCAGACCTTCACAAAATAAAAAATAAATTATGCTTGCCACTCAAATCCCAAACCTTGTAAGATTTTTTTTTTTTTTTGTTAAACAGCTACTTACATAACCATGGTCTGACCATAAACATGAAAAGAATCTTCAAGTCTTCACTGGATCAATTAAAAAATGTTTCAGTGAGTGTGAAATAAAAGGTCAATCATTAACATTACATTACATGTAAGATTCTGTGAGTAAATATTTGTTTCTCCTCTACTCTGCAGTGGAAGACTAAATTATACATACAAACTCCTAATTTTAGCAAGGATCATGTAGATGAATAGATGTGTCCTGTCTGCTTGCTAGCCCATCATATCTGATAAAAGTCTGATCTGAACACCCCAAAACTCTGGCGGTAGTTTGATCATGAATGGCTGGATCCTGATCCACTTTCCAGGTTTGATGTCTTCATGCACTGCGAGACACTCACTTTTTTAAAGCATTGAGTATTTTGCGGGTACTAAACTACACAAATCGTACTGGACTTTTTTTGCGTCCATGTTGTGATTGCCTCTACACTTGTTACAAGCAAACCTGCTCCCCATTTGTTTATCCTGGGCATGCCTTATTAGTCCTAATTTTTAATTGATGTAGACTTTCCCACATACACACTTTGACACCCCCCCTTTTACTACTGCTTTTGTAGTTGGCAAGCCATTTACAGTCTTTGTTTAATCCTGAGCTGATGGTGTCAAATTTGCAGATGAACTGAAGCTCAGCAGTTTCTCTTTGAAGTCTGGTCCTGAAGTTTTTTTGCTGCAGGATGGCCACCTTCAGATCTGCTATTGTGTGGCCAGGGAGGTTGAAGTGTTGCCAACTACAAAACCAGTTTCTCCTCCCTTGGTTTTCACACCTCAGTTGCTAGAAGAGGGCCTCATCCTCCCTGATTGAACTAACCTCGTTATCTCTAGCCTGCTTCTTGCTTGCATATATATACCTGCCCCTGGAAATTTCCACTACATGCATCCGACAAAGTGGGTATTCACCCACGAAAGCTCATGCTCCAAAACATCTGTTAGTCTATAAGGTGCCACAGGACTCTTTGCTGCTTTTATGAAAAGTGAGATACCTGTGTATGCTGTTTTTAACCTTACCCTGCTTTTTTCCAGTGGAAAAATAAAAATGGGAGAAAAGGTCAGGGAGGAGGGAGAAATGAAGGAGAAAACTAAACAAAAGGACATTTTAAGTCAAAATGAAATTGTTATTTTCAGAAATAAATTTCCCACATAAAAGCTGCATTTTAGAGGTGTAAAAAAATTGTGAATGAGATTTTCCCCATAAAAACTTTCTGCGGAAAAAAATTGGATTTCCCAATCTGCTCTGTTGCTCAGTAACTTTTTAATTAGGGAAGTAGTTTTTGGCTAGTCCTGAAAATACCCACTAATTAGTCCATCAGTTAACTGTTCAAATACATCTGATACAGCTTTACTGCAATTGTCTGTAATACATCAGTCAGTGGTGTATCCTGGCAGCTGGCCTCATGTAATGAAAATGTCTTTCCTGAGTGATTATTCTTTACATTGTTGAATAGATTTCTCTAGCAGTGCATGGTCCATGTCAGACTTGTTATGCAACACATGGTAATGCCCTGGAACAGGTGGAAGAGTAGGACAAGCTACAGGTAGGGACGGGGCATGTTGGGGTAGGGCAGAGTATTTGATGAGGGCCAAAGGGGCCAGTAGGGATTGTTCTATCCAGTGCAACTTAGATCAGCCATACAGCTGCTTTAACTTTGTTCCAGGAGGTGGTTCAATACCCAGGCCGGCCATTGTATGGAGAAGGCATAAAGGCAGCCTCCCTTTGTTCAGCTGTACAAATGTGAGCTCAGTGTGGCTGAGAAATGTGTACATTATATTATCTATAAAATTTAGATGCTTAGATACTGTGATGATGCAGGCTGTAAATAGCTGCATAGAGAGCTCTAAAAGGTGAATCTCTCCAAAGGTCGGTGTCTGTTTAGAAACATCATTCTCACATGAAAGTTGGAGCTTTGCTTACAAAAATAAAAGGCAAAGGAGCCCAGACAAAGTACATCCAAGAACTGCTTTCCCTTTCTTGAATCTTTGTTTGATAGCTCACTTACAGTCTAAAGATTGATTAAACTTTGTGATAACTGGGAGCTACAACCTCAGCAACAAGAAAATTAGATGATGGTCTCTGCCTATAGATGCATGTTTGCATTTTGTTTTAAAGCAAACCCCTTTCTCAAGCTGACAGTAAACCAACTAATTAATTCTTGCTATTATTGACAGTAGACCTATAGGAATTGGCAACTCTATTAATAGCAAGCAGAATGAAGAAAGGAATCCATGTTTGCTCACCATTGGGGAGGGGGGGAAGCATCTTGAGGAAAAAATTAATCTTGACAGAGCAATACTTGAGCTTAAGCAGGAATTAGTTCTTCCAATGTTTAATATCAGGGAATAATGATGTGGCTAGTTTGTAATATTGGTCATACATTATTAAACACAAAAGTCAATGTCCCTGGAAAAACTTGAAAATGAATAATACATTCAGCTGAATGTTATCAGCATAGGATTGGGAATAAAATTCATGAGTCTTAGAGGTGACTTGCAAAAGCAGAGAAATTGGGCATGTGCCCTTTTGGTTCTGTGTGATGTATAAAGGCCACGTATGTGTGTGGTGTTTTTTAATAAAGGCTTTTTTTCCTCCCAAACTTTTATATTAGAATTTCAGATCTTGTTAAGTCTAGAAGACTTTGTTAACTGGAGAACAAATATCGCAAGAGTTTAGACCAGACTTGACATTATCAATAGTTCTAGATAAAAGCCAAGCACATTTTGGAAGAAACCAAAACATCAAAGGCCTCTTTTTAATGCATAATGGGCTGAGGGGGGTGGAAGGGAGAAATTAACATACTTTCTAAAGGATCCCATGTGGTTTTACCTTTTAAGTTGACAAAAGAATGCAACTACAAATATATTAATAAATGGCCTTGAATCACTCTCAGTACTGGAGGTTAAAATATAATGTGGAAACATAGGACTTGATGTACTGAATCCAGTGACTTGTCTTTTACAGTTCCAGCTTCTTCAGAGGAAGAGATTCTGTAACAGCCAGCTCTGGATACCTGCTCCGTGACAGTTTCCTCCTAATCCTCAATGGTTATAATTTCCTTATGCCCCGAAGTCTGAGGGTTTATATCCTCTCCAAAACTCTTGTTTATATATTTTAACAGTAATTATTATAAATCTGAATATTCTTGTTATCTGTATAAATATCTAGTTCTGTAATGACTACTAGACTGTAGGACCATCTAAAGTAGGTAATTGAAGAAATACTGTGGGAAGTCAAAATATTCTTATAAACTAATCCTGTAAAAAGAAAACTTGTCATTCCCATGTAAAAATAGACAGCAATTTAAAATATCAAACCTGATGTGATGTATGGATGATTATTAGGCCAAGGTAGGCTGTGCCTCCTCATGCCAACCTGAAATTTGAACAAGGAAAATAAGTCAGATGAAGTTTCACAGATGAAGGCCATCAAGAGATGTTTTTATTGTTGCTGCTGGCATATGGTGACAGGTGGAGAGCTGAGTATCTATAAGGGTAATCATTACAGAATGAGAAGCTACTTTTTTTTTCAGAAGGGTTTATGCAAAGATTTACTATGCTTTTGATTTGCATGTGCATACATCCCATAATTTCTGCTTTGAATTTGATGGTTTTAATTAGAGCTGGCTGACATTCAGAATTTATGTCCCATGGGAAATTGACATTTTGAATTGTTCTTTTGTCCTGTATAGGAACGAAGAGTTGAAATTTTTCATGGGAATTTTTGTTTCACAGGTAATTTCATTTTGGAAATATCAAAATGACCTTAACTAAATCTTTTATTTCAATAAGGTCAAATTGCTTGATTTTGACTTTATCATTTCAACCATATAAGATATAATATTCAATGTTTTGACTGTGTAATATAAATTATAATATAAAAATAAAAATGATGAAGTTGAAACAAATTGCTTTGACCTCATCAAAATAAAATGTTTTGATGATGTTATTTTGTCTCAAATGAGAATGTGTTGATTTTAATTGACATGAAGCTTTTTGATTTTGTTGAATCAGGATTTTCTTATGGCCAAACTATTCTGTTGGAATTTTTTTGCCCAGTTCCAGTTCAAATGCATCCAAAAACTCAAAGCAAAAACTGAAATTCAAATGACTAAGTTAATCACATCTAAAAACAGTGGCGGCGACATTAAATTTAATAGGATTTTGATGCAAAGCTGAATCACCTTAAGTTCATTCAAATCTGTGTTTGGATTCACTCAAAACTGAGCCCAAGTTCACTCCAAAGTTTATGAACATTTCAACTAATCTGATCAAGGCACCAACTGTGGACCTCTGTTCTGCCAAGTGAACTGAAGGAGTAACTCCATTTACTGGTGATTGGTAGTAGTAGGCTCTTATCCTTTTATGTGGACCTACCACTAGAGAAGGCTGGATAGCAGACACTCAACCTGCATTTGATCCTACAGTTGCAATAATTCAGAATGCATTTTTGCCACCATGGAGTCCCATTTCCAAACAGTGAGGCTCCATTCTGGTACAAAAGTCCACTTTCATGGATCCGACTGCAGGATCAGGTCCATATTTATAATTCAACTCCAAAACCTGACAAGTTTGTGATTTTTTTGTTTGGTTTTTTTTTTGGGGGGGGTGTTATAGTGAACACTTTAAAAGCATTAGAAATAATGAAAATACTATGCCAGCAAACTGTATTTATTTGAGTAAGACATAAAATCTTTACTAAAGAATATTTTATTGCTGATTTAAAAAAAATACAAACCAACCCCCTAGATTATTATTTAAAATGACATTCCTGCTGAATGATGCATGCAGCAAACTGCACTATGAACACATCCCCTCAGATCCAGCAGATTTTGATTTTATAATTTTCCAGATGATAAAATGAAAAGATGCCTTCAGCTGAAAAAATGGGATTTTTGCATTATTCTCAGAACTCTAAAAATTCTCTTCTAAACAGATCAATATGCTCAATATTGAGGCACGTAGGTAGGATCTGCCATTCAGCTTCTAAAATCTTCTCCCTGGACTGAAGAACAAGCTACTGCTGTCATCATGAAAAAGTCAGCTTTTATCCACAGCTATCACACAGTGATACTGAAGATGCTTCAGATTCTCTGTACTAATAATTGGCAATAACTGGGATATCTCAATGTCCAGTTACCACATGGTGATTTTTTTTAATAGTACCCATTGTATGGGGAAGTAAAGCATGCAGTAAACCTATGACATGAAGCTGGATTGTGCTCTTAAGCAGAAAAATCATGGTGTGTGTGGGTCTCTGGGACAGCAAATCTCTGTAGTGATTCCCCCCAGGAAGTTCCTCCCCAATCATCCTCTCTGGGGGCAGGGTTTCCTCTTCCCCCATAGAACAAGCCACCCTCAAACCTACAGCATATCCAGGGGTCTGTGCCGATCTCATCCTGAGTCACCTGTTGGAGACCCTATGTCTCTGGGTTTGGATGACACTCCTCCAGACCCTAAAAGTAATTCTCCACTAGAGCGGCATTCTTAGGGACTCCTTAAGTTCATGACTGGAGGGTTAGAAACACAATGAAATCAGGCATAATTTTCTCTTCTGTGAAATATTTATGGGACCAGAAATATGAGGGGACCAGCCCACTGATGCCTAGAACATCCCTTGAAATTTTGGAATTTTTTGGATGCAGGTTTCAAAAGTGATTACATTAGATACAGACAAACAGAGAAATGTCATCAAGTTGAATGTAGGGACTCACTTTGCTTGGCCAATTATGTTATGGCAGGAGTCACCAGAGGGCATTGTTAAACACCATTCCACCTCTTTCTCACAGAATGTGAGTGCTGTTCAGACTTTGAAGAAATGCTGTATTGCTTTGAAGTGCAGTTTCTTTTGGAGCATTCTGTGATGAGCAGCAAGCAACTTTGCTCTGTTCTTAATCTTTCTAACTAGTGTCAGTTCTTGAGACAGTTGCTTCTGGCAACTGGGTATTGATGTTTTGGCTGAGATTCCTGAAAGATGGATTTGCCTATGTGCTGTTTGTAACTTACCTCTGTTCAAGGATTGGGGTATACAGTATAAACTAAAACAAGTTACACTAAGAATAGCCTGTGAATCCCCCATCAGTGATTTCTGTTCCAATGGGGAGGCCCTGACATCTGCCACTCCTAGGTAGTGTGGGTCATACTTACATGAAATAACGTTGAGTTTTCTCCTTAGTGAAGTGATGTAGATGTGGCATTTTCACTATGTACTTACTATTTAATTTATAATTATTAGAGCTGGTTGAAAAAAGGTAACCCTCTTTTTTTTTAAACATCGACATTTTCCATGATGAAATTTTGTCAATTTCTAAACTTATACAATTTTTACCATCTCTATGAGCTGTTTTTAAAAAAAGTGAACAATCTTCAATTTTTCATCAGAACTTAAAAAAAAAGGGTAAATATTTCAACCAGCTCAAGCAATCATTGAACTTTGTATACTCAGAAAATATGACAATTTACTTTTTTTAAAGGGTATTTAAATTCCAATAGGAGTTGAGGACAGCCTGTGTTCCTGTTGTGGAGTTACTGTTCCAGATTCCATGGGAACATTCTGATAGACTTATTTAGAAGCTAAATTCTGTCCTTAAATGTGTCCACAATTCCCATTCCCTTCTGTGGGAGTGGCATGCATAGATGAGTGTGGAATTTGATCTATAAGGTCATAAGCAGAATTGCAGTCTGCATATTACTGTACTGAAAAATAAAAATAGATACAGTACATTTTACATCATTATCTATCTATGATCTATCTCTTTACAATTTACCTACATAGCCCTCATCATCTTAGTATGTGAGCTCAATAGAGATCTGCTTCTGACCGGATTGAAGTCAATGGCAAAGCTCCCGCTATTCCGTGGTGAAGGATGATAGAATAGAAGCTGGTTCTAATGTGTCTGCTCTGCATCCTGTCCCAAACAGTTTCGTGTTTTTGCTCTGATGATGATGAAGTGCAACATTCCTCCTTGAAATGTGCAGGGAACGAAATGAACAACCAAACCAGCAGGGGCTCACATGAAACAGCCTGTTATGGGGAGGGATAGGCAAGCAGGAATCTTTCCTCTCAACAATCATAACTGAATTTATCACATCTGTTAAACAACAACAAAAAATAACTGTAAGAACAAGTATCGACATGGCTTAATTGTGGCAAACATCCTGCGGGGAGAATATATCTGAAGGAAAGAGAAGCCTTTCAGACAGGAAGGCTAATGAAACAAGAGTGGAAACTAATCTTAAAAGGGCAGGGTAATGCATCTTCAGTGGTTGAACTAGTACATAAGATTTTCAGCTTTCCACAGTAATTATTCAACTGCAACCTTCTCAATGCCTTTTCACTTCTTAATTTATTCTATATTGTAAACACCTGCAGGCCCAGATGGCCAATTTATTCTCACAAGCTTGGCATATTTTGCAGTGCTAGCATGAGGTAGACTAATATTACAGTATGGAATAGGTTTATTATTAAGAATTGCCCAGCAATAAAATCTACAACTTTGCATGTCAAGGAAATTGGGTGGGGAAAGGTGGAAAAGAAGAAATCCTTTATGAATCTTGTTGGAAGGCCTGTTTTAGGATTAGTTTTCTCCATTAAAAATAATGTCCCATGATTTGTACTTAAAATAGATTTGATAGATGCATTTAAAATATGCTGGTGAGAGAGTGAGGTTTAGTTTAGGAAGAAGATGGCATTCACTGAAAATTGCAGGTGACTTGAAGATTTAGTGAAGCCTTATTTGAAGCTTGTTGGTTTTTCAAAGCTGTAAGATTGAAGTCTGCTCTCCCACAGAAAGGAACAATGGTCTTAAGGTTAAGGTACTGGGATGGAACTCAGGCAGTCTGTGGTGGCATCAAGAACTGCCCCATGACTTCCAGTATGACCTGGTGAATGCTATTTCAGCTCTGTGCCTCAGTTTCCCATCTGTAAAATGATGATAATGCTTCATTTGTCTGCTTCATCTATTTAGATTGTAAGTACTTTGAGGCAGGGACTGTCTCTTACTATGTGTTTTGAAGGGAGTCTAGTACGATGGTGCCTGGGGTATCTATATGCTACTGCAGTACCTGATGATAATGTGCCCTGGTTTAATGCTCCACTGACCTCAATAGAGTCATTCCTGGTTTACACTGTAATATAGAGGATCAGAATCAAGCGCTGTCTTCTAAACAAAACAAATTATTTGCTCCTAACTGTACTCACAACCATTAAAACAAAAACAAAAAGAGAAACTGAATGGCATGGGGTCAAAAAAACAAGTTAGAAAAGGAGTTCTGTCATTACTACCTAACAGGATAAGATGTATATAGGCACTGAAGCCTTAGCATTTTGTTGTTTTTGTGTTCCATACAGTCCTGCCCCTTCTAACCTGACATACAAAATTAAGAGCATTAATAGAAGCATAGGAATATGTGACTGGAAAATAAGAAAAGCTTCTTTCATTTGTTTTTGGTTTTTTGTGTTTGCACTTTTAGAAGCCTAAGTAAACAATGTCTGATTTTTATGGAAATTTACTTACATGTATATAGATGTTCACTAGGTAATGCAATTTTTTTATACAAAAGTGAAAGGCCTCTAAGAAATATATAGATCAGCCAGTCAGGCCAACAGCACTCTGAAGGTTTCACTTTTGCCCACAACTCTCCTTCTATAGCAAACTGTGGAGAGAGAAATTCAGCAAGGGCAGTTTCCTCCAGATTAGGATTATCCAATCCATTGGTTACTCTAGCCACAGCTTTTATGAACCCCAAAATCCATCCCGTGAAAAATAATATGAATAACGCATAATCTCTAGGGGCGCAATGTAGTAACTGAAATTCAACCTACATGGTTGATTTGTATCAGTCACATTTACAAGGATGTCTTTGTAAAGGTGCTAGATACTTTGAAAAGGTCTCCCTTCATTGTTCTGGAGGATCAAAGTTGTTGACACTACCCTAACTGGGCAGTTAAGGATTCCCCCTCATATGTGGGAACAGAGAGGATCTGTAGGGCTGACACAGATTCCTGATACTTCCCCCCTTGCAGGCTCCCGATGTAGAGGGCCTGGGCAAGGAAAGGGGTGTGACTGGAGTACATTCCAGAAGTTCTTCGGTGGCATAATGGCCCCGTGGGCTATCAGCCAGCACAGACTAGAGCAGACCTAAGGCTAAACTAACTTGTCCCAGGGTAAAAATTGGCAGCTTTGAGGACTGGGGCAGTTTAGTGATTGTATACAATCACCTTTACCCTAAATGCCCTCTACTCAGCGCAGTTCAGTTGGACCTGATGAAAAATCCCACTAACTCTTGTTTAACAGGACCATTTAAAATATTTACAAGTGCCTTGTATTCAGCTCCCAAATGAGAGATGAATCTCTTCTCAGAGAACATCTAAATATAAACACTTGATTGTATGCTGATTCACGTGACTGGTGGAAAAACAATTGTTGTTGTTATTTTTTAAAGATCCAGCTCTCTCCTTTTCTCTTTGAAGCTCTTGTCAAGTAGTTGCTAGTAAATGGAACAGGTGTGAGGATGATTTTTTGGTTAATGACAAACTTGTTGGACAGGTAAATGGGGATTTTATTCTTTTAAAGAAAATGCTTTGTTTTGGAAATAAATTCTAGAAGGCTAGACAACTTACTTTTCTCATTGACATTCATTGCACCTGTTAGAATTCTTCACACTTACTCTCACTAGAAAAAATCATTACATCCCCAATGTCATTTAACTCAACTTTGCAATAAAAATAGTTTTTTTGTTTGTTTATGGTTTTCTCTGTGCTAAGTTACTTTCCTAGTGTAAGTAGATATAAAGCTGCATTGATCTACCATCAACAAAGGCTACATCCACTAAATCAATAGGAGAGCAGGTGTTCAGCATCTCTGAAAATCAAGTCCTCCAGGTCTAAAGCTTGGTGTTCACAAAGGAAAGGACTCAACACTGATGGATGCTTTTGCAGATTTAGGTCTTACTTTCTGGGTGTCTCAGTTCCCTATCTTGAAAATAAGCATAATGATACTTCCTTACCAAATCCATAATAATGGAAATAAGTTCATTTAATGTTCATTGGGTTCTCAGATACTATGATAATGGGGATAATTGAAAATCCAATAATAATTAATGTATGTCTTCTTAGAGATATAGGAAATGGCCTTGCTGGATATAATCAAGGGGGTAGATTCTGATTTCACTTAGGCCCCAATCCTATAGAGAGATGCTTGCCAGCAGACACTTGTTCCTATGTGCAACCCATTGAAGTCAACAGAATTTTGCTGGGAGTGGATAGGGATCCATCGGCAACCAGTACTGGAGCCTTATTCTGTTGTAATTTCAGAATAACTCCGCTGACTGGGAACAGTGTACCAATGTATGACTGCTGCCATCCAAGCCCACACACCAGGGATTGGACCAGGGAACTCCAGAGCTGAAAACTTGAGCTAAAGAACCAGATTTTCATGCTGAGAGCTGTAACAGACCCATATACTCTTTGGATTAGCCAAAAAGGGATATGTGTAACACACAGTAACCAGTGTGTAATACATGAATTTCACACATATAGAATTGTTGGTATTTAACAATAGATGACTATTGAATGGAAATGAAGTGTTCTGAAAACAATCTCTCTCTCTTTTTGGAAGAACAGTTATAATGAGAAAAAATGTGCTATTTAATATAGCAGATCAGTATGTTCTTTCAATTAAACCATATGAAGCTAGCTGCTGCAATTTAATTATAACAATACAATTAATACCTTTCCATATGTTTAATGCACAATATACAGTTCCTACTTAAGAATAAGTAAGAAAAACAGTATTCACTTTTTTTATTTAATAGAAATATGTTGTGTTTAATATACTAACTGGGGATTTGCGAAATTGAAGTATCATGTTTTCCAGTTCATTAAGATTTGACTTTTGACTACTGTTCCACAATTGATTAGTTTAATTATATGAATACCAAGGTCTCTGAAGGCCAAGCACATTCTTTCATGTGACCTTACACTATCCATAATAAACAATTTGCTTTTGTCCAATGATAATAGGAGCCTCTCAAGTGAAAGACTCACTGCCATTGTCTTGAAATGTGAAATTCTCTACTTCTTGTCAATTGAACATTCCTTGGACCCTTTTCATTAGTTGCATGAAGCATATATATTTTTGAGTGATATAAATTGTCACTTGATGTGTAATCTTGTAGTCAAGATTTTCACACTCCATTAAGAATAAAATAAATTATACTATTTTCTCAGCATAATCCATGATTGTTATAAAACCATCCATGGAGATTAAGCATTTTGTGGTTTTTATTGAATAGTAACATTATAAAGTAATAATTATAGATGCCAGTGACTACAGCTGGGTAAGTACCACACTTTGGTTTGGTTTTGTTTGGGGTGGGGGACTACAGTTAGAACTTGACATCACAAATTCTGAGAAAATGAATGTATACATTTTCAGTTTTCACTGTGCCTCAGGGCCTCACGAGGTACACATCAGATTTTCAAGAAAGGGTCCACAAAAGGGAGAAGGATTAGTATAATCTTATTCCAAAGTACTTTAGTAAAAGTTACAAGTGCAATGCAAGTGAGCATAAGCAACATAAGAGGTGGAAATGTCTTCAAAAGTACAGAATTTACACTGAACTGAGTATTCATCTATCTATATTCAATACATGTATATATGTTTTTTAACTGGATTTCACACCTCTTCCCAGAGTGTGTTTCATGTACCTGGGTAATAAGATGAGACGATTCCATGTTTGTAAAACTAATTTATCAATAGAAGCATTTGCAGAGATGCTGCAACTGCAGTAGCATTCAAGTCATGTGCATGCAGACTGATCATCTGGTGCCTTCTCCAAAGTCTTTTCTCTTGGAACTTGTGCTTCTCCCTCCAAGTTACATGCAGATTCTGCGGAGTGCACTAACCTCCTTTGCAGACTGAAAAGAGAGAACCTTTAAAATTGTTAGTCAAAATTCATATTGATTTCAGGGGAGCAGAGTTAGTCTAATGTTGAATGCTTTTGAAAATCCTGCCCTAAATTTTCTTGTTTGCCATCTTTTCTTTACCCAAGTACTCCTATGTGCAAGACAAATGGAAAGAAATATGTAAAGGAAACACAATTTGTACAAAATAATTCAGAGCATGTATCTCTAAATCCACTTTCACAATTCGTTAAAGATTAGAGCTTTCATTTTGTTGACGGATTCTGTACTGTGAATTATATTACAAATCTCAGCCCCTTGGAGCTTGTAATATTGAGACTGATAAGATGAATTTCCAAATGCCTGTACTTTTTTGTTTGTTTGTTTTGTTTTTGTGGTTCAGCTGTAATACTTTTGTGAGTATAGCTTATAATAATGGGTTATTTGTTTTAAACCTGCTGCCTATTAATTTCATTTGGTGACCCCTAGTTCTTGTATTATGGGAATAAGTAAATAACTTTTCCTTATCCACTTTCTCAACATCACTCATGATTTTATATACCTCTATCATATCCCCCCTTAGTCTTCTCTTTTCCAAGCTGAAGAGTCCTAGCCTCTTTAATCTTTCCTCGTATGGGACCCTCTCTAAACCCCTAATCATTTTAGTTGCCCTTTTCTGAACCTTTTCTAGTGCTAGAATATCTTTTTTGAGGTGAGGAGACCACATCTGTACACAGTATTCGAGATGTGGGCGTACCATGGATTTATATAAGGGCAATAATATATTCTCAGTCTTATTTTCTATCCCCTTTTTAATGATTCCTAACATCCTGTTTGCTTGAAGGTCTTGATTCAGGAAAGTATCCCTACTCAGGGAAGCACTTAAAGACAGGCATAACTTTAAACACGTAATCAGTGGAACTTAAGCATGTGCTTGCATGTTTTCCTGAAACAGAGAAATGCTGTGAAATTTTTGATGAGCCCTTTGCTTTCCTTTGATGCTATCCCTCACCTTTCTACACAATCCCATTCCTCTGAATGCCTGCCTTCACTCCATCAGTCCCTGTTGGACTTTGTCTCTGGGCTGCTAGACTTCTGCCTCCTAAGCATGTACTTAATATGAAGTGTTTCTTCACTGCATCCAAAACCTTTTGTAATGCACTAGTCAGGGAGTTGAGTGAACCTATTATACCAATGATTATTTTGTGAATATACCACAATGAAAACTAATACCATTGATGTAATACAGGAATATTGTTTGTTTGTAAGGATGTCTGCTTAATTGCAATGGGTTGCTGGCCCATCATTTCCTATAATACAGTTAATAGCCTTGAATACAGGCTTTACAGACACCTCTGCTACCTTAATACATAATGTTGGAAGCAGCTTTCTTCATTTCTATGTTCAGTTAAGGTGCAAGTGCAATTTTTAAAGGATCTGATATGAGAAGGGGCCTTTAGCTTATTTTTTACATTAGTGTTTGCTAATGTTTTCTGTCAACTTAAAAAAAAATCAAAATCATGGGAGCATTTAATTCTTTCCAGTCTAAGCAAGAGATACTCAGACTAGAAATAAGATTTTTTTTTTAACTCACCATTGGAACAACTTATCAAGAGCAGTGGTGGATTCTCTATCACTGTAAAATTTTAAATCAAATTTGGATTTTTTTCTTTAAAAATGCTTTAATTCAAACAGGAAATAATTCAAGAAAGTCCTATGGCATGTGTTATGCAGGAGGTCAGATTAGACTATCACAATGGTCCCTTCTGGCTTTATAATGTATGAAACTGAAGTTCAATGAGAAAACCATGACCAGTCTTTAAAATTTAATTTATCCTGTCTGTCTCTTTAGGTTTTTAGACCATATTCATCACTTTAGTATCTGGCCACCAAAACAGTATCAAAATAGTCCCCAAACATTCTATGTTGTGTGTAAAGGTGATGATGTGAAACCCTGACAATTGAAACAAATACAAATAAAGCCTGAGCCTGAGCCTACTGGAGAGTTTTGCCATCAGTGGGAGCAGGCACACTGTTTCTAAGTTTAATTTTTAACCTGGAACAGATTTTCCAGAAGACACGTAACACGTTGGGTGTTGAACTCTTGAAAATCTGACCATACATGTCACAATGGGAGCCACTGAGAACCTTTGAAAATCTGGCCATGAGTCTCTTAAAATCTGGTCTTCAGGGCCAAAGCCTTGGATAGCTTAAATCAGCATGTCTCCACTGACTACAGTGCACTGATTTATACCAGCTGAAGGTATATGAATATGCAATATTACTAATACAGCAAATAAAGAGTAGAAAGGAGAATCTATATGCTGTGCCACCAGGTATTCTAACATTTTATTTGATGGAGATTTAATTAAGCAGCTGACAAGTGTATAGAGTTGGTTCAGTATGAGACAATTGGTCTTCTACTCTCATATTATTGGCAAATATTTTCATTTGATTTATACCCTATGAAATAATTACAGGGCAACATTCATCTTGTGCTCCACGCCCCCATTTCTTTGCCTCTGCTCAATACCATGCAGCAGCTTTCCATCTGTCAATGTGTGTCTCAGTTCAGTAAAGTGAAAGTTAATGGTATTACCACAAGTATAGTGGGCTGTGATGTAGCAAAAACATGTGCATAACTTCAAACATGTGGGTGGTACCCATTGGAGTTAATGGGACTGCTGGCATACTTAAAGTAATGTGTGCTTAAGTGCTGTGGTGGACTGGGGCCTCAGGAAACAACAATGGGTCATGTCATTCCCTGTTTCTGAATCCCCCATTTTCTCAGATCCCATACAGCATCCCATATGTGGTCCAGGAGCCATGTTTCAGGATGGGGTAGGGTTGACAGAGACCCAGCCTATCCCCTGCAGCAGGTCACAGCTAAATTAACTGTTGTGTGGCATTCCCTCCATCCCTTCTCATTCTGTTCATTCACTGAGGCTTATTGGCTGTACTCTCTCTGAAGACCAGGATGGGAAAAGGTTCATTTGAAAAAAGGCACATGGAGTCATACAGAAAAGAGGCATATGTTTCTCCTCTGTCTTGCCAACATCACCTAGTCTGTGTGTATGAGTCAGGGGGAAATAAGAGAGATGCCAGGAAGAATGAATGAGGAAACACATATTCTAACTGGTGTCTTTTCTGTCTTCTGCAACCCAAATTGTGTATGTAAGAACATAGGGTTAGTTCAGGCTGCTCAGAGCACTGTTAGCTGTTCCTCTGTTCTCTGCAACCCTCCCATTAGGTGGCAGTCAGAGCAAGTGGTGACAGTGAAGCAGGGGTCATTGTGATACTTCCCAGGGTACCCAGGGTTCTGAGTCACCTCGCTGCCACCTGCCCTTAGCATGAGGAAGCCATGTCTATACCCGTCATGAGTCTGCTCCCTGAGTCCAGCAGCCATGGGCAACACAAGCACTCCCTTGTCAACCTATGCAGACTCCTTTGTCCCTTTTGCAGGTTAGCAATAGGCACAATCCAAGCCCTTCAAGCACCCCCCTGGAGTGTCCAGCTCCCATTCCACTGGACACAGATTTCCTGATCACTTATTCAGAGATTCCCTGCTCCCAAAGAAGCAGTACTTCCCTGCTTACCAGTTACACCTCCAATCACCGCTCCACTTAACACACAGCACTTAAGTAAATGTATAGTGAAAACAAGCAAAAGTTTTATTTAACAGAGTATAGAAATTCAAGTGGCAGCAAGTAGAAATATTGGAATCAATGGTTACCTATAAAATAAAACTGTAACATGCATTCTAGAGCCTAGACTTAATTAACAAGATAGTAACGTCAAATTGCTCAGCAGCATTTTCCAGCCAGGCAGGCTCTGATTCCTTTTTTCAGGAGACCAGCCACAGCTTGTCTTCTCTGTGAAATCTCCTGTATGTCTCCTTGCAATCTCCCGATGTACCCGACTCATCCTTTGATCTTAGTCAATAAACAGGACACCCTCCTGCTTTGTGTTCCTTTCTATAGATATTGTGATCTCTGGTCAATTCCACAATCTTGATTAGCTGGTGGCTTCGTATGCAAATATACTTACTTACATTGTTAGGCTCTCAATGACCAGATATAGAGGCAAACTTCTACTGCTCCCTGCATGAACAGAACCTGTCCAAGTCATGTCACCTCCTGGTGCCCTCCCTTGAACTTCAAGGTTTTAAGAACATAATTTCTAGTGTAGATACATAACTTCTTGGATATTATCTGTAGATACACTTCAAAATGATGATGATGACCTGGGGTCTACTGGCTCTTGGTAGAGACCTTACATGCCACCCTTTGGTGAATTATTGTGCATATATTTGTCTCAAGGGATCCCTGTAAAACCTTATGCACCCCCTGTACTCTACCAGTTAGCACAAAAGTTTCCTGGGTCACGGCTGTACAGCCACTGGGTGGTCTGGCTGATGTGGGGAGGGAAGCCTGCGTGAATTGTGGAGGGTAAGACCCTCTTCACATCAGTTTTAGGACACACCGTGATTCCCCATGAATCTCAGTCACCAGCTCTGTCTCCCCAGCATTTCAGTCCTGTCAGCTGTGACATATTTGGAAATGTAGTGCAGGAGGTCCAGCTCTTGCCAGTTTATCCTGCAGATGTTTTAGATGAATTCTTCTCTCCACACATTTTTATGCAGGAAGGGAACATGGCACCCTCATTTATTTCAAGTGCCTAATGCTGATATTTTGCACCACCGTTAAAACCTTTAGCTTGAGAATCTCAAAGGGGGAGAGTTCCAAAGGCACAAATGGATGATAGGCCTCTCCTATTAAAATGCACGTGAGTTTAGATGCCTAGCTGCCATTTGTGCCTTTGGAAAATCTTCTCCCATGTGGTTTATAGCCATTATTACTTACGCATCTGCAAACCCTTCTGAGCGCCTACTCATGTGATGGCTGCACTATAAAAGCAATACTGTAGGTAGCTGCTCTGTACTGTGTTAACACAATGGGGCCGTGGTCCATGATCGGGACCCCTAAATTCTACTGTAATATAAATAACAATATTATACTATGTAAGCTTTTCTGGTTGTGGCTGTGTCTACCTGTGTGTTTGGACAGCACCCAGCATGATGGGGCCCCGATCCTGACTGAGGAACTAAGCACAAAGCAAATAACTAATGCTATCAAAAGGATCAGTGTGGTCCCCATTTTACAGGTGGTGACGCTGAGCCACAGAAAGATCTAGAGACTTGCCTAAGGTCACACAGGAAGTCTGTGACAGAGCCAAAAATAGAACCCAGTCTCATGCTTTAACCACAAGGTAAGTTCCCTCTCTGGCTTATTTCACTGTGGTAGGAGCCTTTTCCCACATAGCCCCTCTGTTCTTCCTTTTCTCCTCCACTTAGACTTGCCATTTGTCCTCTCTGTATATGTCCTTGGCATCCTCCTTGACACGTCTCAACTACCATCCCACATTTGTCAGTGTGTCTGCAAATCTCCCTGTCACCACCTCTGCAATATTTCCCAAGTAATTTATTTTTAGTACTTAAGAAAAAAACGTACAATAAAGTAATTTTAAGGGTCTTAAATCTTCAAAAGCAAGGACATTCAGAGTTAAGGCAGTCTCTGGGTCTGATTCTGACCTCAGTAACTCCGGTGCAAATCAGGAGTAATGCTAGTGAAGCTATTTGAATTAAACCAGTGTAAAAAGAGAATCATAGACTCACAGACTTTAAGGTCAGAAGGGACCAGTATGATCATCTAGTCTGACCTCCTGCACAACGCAGGCCACAGAATTTCACCCACCCACTCCTGTAACAAACCCCTGACCTATGTCTGAGTGATTGAAGTCCTCAAATCATGGTTTAAAGACCTCAAGGTACAGAGAATCCTCCAGCAAGTGACCCATGCCCCACGCTGCGGAGGAAGGCGAAAAACCTCCAGGGCCTCTGCCAATCTGCCCTGGAGGAAAATTCCTTCCAGACCCCAAATATGGCGATCAGTTAAACCCTGAACATGTGGGCAAGACTCACCAGCCAGTACCCAGGAAAGAATTCTCTGTAGTAACTCAGATCCCATCCCATCACAGACCACTGGGCATATTTACCTGCTAATAATCAAAGATGAATTAATTGCCAAAATTAGGCTATCCAATCATACCATCCCCTCCATAAATTTATCAAGCTTAATCTTGAAGCCAGATATGTCTTTTGTCCCCATTAATCCCCTTGAAAGGCTGTTCCAGAACTTCACTCCTCTAAAGGTTAGAAACCTTCATCTAATTTCAAGTCTAAACTTCCTAGTGTCTAGTTTATACCCATTTGTTCTTGTGTCCACATTGGTCCTAATCTTAAATAATTCCTCTCCCTCCCTGATATTTATCCCTCTTACATATTTATAAAGAGCAATCATATCTCCCCTCAGCCTTCTTTTGGTTAGGCTAAACAAGCCAAGCTCTTTGAGGCTCCTTTCATAAGACAGGTTTTCCATTCCTTGGATCATCCTAGTAGCTCTTCTCTGAACCTGTTCCAGTTTGAATTCATCCTTCTTAAACATGGGAGACCAGAACTGCACACAATATTCCAGATGAGGTCTCACCAGTGCCTTGTATAATGGTACCAACACCTCCTTATCTTTACTGGAAATACCTCGTCTGATGCATCCCAAAACTGCATTAGCTTTTTTTAACGTCCATATCACATTGATGGCTCATAGTCATCCTGTGATCAACCAATACTCTGAGGTCCTTCTCCTCCTCTGTTACTTCCAACTGATGTGTCCCCAATTTATAACCAAAATTCTTGCACTTTTCACTATTAAATTTCATCCTATTACTATTACTCCAGTTTACAAGGTCATCCAGATCTTCCTGTATGATATCCCGGTCCTTCTCTGTATTAACAATACCTCCCAGCTTTGTGTCATCTGCAAACTTTATTAGCACATTCCCACTTTTTGTGCTAAGGTCAGTAATAAAAAGATTAAATAAGATTTGTCCCAAAACCTATCCCTGAGGAACTCCACTAGTAACCTCCTTCCAGCCTGACAGTTCACCTTTCAGTATGACCCGTTTTTGTCTCCCCTTTAACCAGTTCCTTATCCACCTTTCAATTTTGGTTTGGCATGATCTAACTTTTTTGTAAAACCATGTTGTATTTTGTCCCAATTACCATTGACCTCAATGTCCTTAACTACTTTCTCCTTCAAATTTTATTCCAAGACCTTGCATACTACGGATGTCAAACTAACAGGCCTATAGTTACTCGGATCACTTTTTTTCCCTTTCTTAAAAATAGGAACTATGTCAGCAATTCTCCAGTTGTATGGTACAACCCCTGAATTTACTGATTCATTAAAAATTCTTGCTAATGGGCTTGCACTTTCATGTGCCAGTTCCTTTAATATTCTTGGATGAAGATCATCTGGGCCCCCCGATTTAGTCCCATTAAACTGTTCGAGTTTGGCTTCTACTTTGGATGTGGTAATATCTACCTCCATAGCCTCATTCCCATTTGTCATCCTACCATTATCCCTAAGCTCTTCATTAGCCTCATTAAAGACTGAGGCAAAGTATTTGTTTAGATATTGGGCCATGCCTAGATTATCCTTAACCTCCACTCCATCCTCAGTGTTTAGCGGTCCCACTTCTTTCTTTGTTTTCTTCTTATTTTATGGCTATAGGACCTTGCAAAGGGAATTAAAATCAATACTAAAAGGTTCAACTCTACATGGCTTTTGGTCTTTCTCACTTTATCCCTACATGTTCTGACCTCAATAAGGTAGCTTTCCTTGCTAATCCCTCCCATCTTCCACTCCTTCTAGGCTTTCTGCTTTTTCTTAATCACCTCTCTGAGATGCTTGCTCATCCAGCTTGGTCTACAACTCCTGCCTATGAATTTTTTCCCTTTTCTTGGATGCAGGCTTCTGATAGTTTCTGCAACTTTGACTTGAAGTAATTCCAGGCCTCCTCCACCTTTAGATCCACAAGTTCTTCGGTCCAATCCACTTCCCTAACTAATTTCCTTAATTCTTTAAAGTTAGCCCTTTTGAAATAAAAAACCCTAGTCCCAGATCTATTTTTGTTTATCCTTCCATCTAGTTTGAACTGAATTAGCTCATGATCACTCGAACAAAGGTTGTTCCCTACAACCATTTCTTCTATGAGGTCCTCACTACTCACCAAAACCAAATCTAAAATTGAATCCCCTCTTGTTGGTTCTTCAACTACTTCAACTATCTCATCCAGGAAAATCTGAGTCCTATTATTATTACTAGCACTTGTCCTCCAGTCTATATCTGGGAAGTTAAAGTCTCCCATGTTCACACAATTCCCATTAGTGTTTACTTCATTACAAACATTAAAGAGGTCTCTATCCATATCCAAATCGAATCCCGGTGGTCTGTAGCACACACCAAGCACTATCTCAGGGGAGGCTCTAGTAGCTTTCTTTCCCAGTGTGATTTTTGCCCAGACAGACTCTGTCTTATCCATTCCATCACTTCTTATTTCTTTACAGTCTACCTCACCATTGATATACAATGCTACTCCACCATTTTTGCCTTTATTTCTGTCTTTCCTAAACAGCACGTAGCCTTCAATACCTGTACTCCAGTCATGACTACTATTCCACCATGTTTCTGTTATCCCTATAATATCTGGTTTCACCTCCTGCACCAGTAGCTCTAGTTTCTCCATTTTGTTACCTAGGCTCCTTGTGTTTAGTGTACAAACATCTTCAATTTTGCTGTTTGGCCTCACTAACATTCTCTACCCAATTAGGAACAGATATTCTATGACCAGTATCACCTATTAGTCTCTTATCTACAATACTCTTCCTGCTTATGCCCATTCTCATACCCCTCTGCTTTTAATCTGTCCCTTTACTTATGCATCACAGAGATTTGAACACAAGAGTAACTTTCAATGCAGCAGCATATGCAATGTGGGATAAAATACCTGACCCCAGTGGCTTAGGTTAAGGAAATTGTTCCAGCCATTTAATTGCTTTTTGCAGGTTTTGCAGTATCAGACTCTGTTTTCAATGACACCTGAACAAATTTTCGTGCTGTTTTGATGCAATTTTTCTTTAATATAAATTATTTAAGTCCCCCCTAAAAGCTGACTTGTTTCCAGTTAAGGTCTTATAAACTTCACAAGAATTAGTTAATAAGCAATTTATGTTTTATATTTGCAATGGCATAGATTCTCCACCAACCATGTTTAGTCATTAATTTACACCTGTACAAATTGAGTGCAAAGTATGTGGGCCTTAAAGAAGATAAATAAGACTTGTTTACAAAAGTAATTTTCCTCATTGGTCATAACATTGTGGTTTCTCTGGGCCTATTTACAAAAGATGGTACCAACTAAGGGATCTGCATTTAAAACCTAATCTAATGGGCTTTGGATTAGCTCCTAAGTGAACAGAGTTTAGATCTGTTAAACTGTTGAACATGGTGTTCTGAGTATATACAGATAAGGGAATTGATTCTCATCTAAATTACACTCATGCAAATTAGGAGTATTGAAACTGGATAGTGGCATATTGAACACTGAAAATAAATAAACTGTAAATAGGATCGTATAGCTAGTTAAAATAGTTCATTATTATTGAACTTTTGAAGTTTGTCTTGTTGTCTAGTTATATTAAATTTACTTTTTAAGGTCCAAGAATTCACATAAATCAGTATGACTGACTGTACGGAGCTGATCCTGAGAAATGAAGTGAAATTAATTAATATATTGGTTGATGAGCTCATATTGGTGATTATTAATTATTAGGATTGTTTTCTGGACAGTACAGGAATAACTCTACTGTAAGACGATCTTGAATAGTGTATTTTGTAAGTTAAGTAATTATATAAGTTACTTTTTGGATTGTATTTGGCCTCAAGCCTGAACTTTCCCTACATAATTGCTGTGGGGCCGTATAACTTTCCCTGCAGTGAGTTTTAATTATTCTGTGCTAATTAAGCAACTGATTCCTGCTGTGAAAATTTTTCCCTTTGGCACAATGTGAGCAAAGGTGATTCCATAAATTTCATAACATATGCAGATAAGCATCCATTTTATCTCTTGAACTATTTCATGTCTCAATGTTCAGTAGGTAGAATGAACAAATATAATTCTTAATGCCATAGTGTACACATAATATAGTGCTTATTTCTGAACTACAATAACAAATTAACAAGACACTTCTGATTTGGTTGGAACTGACCACACTTGTGCTTTATACTTGCAGTCCTTCATGAAGCTAGATGAAAGCTGTTGTCTTCAACTCTAGTCATGTTAGAAAAAGCCCAGATCAGGGAGTGAGTGAAAGTTACACAGGAAAAGTAGAAATATTCTATGGACTACGACTGCAGCATATTGGGTTCTGTTAAATTCTCATTATTTTAACTAAATACAAGCAGACAATGGATGATATGCTGTCAGTGTGTTCCTTGACAGATCAAGGATGGTACATTACTGAAAGCTGTTATTGCATCTCTGTCTTCCCATTTTACGAAGCCAGAGAGTTTGTATCACTCAATTTGTAATGTAATGATAATAGTCCTGTATTGAAAGGGGCAGAATTTGATTAAAGGGCAAAAAATGGGAATACATTTCTCTCATCTCTGATGGTGTTTCTCATGAGAGCCCATATTGTCCTCTGCTGTTGTGGGTCAGGTGCTTTTGAGAGAAAAGAGAACTCTGGGGAAATAGAACTGAATGTGATTGTGAAGGAGAAGAGGCTACAAAATAGAATAAAAAGAAAGGGGATGGGGTCCCGGGGACAGTTTTTTTTCTGGAAGACGTAGAGAAGAGAATAACCTGTTTGTGCATTGTGGTGCCCCTTTTCCAAGAAGTAGCAGATTTTAGGTCCTTGTAGTTCACTTTCCTGTTCGAGGAGAAAAAGTGGCATAGAATCAAGCTAAGAGCTAGTCAGAAAATGAGGGATGGGGGGATTGACAGAAAAAAATCTAAAAAAAAAAATTTCTGACCTTGAACAATCAAAACCAAAAACATTTTTCTTTGTTCAGCCAACAAGGAAAAAAAATCAAGCAGATGCTTTCAGATTTCCTCCCCCGCATTTAATAGAAACCCTACTTTTCAGTTGGAAAAAGCTACAATGGAGAGATTTTAATCAGTCCAGTCAAAGTGTTTTCTAATGTAACTTTATTTACAAAAAGTGTACAAGTTGTGTTATCTGGGACAGAGATGGTCCCATACTGCATGTGTAAGCCACACACCTTCTGGGTGTGATGCTCTGTCCCATCTAGTAGCACAGAGACGACTTTGAGAGATTGAGTCTGCTCTACAGCCTTAGCTATGAGCCAGTTAACTTTTAACTCATGAAGTAGAGGTTCATGCACTAAGCTCCAGAGGTCCCAGGTTTGATCCCACCCACCGACTACCAGGATTTGTCAGCATTACAAGTGGGGGCTCATCCAGGATTTCAGCTGGGAAGCCTCTGAAGCTCGGGATGCGCTTCCTCATCTAGACAAAGTATGTAACCCACACACCTTCTGGTTGTGGTGTTCTGTCCCATCTAGTGGCACTGAGACCACTTAGAGAGAGAGAGATTGAGTCAGCTCCTCAGCCTTAGCTAAGAGCCATATCGCCTTTAGCTCATGCAATAGAGGCTCATGCACTGAGGTCCTAGGTTCGATCCCACCTGCCAATGACCAGGGTCTGTTGGTGTTACACACAAGTCACTCTAGCACAAACAGGCACCAGTGGCCAGTCATCAAGAAGCTGCTGTCTTGGTCCCTGTCTCTCATGGGCTCTTCTGCTTAATATTCTTTTCACATTTCCTGCCTCAACCCCATACCTTTTTCCCCCGATGGTCATAGTGCAAAATTGCTCACCTCATGGTCTCAAAAGGTGGCCTCCTTTTGTGATGCTGCTCCACAAGACAGAGTAATCATAGAAAAGAGTAATCCCCTTTGACTGGTTGCAGTTACTGCCTGGGTCCCATTAACTCTTTTTCTATGGAGAATTTCTTACTAAGTGCTTACATGTGGATGACTCATAACAAGCATGGCATTGCCAGCTTTTGCCATAACAACTGAATAGAAGAGAGAGGGAGATGGATTACGAATGAGATTCTGCCTGAGAATGAGAGGAACACGAAAGAATCAGAGAAACATGGATGGAAATGGGCATTTTTGCTTTGCATTCATAGAATCATAGAATATCAGGGTTGGAAGGGACCTCAGGAGGTCATCTAGTCCAACTCCCTGCTCAAAGCAGGACCTAATCCCCGACTAAATCATCCCAACCAGGGCTTTGTCAAGCCTGATCTTAACAAACCTCTAAGGAAAGAGATTCTACCACCTCCCTAGGTAACCCATTCCAGTGCTTCACCACCCTCCTAGTGAAAAAGTTTTTCCTAATATCCAACCTAAACCTCCCCAGTGCATCATGAGACCGTTATTCCGTGTTCTGTCATCTGTTACCACTGAGAACAATCTAGATCCATCCTCTTTGGAACCCCCTTTCAGGTAGTTGAAAGCAGCTATCAAATCCCCCCTCATTCTTCTTATCTGCACACTAAATAATCCCGGTTCCCTTAGCCTCTCCTCATAAGCCATGTGCTCCAGCCCCCTAATCAATTTTGTTGCCTTTCACTCGACTCATTAAACATTAAAGTATTGGGCCAATGGGATTTAGGCTCATAAGTACCTAAATCCTGATGAAAATGAAATTTAGGCTTCTAGATCAGTCCCTTTTAAATTCTGGGCCTTGATCCTCTGTGCTTCACCTTCCCATCTGTAAAATGTGGATTTCATTGGGATGTCGTGAAGATAAGTACATAAAGAGTATGGAAGCAACTCAGATGGGAAGCAACTTACTATTGTAAGAGGGGCCGTGTAATTATCTCACATAGAAACTGATTAGTGTACTTTAATTGTCCAAGATGAGATGAATATGAAAGCAAACAGACAGCATAAACAGTGAAAATTAACTGAGTCCAAATTTTTCCTCTGTATTACAAAGCTATCAATTATATAACTTCTTAATTTAATTAAGACCAGCTCCAACTAACAGGAAATCCCTCTTACAGCTAAAGCCACAGGAATAAATATCTCGTGTCAGCTCATTCAAACCTTCCCTTGACTTGACAAAATGGGTAAAGGAACTACAGAGTTAATCTGACACATTGTGCTTCCAAAGGTAATCTTATCTCAAGAAATCCATGGTGAATGAATTATGGACATTATATATCTATATAATCTGTGTGTGTGTGCGTCTGTACACCAAACTGTTGCATGACACACAGGAGACAAAACTGGAGGACATAGACACACACAATATATGCCCTCTAGTTTTGTCTTCTATGTGTCATGCAACAATTATTACACAGGTGAGATGAGTTCCCCCCAATGGCAAAACACACAGGAGAGGGCAAAGGAAGGAAAACTCCATGGGGTTTCCTTTGTTTAACTTCTAAATCATTCCATTGGTTTATAGGGCTTGCCATCTCGTAGAACAATCTGAGGGGATCCATAAAAATCACAAAGGCCCTGTGCATTGTTCTAGCACTGTGTCCCCAGAATTCCTCTCGCTAACTAATCATTACAGGTGGTTAGAAACCAGAAGTCTTCCCTTCCTCAGGAAAAAACAAGTCAAAATTTGTTTTAATTCTCAATTGGAACGAAAAGCCAAAATTTCCCGTGAAACAAAAATTCTGAAAAAATTCTATTCTTAATTATTGAAACATTTAATTTTGATATGTCAGATAGTTTTGTTTCAGTAATGTTTCAACATTATTATATTATCCTTTTTTTAGCTGAGCAGTTAGCCAATTCTGGGGAGGGGTCTAGGTAGTTATTTCTGTTAGGAGGAGAAATTTATGATGGAGTCAGGTATTTCTTTGATGCAATCCAGCTAATTTTGCAAAGAATGTACAAAGTCCTGTTTTCCTAAACACTAGGAATAAAACAGAAGGCAGTTGTGATGCTCTGTACCACAGAGGAACACCCTACACTCCCATGTTCTTCCTTATAACATGATTATGTGGTATCCAATGCAAAGTTTGTCATGTCAGGTGTCTTCAGAAGGCTCATGATGCACTGAGCATTGTCATTATGGTAGTTGTTAAAGTTATGTCATAAGTTGTAATTTCATGTATATAGTTATGAGGCTGAGAATGTTTCCTCACAGCTTAAAACAAGCCCAGACAAAAACTCTCCAAGAGCAGAGGGGCAGTTCATACCTCATCAGGGCATATATGGGACAAACCCAGCCCAGACTCACAGGAACAAAGGACACTGGCCTAGGCAGCAACAAAGGATCTGTTGGACTCTCAAGTGAGTCATCCTCCTTCCTCTGGTCAGTTTGGGTCTACAATGAGGTAATGCTCACCTGACTCTGAAGGGGGGGAGGGGCAAAGCCAAGAGGGAAGAAAGAACATGATAAAAGGGAGACACACTTGCCATGCTCTTCCTCTCTCTTCCACCTCCAGCTACAGACATCACCACCAAGCAACTGAAGCACTGATCAAAGGGGAGAGCCTGGCTGAAGAGCAGCCAGCCAGCCTGTGGTCAGAAGCATCTAAGTTTGTAAGGGCATTGAAAGTGTTAAGGTCAGCTTAGAATGCATTTTGCTTTTATTTCATTTGACCAAATCTGACTTGTTGTGCTTTGACTTATAATAACTTAAAATCTACCTTTGTAGTTAATAAATGTTTGTTTATTCTACCTGAAGCAGTGTATTTGGTTTGACGCATGTCAGAGACTCCCCTAGGGGTAACAAGACTGGTACATATCAATTTCTTTGTTAAAATGAGAAACTCATATAAGCTTGCAGCATCCAGCGGGCATATCTGGACACTGCAAGACAGAGGTTCCTAGGGTTGTGTCTGGGACTGGAGATATTGGCTAGTGTCACTCGGTTGCACAATCCAAGGAGCAGCTTACATGCCAGAGGCTGTGCGTGAACATCCTGGGAGTGGGGGGGGGGTGTCTCACAGCAGAGCAGGGTAAGGCTGGCTCCCAGAGTCAAGGATTGGAATGGCCTAGCAGATCACCGGTCCAGATAACACCAGAGTGGAAGTGTCACTGGCACAGCGAGCAGGGTGTATGTGCGGCTTGTTACTCCAAGTCGAGTTCACACTTTAAGCATTGATATTTGTGATTTAAGTGAGTCTTAAGGGCAGTGGCTAAGAACAGTCCAGGAGGAGGCCATAGTTTTGTTGTTTTCTGTTTGTTTATTTTGGGTAAAGGAAAGCAGAAAAATGACTACCAGTGAGATAGCTAGAAACTAGAGCTGGCCATCCTGGAAGTGGCAGAGAAGGAAAAGGACTGCGAGTTTCAAATGGACAGGCAGAAATGAGGCTCTCAAAGAAGCAGCTGCGGCCAGAGAAACTATGGAGGCAGAGGCAGCCAGGGAGGCAGCCGGAAAGGAGGCTGCACACAGAAGGGCTAAGGAAGAAAAAGAGAGAGAGAGAGAGAGAGCGAAAACACCAACTGGTCCTGCTAGAGAAGCAGAACCAGAACCCCGTGAGTCCAACGACTCCCATCACTCCAAAAATCCACAAATAAGAACACTTATGTCCTGCATACAGTTAAGAGGATGATATTGCTGAATATCTGACTATCTTTGACAGGCTGTGTGTAATACATGAAATCCCTGATAAGAGAGTTCCTATCCTGATTGCGAAATTAACTGGTAAAACTCTAAATGTATTCAATGGAATGCCTATTGAAGATGCTTTAGACTATAATAAATTTAAAGATTCTCTTTTGCGAAGTTTTCAGATTAACACTGAAACATATAGAGTTAAATTTAGGAATCTTAAAAGGGATATTGGTATGAGTAATTGGGAATATGTAAACAAAATGAAAGATTTGTTGGGAAAATGGGTGAGGGGTAAAGAGGTGGCAAGTTTTGAAGGAATGTTTCATCTTGTTGCTCAAGAGCATTTCCTAGGCAGGTGTAAGCCTGATGTAAAGCAGTGTCTATGGGACAAAGATGTAAAGTCTGTGGATGAGATGGCTTTTTTAGCTGATGCCTTTGAACAGAATCAGGCATCTACTGAGGGCAGACAACAGAAAGAGGGGTTTAAAATCGGTGGGAAGTGAAGATCTCATTTTGCCCCAGGAAGAGAGAAGAGGGGGTTGGAGTCTAAACATTCTCTTACCCCAAGTACAAGGGGCCCTGTGGAATTTTTCGATAGTATAGTATCCTGATTCTACAACATGGTATGCACCCAGGTTTAACAGACTTTTGAGCAAACCACTAACCAAATTGCTACACTTGATAGAATGAATTTTGAAGTACTTTTTCTCTGCAATAATGGCTGTCATTTACTGGAAAGGGCACATGTGGTCAAATATCTACTTCTCTTCTGCTGAAAAGAGCTTGCAAATTACTAATGAGTCTGGCAGATAATCCTGAATTTTGTGCCAATATGAAATTTCAGGTTAATTCAATGGGCTATGTTACTTCTCTCTCTTACCAAGAAGCCATTCTTGGCTAAGATGTAGAAACTTGCCACTCGAGGCCATAATTGTGTCTTGACCTGAACTTGATCAGTGCCAAGGGAACATCTCTAAGTGCCAGAACTAGTTCTGCAACTCATTACTAAAGTATTTTTAACATTGGATTTAAAAGAAATTGTTTGCCCCATTCAGGTGAAGAAGCCTCTAGAAGCTTACAAGCTTTATTTAGGCTCTAAATAAGAAAGACTCTGAACAAAAGGCCAGGAGACGATTTGTGTCTGTACCTGAAAGATCCAACCGGCTGTTGAAGTGTCATTCCAAAGAAGACCTGAGTGGCACTCATGAAGACAGGTTGAACAGAATGAAAAGGCAGGGAGGTACATGAGTAGAAGACAAAGGGGAGCACTGAGCAAGCTAAGTTAAGCTGAGCAGAAGTTAAGTGTTTTGCCCCCCCACTGCAGCACAGAATCCAACAGATGTGTGTGTGATATAAGGATATGAACAGACTAGACTAGAATATTTGGAATTGTGAGGAGAATACCAAAAAACACTATCGAGTCCCATTCTCCACACATGGTAACAGTAGTGCTCTTTTTCTAACTTGGCTTTGAGTTACTACAGTGCTACTCAAAATAGACAATATATTATGAAAATATTGGTGTACATGTTCAATGTAAGAACCTAGATTGATAAATACAAGCACTGAGCATGGGATGCATGCAGTGGATCCCTATAATTTTTTTCTGTGTAGAAGTATAGACTAGATACTTAGAAGATGACTGTGCTCCATGACCTACATGCTTGGAATAGTCCCTTTTGCCTTCTTTAGGATTATAACGGGAAGACTTGTGTTCATAAAATAATATAATGAAAATTTGAAAGCTTAGTGGGTTTTTAGTTACCTTCTGTTTTGATTTTTACTTGTTACTAGGGGGAAATATTTCTAATAAATATTCACACAAGTATTCAGCATTCAGTCAATAGATGAGACGAGAAATGTAGACTTTGAATAATGTAAAACAAAACCCATCAATATTTGAGTATTGTTGCTATTCAATTTCATTGAAGCCCTCTCAGTGCCACACTGTGACTGTTAGCATCTGCTTTTGTTTGCATGAGTTCAAAAATATTAAAAACTTCTCCTGGTTTTTTACCCCTATCTCCTTATTTAGCCTTTGTATCAAATCAGGCAATTGTGAACCTGTCCAAGCATAAAGCAGCTGCTTCAGAAAAAGTAAGGATTAATAATACATTATTCATAATAGTACCATAAATTTACATGGGAAAAGAAAATGGATCCATCTATCACGGATGTGTCATGGGGTGCTGTAGATGCCTTCATAAGCCCTTGTGCCCAGGAGATCATAGGGCTGCTATCAAGCTCTATACAGCACCTAGCACAATGGGGTCCATAACTAGTGCTCCTAGGTACTATGGTATACAAATAATAAAATATCAAGTTACCTGATCCAAAGCCCATCAAAGTCCTTAGGATTTTTTCCATTAACTTCAAAGGGCTTTGGATCAGGTTCCCTAGGAACACCTCACCAAAAGGAGGGGAAGGGCAGGTAATAGGTGAAGCCATGAATGAAGATTCAGCTTTACGAAAGTGTTCCTTCATGTTTGTTCATGCCATCCTTGAAGGATGAGGATTTGTATCTGTACACAACTCTGACTTATGTGCACACAACAGCACTTGTGTGGGTCTGGCATAGGGTGACCAGATGTCCTGATTTTATAGGGACAGTCCCGATTTTTGGGTCTTTTTCTTATATAGGCTCATATTACCCCCCACCTCCTGTCCCGATTTTTCACATTTGCTGTCTGGTCACCCTAGTCTGGCATCAGGGCTGGCTCCAGACCCCAGCGCGCCAAGCATGCGCTTGGGGCGGCATTTTGCCGGGAGGGCAGCAGGCGGCTCCGGTGGACCTCCCGCAGGCATGACTGCGGAGGGTCCGCTAGTCCGTGGCTCCGGTGGACCTCCCGCAGACGTGCCTGCAGAGGGGCCGCTGGTCCCACGGCTTCGGTGGAGCATCCGCAGGCGTGCCTCTGCCGGCACGTCTGCAAGAGGTCCCCCGGAGCCGCAGGACCGGCGACCGCCAGAGCGCCCCGCACGGCGCGCCGCCCTGCTTGGGGTGGCGGAATTCCTAGAACCGCCCCTGTCTGGCATGGATGAAAATTGCACACATTTGATGAGAAGTGGGGACTAGCTGTGTTGAAAAAAATAATTTTGAGTGTTATTAACTTAACCAACAAAATTGAAGTGCCAAACAGTATGAATTCTTAACTAAGGCCTCTAATGTAATAGGTGCACCTCCAATATTAATGAATAAACTTGTCCATTTTCTTTCTTTCTACCTGAATGCTACTGCAAACATATGGAGTTGATAAGACACACTTCTTAAATACAGTATAGAGCGTGTGTGTTTGCCCCTTATTTTACAATTATTTGAGTTTGCTTCCTCATAATGAGAATGAATTTGCAATCAGTTTTTAGGGACATTAGGAGCTGTGAATGTAGAGAAAGAACAAGGCTAGATGAACTGATAAATTTTGTTAGTTCTCCAGATCAATAACATTTGGTACACATGATGACCTTTTAATCATGTAGGGACCAATCCAGCATTTGCAGGGTGCTGAACTGGTTCTTTTCTATCTTGTGTGTCTATGAGATCAGAGATTCTATAGAAAGCTCCTACGTTGTTGAAATATCACTCAAGTTATTACCTATTTAAAATAAACACTCCAACCATCTTCATCATATTAACAAATAGCCATCAGGAGAACAGTGCAGATTATGTAATTTTTGTGTTCATGCCTTTAGGCTGAGATTTTCATAGGAACCTAAGAGAGTTAGGTGTCCAAGTCCCACTGAATTTTAATGGCATTTGGGCACCTGGATTTCCTTAGGCTCCTTTGAAAATCCTCGTCATATAAAATGTAGAATTGAGCTGAATATGTGGGGTGAAATCCTGGTCTGGTGAAGTCAATGGGAGTTTTGGCCTCAGTGGGGCCCGGTATGAAGAAGTATTTCCAAGATATCCAATACACGCTTAATTAATGCTATGCTAAGCAGTGCTGTCTTTAATAGGTGGTGGTATTTAGGGAAACAAAAATGACTCATTAGGGTTTTTAAAGCTATACTATATTCTGCACTGAAATGACTCCATTCTTGGTCTGGGGGTGCACTTTAGGAAGATGTAGCTGTGTCTTGTAAAGTTAAGTGGAAAGGTGGAAAAATATTCAGATCTGATAAAGCCATTGGGGGAAAAAAAGTCTAAAGTTGTGGAACCAACAAACCAAAACTAGCAAATATTTCCAAATATGTTTTGTCTACAATTCTTTAGCAACAATAAAAGAGAAAGGACCAGATCACCTGGTGGTGTGACTCAGTATTGCTTGATTTCATTGGTGCTATGTTAATTTATCCTCAATAAGGCTGTGGCCTTAAGTATTTGTTGATCTTCATTTATTTATTTTTATTATTGAAAATTAATGTTCTGCTCAAATATGTGGGTTGCTGGATGAAATTTGGAAATTTTGTGATGACAATTTGAACTTTTCTTCATAACAAATATTTTTATAAAGGTAGTTACTTTCCCTAAAAGTCCTTATTACAGGTGAACTTACCCTTAAGGGCAGGCCTAGGTTCTGCTGCTAGTTCTGGCCTTTTAAGGACAAACATTTTCGTAATTTTAGTCTCTCGAAGGATGAAATGACTGTGAGCAGCTGGGAAGAGGGAAGCTATATAAAAGGCAGGTCCTGGTATTCAGTCAAGTAAGAGAGTTTGCTGCTGTTGCTTCAGTTTCTTGCTGAAAGACTCTCCAGTGAGTGAGGAATGACCTGGAAAGAGGAGACCAAGAGTGGAATTTGAGATAGGTTTGTCTGAAGACGCCTGAGAAAGGTTCAGGGACCTAGAGGGGTGTGTGTAAGAGAGTGTGTGTGTGTGTGTGGACTCAGAATCCTCTATGACACTCTTGAAAAGCAGTGTGAAACTCCTCCATGTGAGAGGGATGACACTGAGGAGGAGAGGAGGAGGATCCCTGATGCAACCAATGGGAAGGACCACTGAATAATTTATCCTAGGAAGAGCAAAAGACGGTATAAGGATAAACAAAGGGATGAAGTATGCAGTGGCTCAGATTGTTTTGACTTTGGTTGCCTTTGAAATGGATGATTCTGGATTTGGTGGGAGGACCAACTTCTCAAGATAGCAAAGCACCCAACCAACAGTAGAATGAGGAAAAACTGAGGCACAATTGCACAACCTAACAAGTGAAAAGGTAAGCTAACCAGTAAGTTAAGTTATAATTCAGGAAGGCAGTGAACCTCAAAAAGCAGGATATGTTTGAGTGGGCTTGAGACGTTACAAATGTTTCCCACAGCTCTAGTGTTTGTCATATTATATAGACATAGACTGAGCTTGAAATGAGACATGAAGGACTTGGCATAATGATAGTTAATAGAATTGTAGAAAAACCTTTTCCTAGGCCAGATCTAATTAACAAATGCTTGGCTTCAGTCTACAGTGCTTTGGTAGAAGCAGCAAGAGTATTCAAATACTACATTTGCAAAAATTTTCAGCATTGATGTCATCACCAAACTCGTGTCTGCCTTGTCTTGCATTTGACCATTTTTCCCCCCGTTTGTGTCCAATATCATAACTATCTGAGTTAGACTGTAAACTGTTAGGCCAAGTTCAGTCCCATTATACCTGGGTCCTTTGTTATCATGCATGTTGTTTTTTGTAATTGTCATACATATTTCAATACATACAAAATAACATATATATATTTTGCAGGCTGGCCTTAGGGGTAGCCACCCTGGGGCGCCAACATTCAGAGGTTCCAAATCTTTGCATTTAGGAGCATCAAATCCAATGCGGGGGAGGGGTCGCAATAGTTTACTTGAAGTTTTTTAGGCTTGCTTGATTGTTTTGCTTGCACTTTTTTGGAGGTATGGGGTGGAAGAGGAGGAAGGCAGCACCAAAAATACTTTCTGCTGTGGACAGGAAAACACCTAGGACTGGCCCTGATAGAATATCACTTTTCCCCATTATTTACATGTGGATTATCTCTTGTATTTCTTTAGGTCTCAGGCCTGCATTTCAACCATACTGCCAGATCCCTTCTCTTGATGAGTGCCCACCCCCTCACTCCTGTGTTCAGCGGGGCTTTGAGTGGGCATAGGGGTCTATCTGTGCAGGATCATGACTTCAGGCTGTACATCCTTTGAGGAAGGAACTATACTTCACTATGTGTGTGTTGTCACCTAACACGCTGTGGGTGCTACTGAAATAAAATAACGAGATGCCATTTTCATAAAGCATTGGTGTTTACACAATTTGTGGCACTCTATTAATCACTGATAATGTGCTGAATCCTATGAAGAAATATCCAAGTTTTTGACTCAATAATATTAAAATACCCGGTGCACTCACATATAGGTGTCTTGTTATTTCTGGGTTCCCCAGTAGATTTAGTAAGAAAATTTCTTTTCAATGAGAGTGAACAGTAATTTATTTTCCACAATAGCAGTTCTTGTAACTTGTATAGAGGACACTGACTTATTTTGATCATATTTTTTATAACATGTACCTTTTTAAAAATCAATTCACATTATCTCTGAGTACAAAATCAAAACACAGTTGTGCCCATAAATATTTGAGGGTACTGAAAGGTTATTGGACAATCTGAATAACCACTAGAAACTTGATGAATGAAATGTAGGAGAAATTCCTTAAAACGGTCAATTAGCAGTTGCTCTTTTGATACAAATTGTCAAATCTGCTTTCTTTCCAAAACATGATTAAAGTTAATATTGATTGTCACTCTAAAATGTATGCCGCTGGCTCCACTATTACAGGACAGCTGCCAACTTAGTCATTTTTCAATTTTTTTTCAGTGCTCTAAGAGCACTGAACATGTTAGGTCTGCTATAATACAACTAGCTTATAAACAAAAGCTGCGAGTTATATTCTACGTGATGAACAAGGAAGGAAAAATGGAAGGGAACTGGCTGTGTCAAGGCATTGAACATCTGAAAAGCACTATAATTAAAATTTACTTAAGACAGAATACCTGTGAAACATCAATTTGTCTATTAAATTAATTACTTCTGAGCAATTTTAACCTTGCTCTATGTCTTAGGTAACTTCCAACATATATGTATCTTCAGATTTTGGTATGTGAATAGTGTAAAACAATATTTTATATATTTTAATAATATTCACATTCTTTTCATCACTGTACTATGGCTAATTAAATCACTAATCCTCAATTGTTAGACTGATCTTTGGAAGAGTTCCAATTTCCAAACAGGGCTAGCATCTGCCTCTAGCTAAAAATGCCCAAGATATCTGCCTTCAAAGTAATTTTGTTTTTATGAATAGAAACACTATTGGGGTGTGTGTGTGTGTGAGAGAGAGAGAGAGAGGGGGAAGGCTGTGGCTTTATATTATTCTGAGTCATGCACAGTTGAACTTGTAGAAACTAAGCCCTTTGCTTTTACAGACAGGAGACGTGAGAAATAGTCCCAACACAGCATTTTATAAAGTTTCTAAGGGGTCCTACAATGAGCTCCATGTGAGCCCAGGGATCCACCTACATAGAGCTGACTTCAGAATCAGTGTATAAAGCACCAATAAAATGGCTTTTATTTATTACTGTACTGCAATACAGTCCAGATACACCAGTTGAGACTGTGACATCACTGTGCTCAGCATGGTATAAATACATAGTAAGAAACAGTCCCAAAGGATTACATTCTGAGGAGTTTGGAAACTCTGTGGGTTGGCTGGAACCAGGCAACCTGTCTGACTGGCTTCTGTCTAAATTGTTGATGTAATCAGCATTTTCCAATGGTGAAATAGAGGCACAGAAAGGTGAAATGAGTTGGCCAAGGTCATGCAGCTGGTCAGTGATAGAGACAGCTTAGAATTCTTGTCTCCTGACTCCCAAATCCAGCATCCCATTCACTAGATCATTTTGTATCCTAGGTCTATGGCACAGAGTGAGTACAAGATGGTTCGTGTTGTATAAAGGCTTTATTACCATAGTCTTTTGAGACCACCTGCCTAATTAAAGAGTGGCAAATAAAACCTAAACTCAGACTAACACAAGTTTTATATCACAGCATCTTGCCTTTCCTATTTCAAACCCTTCATGGGAATCTCATTATAAATTAAACAAATCAAATTGTTACATCTTTGTGTTTAATGACTTATTTAAAAAGCAAAGCAAAGCTTATTAGCATTGCTTCGGTGGTGTTTTCTTTATCTGATGGAAAGGAATCATTATCTTAGCAGATAGTTCTGTGAGCACAACTTAAGCTTGCATTGTCCAGACACAAAGTCTGACCTATATTCCTTTAATAATGAGTCATCTCATTGAGGTAAATAAGGGGCCTCAGGATCTGGCCTATGGTGATTAGCAGAAGCATCAAAATAATGAAATCCTCTTGGAAATATTGAGGCTCCACAATTCTCCTGTTAAAAGATGTTTTTAAATGACCCCCCCATCACTTACCCTGTATACTTACTCCTATTTAAAAAACAACATGTCAAACATACCTGCTACTCAACTAGTCGGTGTCCCTTCAGAGATTTCTGCAGCTTTAAGTACCATACATCACTGTGTAAAGATTTTTTTTTCCAAATATTGACTTTTGGTGTTCAAGGTTACTGATGATGTGCTCAGACACATTAATCATTCTAACCACTTCAACAAAGAAGCTCATTAAGAAGACAAATACATTATCAGGCAAATCATCTAGCTGATTACATACTTTCAATTTAAGCTATAATAGATTGCAACTGAATAAATTCCTGTGTCCCCATCTATTTAAATATGCAGAGCACCTGTGACTCTTTATATTAAGATTCCTCAATGACGCAACTGTAACTTAATGGTATAGAAGTGATGTAGTGCATTTGTTTTGTGGTACCTGATAAAAATATACATCGCTCTTTAATGTTAACTAAAAAAAGCTGTTTTGGTGACAAGGAGGGGAGATGAGATCTAAAGAAACAGAGAACCATGAAAATCTGATCAAAAAACTTCTGACAACTTTTTTGTTTTTTTATCAAAACCGAAACTTTTACAGAAACATATCGATTTTGACAAAAGTTTAGGTGGAAGGGTTTCTCAGGTCCAGGATGGAATTTTTCGTCAATGTGAAAGAGAGAGAGAGACTCCTCCACCTCAGAATACCCAACAGCCTGGTGCATCAGGCCTCAGGATCAGTGGTATAATCCTGAATGTGCACATACCAGTTCTTCTGGAACTTCGTGATCCAGCCCCGCCAACGTGACCGCTGTACATAATGGCATCCTCTATGTGGTGTGACGTCATACATAAAGTGCATATGTAGTCAGGCTGTGTAAAGAATGCCATTTTGGGGAGTAAAATGGCATCTTCTGCACAGCATGACCTCTCAAAAGTTCCACAGTGAGGTGCTGATTCCACTACACCACTGCCTGGGGTATGGGAGACCTAGATTCTAGTCCCTGCTCTATAGTAGCAAGAGCATGGAGTTGAAGATGGGTCTCTCATCCCCGGTGAGGGCCCTTAACCATCACCAGGCTACTAACTAACCTAAGCTGGAGCTAAAATTTAAATTTTATGGTCACACTTTGTACACAACTTATTCTCTACCCTATCTGCCTGTGGAAACTTAGTATGAATTGAAGAACAAGTACAGCACTGGCCCTTCTTTTATTCTTTTGTTTCTCTTGTTTTAAACACCTAAACCTGCACTTAATAAAAATGTGGATTACTCCTATGACCAAGAAAAGACCGTCTCATGGTAGGAATTCTTCTCTCTGCCCCAAACTCAGGACATAAATGTACATGGACTTATGTGGTGATCAAGCTGTGGGAGAGGTGTGGATGGGCTTGTGCATCCAGGTAAAATACTCATTCATTCTCCCTTTGCATGTGGAAAGTGCCACAGACTACTTGCAGAAATGACTGACAAACTATTTCCAGAATCAGGCAGGGAAAGGCACACAAGCACATGGACATAAAACAGACTCCTTGCACATGCTGCTATTGGTTTACTGAGATAGCTGCACAGTGCCTAACTAATAATGGTAGACAGAAGAACAGGGGAAATACTAAGTGAAATGACTAATGCACAATGTAGCATTCCAGAATATTGAAGATGTAAAACCCAAGACTGCCTATATTCAGTTATCCTGGTCAGCGGCAAAATCACACACCTGTGACATCAGAGACCAATGCTTATGACCATCTCTTCCAAAATCATTAGTTTGAAATAAGGAAATAAGGAAAGTCTCCTCGATTATTAATAGTGGTAGAGGTCTTATCTTTAGTACACCAAGGTTATGTGTACTAAACCCACCAGTTAGTACATTACAAAACCCTACAGTAGATACTGTGGTGATAGATGTTTTAGAAATATCACAGATAGCCAGGTACACAGACCTGGGGAACAGAGTATGCTGGTTTTGAGTAATCACACTAGGGCAAATTTGTATGCACATACAGCTCCATTGACTTCAGTCCAAGAATCAGTTTATCCCATTTATAGCAGTTTCCAAGAACAAGTAACAATGGAAAGATGTAAAATTATCTAAAGTTACTTATGGGCTCTGGTTATTGAAGATGAACATCTATTTCTAATACTAAGCTTACTTTAAAAAGGAAAATTAAAAGGACGGTAAATGATCTGTATAAAGTGGTCTAGATATTGCCCACAAATATGCATAAATTATATTTACATCAATCTAAGTTACTGCATGTAAATAGGGCAAAATTTGGTCCAAAGTAGTTTCAGTCTATTGTGTAAATACACAAACTAAAGTATTGCATATTTCACACTTTTAACTTCTATTTTCTTGGTGAATAATATCACAACTTTTTAAGTGTTTGTGTGCTTTGGAGACTGTTTCATTTATTGATTTCATTTGAACTCTTTCAAACCATAAATCTGATTTATAGTTTATCCATGGCAAGAAAGTAAGAGTAACATTGAACTAAAGTGTTAATATAAATACTGTACAGATTGAAAACAAAAATAGAAATAAAAGATCATTTCCATTTTTACTATCGGGTGACTCATAATAAACAGAACTGTAAAAAGGGTTTAATAAATGGGTTAATTTTGTGTGAGGGAAATTGCTGCTATGGAAATGTAATGCAGTGTTGGTACGGGAAATGGAAAAGGTTGGTTTTACAGTATGCAATCAACTAAATCACTAAAAAGATCACAATATCTTCTCCAGTCACCCTTTTACAAAGAGAAACAAACACTGATCCAATGAGATTTTTTTTCCCTATGGAAGAAGTGCAGGACTGAGCTTCTGGGCCAACTAAAATGACCATGTCTCCTGGTTTGACCAGAACAGTCATAGATTTTCACATTCACCCTCCCTGCCCGCTTCCCCAACAAACCTTTGTTTTGGATGTAATGGCCAGCACAACAGAGTCCTGGTCCATGACAAGGAGTCCTAGGTGCTATGATAATACTACTCCTAACAATAAACTAGTAAGTAGAATTTGCTCTGCATTTGCTTGGAAGAAACAGACCAATGGGAAGCATTTATTGTGAACAGTGTTTGTAGTGAAGAGAGGTTGAAAGCATGTAGACAACATCAGAACTATTTTTGTCTTGCTCACAGTGAATTTTAACATTGTTTAATCAGTGCTTCATATTGCATTGAGATCAATAAGCAACTGAAAAAATCAGCCCCTCACAGAAATAGTTATGTTGCTGATGACTGAACAGTTGACTGTAGGGACAAGAAGTTTTGAAATGTGTGCTGATCCTTTGCATATCTATTTTGCAACCCTAAAATAACTGTATGTAATCACCTTTTCCACATCTGTTACAAACTGCCCCTGATTTTGGTGTAGGCAGTAGGTGTGGTTTGCAAGTAGAATCATAGAATATCAAGCTTGGAAGGGAGCTCAGGAGGTCATCTAATCCAACCCCCCTGCTTGAAACAGGACCAATCCCCAGACAGATTTTTACCTCAGTTCCCTAAATAGCACCCTCAAGGATTGAGCTGACAACCCTTGATTTACCAGGCTAATGCTCAAACCACTGAGCTATCTCTCCTCTTATTCAGGCAATTGTCTGTGGATTCATTTTAGTTCTTTGATTTGGTTGGTAGGCACTCTTCTGTGAGGGAGTATGCTCCTACGCCGGCTCTGTAAGAGCTGAGTTGGGTCAGGTGGGCCCAGTCAGCTAAGTAGGCTGCAAACAGGGGAGCTTTGGGCTAGAGGCAGCTAATTAGAGAAAAGCTCACTTGTGAGGGATAGGGAGGGCTTCTACAAAAGACAGGAAACTGTAAGCAGAAGGGGCAGCAGGAAGAAGGCTGTAGTCACTCCCTGGAGTGTTTCAGGGACTGCAAAGTTACTCCAAGGGAGGAGGGCGTGAAGAGAGTGGCAAACCCAGAGGAGTGAGGAAGGCTAGAAAGTATGGAAGCAGCTCAGGGAAAGGTAGCAAGGTGCAGGGAATAGAGTTTACTGCTGTGTAGACCCTGAGCTGGAATCTGGATTAGACCTGTGTTCCCCTGAACAGCCACTGTGAGATAGGAAAACAGAAAACTGCCTGAGACAACTGCAGAGTAGGAAACTTGATTCATGGGCAGCAGCTGACCTGCTGACTTGGAGAGGCTAGCCCCTGCCTGAGGCCCCCACCTGGCCATGGGCCCCCAACCCCATGGCCATCTGTAACCCTAGCTAGGGTAGCCAATTTTGGTTGGATGTAATCCTAGAGGTTTCATTGCATTACATAAATGTTAATTAAAGCTTAATCTTTAATTCCTGGAAACTCCAGGACAATCCTGAATGCTTGGCATCCCTAACCCAGCTCCAGCATGCTTGTATTTAGTAGATAAAGATGAGTGACCAGACCAGCCTGCCTGGGCTGGGGCCAAGGGGGAAGGGCAAGCAGGAGGGGACCTTTGGGGAGAATATTGGACAGGGCCATACCAGGCTGTTGGGGGAGGTGCAGCCTTCCCCTGCCTATGCTACCCGCCACCTATGCTTGATGTACTCTTCCCTCAGGGAAACCACAATAGTGACCTGGCTGGAGGACTGAGTCATGAAGAGGACAGCTGTGGCTCCTGAAAGCTGAAGAGGAAGTGTGGAAGAGAAAATGGGATTTAACTGCTGGAAGGGGGTGAGCTAATCTCGAGAACTGCCAGGGAGCAACACTATCTAGTGGTAAGTACAACAAGCCATCACATCTTCATTTGAACTATTTTCTGTTCATGGTATGTATTCTGCCTCCTAAGTCACACTAGAGAGACAAGGTGGGTGAGGTAATATCTTCTATTGGGCCAGCTTCTGTTGATCAGAAAGACAAGCTTTAAAGCTTACACAGAGCTTTTGTTCAAGTCTGGGAAACATACTCTGAGTGTCATAGCTAAATACAAGGTGGAACAGATTGTTTAATGTAAGTAGCTAACATACATTTCAAGGTGAAGTGGCCCATTAATACCACTCCAGTCATAGGTGGGAGAAGAAGGTAGAGAGTGAGAAAGTATTAGTGGATTAATAAACCATAAATCCAGTGTCTCCATTCAGTCTGATTTTAAGCTTCCAGGCTCATCTTTTGAAGGTGAAGTACAAATTTCCATGAGAATGAGGACTGAGAGGTCAGGTATGGATTGATCATTTTGTGAAAAAGTGTTCCCTCACAGGTGATACGGTGTTTGTCTTTTATCATTTTCCTGTGCAAGTTGATTTCAGAGCGTAGTGATTGGTTTCATGCACATAATTCTTTGGCATTTAATGCACTGCATGAGGTGTGCTATATGTTGTGGTAGGCATGTGTAGTGCCCATGGATCTTGAAAGGTAACCTATAGACCTCCTGGCTGTGGTGCTCTGTCCCATTTAGTGGTACCGAGACCACTTACTCACAGAGATTAATGAATCTGCTCTACAGCCTTAGCTAACAGTCAGTTAGCCTGAGGCTCATGCACTAAGCTCCAGAGATCCCAGGTTCGCTCCCGCCTGCCAACGACTGGGGTCTGTTGGTGTTACACATTAATCATTGTTGTGATATTTTCATTGTTCTGGAAGGGTCTAGTACCACTTTAGTTTGGTGTGACCTGCTCTGTGGGGAGCTTGCTTCTGATAATGAACTTGGAGAGGCTGGGGGTTGGTTGAAGGCCAGAAGAGGGCGTTCAGGAAAGTCATATGATAGCTTCTAGTCTCTGATTCAACAACTGAGACTCTTCAAAACAATATAATTAAAATAACAAATGACTAACCTGGAATAGCAAATAACAAACAGTGAATGTTTTTGTTTGTGCAGAAATACCTGTATGTACATGCAAACAAAGCTATTTGTAGAAACAGCCATTGTCCAAACACTTCTGCAAACAAAACCTCTTTGCAAGAATGTTCCAGACTAGAAAATAGGAAAGGCTGTGAACACAGCTGAAACAAACTGCCATTTTGACTCTGAAAGAATGCAAATGCTGATCTTGCAACAGCCCACCTTGGCATCATTAGTAGCTTAGCTCAAATCATCTGATCGGTGATTTCCGAAGTCAACTGACATTTTGTCCATTTGGAGTTTCAGTCCAAGCATGATCATCAATAAAAGAATTGCCATCATCCCTCTGTGAAGAGAACTTGCTTAATAAGTAAGAACACATATCCATATCCTCAAATTTCTAAAACTTTATTTCACTATAATGATTTCAATTAGATTCTCCTAATGTCTGCATTAATAATGCTTATTAAATAAGATAGCTTAAATTCCAACTGGAAAACTTATCCAAACTTGTTTCCCTATAAATATATTTCAACTCTCAACTTCTTACTAGGATAAGCATGTACAATGTGAATTTTTAAGTGTATGTATATAAATACATCACTGTCCAAAGCAAAATTAAATTCTGTTGTTCTTTTAAAACTCTCAACATAAAATCCTGGTCCCATTGAAGTCTGTAGAAATGTTGCCCTTGAATTTAGTGGAGTTGGGATTTAACTCTCCATTCATGACTTGCCTTGTTTTACATTAATTGCCTCAAACTATTTCTGTTCCCCAATGGCATAAATTATGAAGCTAACTGGTACAGTTAAAGCAGTACAACTGTTTGTGCAGATAAGACGACCATATATAAACCAACCATCCCAAATTGTGCCACCCCTGGAAAATATCAATTTAGGAATTATGGTGGGCTTACTTGGGATGTAAGCCTGAGGGAATATTTGTATTGTGGTGGTATGCCTCCCTACTCCCTCCATCAAATAACTTCATTCAGAGATTTTCTTTTTTCATGTGTAATGCGCAGCCAGGGTTGGTTTTAGGGACAAGCGAACAAGGTGGTGGTTGTGGGCACCAACTGCATCTCTGTACTGCTCAGCTTTTTTTTTCTTTTCAGTTTCTATGCGGGAGGAGGAGGGGTGGGAGGAAGGAGAGTTGTTTTCCACCTTGGCTGTTTTCCGGCCTGGCTGGTAGAACGCCTAGGGCCAGGCCTATTCGCAACAGACCAAAATAATAAAGAAGAGCACTACAGTTCTTTAAATATTTAATAAATTCATTGTATTGGGGAATTAGAGGGTTGTTGGGTCATTCCAATAGAATCAAAAAAAGCTGAGGCAAAAGGGAAGTAGAGGGAATAAATATTGACAAGTATTTTTCCATGATAGTACATTGCTGTATGTGTATGTAGTAAGAAGAGATGATTTTACTTTAATATATCACTGACTTATTTAAAACCTCACTTGAGCAAGTTATTCATTTATATACTGAAATGAGAATGAATAAATTAGCCTTTAAAACTTAGTGACAGCTCTAAAGATTCCATCTGTAATAAAGATTTTGAAAGAGCAGATGTAATCTTCAATTATTTCTCCAATAGCATCGGAACCAGATTTGGGGTAATCAGTATTATAAGAAGAGAGACATCTCCCCTTTACGTATGTTGGAAACCTCTCTATACCTGCTACTCCTTCCTTGCTGTGTAGAGAATTATCTGATCAGAGTTTTCACTTTGCTGCATTTTATCTTCTTTGCATCATGGAAGCTTCAAACAAAGAGCTACCAATAGCAAGGTTGCAAGGAGAAGCCAGTCACAGAGGAAAGAGGATGACATGCCTAGACTATAAAAGGAATCAGTTTGCAGCTGGTCCTGAATGTAGATTTTTATATTAAGGTATGTTTGTGGGTTTTAGAACCTGATGGAAAGACTCACATTGACTTCAATGGGCTTTGGTTCAGACCTATAATGCAAAACAAAAATGTGATCTATATATATTAAAATAATTTCTTAAGGGAATCCAAACAACACGTTAAGTCTGAAGTAACATTTTTGTCTATTCTTTATTCTTTTAAATAGTCCCAAAAGAACAATACAGCGTAGGATCACAACCTTTTAATTGCTGTTTTGTGCTGACTAATGCCCATTTATACCAGTCACAAAACTAGCATGTAACCGGGTACAATTAACATCTCAGGTGAAAGGAGAGACCCAATATGCAAGAGCGAGGTTGTTGCAGGTCAAGGCTGAAGTGCATTAACAGAAGTGAGTGGGAAGTTAGCACAGCCAGTGTCTGACTGTAATGTGCTTGATTGAAATATTGTAATATGCTTGTCTTTCTTACTTTCATTCCAACTATATTTTTAAAAGCGTGATAAATAATTGCATATGGTTTAGATCAATAATATGTTTGCTGAATAACAACCTTGGCACTCAGGTATCAGAGGGGTAGCCGTGTTAGTCTGGATCTGTAAAAGCAGCAAAGAATCTTGTGGCACCTTATAGACTAACAGACGTTTTGGAGCATCCGACGAAGTGGGTATTCACCCACGAAAGCTCATGCTCCAAAACGTCTGTTAGTCTATAAGGTGCCACAAGACTCTTTGCAACCTTGGCACTATACATAGTTCCAATAAAATATCTGTACGTGATGTCACTCTATTCTTAGAGGATCAAAGCCTGCCTGATATTCAGAACACTATTTTTTTATTTTTTTATCTATTCTGGCAAATTATTCTAAACCAGTTCTCCAAACAGTTTTCAAGATGCCAGTTAAGTTTGTGAAATGGAAAAGTGAGGATTACCTACCAACCCTCCCTCCCACCTCTTTAAAACTATGTGCACATGCTTTGATGTATCCATTAGGGATTTAAATACATTCTGAATATTATCTATTCACATGCCTCCATTTAACCTAAAGATCAACTTCAATTCCAAGAAAATACTTTTAAAATTAAAGAATCCATTGGGTCAGGTACAACTCAAGCTCCTCAGCTTGGTGTATATCTAAAATGAAGTCCCTGTACAATTGGAACCTTGACGGCAGACCCTATACCAAAGCCATGGAGACTGAACTCCTCTCCACGAGAGGTGAGTCCTTCAGAAGGAAGCAGTATGTTTCACTGCTACTTCCCATGTTTGCTATTTATTTGTTGGTGCAACTGTAATACAAGATCCAACTGAGATCAGGGCTGTATGGTGCTTTATAAACACATGGTGAGGCTGTCCTTGTCTCAATGACCTTGCAGTCTAAGTATTCCAGAAGACCAATTTTGGGGTTAGGAAAACAGAGACATAAAGATTAAGTGACTAGACCAATGTCCTGTAGCAGAGCTGGGAATAGAACTCCTCCTGAGTCCCACCCTGGTATATTGTTCATTGGATCAGACTTTTTCAGTGCTTTGCTTATCTCAGTAAATAGAGGAATTCAGGCTCCAGCACTATTAATATGGCACCATTTAAAATATTTCTAAAAAATTTTACTCACTTTAACACACAAGCTAGGTATAATCTCAAGTGTTTGGAGCTACACCACTTTACCTGTTGGGATCACAGTTTGCTTCCAAGACTCATAATGTTTGCCCTTTAAAGTCCTGCTAGTTGCCTTAATGTCTTAGAATACTACAAATACTGTGATAAGTTATCTAATTGTTCCTTTTGTAGTAATTTAGAGAAGCTTAAGTAATGCTACAAAGGCTGAGTTTACCTGAATGTTTGATAAAAGCACCAACTGAGACCACCTTACATTTTTCCTGCATGACGAACTTCTCCCAGACCCCAACCTGAATCTTTTAGAATTTTTTTTTTTTTGCTGCTCTGTGCTTCTCCCCTGCCCCCTCCACATGAGACTGAAAGAATGCTAAGAGAGCAGTTGATCCCATGGTAGTTCTTCCTGCTTGTGGCCAGGCTAGTATTGGAAATCTTGAAAGAAAAATCGATTCCAGCTCTGCAGACTAAATATTTTGGAAGTATCCAAGCATGAGTGCTCAACTAATTTTATATTTTCTTACACAGTGGGTGAAATCCATTTGCATCTTTCATGCAACTGAGTTTACCATAAGCAATGGAGCTACAATGATGTAGATCAGCAGAGGATCTCACTCTACAGTGGCATGTTGGGTTACGTGAGCTTCAAAGGGGTTAAATTGACCTCTTCATTCTGCAATATTTTATAATTTATATGTGAAACACACTTGTATAGCTCTTGGGGAATTAAGGTTCTGAGCACTCTGGGCACTATCCAGCAAAGCATCTAATCATGTGCTTAAGTTTAAACATGAGAGTAATCCTATCCCTGTTTGTTCTCAAAGCATTTCAGCATATGCTTGTAATTAAGCACTGGCTTAAGTGCTTTGCTGAATCAGGCCCTAAAAAAGGAAATAAGGTTACCAGCAAACTGTTGCCCAGGATGACTGTCTTTATATACTCTCTAAAGGTTAAAATATCTGATGCTCACCTGTTTAGAAATAAGGAAGGAAAGCTGCAATAAGTTATCCTGCATCTTGGGACAATGTAGAACTGCTGTTCCTGCACTGCAGAAATTGTTTGGTGCATCTCAAAAGGAAAAGAAATTCCAAGGCTTTGTTTCTCTGAAAAATGAAGGAAGCTGTTGGAATGTACCTGACTGATCAAAGCCCACTAGTCAGTGGGAACACTCCTATTAGCTTATAGAATATTGGGGTTGGAAGGGATCTCAGGAGATTTAGTCCAACCCCCTGCTTACAGCAGGGCCAGTCCCTAGACAGATTTTTACCCCAGTTCCCTATATGGCTCCCTCAAGGATTGAGCTTGCAATGCTGGGTTTAGCAGGCCAGTGCTCAAACCACTGAGCTATCCCTCCCCCTAGATGGTTTCAATGGGCTCTGAATTAATTCCCCCCCCCCGTCCCCGCCAGTGCTGCGCACCTACAGCTTCCTTTGACTTCCTTGAAAGCTGCAGGTACTTAGCTCCTCTGAGAATCAGTCCATAAACCCTCAGGTTTTTACCTTCTTTCCTATTTTAAAAGCTATGCTTATGTCACTGAATTACAGGTATTCTAGTTCTAGCACAGTATGTCTTAAACAAGCACACCATGCAAAAACGTCAATCTTTTTGATGTGGTAAAACTTAAATGAAATCCATACTATGCATTAAAAATAATGTAATTGCTTTTCTTTTCCATAAAAAAGCATATTTCTCTCTTGCCCTTCTCCATAATGTCATTTGCCCTGCAGTAAAATGAACTGTTCTGAATCTTCTAATGGGGGATTTAAAAGCTGCCTCTAACACTGAGAAATGTTACCTTTTCTAATTCTTCTAACAAAAAGACATATTTCCCGAGCAATACCCTAACTTTGTATTTGGATGTTTTCCATATTTTGCTCACATTTTGAAACTCATTGCTGTAAAAATCTTGGATAGGAGAGAACTGTGTTCTCATAATAAAATATAGACTGAAAGCAATCTGATGAAAATAATCTATGCCAACTCTTTGATTTAAGATAGCTTTCTATCTTTATATTAGTTTTTGACATATGGTACCCCCATTATACCTTTTCTCTTATCTATAGGACATTAAATATTTAAACTATAAGGTTTGCTATCTACTGTTTATAAAATACAGCCTTTCACTCAAAATGCAGCTAAAGTGCATTTGGCATTAACTGAAAAGGGCTTATTTATTTTTATATATGTGATGCTTTGCTTAAAGTTGCTTCTGCCATCCATTTTCAGGGGTCTTCAAGTTGGACATAACAAAATGGAAAATCATTCCAGCATGAAACTTGATATAAGACCATAGGGATGCAAAGGCCAGCTTCTAATCTGGCATAAACCTGCATGGGTCAACTGTCAACTTCCCTCCTGGACACCATTCCCACCCCACATTCTACCCTCTGCTCTAGCCCACGCTGGAGGTCCACCTCCAACAGTACCTTCAGGAACCCTGCCTGCCACTTTATACCAGCTGAGGTGGTTGCCCTAATTTTTTAATTAAAACTTTGAATATTTTTTGTGTTTCTAAGTACAAAATCAAAGGAAAGAGATCCAAGCTGAAAGGTACTTCTTTACACTTTCAGAAACAGCAGCTTCAAGATTTTGTGCGGCTACACCAAAATTAATTAAAGTGGTATTTTATTTTTAAAGGCAAATCTGTCAAAACAAGTAAATAAAATGCAAAGCTGGGTAAGACTGCAAACCTAAATTCAGCTCTGGCACGAACTTCTGCAATTCCTTTTGGCAACATTAGGACTAGGGAAGAACTTAGTATGCTGGGACATATCTCCAGCTAGTGTAAATTAGTATTGCTATATTGACTTTAATGTAGCAAGGCCAGTTAATACCAGCTAAGGATCTGGATTGTGAACATGACAGGCACTGTCATCTGCCACTTTTCCTTCATGCCATCCTCACCTCCCCCCTCCCCTCCAAAAAAAGTGTTCTCACCAGAATCTTCAGGCAAAACTATTTACACTGAATAAGGACTACAGGATTTTCCATTGACTAATTATGAAACAAGCTCTTTCCAGAAAAACAAATATTCATAGAGAAGTACTAAGCCTGTCATTTACAGTAAGGCCACAAATTTCTCTGGCAGTTTTAAAAGGCCTTAAAGTGGGAATGCAGCTATTTTACCACATTCCTCTGCTCTGTCTAGAAACAGCTATGAATCCCATGGCAAAGCACTTGTCTCCATCCCTCTTAAGAGGCAGGTCAATGCAGAAGATAACAGACTTATACCACTTCCTGTTACTCCATTAGCATAAATGGTAGAGGTGGGTGGGTGTAAAAATTCAAAACAAAACATTCCCTGCATAATCTTCACCTACTGGGGAGAGGATGAGAACAAACAAATGACATCCCGGTCCTGTTGCTTAATGCCATATTGGAAGGCACGCAGATACCGGGGGTGCGGTATAAGGTCCTGTGTAGAATAGAGATGATACATGGCTAACCAAGTTTGCACCTGTGCTAGATGGACTCCCTTGTACTGTTAATTCACTTGTGACGTAGAGGGGTGTAACCAATATGTGTCTCAATAAAGGTTTCAAAAATCCTTATTTGGGAACCCTCTTTCTCCTCTCACTATGTGGGCGTAAAACATTTGTTTTTGCCAATAAAGTCATTAGTATCTCATACTAATTATATCAACTGTGGAGTAATTAGTACTTTATATTGTGATAGAGAATCAGGTCAATTGTCGGTTCATATTACGCTATGAAAGTGTACCTAATAGTACCAAAATCAACTCTCTACTTCCTGGGAATAAGAATTACTCTCAGCAAACAGCATTAGCAACAGGAAATTACAAAGCACATGTTTCTTCATTACCCACTAGAAATAGCATCACCAGAAACAGCATCATGATCAAAAAAGAGAACTGTGTTGGGAAGTTTTCTTTTGCCATGGCAACCATTGCTGCAAGACAAATGCACAGTTTTGGGGATGGAGGATAGGCTTCAGTAGACAAAGTATTACAGTGAAAATCACCTTTGTGCAGAGAGTCCCAGAAGTTCTAGATGCCAAATTTCTCTCTACCCTTATTTTGAGGTATGGAGTGGTGTATAGGTCTTGTGGTAGCCCTTTGACTGAAATGCATTTCATCCTTGAAGCATTTACCATTGGGCTATGTCTACATTGCACAAAACTAGTGGTGGTATGGACACCAAGTGTAGCTACACAGTGCAGCGAAAAGCAAGTTGAATTCACGCTGTGGTGTGTAGCTACACATCTTAATGAAAGTCCAAGGAAGTGGGGAAAGACTCTGGCAGCAAGGAGTTGCTGAAGCCTTTCCCCACTGCCTCCCCTCTGCTAGACCCTTTCTCTCCTGCTGAAGTCTCTCTGTGGTGGGGAAAGACTTCGGCAATGGAGAGACAGTGGTATACTACACTGCTTAAAAAAGGTGTAGGCTAGACACTGGAAGCACTGCTTGGGCATGCAGAGAGCCATATAGCGTACATATATAAGGGTTCAGATGTGTCTTTACATGCTTAAACAGTGCCTCTCTGCTATACCTCTGGGGGGAGGGGTAAGGAGCAGGGCCGGTATAGGCATTCCACATTCCACTGTAAGGATTGTGCAGTGTAGACATACCCTAAGTATGAAGACTTCTGTTACATCATTATAGTGGAATGCATGTAGAAGTTATACATTAATCATTAAACTACATAGGCCAATCTCCTGTGGAGAATTTCAATCAGTTACTCCTGCACTGAACCAATAACCTGTGACTTCTCTGACTTCCTGAGATTCATCCAGCTATTAATTTGAAGACATCAAGAGATGAAGACTAAACCACTTCTCCCGATGGTTTGTTCCACTGGTTAATCATTCTCACCCTTTAAAAATAAGTAAATAAAGGCTAAATTCAATTTCAAGCACAGGAAGTGCCCAAGTACTCTCAGTATTTATGAAGATAAATATGATATGATATACTGGAGTATGTAAGGAACCTAAGCAGTTACACAGGATCGAATGAAAAGCATGATTCAGGCAGGAGGGGAAAAAATGTATATTGTATAATTATCTTACTCTGATGTTCAGTTCTCTTTATAGATTTGTAGACTGTTATAAGTAAGTTCTTTAGATGCTGTAAACCAGTGTACCTTTTCAGACGTTAATAGAGCTTTTCTGATTGTCAGTAGCTGAACATTTGATCCTGTATCTACCTGTTTTGAGCTTTTCATAATTGCTTGGTGAATTCTAATTCTGTTAGTTCTCAGGGACTACTTTTTCTCTCAATTTTACCTGATGGATCATTAAAGTGTCATTGTAACATAAGCTTATTTAAAGATATTCCTGACTGCTTTGGCAATAGAAAAGAACTTGGAATTTAGTTTCTAAAAGTCAATATCTCTTCATTTAATATAATTACTAAAAGACATAACTTATAGAAATTAGACATTAACTCTACATTTATGATATTTAATGTCTGCACTAGACAGCATACATGTAAATGGGAATTTTTAAAAGTGGTATTTTAGAACTATAATACATCAAGATCTTCACTACATGACTTTTGGGAAGCAGCAGCAAATCAATTCAGAAGTGAGTTATGGATTATAAATGTCTAGAGAACTTGTCCAATAAATAATGGCATTAAAAATCTGTTCCACAGTTAATATTTTAACACAAGACTGTGCAGGTTGCTGTGACCAAAATATGAATTGAATTGAGACCACCTTTGTTGTAGTTCATAGAGAACATAAGAACGACCATACCAGGTCAGCCCAAAGGTCCATCTAGTCCAGTATCCTGTCCTCTGGCAGTGGCCAATGCCAGGTGCCCCAGAGGGAATGAACAGAACAGATAATCATCAAGTGATCCATCCCCTGTCACCCATCCCTAGCTTCTGGCAAACAGAGGCTAGGGACACCATCCTTGCCCATCCTGGCTAATAGCCATTGATGGACCTATCCTCCATGGATTTATCTAGTTCTTTTTTAAACCCTGTCATAGTCTTGGCCTTCACAATATCCTCTGGCAAAGAGTTCCACAGGCTGACTGTGTGTTGTGTGAAGGAATACTTCCTTTTGTTTGTTTTTAAACCTGCTGCCTATTAATTTCATTTGGTGATCCCTAGTTCATGTGTTATGAGAGAGAGTAAATAGCACTTCCTTATTTACTTTCTCCACACAAGTCATGATTTTTATAGACTCTATCATATCCCTCTTAGTTGTCTTTTCCAAGCTGAAAAGTCCCAGTCTTATTAATCTGTCCTCAAACGGAAGCTATTCCATACCCTTAATAGTTTTTGTTGCCCTTTTCTGAACCTTTTTCAATTCCTATATATATATATTTGAGATGGGGTGACCACATCTGCACACACTATACAAGATATGGGCAAAGAATGGATTTATATAAAGGCAATATAATATTTTCTGTCTTAATATCTATCCCTTTCTTAATGATTCCAAATATTGTTAGCTTTTTTTTTGTCTGCTGCTGCACATTGAGTGGATGTATTCAGAGAACTATCAACAGTGACTCAATTATCTTTCTTGAGTGGAAACAGCTAATTTAGACCCCACCATTTTATAGGTATAGTTAGGATTATGTTTTCCAGTGTGCATTGGCTTGCATTTATCAACATTGAATGTCATCTGCCATTTTGTAGCCTAGTCATCCAGTTTTGTGGGATCCCTTTGTAGCTCTTCATGGTCTGCTTGGGACTTAACTATTTTTGGTAGTTTTGTATCATCTGCAAATTTTGTCACCTCACTGTTTACCCCTTTTTGCAGATCATTTGTGAATACATTGAATAGTACTGGTCCCAGTACAGGCCCCTGGGGAACACCACTATTTACCTCTCTCTATTCTGAAAACTAACCATTTATTCCTCTCTTTTAACCAGTTACCAATCCACGAGAGGACCTTCCCTCTTATCCCATGATAGCTTACTTTGCTTAAGAGCCTTTGGTGAGGGACTTTGTCATAGGCCTGGTCTACACTATGCATTTATACCGAATTTAGCAGCGTTAAACTGAATTAACCTGCACCCGTCCACACAATGAAGCCCTTTATATCGATATAAAGGGCTCTTAAAACCAATTTCTGTATTCCTCCCCGATGAGGGGATTAGTGCTGAAATCGGTATTGCCATGTCAGATTAGGGTTAGTGTGGCAGCAAATCGACGGTATTGGCCTCCATGCGGTATGCCGCAGTGCACCATTGTGACCGCTCTGGAAAGCAATCTGAACTCAGATGCACTGGCCAGATAGACAGGAAAAGCCCTGTGAACTTTTGAATTTCATTTCCTGTTTGCCCAGCGTGGAGCTCTGATCAGCACGGGTGGCGATGCAGTCCCAAATCCAAAAAGAGCTCCAGAATGGACCGTACGGGAGATACTGGATCTGATCGCTGTATGGGGAGACAAATCTGTTCTATCAGAGCTCCGTTTCAGAAGACGAAATGCCAAAGCATTTGAAAAAATCTCCAGGCTATGATAGAGTCCACAGCAGGGACTCAGCACAGTGCTGTGTGACAAGCATAACGGAAAGCCAAAGAATCAAATGGACGCTCATGGAGGGAGGATGGGAGGGAGGGGGTACTGAGGACTCCAGCTATCCCACAGTCCCCGCAGTCTCCGAAAAGCATTTGCATTCTTGGCTGAGCTCCCAGTGCCTGAAGGGTCAAAAACATTTTCCCGGGTGTTTCAGGGTATATGTCATCAATTTACCCCCTTCCTCCCCCCGAAAGAAAAGGGGAAAAAATCGTTTCTCACCTTTTTTCAATGTCAGCCGATGTCTACTGCATGCTGCTGGTAGACGGGGTGCTGCAGCGCTGAACAGCAGCATCCCCTCCCTCGTGGCAGATGGTGCAAAATGCCTGATATCCATCCTCATCATCAGCCCGTGAGTGCTCCTGGCTGGCCTCGGTGAGGTCGGCTGGGGGCGCCTGGGCAAAAATGGGAACGACTCCCGGTCATTCCTGGCAGATGGTACAAAAGGCTTGGTAACCGTCCGCATCATAGCAGGTAGAGGCTGAGCTCTATCAGCGCCCCACCCCCCCATGTCTAAAGAAGATTCTGTACTGTCTGGACTATCATAGCAGCGGGAGGCTGTGCTCGTCTCACCCCCACCCTTTAATGTCCTGCCTGGACTATCATAGCAGCTGGAGTCTGCCTCCCCCTCATTTTATCTCACTAACAAGTCACTGTTTCTTATTCCTGCATTCTTTATTACTTCATCACACAAATGGGGGGACACTGCCAAGGTATCCCAGGAGGGTTGGGGGAGGAGGGAAGCAACGGGTGGGGTTGTTGCAGGGGCACCCCCTAGAATGGCATGCAGCTCATCATTTCTGCGGGATCTCTGGGGCTCTGTGCTCTCTGGTTCTCTAGTACACTTGCCCCATATTCTAGGCAGGACTGACTCTATTTTTAGACAAAACATAAAGAAGGGAATGACCTGGGGAGTCATTCCCATTTTTGTCCATGCGCCCCCGGCCGACCTCAGCGAGGCCAGCCAGGAGCACCCATGACAGCAGCAGATGGTACAAAAGGATTGATAACTGTTATCACCAATTTCCAATTGCAGATGGTGCTATAGCTGGTAACCCTCTCTGCTACCTTGCAAAGGCAAGTGAATGCTGCTGTGTAGGACTGCAGTACCGCATCTGTCAGCAGCATCCAGTACACATACCGTGACAGTGACAAAAGGCTAAACGGGCTCCATGATTGCCAGGCCATGGCAATCCAGGGAAAAAGGGCGCGAAATGATTGTCTGCCGTTGCTTTCACGGAGGAAGGATTGAGTGACGACATTTACCCAGAATCACCTGTGACACTGTTTTTGCATTGGGATCTCAACCCAGAATTCCAATGGGCGGGGGAGACTGTGGGAACTATGAGATAGCTACCCACAGTGCAACGCTCTGGAAATCGACGCTAGCCTCAGTACATAGACGCACACCGCCGAATTAATGTGCTTAGTGTAGCCATGTGCACTCGACTTTATACAATCTGTTTTAAAAAACAGTTTCTGTAAAATTGGAATAATCGCGTAGTGTAGACATACCCATAGGCTTTCTGAAAATGTAAGTACAGTATACCCACTGGATCCCCCTTGTCCACATGCTTGTTTACCCCCTCTAACAATGATAGAAGATTGGTGAGGCATGATTTCCCTTTACAAAAACCATGTTGACTCTTTTCTAACAAATTATGTTTATCTATATGCCTGACAATTCTTTACTATAGTTTCAACCTATTTGCCCAGTACTGAAGTTAGGTTTACCATCCTGTAGTTGCCAGGATTACCTCTGGAGCCCTTTTTAAAAATTGGCATCACATTAGCTATCCTTCAGGCATTTTGGTACAGAAGCTGATTTAAATGATAGGTTACAGACTACAGTTAGTAATTCTTCAATTTCACATTTGACTTCCTTCAGAACTCTTGGGTGACTCCCATTTGGTCCTGGTGACTTATCAGTTTGTTCCAAAACCACCTCTAATGACACCTCAATCTGGGACAGTTCCTCAGATTTGTCACCTAAAAAGAATGGCTCAGTTATGGAAATCTTCCTCACATCCTCAGCCGTGAAGACCGATGCAAAGAATGCATTTAGTTTCTCTGCCTTATCATCCTTGAGTGCTCCTTTAGCATTTTGATCATCTAGTGTCCCGCTGGTTTTTAGCAGGCTTCCTGCTTCTGATGTACTTTCTTTGCTATTACTTTTTGAGTCTTTGGCTGGCTGTTTTTCAAATTCTTTTTTGCCTACTGTGGAGGGGGTGGACTAGACCCAAAGACCCCCTGCTGGAAACCTCAGGGTTCTGCCATACCTATCCCAGGAAAAGATCAGTGGAGAGGTCCTCCAAGTGGTCTACAGTGGTTGCGAGGAAGCAACCAATGAGAGGGGCTGCTGGAACAGGCAATTATGGGCCAGGACGACCATATAAAAGGAGCTGCAGAACAGAGCAGTAGTTAGTAGCTGCTTAGAGCTGTAGAAGGAAGGACTGTGTGCTTGGCTGGCAGAGCAGCAGGATCATGAACAGGGAATGGGGGAGTGAGAGGATCTTGGCTGGCTGCTAGGACTGAGCAGAAGACAGTCTGCTAGCAGGGACCTTGGGATAATTGAGCAGCTTCTGGCTGGCTGTGAGGACTGAGTAGGGACTGAGCCCGGGGAGGGCTGCAAGAAGATAGTGTCTCCTGGGAGGAAGTCCTGGAGATAAAGCCCCATACCAGGGCCGGGACTACTTACTGAAAGAACGCAGACGTGCCCAATCAGACGGGGCACTTGTGGGAGTTGGGTGCTGACCCTGTTACACCTTCCTAATTATATTTTACACTTCACTTGCCAAAGTTTATGCTCCTTTCTATTTTCCTCACTAGGATTTAACTTCCACTTTTTAAAGGATGTCTTTTTGCCTCTCACTACTTCTTTTACTTTGTTGTTTAGTCATGATGGCACTTTTTTTGTTCTCTTACTATGTTATTTATTTTGGAGTATACATTTAAATTGAGCCTCTGTTACAGTGTCTTTAAAAAGTTTCAATGCAACTTGCAGGGATTTCACTTTTGGTGCTGTACCCTTTTAATTTCTGTTTAACTAACTTCCTAATTTTTCTGTAGTCCCCCTTTCTGAAATTAAATGTTACCATGTTGGGCTTCTGTGGTGTTTTCCCCACCACAGGGATGTTAAATTTAGTTATATTATTGTCATTATTACCAAGCAGTCCAGCTATATTCACCTCTTGGACCAGATCCTGTGCTCCACTTAGGACTAAATAAAGAATTGCCTTTCCCCTTGTGGATTCCAGAACTAGCTGTTCCAAGAAACAGTCATTTAAGGTTACAAGAAACTTTATCTCTGCATCCTGTCCTGAGGTGAAATGTGCCCAGGTGGTATGGGGATAGTTGAAACCCCCATTATTATTATTATTTATTTATTTACTTTTTTTTTTTTAGCCCCTGTAATCTCGCTGAGCCTTTCACAGTCACTATCACTATCCTGGTCACATGGTTGGTAGTAGATCCCTACTGCTAAATTCTTATAATTGAAGCATGGAATTACTATCCATAGAGATTCTGTGGTACAGCTTGGTTCATTTAAGATTTAAGATTTTTTTACTTCATTTGATTCTATGCTTTCTTTCCACTCCCCCACCAGCATGACCTATTCTGGCCTTCCGATATATTTTGTACCCTGGTATTACTGTGTCCCATTGATTATCCTCATTCCACCAAGTTTCTGTGATGTCTATTATTATCAATATCTTCATTTAATATGAGGCACTTGAGTTCATCCATCTTATTATTTAGGGTTCTAGCATTTGTATTGTTGGGATTTTGTGGTTCCCAATGAGTCTGATGCTGGGTAGAATCAAGGGACTTCGATGCGATGCGATTCAATTCAACAAGGCTTTATTCAGTATGTACAAAAGGAGAGCCCCTGGTACAAAAAATCAGGCAGAGTCCTCCAGCAAGGAGCCCTTCCCCTTGCTATTTTATAGCACATGGCACTTATATAACAAGTTACATAACACGAACCTCTAACCAATCAGATTTAACCTTTCTATATAGGATTTGTTTATCTCATGGTCATAGTTCTCCATTTCGCATGCTGAGCTCACCGCACTCCCCCTGGCCTTCTCTAGAATGTTCCTAGGGTGGTGAGCCACAGCATGCTTCCCTATGCATAAGTACCCTGCAAACCACATTTTATCCAGAATGAACACAAGCATACCCTTCAGTATATAAGCACTTAAAACAATAGCTGTCTGCTGTTACATGATCTAATTGAATGGGACTCTTTTTCATTTGACTGTTTCGCATCAGATCCTACATGTATTTTATAATCTTCCATCCTCTCCTCTTTGTTAGGACATAGAGAATCTCCATTAATAGATCCTCCCCTAAAAGATGTCTCTGTCTGAGCCACGTGCTCCTCTCTACCTGTCAGCTTTCCCCCAGCCCTTAGTTTAAAAATGACCTACAACCTTTTTAATTTTAAGTGGTTCCTGTTACAGTGGGCCCTCATTGTTCTAGATGCCGGACAGAATAAAAAGTCTGTTCACACCCTGAAGACTTTAGTCTCAGGTCCTGATGTAAATACACATACCTGTGAGTAACTTTATGACTGTGAATGGTCCCAGCTGAGTTCAATAAGCCCACTCAGACATAAGTGTTTCCAGGACTGGGGCCTAACTTAACACAAGACACCAGCATTATACCACCAGATGTCTGGTTATTGACCAGAACGCCCGGTCAAAAAGGGACCCTGATGACTCCACTGGTTGGCACCACTGACAGGGCCGTTAAAAGTCTGGTTGGAGGTGCTGCGGGTCTAAGGCAGGCTAGTCCCTACCTGTCCTAGCACTGCGCTGCACCCCAGAAGTGGCCAGCAAGTCCGGCTCCTAGGCGGGATAGGGGCTCCACACGCTGCCCCTGCCCTGAGCACCAGCTTCACACTCCCATTGGATGGGAACCACAGCCAATGGGAGCACAGGGGTGGTGCCTGCGGGCAAGTGCAATGTGCTGAGCCTCCTGGCCCCCCGCCTAGGAGCCAGACCTGCTGGCCGCTTCCAGGGCACAGCGCAGTGCCAGGCCAGGTAGGGACTAGCCTGCCTTAGACCCTGTGTGCCACTGACTGGGAGCCACCCAAAGTAAGCCTGTGTCTGAGCCCCAACCCTCTCTCTCAGCCCTGAGTCCCCCCAGACACAGAGCCCCCTCCTGCATCCCAAACCTGTCATCTCCAGCCCCAGCCCAGAGCCCCCTCCCAGACCTTGAACCCTTCATCCCTGGCCCCACCCCAGAGCCCACACCCCTTCTGCATCCAACCCCTTCCCTCAACCTCCCTTCCTGCACTTGGAATCCCTTGACTCCACCCCCCGAGGCTGGAGCCCCCTCCTTCACCTCAAAATCCTCATCCCTGGCCCCAGCCCAGAGATTGTCCCCCAGCCAGACCCCTTACCTCCTCCCACACCCAACTCCCTGTCCCAGCCCAGAGCCCCCTCTTGCACCCTGAACCTCTAATTTCTGGCCCCACCCCAGAGCCCAGACACCCAGCCAGACCCCTCACCTCCTTCCACACCACAATCCCCTGCCCCAGCCCAATGAAAATGAGTTAGTGTGGGGGGAGCGAGCCACTGAGGAAGGGGGAAATGTAGTGAGCAGGGGGCATCAGGGAAGGAGTGGGGCTAGGGTGTTTGGTTTTGTGCGGTTCGAAAGTTGGCAACCCTAAACAAACAAGAGCAAGGATGGTAAGGAAGGACGAGGGCAATAGTGTTAAGATCACAATCATTTTTTTACAAACTGGCTAGAGCATTACTTAATCATTCCGATTTTTTTAAATATGGCTTGTTCTGCTGTCTTGTGTTATTAAGGCTACACAGGAACTGGCCTAGGAATAGGACAGTTGGGGGCACCGCTCTTCCGCCCCCACAGACTCTCTCAATCTCCTCTCTTGAGTTGGATGGAATACCCCATCCGTTGGTGCTTCTGAGTTACGGATAAGGACTGCTTCTCTACATTCCTACTCTCTTTGGGTATGTCTACACTACAAGAGTAGTTCGATTTAAGTTAGGTCGAATTTGTGGATTCGACCTTATGAAGTCGAATTTGTGTATCCACACTAAGGACACTAATTCGACTTTGTGAGTCCACACTAACGGGGCAAGCGTCGACATTGGAAGCGGTGCATTCTGGGCAGCTATCCCACAGTTCCCACAGTCCCCGCTTCCCATTGGAATGCTGGGTAGAGCCCCCAATGCCTGCTGGGGGAAAAATGTGTCGAGGGTGGTTTGGGGTAACTGTCATCATTCAACCGTCACTCCTGCCCTCCCTCCCTGAAAGCGCCGGCGGGAAATCTGTTTGCGCACTTTTCTGTGGCGCGGACGCCACAGCACTGCGAGCATGGAGCCCACTGCGATCATCGCTGCACTTATGGCCGTTGTCAACTCCTCGCACCTTATCGTCCACCTCTTCCACAGTCAGCTGCTGAGAAATCGGGCGAGGAGGCTCCGGCAGCGCGGTGAGGATATGAAGTGTCAGAGTGGCACAGATCTCTCACAAAGCACGGGATCCCGTGCCGCGGAGATCATGGTGGCAATGGGTCACATTCATGCTATGGGACGGCGATTCTGGGCCCGGGAAACAAGCACGGACTGGTGGGACCGCATAGTGCTGCAGGTCTGGGATGAATCACAGTGGCTGCGAAACTTTAGGATGCGTAAGGGCACTTTCCTTGAACTGTGTGAGTTGTTGTCCCCTGCCCTGAAGCGCCAGGACACCCGGATGCGAGCAGCCCTGAGTATGCAGAAGCGAGTGGCCATAGCCCTCTGGAAACTTGCAATGCCAGACAGCTACCGGTCAGTAGCGAACCACTTTGGCGTGGGCAAATCTACCGTGGGGGTTGCTGTGATGCAAGTAGCCCACGCAATCATTGACCTACTGCTCTCAAAGGTGGTGACCCTGGGAAACGTCCAGGTCGTCACAGATGGCTTCGCCGCGATGGGATTCCCAAACTGCGGTGGGGCTATAGATGGGACTCACATTCCTATCCTGGGACCGGCCCACCAGGCCAGCCAGTATATTAACCGAAAGGGCTACTTTTCAATGGTGCTGCAAGCACTGGTGGACCACAGGGGACATTTTACCAACATCTACGTCGGGTGGCCGGGCAAGGTTCATGACGCGCGTGTTTTCAGGAACTCTTGTCTGTTTAGACGCCTGCAGGAAGGTAGTTTCTTCCCAGACCACAAAATAAGTGTTGGGGATGTGGAGATGCCTACAGTGATCCTCATGGACCCAGCCTACCCACTAATGCCCTGGCTCATGAAGCCCTATACAGGCGCCCTGGACAGTGACAAGGAGCTCTTCAACTACCGGCTGAGCAAGTGCAGAATGGTGGTGGAGTGTGCTTTCGGACGTCTCAAGGGGAGATGGAGGAGCTTACTGACTCGCTCAGATCTCAGCGAAACCAATATTCCCATTGTTATTGCAGCTTGCTGTGTGCTCCACAATCTCTGTGAGAGCAAGGGGGAGACCTTTATGGTGGGATGGGAGGTTGAGGCAAATCGCCTGGCTGCTGATTACGCTCAGCCAGACACCCGTGCGATTAGAAGAGCCCAGCGGAAAGCGCTGTGCATCCGGGAGGCTTTGAAAGCTAGGTTCCTCAGAGAGCAGGGTAACCTATGACTGTCGAGTCTCTTTACAGAGAAGCTGAACCTGCCCCTGTTCCAGTTACTATTGACTTTTTTCAGCGGTTACATACCCCGTTCACCAGGTTTCCCCCCTTCCAACAGACGTTTAAAAATAAAGTTATTGGAACATTTTTAATTAACAAAGTTTTCTTTACTAACGAATTCGCGTTCAAGGGTTCCAACAGGGACACAGACTGTGGTGGGTATGGTGTGCAGTGATGTACAGACCGCTTCTACACTCGAGGACTGACAGGCTCCTGCTCCTACAGCGGTCTCTGGGGGGAGGACGGTTACCGGAGGGTGTGCAGGAAGGGATGGGTTTGCAGGGGGGGGGTGTGGGAAGGGTGGGGTGGTGTGGTGTGGATGGATGGGGCTGGCTGGGGCTCAGGCATCGGAGGGCTCAGGGGCAGGGGAGGGCTCATGGGCGGGGTGGAAGCATGTTAAGGGAAGCCTGCCTTGCCATTTGTGGATGCCAGGCGCTCGGACCCTGGGGCAGCATACACCTCCCAGAGCACCCGGGTGCAGTGTGACTGCACTGTGTGTGTGACCTGTGTGTGTCCTGCTGCCCCCCTGCCCCATGACCTCCTCCTGGCCTGGCTGTCTGTCCTATATTATTAAACCCTTCCTCCCCCTCACACAAAGTCTTCAAAAAAAACAAACGAAACAGAAATGAAGAAAACAAACAGCAAACAACTCAAACACACAACTTGGGAGTTGGGGATGAAATTTGGATTTGGGAGGAGGAGGAGGGAGGAACTCATACTTTTTCATACTGAGAAGTAATGAGCGCTTTGGCCTGCTGGGGGGGTGTGACCAGTTTTCAGTCCCCCCTGCCCCCCCCTTCCCTCTTTTTTTTGGGATTTTGGGTGGTGACTGGTGGGAAGGGACTTTGTTTGCACAGGGGGGGCTCAGGGGGCTCCTGCCTTCCCTGCCTGCGAACATCAGAACATCCACAAGGCGCCAGGCCGTTTGCTCCTTCATTTGTCAAGCAGCGCTTTGCTGAGCCTGCTGGTCTCTCCTCCTGCACCTGTCCTCCTGTTGCTGCTGCGGCTGCTGCGAGAGGAGCTCTCCCTCCACTGGCTGCTCTGCTGGCTCTGCTGGCTGCAGGGCCATCAGTTTCAGCAGACATCTGTCCTGGAGTCTTTTTTTTTCGCCACCTAATCCGCCAGCGCCTCTGTGAGTGAGGGGGGGGGCAGTGGGGAAAGAAGAGCGTGTGTGGATGGGAAAAGAAGGAATTTTTCCTTGCAAAGATACATGCGAAAAAAAAAACACAGTCTAGTCTGTTTCTCTCAGAACAACCCCATACACACACTATCTCATGCTCTCTCAGGACAAGTTCGATTTTCGGCATTCTTTCATGCATCAGCGGGGCAGGGGGGCAGGCAGAACCCATGCAGTAGCCAGGGCCTGTAAGCCGTAAACTTTAGGCTGTCTGGAAAGCATAAAGTCTGACCCTGTTCCACCCCCTCGCGGCTGTCCCCGGGAAAGATCCCTGTATGCTTTCCCTCTGCAGCCTCCACCACGTGGCTGTTAAATGACGGTCATTGTTATGCAAAGGAAAAGTCAAGCATTCCCAATAGTAACATTACAGTAATTCCCCTAATTAGATGCAGCAGTCACCGAGCGAGATCACCCTGAGGCGGGTCACTAAGAGAGACAGAGAGCGCATGCTGCGTGAAACCCTGCACAGACCAGGGCCCTATGCTGCCATGCTCGTGGAGGCAATGCTCCCACTGTACCTGAGGATAGCCTGGCGCGGAAGAGTGTGCTTCCACGGAGCATCCAATAAGGCACCTCTCCCCAGGAACCTCCTGCGGAGGCTTTTCGAGTACCTCTACGAGAGCTTCGTGGAACTGTCTGAAGAGGATTTCTGTTCTATCCCTATATGTATTGACCTTCTTTTCATATAGTTTTTATTCCTGTTTTTTAAAAAATAAATGTTTACATGTTTATAGCACTTACCGACTGATCCTTCCCCTGATTCAGAGTCCGGGTTAACGGCCGGGGAGGGTTGTTAGGGGACCTCTGTGAGGCTGATGAAGAGATCCTGGCTGTCAGGGAAAGCAGTAGTGTAAGCGCTGTCGCCTGTCTCGTCCTGCACAAACCCTTCCTCATCTTCCCCACCCGTGAACATCATCGAGAAACTGCCCGTCGACACTATCCCATCCTCAGAGTCCACGGTCACTGGTGGGGCAGTGGTGGCAGACCCACCGAGAAAGGCATGCAGTGCCTCGTAGAAGCGGCATGTCTGGGGCTGGGCTCCGGAGCGTCCGTTTGCCGCTTTGATTTTTTGGTAGCCTTGTCTCAGGTCCTTGATTTTCACGCGGCACTGCGTTGCATCCCGGCTGTATCCTCTGAGTGCCATGGCTTTGGAGACCTTCTCGTAGGTCTTTGCATTCCGTTTTTTGGAGCGCAGCTCCGAAAGCACGGACTCATCGCCCCACACAGCGATCAGATCCAAGACTTCCCGGTCAGTCCATGCTGGGGCCCTCTTTCTACTCTGAGATTGCATGGACCCCTCTGCTGGAGAGCTCTGCATCGCTGCCAGTGCTGCTGAGCTCGCCCCGATGTCCAACCAGGAATTGAGATTCAAACTGGCCAGACAGGAAAAGGAATTCAAATTTTCCCGGGGCTTTTCCTGTATGGCTGATCAGAACATGTGAGCTCGGACTGCTGTCCAGAGCGTCAACATAGTGGTGCACTGTGGGATAGCTCCCGGAGCTACTAAGGTTGATTTCCATCCACACATAGGCTAACTTGACATAGCCATGTCGAATTTAGCGCTATTCCCCTCGTTGGGGTGGAGTACCGAATTCGAACTAAAGAGCCCTCTAGGTCGAACTAATTAGCTTCCTGGTGTGGACGGTTGCATGGTTAAATCGAATTAACACTGCTAAATTCGACATAAACTCCTAGTGTAGACCAGGCCTTTCTCTTTCTCTTTTTTTTTCTCTCTCTCTCATTTGAATAGACTGTCTCTATGTAATTGAACAAATCCCACTGTCTGCTTAATGTTCAGCCAGGAAGAACACTGGAACCATGTGTGGGCTGGGGGCAGGGCCGGCTCTAGACCCCAGCGTGCCAAGCACGCGCTTGGGGCGGCATGCCGCCGGGAGGGCGGCAGGCGGGTCCTGTGGACCTCCCTCAGGCATGCCTGCAGATGCTCCACCGGAGCCGCGGGACCAGTGGACCCTCCGCAGGCATGTCTGCAGGAGGTCCACTGGAGCCGTGGGACTGGCGACTGCCAGAGCGCCCCCCGTGGCGTGCTGCCCTGTTTGGGGCGGCGCAATTGCTAGAGCTGCCCCTGGCTGGGGGTAGCCTAACCGCACACTAAGCATTAATTTCAGGCAAGGAGCTTTCCCTCACATTTAAATATATCAGAAAACTATGCTGATATTTGGTGCTGGTCAAAGATTCAGGCCTTCTAGGATAAAGGAATTATTCATATCCGCTGCCTAGATAGGCCTGCCAGTACACAGGATTAGGCAAATTAGCATATGAAAGGTTCATTTGTGTTAGGGAATTTGACTTCTGCATCTTCAAGAAAGGGGAAAACGAATTTGGAAGCTTCATTTTGTTAGTGAATATTTTGAAAAAATGTTCAGTCCCTGTAAGTGTTGCAGTATTAAGTAGATTAGCAGGCTGCAATATGTGGATCCAGGAATGACGTTATCAGGTCGGCTAGGAGTGATGGAGCAGAAAAGACCCTTGCACTTTTTTTACATTTCCACAAAAGCTGCTCACGCGCCAAAAAAGAAAAAGACCATGGTTTTGGCTGGAAAATTCATCAGTGTACTTTCAACTAATGCTTGATTGCATATGAAAGTCCTAAAGTAAGTAATTCAGGGCTGATTCAGACAATGTCACCAACCAAGCCTGTAGCCATATGGGATGGGTCATGGGGAAACCAGCAATTCTAGTGTTATTTAATGGTGGTTGTGGACCTATGTGGTGTGATGTGCAGCAAGACTTTTACAAGTTATGAGTTTTTTTAGTCTTTTGACAACTGTGTTATCTAGATGCACTCGCAGCTAGTAAGCAAATGGCATCCTAATTTCAATTTAAGTACTTGCGGACCTCAAGTGCTGAAGATATGAGTTTTGTATAATGGGATTGTAACTTACTGTACAGGCTAAGTGTATTACACCATGTTTCTTTTATTTGTAAGAGATTGCCATTAAGTAAGATTGATGATATCTTCATCATCTGGACCCATGGAAAAGAAGCCCTTGAGGAATTCCACCAGGATTTCAACAATTTCCATCCCACCATCAACCTCAGCCTAGACCAATCCACACAAGCAGTCCATTTCCTGGACACTACTGTGCTAATAAGCGAGGGTCACATAAACACCGTCCTATACCAGGAACCTACTGACTGCTATACTTACCTACATGCCTCCAGCTTCCATCCAGGACACACCACACGATTCATTATCTACAGCCAAGCTCTAAGATACAACCCCATTTGCTCCAACCCCTCAGACAGAGACAAACACCTACAAGATCTCTATGAAACATTCTTAAAACTACAATATCCATCTGCTGAAGTGAAAAAACAGTTTGACAGAGCCAGAAGAGTACCCAGAAGTCACCTACTACAGGACAGGCCCAACAAAGAAAATAACAGAACTCCACTAGTCATCACCTTCAGCCCCCAACTGAAACCTCTCCAGCGCATCATCAAAGATCTACAACCTATCCTGAAAGATTATCCCTCACTCTCACAGATATTGAGACAGACCAGTCCTCACTTACAGACAGCCCCCAAACCTGAAGCAATACTCACCAGCAACCACACAACAAAAACACTAACCCAGGAACCTATCCTTGCAATAAAGCCAGATGCTAACTCTGTCCACATATCTATTCAAGTGACACCATCATAGGACCTAATCACATCCACCATGCCATCAGGGGCTTGTTCATCTGTACATCTACCAGTGTGATGTATGCCATCATGTGCCAACAATGCCCCTCTGCCATGTACATTGGCCACACCGGACAGTCTCTACGCAAAAGAATAAATGGACACAAATCTGACATCAGGAATCATAACATTCAAAAACCAGTAGGAGAACACTTCAACCTCTCTGGTCACTCAATAACAGACTTAAAGGTGGCAAATTTGCAACAGAAAAGCTTCAAAAACAGACTCCAATGAGAAACTGCTGAACTTAAATTAATATGCAAACTAGATACCATTAACTTTGGCTTGAATAGAGACTGGGAGTGGCTGGATCATTATACAAATTGAATCTCTCCCACCATGTTAAGTATCCTCACACCTTTTTGTCAACTGTCTGAAATGGGCCATCTTGATTATCACAATTAAATTTTTGTTTTCTCCTGCTGATAGTAGCTCATCTTAATTAATTAGCCTCTTACAGTTGGTATGGCAACTTCCACCTTTTCACGATCTCTGTATGTGTGTGTATATATATCTTCTGACTGTATGTTCCATTCTATGCATCTGAAGTGGGTTGTAGCCCACAAAAGCTTATGCTCAAATAAATTTGTTAGTCTCTAAGGTGCCACAAGTAATCCTGTTCTTTTTGCAGATACAGACTAACATGGCTGCTACTCTGAAACCACTTTAGTATATTTGTATTCAAACAATGTGCATACAATCACAGGATTTTTTTTTAAAAAAAGAAACAATAATCCATTAATATTTTCACAATTACCCACCATCCCAAGGGCCTACAGAAGCCATGGCATCTTCATATATTTAGAATAGGAGTTGCAAAGAAGTGCCAAATACTTAATTGTGCCCACTATGACAGAAATGATGCAGCTACATTCTGATCTTGTATAAATCAAAAATGGGTAGGATGAGAGGATGAGCTGAAATTGACTGGGGATGAGGAAGGAAGTGTGTGTGTGTGTGTACACTTTGGATTCTGAGCTTGAAAGTGTATTTAACTAGGCAATATAGATAGTAATACCTGTGAGTAGCACATGGAACAAATCTCTGATTGTACCAAGCAACAGAAGGAATTGAAGCAACAACCCAGGCTTTAGACTTTTTGCAAAATGTATCCCACAAATTTCTCTCCCTGTGTCTGTGGTGGTGTTCATAAACTTCACAAGCTATAAACGCTTGAGTTCCATTAAAAAATGGCTTTAAACTCTTCCAATTCACCACATCTCTTCATTTTCGTTAAACTTTAGGTAACAGGGCAGCTAACTAGAGAGCCAAGAGTTGACTTCTTAGAACATTTCGTATTTATAAGCATGCATGTTTAATTCCAAATAGAAGGGACAATGTACTTTAGTGCCTCAACTCATGTAGCACACAGTAACTTAACACTCCATAATAGAAAGCCCTATCCTACAATGACACTTTGCAGAAGCCTTTTTAAATAGCCATTGCAGAGATCAGAATGTATTCATGAAGTTCAAGCATCTAGCACATGCCTGAATATCTAGCAATCCTTATTTTCCTCACATTTTGGAAGAAAATAAATAAGCAAAGATGCCTTTTTTAGAATTAATGCTATGTAAGACATGTTTAGCTGGTCCTAACAAAGGTATTGGTATTAACTACAATCTGTTAATGGGCATTTATTTTCTTGTCTTCTATCAGAAGAGCCCTCCAAAGACGGGAATATTATGATGTGTGCCTGGGAAGGAGAGCAGTACAGCCTGGGATTTGTATCTGCTTAGTCTGGTTATGCTTCTGTTTTGAATTAACAGAATTATGGGATGAACATAGAGGGTTCCCTCTCCCCCCATAGGTCTGTATATCTCCTGTGTGTAAAGTGTGTGTGTTTTTTAGACAGTTCTTGAGTCTGGGTGTTATGTGACTGTGTAAGCAAGTTACCATCAGGGAGGGGAACAATAAACCAGACGGTCCACAGCTCCACTGGAACCGTGGGAGCACGCGGCAGCTATTGTGGGGTGAGGGGAGGGAAGAGGGCCTTGGGAGAGCTGTGTTTAGTTTCATGGACTAAACAATTGGACTATGGGTTTCCTGTTGCCAAGAAGGGTGTCAGACAGTGGATCTGTAGTTTGAATATGTGCCTAGAAGACCAGAGCAAGAGCATGTGAGACCCAAGGTTTGGGTGAGTGTTCCGGAGGGGGAACTCATTCAGGGTTGTAACAACTTAAAAGATTGATATTTTGCTAGAATATAATAAATTATCCCAGTTAGACAGGAACCTCTCAGGCCACAGCAGAGTGCACTTTCAAAGAGATGTCGAAAGTCCATTTCTTCAGCTTCAAAGCTTTGAAAACAAATCCAGTGACTAAATTCCTTCACTCTGACTCCTCTGAACCTGGGTCCTCACCAGTTCATTCAGATTCATTTTGTTGATGTAAAAGGGCCTATAATTAAAAAGGATGCCCAGATTTTTGTAAATAGGTTTGTTGCTTGACAATGATCAGTGGTGGAAACTTCCTTTGCAATATAAATATTTCATACAAAAGATATCATGAACTGAGGGAGGGTTTCATCTATTTTCCTTTCCTTGGGGCCAGATTCTAATGCCCTTGTTCAGACTGAACAACACTTTTCCTCCTGAGTTGTTCCACTGAGGTCTATGTGACTATTTGTGGAGTCAAATGCTCCGAAAGTATCTGTGTCTGGCCCTTGATTTACTTGAGCAAAGAACATAAAAAGAAATACTGAGGAAAAGAAAATCTGAAAGAACAAAGTTAGATTTGACACTGGCAAAATGCCTAAGAAATAATGCAGTGTTGGCTGCTTTTAGATTGCAGGAGTGGGTCTAAAATATTCATGGAATAAAAATGGCCTAACATCCAAAACTTCTCAAAGTTGAGATGCAGGGCTAAAGATCTAAAGGAGAGCTATTTAATTTGAGCAAGGAATTAAAAGGCAACTCTAACAGTAATGTCTCATGTAACACTTTATCAGAGATGCCAGTATCCATAAAGAAAGGGCTGATCTATTCTTGCAGATTTAAGGTGCATATAATAACAGATGTGAAAGACACATCAGGATCCTTCTGATGTTAGCTATTGTTCTTGACAGACAGACTGTGCCAAATAACTGAGATGTCAAAACTTAGTGGTGTTTTGTGAGGATCAGCAGGTACCTGTAGTGGAAGAAATGGCTAGTTTACCTACTATTTAAGGCATATTAATAATATAGTAGCTTTGATTTCTTAAACTCATACTAAAGGCTATATTCATATTGTATACAAAAGCTTTGCAATTGAATCACATTCTTTCATATTTTTTGGTTCTTAGGTAATTCTCCTTTGTGATTGTTCAACAAGCATCATGCTTCCTTCCTCTCTCTGCCAATGCCTAATGCATGCCTCAGAAATATTTCTGTTTCTCAAATAGTGGTATTCATGAAAGACTTTGTTTGGCCTATGTCTCTGGCCTTTTATATTTATTTATAACTCTGAAAATGCACTTACTCCATGGGTTTAATGTAGGAACAAATGTATCATCCTTCTTGGTCCTCAGCAGGGATTGAATTCAGGACTTCCACAGCTAAAGAATGAGCTTCAGCCGCTTTGTCGGGTAAAAGGATTGGGTCAGCATAATGGAGTCCTAGGTGCCCAGCCCAATCTGTGCTGGATTCCCTCAGCACAGATGCTGTGGAAGATAGCCATAAGATTGCCTGTCAAGAATGCCATAGCAAGCCCTGTTATAGGGGATATGCCAAGGTGGGGCTCAGGACAAGAGAAACATCTTGCAAGATGATGGAGATTTTATGCTGCATAATTCTAGCCATCTTGGTCCCAGAATATTGGAGAGATAAGATGGGTGAGGAAGCTACTTCTGCTAAACAATCTTTTCCACCTTGAATGTAGCTGAGATGCTGGGAGTACCTTTCCCAGACTTGAAGAGATCTGTGTGGCTCAAAAGCTTCTCTCTCTCACCAGAGATGTTGGTCCAATAAAATATATTATTTCACCCACCTTGTATCCCTATAGAGACTTTAGGCAGCGCTGCAGCTTATATGGCAGTCCAGCGATGTAGCTATAACTTAAGAGCCCTGCAGGGCCTGTCTCTAAAGTATTCTAGTGGCTTCTCCAACCTCTGGAGCAGCCCAGGTGTACAAGTGGGCAAGGATGGTTTAATTCTTTTCTTAAAGAGAGGTTCATTCTCATTTGTTGGTATAACCATCAAAACAGGGTAACTTGCAACCAAATATAGCAGCTTTTATGCTCAATTTGATACTTTTGCCCACCAGGAGGATATATTCTATCTATACACATTTATTTAGGCAATTTTGTAGCCTAACATACATTTATTCGGATCCTTAATTCACTGTTTTCTAACAATGTAAAATGATGTATTTCTTAATTACTAGATAGCTTTCTGCTCAGGATTTGTGTTTAAGCTACCTTTGGATGAAAATTGGAATTCAATTAAAAGTATACAAAACATTTAAAATAGTTTTATTTAACTAATGAACTATTTTAAACTGTGCTGGATGTGTAAGAAAAACATTAAAATATGGCTTACATTTAAAACCAACTTAGGCCTGATCTATACTGTGTGTGGGGTGGTCGATGTAAGTTACACAACTTCAGCTATGTGAATAATGTAGCTGAAGTCGACGTACTTAGATCGACTTACTGTGGTATCTTCATCGCAGTGAGTCGACTGCGCCGCTCTCGTCGACTCTGCCTGCGCCTCTCATGGCAGTGGAGTACAGGAGTCGACGGGAGAGCGCTTGGGGATCTATTTCTGCCCACCGATGTGGCAGGTAGTGTAGACATACCCTCTGAGTATTAACTATAGTTAGAGAATTGATTGTTTCTCATCACCATGGGCCAGATTTTCAAAGGTATTTGGGTACCTAAAGATACAGACAGGTCCCTAGAGATTTTTCAAAAGTGACCATGTCCCTTGGAATGTGTGGACCCTGATTGTCCTACTCTCCTACCTGGTTTTATTAGCGTGGAAGAGGAAAACAAGCTTTCCTGCTTTTTCAACTTCCAGTCAGTGTCTCAACTTAAATGAAGTAGTTCAAATGCAGAAAAGCTTTTCTGCCCAACAAACACTGAAAATCCTTACATTTGGAAATAAGTAATTAGCAGCTTTCATTCCATTGTAGAGACTGAAAATAGAAATTGTGACAGATTTATAAACCTTGATTGACCTCAAGGATCTTTTCCCCTGTGGTTCTGCACACAATTGAAGGGTGCTCTCTGTGTGTCATTTTTTTAACTCAGTAAAATCTGGGGAAGGCTCACTGATGCAGCATATTTTAAAATGTATTTAAATTTGAATAAATTATAGAAAGTTTAGGCCTTAACATAGGTTAAAATTAAATTTGAAATTATGGCAGCCTTCTTCTTTAAAAAGAAAAAAATCATTGAAATAAAAAAATCTGATTAAAAATTTTATTTATAATCTTCTCTGGCTGGCCAGGTATGCATATACCTAACTACAACAGTTTAGGAATTAAATCGCTGACTCAAATTCTTCAATTCATTTAGAATACAGCAGCCCATCTGCTTGGTAACCTAGTCTGCCAGGAACATATCACCCCATCCCTCACTGTCTTTATTGTCTTCTCATTAAATACTAGCTCAAATTCAAGATTTTGGCCCTTGCGCTGGGATCAGGAAAGGGTAAATAGTCAGGAAAAGGTGAATAAGCTACTGTGTGATCAATCAGTCACTCCCTTCTACATCTGCCAGGTATGTCGAGCTTGGAGGAATGGGTTACCAGGGGAAGGCACAGCTCAGCTGAGGGCTGACTGGGAAGGTTAGGTATCTAATTCTCTGAGAGAACTTGAGGCTGCTAGAGAGACTGATTCCTGCCAGACCCTCCCTGAAGGAATATAGGCCTGATTTGGGACTGTTTGCTACCAGTGCCTTGGTTATTGCTGTGCGGTAAGGCTGTGGCAAGTAGTATCCTCCCTGAAGGGGTTGACAGCCAAATAACCTGCTTCTTGTTTTATTGCACCCAACAAAGCTCTTGTAAGTGGCTTGTCCCAAGGCCCCCTTCTCTTCAAGCCTTTCATGGGATTGGTGCAAAATAGCCAAGGGTATGCAACATCCTATGTGATCATGACAATACTGTTCACCTGTATCAATGGAACTGTCTTTCCAAGATGAAAGCCACATGCAAAGGAGACAGAGCTGTCTCAGAAAACAGCCCAACTTGCTTTCCAGAAAAGTTAGAATGACCTCAGCCAGCATGGATTTGTCAAGAACAAATCTTTTCAAGCAACCTAATAGCTTTATTTGACAGGGTAACAAGCCTTGTGGGGGGTGGGGAGCAGTAGATGTGGTATATCTTGACTTTAGTATGGCTTCTGATACTGTCTCACATGACCTTTTCATAAACAACTTAGGGAAATACAACCTAGATGGAGCTACTATAAGGTGAGTGCATAACTTGTTGGAAAACCATTCCTAGAGAGTAGTTATCAGTGGTTCACAGAGAAGCTGGAAAGACATATTGAGTGGGGTCCCGCAGGGATCAGTTCTGGATCTAGTTCTGTTAAATATCATCTTTATCAATGATTTAGATACTGGCCTAGAGAGTATGCTTATAAAGCATGCAGACGATACAAAGCTGGCAGGGGTTGCAAGTGCTTTAGAGGATAGGATTAAAATTCAATATAACCTGGACACACTGGAGAAATGATCTGAAGTAAATAGGATGGAAATCCAATAAGGACAAATGCAAAGTACTCCACTTAGGAAGGAACAATCAATTGCACACATACATAATGGGAAATGACTGTCTTGGAAGAAGTACTGCAGAAAGGGATCTGTGGGAGTGGGCATAATGGATCACAAGCTAAATATGAGTCAACAATATAATATTGGAAAAAAGAAAACATCTTCTGGGCTGTATTAGCAGGAGTGTTGTAAGCAAGACTCTAAAAGTAATTCTTCTGCTCTATTCTGCAGTGCTTAGGCCTCATCTGGAGTAGGGTTCAGTTCTGGGTGCCACATTTCAGGAAAGATGTGAACAAATTGGAAACAATCCAGAGAAAAGCAACAAAATTGATTAAAGGTCTAGAAAACCATGGCCTATGAGTAAGGCTACGGTTTAGTCACGGGTATTTTTAGTAAAAGTAATGGACAGGTCACAGACAGTAAACAAATATTCACAGCCCGTGACCTGTCCATAACTCTTACTCTATACCCCTAACTAAAGCTTGGGCTGTGGGTGCTCCAAAATAGTGTCAGTTCTAACCAAAAGTTATTCCAGGACACAAAGATTTTGTTGCTAGATTGTAGGTTACAATCTCAACTTAAACATGTATGTTTGTGTCCTGTCTGCAGTAGTATTTATAGTCATGTTTTAATGTGTACTAATACACAACTTTACAAAGCCAAGTGTAGATATACTATGATGTGTTATTAACCATTCTAATTATGTGAATACATTGTCTAACTCTTTTGTGTGTTCCCCCCCCCCCAATTTGTGTTTGTTCAAAACCCAGTAATGCTCAAACTCTCAATCTCATTTTTCTGTCTTCCCTGGGTAAGGAGTCTTTGTTAAACTTTTTAAAAATTATTTGCAGGAAATTATTTTGTTTTGATGTATCTGGGGTAATCCCGTTTCAAAAGCATATGTTTGATTTACTGAATCCTATATTTGTAAAGCTTGGAAATGAAGGGCCTATATTTTACCTTCTACATTATTTCAGGTAGAAATAATTACTTTTTGTGGGCTTTGATGGACTGAAGACATTTTTAGGGCAAGATCCTTATATTGTATAAATTAACTTAATTTCATTAACTTTAGCTGAGCTACTTTGATTTACATTGGGTAAGAATCTGACCCTCAGTTTATACAAATGAAACAATTTTATTTCTGAAATACTGACAAAAATTAAATTAAGAGCCTGATTTTCCACTTATGCTGTTTTAAATGGGAGTAACTCCATGGAAGTCAGTAGTCACACCAGTATAAAATTAGTGTAAGAGAAGAATTGCATATGAAGACCATTTAATTATGCAATTTCAAGGCATCTGCGAAAGTAAGGTGGTAGAGAGGATGCCCAATTTAAGGAAAAAGTGAGTCAGCTATGTTGTTTTCTCTTGATTGCTGAACTATGGATTTGTTCTACCTCATTGGGTTAGTGCTGAATCCTCCTCATGCTTCAAGAAGAAACCTAGACAAGGACAGATGAGTGTGACAGTTTTAAAAGACTACAGATTTTTTTTAATTCAGAAATATGAGCACTGGTTTGAAACTATAAGAATCTGAGAGTCTAAGATATTTAACACTACAGTTTGGGAAATGGCTTCTTTCCCCAAGAAAAGTTTTGGGTTATTATAAAAATGAGAACTTTTGGTTTTCAACTGGCAAAAACTGTGTTTCAAGAAAATCCCTAAATGTTCAGTTTGAACATTTTCCATGAAAGCTTCATTTTTAATCTCTCTCCCTCATTCCTTCCTCCCAACTAAAAAAACTTTTCATCAGAAAGTTTGACTAGTTCTACTCAACATTTTCCTTAGTTGCTCTTTACCAGAGCTTGCAGAAGAAGCTTCTGGGGACAGCTATGAGGAAGTAGTTTACACTATTAGTTGGTTTATTAGAAATTTAATTTCTCACTTTTCATCTGCTCTTTTACTCTTTTCATGCTGGTAGGCAGATTGTCTGTGTTCCATCAGATAAGATGGGCCAAATGGTAAATCTGTTGTGACTTCAGTGGAGTTGCACCATTGATTATATTTGTGATGTTAAGAGAATGAGTAATATTCCTAAAGTGAAACAAAAGTTCTGGCATTGACCCTTTAATAAAGGCTTTGATTCTCCATTGCTTTGCTCCTTGTGTAGCTTACCAAATCAAGTGGCTAACATCACATTATTAATTGCAACTTGGATGATAAAATTAAAAGGTTTTAAGGGCCAGATACTCAGTTGTTGCAAATTAGCATAACTTCACTACAATAAATGGAGCAACACCAGTTTACACCTGGTGAAAATTTTCCTCTAAGGTTTTATGCTTTTGCTCTTTTTTACAAAAGAGAAGTTGATTGGTTGACTCAGTTTCTGTAGTTTTTCATCCTGGGCTGATCATGCAGTACTTTCTCTAGGAACATTTGCACACTTGAAAATAATGAGGGAGAAAAATATAAGGTTACACCAGGAGCTTCCTTAATGTCTCATGAAATGCTGATGGGTGTTTATAAATGAGTTATTTCCCCATGGCGTATGGATTTCTCCATTGTATGATTGAATGTTGTTCCTCTTTTATTTTATTTTTGAACTGAAGTGGAAAGTAAGAAATACTATGAATGAATTAAATATTGACATGTAGTTTGATGCTGATGCAAAGAAAGCAGATGCCAATCTGGGATGTATCTAAAGGAAGCGTCTGCATGATCAAGAAAATGATAATTTTTCTTTTTCAGATGGCAGAATACTACATTTAGCATTGGTCTCTGTAATACAAAAAACATATCTATCTATATATATATATAGAGAGAGAGAATGGAGGGTTGCAGCAATGCATCAAGAAGTTGAAGGCTTGCCTTCTATAAGAGAAACTCAAAGCATTAGATGTGTAAATCACTATGTTAGAATGAGTACAATACTTAGGTGTATATCTATTTAATGAATCTTTTTCCATTGAATTTTTGCAGCTGGTGATCACCTGGCAGGCTGGGGCTCCAGCCATCTGCCATAACACACCCTAGTCATGCCTTGACCTGCCTCTTGGGCCAGGGGGCCCAAGAGCAAATGGCACAGAGCAGGCCCCTGGATATGGGAATATGGCTATCTCCATGGAACTAGTGTGAAGGGGCTGGAGCAGGAGCTAAGGATCTGGCCTTTTGACTCAGTACTAATGTAATGCTAACAGCTGTATTGAATAGATCCAACCTGCCTGGATATCTGTATAAAATTAACTTTAAACTATTCCACATATCCTATTCCTGCGTGCACTGGGTCTCTTGTAAAAAGCTTCCAACTCTTTAGGGTTGGTCTCTTATTTGATTGTACTAAAGTCCAGGGGCCTGCTTTTCTTCTCACCCCATCAGTGCAACTCTATCAACTTCAGTGGAAGCCCTTGTGACTCAGACAATGTAACTGAGATCAAAATAGGCTTCTGGTGAGGAACGCGGAGTGGCTTTGGGAGTCTCCAGAATGTTACACAGAGCAGCTGGTGTCAGTGGTGGTCTATTCCACTGACTTTGGTGAGCTTTGGAGTCCAAGGAAGAAAAAGGAATATCTATCTTTCACAAAATCTCCTTATTTATTCCAGCATATCTTGAATGCGAATGCATCCCTACATATTTTCGTTCCTATGTGATGTTACCAGTCCCCATTCTTTGTTAGGCACCTTAAATTATATGCAGACCTTGAATGTCATTTTCTAATCCTCTGTGGTTCATTTGAAAGTCTTGTAAAATAAAACTAATTGGTGTGTGTTCATTAAAATGTCAGAAATATTTTTGAGTTCAATTAGGTAGTACAGCAGTTTTATCCTAAGTGTGCTTATAGTACAATAACTATGTCAGGAGAGTGTAATTAGCAGCCATTTAAATGAACGATTGCCTTAAATTTTTCTGGTTCTTCATGCATTATAACTTAATCAAACAGCAAAGTTCTTATAAGCTTATCCAGTTGAGAAAAAGGTGAAACACCATAAACTTGTTTTACGGCTTTCAATTTGACTTTTTAAATACGATTGAACTAAAAGAAGTCAAGCTAATAAAAATGAAAGGCAGAAACATGCCTTATTTCAGTGTTAAGTTTTCATAGCTAAAATCACAAATGAGAAAAGGCAAACATTAAAGTGCTGTCATCATCTCAGGGGGAAAACTGACATTTAGACTGGCCTGAAAGCAAGGGCAGTGTTGAGTGAGGACAACGTAGCAATGCTGACGCAGGAACAGGTCTGACACTGAGGGATTGTGACACACAGCAACCGTGGTGCTGGAACTAGGGGTGCTGCTTCAGCCCCTCACTTGACGTAATAATACCTAACACCGAATACATGGCTTCCATCATCAGCACACCCACTATAAAACATAGTTCCAGCACCCCTGCACAGCAATGAATTGAACCTAACTCCTGAGTCCCATCCAGTGCGCTAAACACAAACCCACCCTTCACTCTTCAGTGAGGATTATATACTAACTTTTGCCCTGATTTTTTGTGGGCACAAATACCATTGGGTATGAAATATATGGGACAAGGGTCTTGTAGCCATATTAAACACCTAAAATAAGAGTGGCCTGGTTTTCAGAAGTGCTGAGCACGCACAGCTTGACTATGGCAATGGACAGCCAAATATCTTGCAGAAAGCATAATGCATTTCCTGTTGGTGCAATTATTCTATGAGGCCAGGACTTGGTATTTAGTACTTCCAGGCTCTGCAGGTTGCACTCAAGCTTGGTTCTATAAATAAGCTATGGGGGAGTTCGGGGGTTGTGGCTTATTTTCTGAGCAAGGTCACCCACACTAGTAACTGCTGTGTATACTAGCATTCCAGACCAATAACTTCAGCACTAGCTCAGGGTCAGATTGGGATCCACTGTACACTCTGACACAGGAGAGTAAGGGCTGGTAAGATGCCTCCCTACTTCTCTGTGTGGTCTGCCTGTATTGCAGGTTACCAGCTTGAGGGGAAGAGACACCTCTACAAGAGTGTGGGGAGTGGATGGAGTTTTAACTTTACCTGTCTTCCCTTCTGCCTGCTCCTCCTCCCCAGGGCCGGTGTAACCATTTAGGTGACCTAGGTGGTCGCCTAGGGCACTGGGATTTGGGGGGCGCCATTTTCTTCAGCAGCAACCGCGGTGGCCGGATCTCTGGTCGCCGCTGGCATTTAGGTGGAGGGAGCTGGGGCAAGCAAGCGCGGGGAGGGCCGCCTGCAGCAAGTAATGGGGGGGGCGGCATGCAGGGGAACTCCCCAACCCAGCTCACCCCTGCCCCGCCTCCTCCCCCGCCTCCTCCCCGAGCACGCCTTGGCTGCTTCACTTCTTCCGCCTCCCAGGCTTGCGGTGGCTAAGCTGATTGGCACCGCAAGCCTGGGAGGTGGGAGAAGTGAAGCAGCGACGGCGTGCTCGGGGTGCTCGTGCGTGGAGCAGGGGTGAGCTGGGGCAGAGGGGGGCTCCTCAGGGCGGAGGGGGGTAGCTGCTGTGGGGGGCACCTCAGGGTAGGGGTATGGGGGGGCACAAGGTGGAAGTTTCTCCTAGGGTGCAAAACATCCTTGCACCGGCCTGCTCCTCCCCCGCTACCCCCAATGCATTGGCTACTGCAGCTGAGTTAACACTGAGAGGGGAAGGAATCAGAAAAAAGGCTTAAGTCTTGCACAGGTTACTTCCCTTGCCTCCCCTGGAGTAGGTGGAGAGCAGGGTCCTGATTCCTTTGTCTGCTCCTCTTATTCTGGGCTGGTGGCAAGTTTATGTGTCACACGCACAATATTCTTTTGCCCCAAGTTAAACATACCCAAGATTCAAGCTGTCCAAGTAACCTACAGGGAAAAATGTACATGGGTAAAAGAATATTGTGTGTGTGATGCATAAACTCCTACACAAATTTTATGATTTTCTTATCTCATTCAAACTCCTGATGCAAGAGTATAAATAAAAGACCAGCTCTGTAAAGTAGCCCTCTGCAGAAGGATACAACAGGGAGAGAAGTTTCAACAGCTCATCTTTGTATCTGCAGGCCATGCTCATCTTTGTCTCTCAAAACTGATTTTAGTTGTTCTGAAAGATATAAAGGAATTTTTGGCTGCTTTGGTCTTGTTGGCTTTCACTGCCGTTTTTTAATTAAAGCTTAAGGAATTAAATGAACCAGGCGTGCTGGGGTTACACATGAATGAGAAAAGATCAGGCAGTCAAATCCACTGAGGTGTAATGGGTCACAGGCTGATCCTAGGCTTATCATACTCAATGATTTCTTCCAGCATAAAAACTAAACATTAATGCATTTAAGTACTGGACAGATTATAGAGCTCATAGACCCAGGTCAGGCTGACAGAGAACAACTGTCTGAGAGAATTAGATTTGAAACAGAGTTGAAGCTACTTGATTTACTTAAGAATCTTCACATCTTGTTGGGTGTCTTGTGGAAGACATTTCAGATTAGTAGTCTGTCTTTAGTTTTCTTCATTTGTTGGACTCAAAATAATAAATTAACAATCACATTTTCTTAAGAGATGTGCCATTTTAGAGGTGAGAGCATTGATCGTTTTTGTTTTTGTTTCTAAACTGTGGTCATGTTCTTTTAACATTACACTCTCTAATTTAGCTATAAACTTTCATATTTATCTATCTGTTTGAGGGTGTGTGGAAATTTAGGTTACAGGCTGAGCTGCTTGAGCTGCCAGGAGTCGCAGTATATTGCCTCTCTCACTCTGTTACACTGTGTGTTCGTTGCCCCTGCAGCATGCCTTTCCACTGTCACTCATTAGGAATAGACATAACACTTGTTTTTTATTGGACCAAAAATATTTCCTCTCCCAAATGAACAGTACAATCTAGACTCATTTTTTATATATATATTCAAAGAAAAGCAACTGTTTTCAGTTTTTAAAAAATAGATCTTCTAATTTAAGCAATATTATCTTTCACAGTCAGTGGGAGGAATTTAAAATTTGGTCTCTCCTTGAGACCAACAGGGTATGCTAGCCTTTTGCTCCATGCTAGAAGAAATGCATGTGTATTTGAAAAAAGGAAAATAAGCATTTTATGTTCACAGTGGGTAGGAAGGATTGTTTAGTGGACAGGGTACTGGATTGGGACTTGGGAAACATAGGTTCAATTTCTGGCTGAGCCACAAATTTCCTTTTGTGAGCTTGGGCAAATCACTTAATCAGCCCAGTGCCTCAATTCCCCATTTATGCTTAAAACAAAAGTCTCCTTACCTCACTAGGGTGTAATGCAGATAAAATCCATTATTGATTGATACTTGCACAGATACAACTTAGATAATGTTTTCACCCCTCAGCTACTACACTGATGAGGGTCACAGAAGTACACAGACAGAACTCTTCTGGTGTAAATGAGTGCAGCTCCATTGACTTTGATAGAATTCCACCCATTCACCCCTATAGAATTTGGCCTAAGGATGTTAATTGGGAAAGTGGGATAGGGTGATTAGACAGTCTAGAGTTTGGGTGGGTTCCATAGAGCCCCAAACCTTTTATCTATCATCCAGCTCTCCAAAGAGAGAACAAGTGATCCTGAAAGGTGCTGATCACTTGCATCAGGCTAGGCATGCCTTCAACTGATACTGAAGTCAGTGGGAAGTGAGGTTGCTCAGGATCCTGCAAAATTAAACCCTGTCAATTTTAAAGCATTAAGATGGCTTTTGTTTTGGGATAGTGCTCAAATTGGCCCATATTATCTGGGCAAGATTTCACAGGAGATTCAACCGTGCCACTTTTTTTTTTTTTTTTTAAGAAATTGTGTTGGTGAAATGCTACAGGAGGACAGGCCTGGAGAGTAAAAGTCAAAGGGCCATCAGTCCCCCTTGGAAGTCCTTAACACCTTATAGAATTAGACCCCAAGGCAGCTAATATGTCCTTTCAGTTCCTGAGCTCTCTCTGGCAGTGGTCTCTCAGAGCACTTGTCCACTATAACAGCCTTTCAGCAGAAACTACTTTCAATCACTACTGACCTGAACTAGATTTCAGCTAGGTGTCTAACTGTGAAAGGATCTGTATCCTATTAATGACTGTTTGAGCCAACCAGCTCCTTGTGTACTACACTGTTAAATTGATAGCACAGTATGTATGAAGTTGCAGGTTAACTGGATAGAAATGATTAAATAACCACAGCTGTTATGCTGTTCAATTGTTTGTTGGCTAATCCAACCAGAGCATGATCTTTGATTAATCCAAATTTTGAAATCAGTGTGCAGAAAATGATGTACTCTTTCACTCCATTTCCTTATTTAGAGCCTTGGTTGCTAGGAAACAACTTGTTTTTAAAGCATGACTCTCTTATTTTAAATGTGCTCAGACAGTAAAATCTAGCTCTTACATAAAGGGTTTCATCCTCAGATCTCTAAGCACTTTGCAAAGGAGATTACTTGAGAAACACTAACATTGTAACAATATTTAAGAAAGGAGATAAATCAGAGTATGGAAACTATCAAGGCATTGCCTTGATAATCTACAGCAGGGCAAATTCTTGCCCGTATCCTCTTAAACTGATTATTTCCTTTTGCTGAGGAAATATTGTCAGAATCTCAGTGCAGTTTTAGACCATCCCATGGGACAACCAACATGATCCTTATTGCCTGCCAAATGCAGGAAAAGTCTTGGGAGCAAACTCAGGACCTGCACATGGCTTTCATCGATTTGACAAAGGCCTTTGACTCTGTCAATTGTAAAGCCCTGTGGAAGGTGCTGGCCAGAATTGGCTGCCCTCCAAATTTTATTAAGGTCCTAAGGCTTCTCCATGATCAGATGACTGTTATGGTTATCTGTAATAGCCTTGAGATGGAACCTTTCATCATCAAAACTGGGGCTAAGCAATGATGCGTTATTGCCCTAACCCTGTTTTCTATCTATTTAGCAGTCATATTGGTCCTCATTAAAGATCACCTCCCCAGTGGAGTTGACGTTCAGTATAGAATGGATGGGCAACTCTTTAATCATTGACACCTCCAGGGTGTCCATTACTGATCTTCAGTATGCTGATAATAGTGCGAGGATGACACAGAGAATGACAGTCAGTCCATACTGGATTTTCTTGCACAAGCTTACCGAAGCCTAGGATTCTCATTCAATATTCAGAAGACTAAGGTGCTCTATTAACCTGCTTCAGGCCTTGTACATGACCTACCACAAATCACTATTTGGAGTCAGACTTTGGAGACAGTTGAGCACTTTTGCTACCTCAGTAGCCAACTTCCTCAAAATCAAGAAAATTGACAGCAAGATCCATCACAGGATCCAGTGCACAAGTGCTTCCTTTGGGAAATTGCTTTGATACATTTTCAAGGACCATGACCTACGGCAGGGCACCAAGAATCCAGGTCTATCAGACAATTGTTGTTCCTACACTCCTCTATGGATGCAAAACCTGGATGACCTATTGACAGCACCTCAAAAGTTTGGAGAGGTATCGTCAACGATGTCTCCAGAAGATCCTTTGCGTCAAGTGGAAAGATTGCTGCACAAACACCAGCATCCTCACTAAAGCCAATGTCACCAGAATTGAAGCGATCCACATGCACCAACTTCACTGGGCTGGATATTGTGCGCGGACACCAGACTCTTGCCTCCCACAACAAGTCCTCTACTCTTAGCTCACCGATGGCCAGAGATCCCGTGGTGGTCAGAAGAAATGCTACAAAGACACGATGAAAGCATATCTTAAGAAAACTGATGTGGACATCACTAGTTGGGAGGAGCATGCCACCAGCCAACCCCAATGGCACTGTATCAGGAGGAAATGACAGTTGAAGTCTCTTGTCTAAGACACCCATTAGAATCCACCAATAGAATCCAGGTCTGCTGAGTCCCAGTCCAATGCTTCATCCATTATCACACACTGCCTATTCCAAACCGGCAGGTACAAAAGACCTTCAGTAGTGGAAATAAAGCTTTTATTGGAGTATTCACAATAGCAGTCCTGCATCATGATATGCTGTAGTAGGGATATAAAATAACTAAAAACCATAGCACAGTCTAAGAAGATAGGTCAAAGTTGTTCCACACCTGGGTCTGCCTGCCCTCCATCCATAAATATTTCTGTCCTCTACTGTTGAGTGTTTTTTATCTTACTTCTGACATTTTACCTTTGTAAATCTACCATTAACATTAATGGGGCCAGTTGCATAAATCTGTGTGAGGAAACGACAGAAAAGCCTATTCTTAAAGGCTCCTATATATCCTGCAGAGGTCTCTGCTTTTAACTGATGATTATGTCTCATTTACCCACATCAGTCAGTGACATCAGAATCCCTTGCTCTATTTCCCCTTGTATGGTCTTTCAATTAAAAGCACCTACCTTCTTGAATATCTCCAAAGGTACTGGTAAAAGTATTCCACTACAGATATGTACAAAGCAACCTTGGGTATAAATGTACAGATATCTACCATCACTTGAGCCATACTTAAAGTTGTATGGTTTAGCTTTTGGTTACAAAGTATGAGATCGTGACAACATGTGTGTATTTCATAACGAGTCCAAGTTCTTGCACGTTTTTCTCCCGAGAGGCTCTCTGCTACAACCAGAGCAGTACACTGCATTAGTATCCTCCCCATATCTTGGAAATACGATGCTATTCATGTTTGTTGCTGCTGTAGCCTTGTAAAACCTATTTTAAGCCTGGGATGTAATTCTTCAGATGAAGAGCAGGATAAGAGATGTCTTCATTAGTGTATATGCAGTTAAGCTTAATAAGCCTGGTTTTAATAAAAAAAATTGTTATAATGCAGTTACTCTAATTCAAATCACCTACGCTTTTAGACAAACCACTAAAATTTACTATAATCTGGCTTTTTAAAAATTCAATTTTAACCAAATTTTTGTTCTTTATAAATACACAGACAAAGTCTAAAGGATAGTCCTGTGTGTTTCTTATTTAACTGCTATTGAAATAAATAAAATCCTAGGCCTTGTCTACAGTACAAGACTATTTCGAATCTACTTAAGTCGAATTTGTGGATTCGACCTTATGAAGTCGAATTTGTGTATCCACACTAAATACACTAATTCGAACTTCTGAGTCCACATTAACGGGGCCGGCGTCGACTTTCGAAGCGGTGCACTGTGGGAAGCTATCCCACAGTTCCCGCAGTCCCCGCTGCCCATTGGAATGCTGGGTAGAGCTCGCAATGCCTGCTGGGGGAAAAAATGTGTCGAGGGCGGTTTTGGGATACTGTCATCATTGAACCGTCAATCACGCCCTCCCTCCCTGAAAGCGCCGGCGGGAAATCTGATCGCGCCCTTCTCTGGTCGGTTACAGCGCGGACGCCACAGCACTGCGAGCATGGAGCCCGCTGCGATCATCGCTGCACTTATGGCCATTGTCAACTCCTCGCACCTTATCGTCCACTTCTTCCACAGTCAGATGCTGAGAAATCGGGTGAGGAGAGTGGCGCAGACCTCTCAGAAAGCAGGGTACGCCGCGCCGTGGAGATCATGGTGGCAATGGGTCAAGTTCATGGTGTGGAACAGCGATTCTGGGCCCGGGAAACAAGCACGGACTGGTGGGACCACATAGTGCTGCAGGTCTGGGATGAAACAGAGTGGCTGCGTAACTTCAGGATGCGTAAGGGCACTTTCCTTGAACTGTGTGACTTGCTGTCCCCTGCCCTGAAGCGCCAGGACACACGGATGTGAGCAGCCCTGACTGTGCAGAAGCGAGTGGCCATAGCCCTCTGGAAACTTGCCACGCCAGACAGCTACCGGTCAGTAGCGAACCACTTTGGCGTGGGCAAATCTACCGTGGGGGTTGCTGTGATTCAAGTAGCCCACGCAATCGTTGAGCAACTGCTCTCAAAGGTAGTGACTCTCGGAAACGTCCAGGTCGTCATAGATGGCTTCACCGCGATGGGATTCCCAAACTGCGGTGGGGCTATAGATGGGACTCACATCCCTATCCTGGCACCAGCCCACCAGGCCAGCGAGTACATTAACCGAAAGGGCTACTTTTCAATGGTGCTGCAAGCACTGGTGGACCATAGGGGACGTTTTACCAACATCTACGTCGGGTGGGCGGGCAAGGTTCATGACGCGCGTGTGTTCAGGAACTCTGGTCTCTTCAAACGCCTCCAGGCAGGTACTTTCTTTCCGGACCACAAAATAACGGTTGGGGATGTGCAGATGCCTACAGTGATCCTCGGGGACCCGGCCTACCCGCTAATGCCCTGGCTCATGAAGCCCTATACAGGCGCCTTGGACAGTGAGAAGGAACTCTTCAACTACCGGCTGAGCAAGTGCAGAATGGTCGTGTAGTGTGTTTTCGGACGTCTCAAGGGGAGATGGCGGAGCTTACTCACTTGCTCGGACATCAGCGAAAAGAATATCCCCGTAGTTATTGCTGCTTGCTGTGTGCTCCACAATCTGTGTGAGAGCAAGGGCGAGACCTTTTTGGCCGGATGGGAGGTTGAGGCAAATTGCCTGGCTGCTGTTTACGATCAGCCAGACACCCGTGCCGAGAGAACATCCCAGCGGGAAGCGCTGTGCATCCGGGAGGCTTTGAAAGCTAGTTTCCTCGCAGAGCAGGGTAACCTGTGACTGTCCACTTGATTTTAAGAGAGCCTGATCATGGCCTGTGTCTGTATGTGTCGAGTTAGATCTGAGCTCACAAACCCGGTTCTCCAAGTTTCCCCCACTTCCAAAGCACGTTTTAAAACTAATGACATGTAACAGTAATTAATAATAAATCTTTCGTTGACTTTGCATTTCTGTTCCTGGGTTGAAACATGGAAGCATACTGTGCTGGGTTCGGTGTGCACTGATGTACAGACCACTTGTCCAATACAGGACGGACAGCCTCCTGCTCCTACATAGGTCTGTGGGGTGGGGGACGGTTTACAGTGATTGTGCATGTAGGGGTGGGTTTGCAGGAATGGGTGGGTTTGCAGGAAGGGGCGAGGGGTGCCGTCTTTGGATAGGGGTTTGCATGATGGCTGTGGGCTGTGGGTTTGGGCGTTGGAAGGGGTGAGGGGTGTGGGGGACGGGTGAGTATCTGTCCCTGGATGAGGGCTCTTTTTGGGGCTCAGGGCAGCGGAGAGGCTCGTGGCTACGGTCGAAGTGCATGGTAAGGGAAGCCTGCCTTTACATTCGGGGATGGCAGGCGCCAGGACCCTGGACAAGCATACACATCAACGAATGACCCGGGGCAGCATACACCACACAGACTGACCCTTGTGCCTAGTGACTGCAGTCTGTGTGTGCCCTGCAGTTGACCCTGCCCCCAAGTCTGTACCCTGGTAATGTGGGCTATGCACTGCAATTAAAAATCCCCCCCACACACACACACAAAGTCTTCTGACACGAGAAACGTGACGGAAACAGAGAGTAACAGCAAGCCGCTGTTAATAATGTTATACACAGTGGGGGGTTGAAACTTGGATTTGGGACTGGGTGATCCTGTAAGGGAAGAACTTCTACAAATTTAGAGCGCGAGAAGTGTCTTGTATATTGCGCTCTGCTGCGGTGCAGTGACAGTTCTCACGGCCCCTACCGCCCCTCCTTCTTGTAACTTTGGGTGAGGGGGGGACAGGACTTCTTGGCGTTGGAGGGCGGTTGCAGATGCAGTGCAGGGGGGCTCTCTCCTCCTGCCTGCAGTCCTGCAGAACATCTACAAGGTGCCGGAGCGTGTCCGTTTGCTCCCTCATTAGACCAAGCAGCATTTGAGTCGCCTGCTGGTCTTCCTGCCGCCACCTATCCTCCCGTTCGATGTGTGTGCGATGCTGCTGACACAGGGTCTCCCTCCACTGTCTCTGCTCTGCCGCCTTGGCTGTGGAGCAGGCCATCAGTTCCGCGAACATCTCGTCCCTAGTCTTTTTCTTTCGCCGCCTAATGTTAGCCAGCCTCTGCGAGGTGGATGACGGGGCAGTCCGGGAAAGAGCCGAAGCTGTGTGATGGGAAAAAGTAAGTGATTTCCTTGAACAGATACATGTTTGCGAACAGTGAACACAGTCTAGTCAGTTTCTGTGAACAAGACCATACAGGGCACCTAGTCTCACGAGATCTCAGGCCAAGTTCGAGATTTCGGAATATGCTTTCAGTGGTTGCGGTCTTGCACAGGAGAGACGCCAAGCGGGGAGGGACAGCTGAATCCATCTAGCAGCCAGTCCTGGTAAGCCTTACAGTAGAGTCTGCTTAACAGTTAATGGATAGCTGTGCCCTCCCGCTAAAGGCAATCTGGAAAGCATAAAGTCTGAGCCTTTTCCAGCCCCTCCCGGCAGTGCACGGGAAAGATCACTGTATGCTTTTCCTCTGTGGCCTCCAACACGTGGCTGTTAAGCGAGGGTCATTCTTATGCAAAGTAAAAGTCTACCATTCACAATAGTAACAGTACACTAATTGCCCTAATTAGATGCAGCACTTCCAGAACGACATTACCCTGAGGCGTGTCACTCGGAGTCAGAGAGAGCGGATGCTAAGGGAAGCCCTGCACAGACCAGGACCATATGCAGCAATGCTGGTGGAGGCGATGGTTCCTATGTACATTAGGATGTCCTGGCGCGGAAGAGTGTGCTTCCACGGAGCACCCAATAAGGCACCTCTCCCCAGGAACCTCCTGCGGAGGCTTTTCGAGCTGCTCTCTGAGAGCTTTTTTGAACTGTCCCAAGAGGATTATTGCTCTATTCCTATATGTGTGGACCTACTTTTTGTATAGTTTGAGATTTAAAATTTTTATATAGTATTTCTATTTTTTATATACCTGTTTTTTTAAAAATAAATGTTTCCATGTTTATAGCACTTACCGCCTGATCCTTCCCCTGATTCTGAGTCCGGGTTAACGGGCGGGGACGGTTGGTAGGGGATCTCTGTGAGGGTGATGAAGAGATCCTGGCTGTCAGGGAAAGCGGGAGTGGGTTCGCTGTCGCCTGCGCCGTCCTCCAAAGACCATTCCTCATCTTCCCCATCGGCGAACATCGAGGAGGAAGTGTCCCGGTACACTATTCCGTCCTCGGAGTCCACAGTCACTGGTGGGGCAGTGGTGGCAGACCCACCTAGAATGGCATGCAGTGCCTCATAGAAGCGGCATGTCTGGGGCTCCGGAGCGTCCGTTTGCCGCTCTGACTTTTTGATACCCTTGTCTTAGGTCCTTGACTTTCACGCGGCACTGCATCGCATCCCGGCTGTATCCTTTGTCTTTCATGGCTTTCGAGACCTTCTCGAAGGTCTTTGCATTCCGCTTGCTGGAGCGCAGCTCCGAGAGCACAGACTCCTCGCCCCACACAGCAATCAGATCCATGACTTCCCGGTCTGTCCATGCTGGGGACCTCTTTCTATTCTGGGATTGCCCGGACTCCTCTGCTGGAGAGCTCTGCATAGTTGCAGGTGCTGCGGAGCTCACCCCGATGTCCAACCAGGACGTCAGATTCAAAGTGCCCAGACAGGAAAATGAATTCAAATTTTCCCGGGTCATTTCCTGTGTGGCTGGCCAGAGAATCCAAGCTCGGACTGCTGTCCAGAGCGTCAACAGAGTGGTGCAGTGTGGGATAGCTCCCGGAGCTACTAAGTTCGATTAGCATCCACACCAAGCCTAATTCGAGCTAGCCATGTCGAATTTAGCATTACTCCACCTGTCGGCGTGGAGTACCAAATTCGAACTAAAGAGCCCTCTAGTTCGAATTAAATGGCTTCCTGGTGTGGACGGTTGAGCGGTTAGTTCGAATTAACGCTGCTAAATTCGAATTAAAGTCCTAGTGTAGACCAGGCCCTAGAGTGAAATCTACACTAAGGTCCACATCCAGGAACCAATAACCCCAACAATTCCAGGACAATATGGTTCAATTAGACCCCAAATCAAGAAAAGCACTTAAGCAGGGGTATAACTTTAACCAGCTTTGACTTTAATGAGATTACTATTCACCTGCATAAAACTATGCTAAATCCTTTGCTGAATCAGAGCACTAAAGACTAATGTCAGCTAGGCAATACATTTTGTCCTGTCCGATGGATGGTAATTTAAGGGTACGTCCATACTACCCGCCCGGGTTGGCGGGTAGAGATCGACTTCTCGGAGTTCGATATATCGCGTCTCATCTAGACACGATATATCGAACTCCGAACGTGCTCCCGTTGACTCCGGAACTCCTCCACTGCGAACGGCGGTGGCGGAGTCGACGGGGGAGCCGCGGACTTCGATCCCACGGCGTCTGGACGGGTAAGTAGTTCAAACTAAGGTATAGTTCGCGTAGCTGAACTTGCGTACCTTAGTTCGACCCCCACCCCAGTGTAGACCAGGCCTAAGATAGGTTGTAGTTTGTCAAGTATCAGGGGTAGCTGTGTTAGTCAGTACTGGATTCTGTACCCGACTCCTTGCTGTACCGTGTTAGTCTGTACTGGACTCCTTGTTCTTGTTGGTGTCCGTGGTTTTTATTAAATCTATATAATAATGCAATCTTAATTTTGATTTCTTGTTAGTTCTGTACTAGGTCTGAGATTTGACGTGGATAAATTGTGTGTGCAGAAAATTATATATATATATATGTGTGCACACTTTTTTTTCCATAATATATATATATAGATATATATACTGCTAATCCTTGCACCTATATATAAGTGCATGTTACTTTGATTTCTTTTTCCCCCTCTAAGTTTTCCCTTGAATCCTAATAAATTGGCTTCAAGTACGGTAGGTGGCTAGATGCTCTTTTCAAATTTCTCCTGGGTGAACAACCACTGTTTTTCATCATGACCCCTGTCTGGAGCAATCAAAATCCAGAATCATTCTATCCCACACTTTGATTGAATCCATGCATTCCTGACAATGCTGGGGCTCGAACTCAGTATTGCAATCTAAAGGGTCAGCTCACTAACGTGCTGAGCTTTTGTACTAGGCCTGGTAAATATTTAATATATTTGATTTCTGCATTTTTAGATCTGAATGCTGGAAACTAACATCACATGGGAGTCCTGCCGTTGGTGGTTTGGTTCCCATTGGGAGATTTCTCTGCCAAATTAATTAATAAAAATAAGCTCCAGCTATATATACAATACGTAGTACCCGGGTTGTTATGGTGTCTTGTGCATTGCAAGCCAGTTTTCTTCAATTACCTTGATTCTTCCATTTTTTTTAATAGAACAATTAAGGGCAAGATGACTAAAATGATTTGAGTGACACGTCATATCTCCAGTTCTAACCATGGAGGATAAAAAAATCAGAGCCAATAACCTGCATTACTGTGTAGATCAGTGTTTCGCAAACTTGGGATGCCGCTTGTAGGGAAAGCCCCTGGCAGGCCAGGCTGGTTTGTTTACCTGCCGTGTCCACAGGTTTGGCCAATCGCAGCTCCCACTGGCCGCAGTTCACCACTGCAGGCCAATGAGAGCTGTGGGAAGCAGCGTCCAGCACATCCGTCAGCCCGTGCCGCTTCCAGCAGCTTCCATTGGCCTGCAGCAGCGAACCGCGGCCAGTGGGCGCTGCAATCGGCTGAACCTGCGGACACGGCAGGTAAACAAACCAGCCTGGCCTGCCAGGGGCTTTCCCTACACAAGCGGCGTCCCAAGTTTGGGAAACACTGGTGTAGATGATAGCAGACCTAGTACCTAAAATATTTATAAATTTTCCTCAAACTTGATTCCAACTATCAATTTTTCAAGCATTTTCATGGGGGGGACAAATATAAAAAAAATCTTTAGATCACTGCTAGATTCCAAAATCACTTCAACCCTAGATAAAATAACTCTTAAAAATCAGTGTTTCTGGCGGGGGTGGGTTGTTTTGTTTTTTAAAGTAGTGTAATCTCTCAAATACAGAGGATGATCAGATTTTGTCTGTCTGCAGTTTTCAAACAGAAGTGATGAGTCGGATGCAGAAATTTACTGGGTGAGAGTCTATAGCTTTTGGTATGCAGTAGGTCAGACTACTTGATCATAATGGTCCCTTCTGGCCTAAAATGTATCAATGTGTTTATTCACTGAAATTCACCTCCTGCAAAGGAACAAGAAGAGCCTATAAACCACTTAAGTCCTCTGATGACCCTGTTTCAAAGGACTCTAGTGCTTGGTCTCTGTATCAATGTGTTTTCAAACAGAAGTGATGAGTCGGATGCAGAAATTTACTGGGTGAGAGTCTATAGCTTTTGGTATGCAGTAGGTCAGACTACTTGATCATAATGGTCCCTTCTGGCCTAAAATGTATCAATGTGTTTATTCACTGAAATTCACCCCCTGCAAAGGAACAAGAAGAGCCTATAAACCACTTAAGTCCTCTGATGACCCTGTTTCAAAGGACTCTAGTGCTTGCTCTCTGCACTGGGGTGAATTTTGCTGCATAAGTGCTATTTGTTCTGCAACAACTCATGGCTGTGGGCACTTGGAATCTTTGTGCCTGACGTGGTCTGTGCAAAAATGAAGGCTGCTTCTATCAAAAGTGGTTTTCTTCCACCAAGAAGTTTTGCAGTTGCCTACTCTGCAGTGGGTTTGTTCCTCCACTTGGGTCCTGGTCTGATCCATCTCATGAATGTCAGCCCCTTATGTAAGCCAGCTGCACAGTCATCTGAAGTCTAAACTCTGCACACTAAGTTCTAGACAGGGCTTTCTGATTCGGATCTGAATGTATATATCCTGATGGTCTGACATTTTAAGACAAAAATTAAATTAAACTTATTACAGTCTTTACTGCTGCTCTTCAGAGTCCCAGATAAGTACTATTGGAATTGCTCCAGAACAGAGAGAAGTTAGGCTTTGAGAAAACATATTAAAAAAGCCACAAACATACTTGGGTTATATCAGAATAAAAGGGATTCTTCATGATATGCCTTTGGCATAATGTGTCAGCTGTCATTGGTTCCTTTTGCTTTCTTTAAAACAACAACTGAGTTTTATTTTTATTTTTCTCACATCAAGTTTTTGGTTCTGGAGTTACATAAGGCTGAAGCATTTTTTTTTCCAAGCGATGCATCATAACTGATAGCATTGTCAAGTTGTACCACGTAATGAAGTCTGGTGTGAGGGGACCAATTGCTGTTGAAGTCACAAAGCAGAAAATACAGAAACATTGCAAATTTCTCACCTCAGTAAGCCATCCATTTTAAATGTAGGAAATGAGACAGTTTGTTTTTCTTTTGTCTAGAACAGGCAATTCTAGCCACCACAAGTGTCTGATTATCCTTGCCTTTTCCATCACACTAATTTTTCACCAGATATTGTAAAATCTAGCCGGTTAGAGCCATTCAGTAGTCCCAAAATTTGGCTCCATATCCAAACTATCCCACAGTTGAAGGGTATTTGGGTCTGGGATTCTTTTTCATGGTCATCCGTTCTGTTTATTGCGGCTGTTCAAACTTTTTCCATCAAACTCTTTTTGAGGGAAGATGGCAATTCTGTTGTAATGGAAATGTCTTCAGGAAACGTTTGCTTTTTCACTAAACATTAGACTTTGATTAAAAAAAAAACCCTGAAATCCTCAAACTCAACAACTTGACATTTTAGAGCAGCTAATCTCTCCTCATGTTTGACAATCCTCCCCCATATATATATATATTTATATATATATATATATAATTTATAAATATATATAAATTAAAACTAATGAACAGAAACTTCAACAAAACTTTTTTTTAAAAAGTTTGAAAATGTTAATGGAAGAAAATGCCCTGACCAGTTTTATATAGATCTTAATATAAAGGGCAAGACTCTAAGGTCTTGGAAGGAAGAGAATCCTCTTAGATTATAGAAGACAGTGGTGTATTTGTCCTTCTGGGTTACTATCACCAAGGTTTCACTGAATCACTATTCTCAATAGCTTTCAATTGTTCCAGGCCTGAGTAAAGATTCAATGTCTTCATTCAGCCAGAGTTTAGCAGTCGTGATCCTACTGTGTTAGATGTTACTGGTCTGATTTCTCTCCCCTCCTCCCTCTCCGTCCCCAGAAGTGCTCAGCACCCAATAGCTCCGAAATCAGGCCAATGTTCTGCCAAATGATGGCTAGACACTTGAACCAACATGAATTGATTACATGAATGCTGCATCTGTTGGCTGGATTTCATGTATATTCATGTATACCCGAGCATAAACCGGTTCGTTTATAAGCCGACTCCTCCTCCCCCCAAGATGGATAAGTAAAAATGGGGGGAAAATTATAACCCATTCATAAACTGACCCTATAATTCAGGGGTCAGCAAACTTTGGCTTCCAGGCCATCAGGATAAGCCACTGGTGGGCCGAGATGGTTTGTTTACCTCAAGCGTCTGCAAGCACGGAGGTAAACCTAAGTAAACAAAGTGTCCCTGCGCACCAGCTGCTTACCCTGATGGGCCAGGACAGCAATCGGTGGGGAATTTTTTTTGGGGGGGAGAAGCTGGGAGTCAGGGGAGTTACCCCTGTGACCACCCCCCACATGACCCCATCCCTAGCCCGTGACCCCCACACTCTCCACATCCCATCCCTTCCCACCTTATCTGGGGAGGGCCTAGGAGGATGTCTCTGATCTGGCTGGAGCTGCTCCAGCAGGCTGGGCAGTGTGGCCGCAGCCTGCTCAGGGGGGGCGGGACCGAGCGGCACGGCTGCAGCCTACCAGCCCTGGAGCTGCAGCTGCTTCAAAGACTGTGGGGAGGGTGGCCAGAAGTGGAGAGACTTTGACCCCACCTCTTCCCTTCTGGATCTGCTGCCTCTCCTTGCTTCCTCTGTTGGGGGGAGGAGCTGTGTCCCACCTCTCCCTCTCTATACCCATTCATAAGCCGACCCCCTTCTCTGGTGCTTCCCGTTTTTACTAAAAAAATTCAGCTTATGAATGAATATTTACAGTATGTCTTCAGTTGCATCTATGCTGCAGCTCAGTTGGTTGAAGGCCATTCAGGAGTCAGAAAGAACATTGATAGACTCTTAGATTTGATGCTCAATTTGCAACATTATTAGCTAGCAATACTATCCTTTTACTTGGAACCCCATTGGTTAGTTTTACAGGTTTTTTATTAAGGTGGCCTAAGGACTCTGTACACAGTATGCCCATAAATTCCAGTTTATTAATGATTAGTAGTTTATCTCTTGTCCATAAAAGCCATACATTTAGCCAGTTTATTTTCACAAAGTAAAACAAAACCATGCACAGACTAGTTATTTAACCCCTTGGCACTGAGAGTTGGATTTTGACAATGTGGTAAACTGCAAAATATTTGAGTGTTTGGTAGTGGAAATGTCAGACCCACCAATTTCATAGGGCTAAGTACGTTCTGTCTAAGTGATGGCATTAAAAGTATGAGGTCTGAGAGTTGCTATAGAAACTGCATATTTGATTCAATGTGAAACAGAATAAACAACTTCTTTTTATAGCCCAGAGTTAAGTGAAATATGAAAACTACTGTGTGAAAAGTTACTTTATATACTTTAAAGAACTCCAAGAAGATTTTCCTCTACCACACTGCCCATTTGATTGATTGATTTTATTTTATTTTAAATACAAGCCTGCTGCTATACTACTTTCTACTTCTATCCAGAGCTCACAAACAAAGCAGGGTCAGGCTCACTCTGTACATATACTGAAGACCTCCAGGGAAAGCTAGGTGCTGCAGTAAGTGGTATTAATGATTCAGTAGGTGACATTCTTCACTTTGAGCCAATTCCCATCATAGTCTCTATAGGACAGTGGGCTGCTGTAGGTGCTATTGGATAGGACATTGAAGGATAAAGTCTTGACCTTTTGTCATCACATAAGAGCCTGTAAGCTAGCAGGGCGTTTCACCAGCTAGCAAAGGGAAACAAAAAGCTTCAGGCAGCTTTTCCTCAGGGTTTGTTTTATTGTCCACAAAATGAAAAACAAGTCAGCTGAAAAACACTGGACAGTAAAGCCCTGTGACTGAGTGCCTGGATGGGCCACACTGAAAATGCTACACTCAGGGCAGACTGCAAGGAACAGGGCAGACAACCCCCGAACTGATGGTTTATTCTATAATTAGATTCACCAAGCCAGTAACAAAACAGCTTCTGTAACACCACACTGGTTAACAAGAAGCCAAGCAAAAACCCCTTTAAGCAGTCCAGCCCCTGATACCCATCTAGACCGCCAAGTCTAGTGTAGTGTGAGGGATTATTGAAAACCTGATTCACCATATGTGAGGTTCACCAATCCCAAAGGACCAGACACTTATCCCCAGGTCAATGAGAGTCTTGGATTTTACCCAATAATCATGCTGATACCAATCCTTTAGTAACTAAAGCTAAAGGTTTAATGATAAAAGGAAAGAAGAAAGAGTTGGAAATGGTTAGATCAATATACATACAAATATGTGTAAAGTCCTCAGGTCAGTTTCATAGTAAAGATGGTGAGGCTGCTGATTTGTAAAAGTCTTTCTGGAATCAGTAAAAGCAGCAAAGAGTCCTGTGGCACCTTATAGACTAACACTTCGTCGGATGCATGGACGAAGTAGGTCATGCATCCGACGATGCATCCAACGAAGTGAGTATTTACCCACAAAAGCTCATGCTCCAATACATCTATTAGTTTATAAGCTGCCACAGGACTCTGCTGCTTTTACAGATCCAGACTAACACGGCTACCCCTCTGATATTTTCTGGAATCAATTCAAGGGGTATAGTCTATTAGGCAGTCCAGGTGTAGAGTCTGTTCGAGTCTTTCCATGCATTTTCCAGGTTATTCCAAATCATTATTTGGAAGATCTCTGTCTTACAACTTATACTTTCTCTGTTCAAAGTTTAAGCAGACTAGCAATGGATGCCAAGATCAGGCTTGGCAGTGGGGGGTTCCTTTATAGCTCCTTAGCTAACTGACAAGTCTCTTGTCACAGTTAGACTTTCCCCTGAGGAAGAATAGGCAGTGCAGATTGTCTGCTTTGAAGCGAATAGTCCATTTCCTATGCATACACAGGTAAGCTAGTTGCATTCATTCACATAAGGCAATTAGCAGGTACTTTATTATAGCTGTTAATAGTTAAGCTGAAGACAATGTAGATACTGCAGGAAACTAATAATATTAGCTTACATCTTTGATCTTAAGGTTAACTGAACCATCCACACGTATAATATAAGGCAATTAAGACATGAAAGGGAATTAGTATGTACAAAGTAAGCTGGTTACCTTGTTAAACTTCTAACAAGATATAGCTAAACACAGACAAATACACTTAGCATCCACCCTGGATTTATGTTACTACAAATAAATGGGTTAATGACGGCTGGTCTAGTACATCTCTCTGAAATCCACATACAAGTAGATCATCGCAATTACATTTCAATGTCTCTTGTTAAGTTGTTAGGGTCATAACTAGGTTTGCCCAGGGCCGTTGGGGGGACAAGTGGGGCAATTTGCCCCAGGCCCTGCCGGGGCGCCCATGAGAATATAGTATTCTATAGTATTGCAACTTTTTTTTATGGAAGGGGCCCCCGAAATTGCTTTCCCCAGGCCCCCTGAATCCTCTGGGCAGCCCTGGGTTTGCCAGTTTGTCAGTGTCACAAGCCTTTCTCTGCTTTAACCACTCAAGAAAGAAGAGGTCACATCTTTCTGCTTAGTTTCCTTCTGTTTCAGTTTCTTTTATTCCACCTGAGCAGCCATGTGACAAGCTGGGACCTGTTAACCAAGGCTGGTAAGAACATTTCTGTCAAAACTGCTTCTCAATGGAAAACTGGGTTTTTGATTAAATGACACTTTCTATGGAAGTGTCTGCTTTCTGAAGGAAATTTTGACTCTCTTCATTTGAAGAAAAAAACAAAACAACCCCTCCCAACCCTTTGACCACATTTTTTTATTATTTTTTATTTTATTTTATTGGTTTTTGGAGGTTGGAAGGAGAGTGGAACATTTTCAGATCACCTCTACTATTAACCCTTTACCGACTGTAATGTCCTTACCATGTCACAGACATCTCCTTCTCCCTGCCCTCCATCACTTTTCAGGGTCCTAAACAAAATCTGACTTTTTAGATGTTGTCCTGGACAAACTCCTAGTTGGGCACATCATGCAATTTTTCTCCCTTTCCAAATTCCTCACTCCTTTCCTATTCTATGTAGATTTTTATACTGCACTCATCACCGAGTGCCTTCCAACAGTGCATTAAGAAATATGACTAACTTTTATCATGTACTTGTTCTCTCATTCTCTCCTGTAGTGGAGAAGTGTGTGCAGAGGAGTGGAGCTGGCTAGAAAATAAATTTTCTATCTTATTGAAAATTTAATGACTTTTGAAATTTTGGGACAAAAAAGACAAATTTTAGAATTTTTTAATGAGATGGAGATGCCAGGAAAACTTCATTTCAGAAACATTGAAATGTTCCATTTCAATTCTTTTGATCCATTTTGATTTGAAAATGTTGAAATGAAACATTTTGACCTCTTTTGACTCGGAACAGCAAACCCTTTCAGGGCCAGGTTGTTTTCTAATTTCACTGTCTCGTAGGGAAGGGAAGGTAGAGGCAGGGTATGTGTATTTTTAAATACCCCAACATGATGAAGTCATAAAGAAACCAAATGGGAAACAACTAAAAAAAAAAGTCAAACTGAAATAAAAGTCAATATTTCATTCAAATCATTCCATTTTTTAATTTTATCTCTTTTATTTATTTGTTTTGGTTGAAAGACTCATCAGAAGCAATGCCATTGTATAGAAGTGTTTTGATTTTGATGAATTGGTACTTTCCAGTGAGAAAACATTTTGGTGGAGAATTCTTGAGCAGCTCTACAGTGGACCGTTTTGTTTGGAAAACTCAAAGAAATGCATCTTGCACCTAAAGCAGAAAGTTATGGTGATTGTGAGGGGGCTTAGTTCAGAAAGTTCAAATCACAGTCTTGGACCAGGTACCGAGAAAGTTCTGACTCCTGTTGTCAGTCTTAGCCACTTTATGCTATTGTTCTTTGCTCCCTGTCTTGTGCTGCTGTGTAGGCTTTTCCATGTTAAACAGCTGTAACATATTTTTGGTATTTGGATGTGATGTTGACTTCTAATGTAGATCCTTTATCACAGGTGTCTTTTGAGGCTTTGCTAGTAATGACGGTACCTAGCTCTTACATAACTTTTATCAATAGACCTCAAAGCACTTTACAAAGGAGGTCAATACCATTCTATCCATTTTACAGGTAAGGAAATTGAGACACGGATAAATGAATTGACTTGCCTAAGTCACCTTAAATGTTTGAAAAGTGCTTTTAGAGCCTTGGACAGTTAAAGAAGAGTAGAGTGTTAGGCAGAGTCTTTTGATAGATTAATATATTTTAATGCCAGAAGGGATCTTCTATGTAGTATATCCTTTTATGTAACACAGGTGATAAAGTTTCACCCAGTTATGTTTATTAAACCTAATAACTTGTGTTTGACTAAAGCATAGAAAAAAGACACCATGTCATGATTTGAAGTCTTCAAGAGGTGGAGAGTCCACCACTTCCTTTAGCAGTTTGTTCTATTGGTTAATCACCCTCACTGTGTTTAAAAAATCTGTGCCATTTTTAGTATGGAAAAAACCCAAACCCTGCATGGTATGTACAACCCTTCTGTATGTGAGAAAGATTGGAACTTTAAAACCCCATAGAAACAATGATACTGACCAATTAATAATGTGGATTTTATTTACCATACAGCAATATAGTGACCTCAATCCATACATGGAAGCCAAATTGTCCTTAAATAGTTCTGCCACAGATTGAGGATTATGCCATCCTTACTCCCCCTAAGTAATACCTTGTTCTGCAAATATTCCCATTTATTTCAGTGGGGGTATTGACAAAGTAAACCTGTACTCTGTGTAAATGAGCACAATCTAGCCATGAGCAATTAGTTATTAACTCATATTTAGTTATTTCTTCTGACAAACATATTTTTTTAAAAATATGGTTTTGGGTTGTTTTTTTCAGAGTCTTGTTTGTAAAGAAATGATGTTCCAATATTATATGAGATGAATCAGCGAGCAGAAGTCATATGTGACCTGAAGCAAGCAGAATGGCATTGTGTGCATGTCAGCAATGAAATGTGAACCTGTAGCCGAGCAATGAATCATACGTCTACATTTCAAGCACAGTCATTTTTCAGTTATTCTCTGCCCAGAAAGTAAAACACGTAGGGCCTAAGTCAGAACAAATTGTTTCCTTCCTTTGTTGCCCAATGACATCTCTGCATCTTTAGCAGATAAGTTGTGAAACATGCATGAAAAGTAGTAACTTTGACGAAATAGGAAATAAGCTGCCTGGGAAGTAAATAGTTTTATCATTCAAACTTCCCCTGTTCTTTTCAGGTTTTAGGGTTTAGGGCCTAGTCTCAAGTCAATTCAAAAGCTACCATTGTTTTCAGTAAGACTTGGACCCGGCTTTAAAGGCACCTGTTTAGAAGATGGGGGGATGGCTCAGTGGTTTGAGCATTGGCCTGCTAAACTCAGGGTTGTGAGTTCAATCCTTGAGGGGACCATTTAGGGATCTGGGGCAAAAATCTGCCTGGGGATTGGTCCTGTCTTGACAAGGGGGTTGGACTAGATGAGCTCCTGAGGTCCCTTCCAACCCTGATATGCTATGATTCTATAAGTGAAGAGGGTAAATAAAATCTGCATGGCTTTTATTTTCCAGTGTTGTGTCAGTTTGGCAGGTGTTTGCATTATGATGATGTGACTCACTGTGCTCCAGACAGAGGGAACAGGTCACCATCCTTCCAGGCTGCCCAGAAATGCCTTCTCTTACTTCTCCTGCCTTACTCCTTGCACTCCAGTGATGGCTTGCAGGCTGTTCTGCACTAGTTTCATAATATGAGAGTGTTTGAATGTGACACTATCATTAATTAATACCTACCATGCCTTAAATACCCAGTAGAGGTATTTGAGAGCAGGTTGCAATTCAACAAACACAAATCTTCAGGGGAACCTCCTCTTTTAACTAGAATCTCTCTTCCTGCTTTCTCCCAGCAATGCCAAAGTCTAAAAACAAACAAACAAACAAACGAAAAAAACCCAACCCACTTTTAAATGCCACTTGAATTATTCTAGGAGGGAGACAAAGGAGTCTGGCAATGAGGTTCACTGTCCATTCAGCTATGGAAGGAATCTCAGACCATATTCTCTGAACTTTTGTTAATAAGGCATGAGGTTTCAGTATGCCCCAATCCTCCAGGAGGTGTGAGGTTTGATATGATTATTGCACACAAGTTGTGGCTGCATCCAGGGTTTGGAAACTCTGGGAATATAAATTAGCCCTAAATTTAATCCTGGTTACCCATAACTAACATGATATGGATTAATTTTTGCTGCCCTGATCACACTTAAGAATCTACAAATAAACTGGATATCAACTCACAGAGAGGTGAAATTGAACTCTTATTGTTTGCATGCCAATTATGGGCCTCATGATTGCAAAAGGAAGTGGTCATAGAAGCCATATTTGGATGCTGTAATGATTTTGTTCAACATCTTCATTAATGATCTGGATTATGAGATGGATTGCACTCTCAGCACATTTGCAGATGACAGTAAGCTGCAGGGGGAGAGGTTGATATGCTGGAAGGTAGGGATCGGGTCAGAGTGACCTAGACAAATTGGAGGATTAGGCCAAAAGAAATCTGATGAGGTTCAACAAGGACAAGTTCACAGCTCTGCACTTAAGACAGAAGAATCCCATGCATTGCTACAGGCTGGGGACTGACTGGCTAAGCAGCAGTTCTACAGAAAAGGACCTGGGGATTACAGTGGACAAGAAGCTGGATATGAGTCAACAGTGTGCCTTGTTGCCAAGAAGACTAATGGCATATTGGGCTGCATTAGTAGGAGCATTGCCAGCAGATTGAGGGAAGGGATTATTCCCCTCTATTTGACACTGGTGAGGCCACATGTGGAAAACTGGGTCCAGTTTTGGGCCCCCCACTACAGAAAGGATGTGGACAAATTGGAGAGAGTCCAGCAGATGGCAACAAAAATGATTAGGGGGCTGGGGTACATGATTTATGAGGAGAGGATGAGGGAACTAGGTTTATTTAGTCTGTAGAAGAGAAGAGTAAGGTGGGATTTGATAGCAGCATTCAACTATCTGAAGGGGGGTTCCAAAGAGGATGAAGCTAGGCTGTTCTCAGTGGTGTCAGGTGGCAGAACAAAGAGCAATGGTCTCAAGTTGTAGTGGGAAGGTCTAGGCTGGATATTAGGAAAAACTGTTTCACTAGGAGGGTGGTGAAGCACTGGAATGGGTAACCTAGGAAGGTGGTAGAATCTCCATGTTTAGAGGTTTTTAGGCCCCGGCTTGACAAAGCCTTGGCTGGGATGATTTAGTTGGGGTCGGTCCTGCTATGAGCAAGGGGTTGAACTAGATAACCTCCTGAGGTCTCTTTTAACCTAATCTTCTCTGATTCTGCGATTTGTGCCTAGTGAATGCCTTTAGGTTCTTGGTGTTGCATTTTCTTTTATGGATTTTTAACTTTACTCTTGTAGCTGTTGAAAACAAGGAGGTAGACTGCAGAGGAAAATAATAGTATTTCCATTTGTATTTGTTCAGCTCCTTAGATCGCTTCAAAGCACCTGCAGCTAATATTGCAAGTGAGTCACTGGCTCTAGAGAATGTAATAAAGCCCTAGAAACAGATTCACAAGAAAGTTTTCAACAATTGTGTGTGTGTGCAAAATCCATCTTTGCTGCATGTAATGTCTTTGGTGGGGGGTGGGGGGGAGAGGAAGAGAAATCCACATGCCAGCACCCAGTTTGAGTACTTTGGGTGTTTGTGAGATCCGCCAGGGAAAATGTGAAGCAAACTTTAGCTTCTCTCCTCCTTCCAAAGCTCTATAACACCAGTTTATTTGGTGGAGTAGCCTCTGCCTCCACAAAACACTTGCTGTACAGAGGAGCAGTATTACAGTGGGTCTGCCCCCATCCCAAGTGCTCCCCATCATGGTTATGCAAGTGGTGTACACTCTGTGTGCTGTGCGGAGCTGGCTTTGGGCACAGCATAGTCCAGTCGAGGAGCCCATGTAGCTGGGCTCTACCTGCCCCAACAGGTACTGTGCCTCACTTTCTACAGCACTGCCTTTCTCCCTGGTACAGAAGAACCATGTCTGTGTCACTACCACTGGTCAAGACTAAGTTACACCCTCCAAACAGACCTTGGGTGGACAAATGCAAATACACAGACAAAACTGATGATATGTTGCTAAACATCTGCTGCCCATCATAGAGGTGAGGTCAGCAGTTGTTCCAAGTGACCTGACACCCATTCCTTGACTTCCTAGAGGAGACTAGGAAGTGACTGGTGAGACCTAGGGTGCTGAATTTGACTGCTCAGACTCTGTTTTGTATCTGTAGTAAAAAGAAACTGTGAGACAAAGGAACTAAAGCGTGCATGAGAAGAGCTTTTAACGAAGGCAGACATGCTCTACCTGACAGTCATATGCAACAAATAGGTGTGACTGATCTATATTATTCTTTAGCTTTCTGTATGCAGAGTTGAAAAAATGAATGTTTGTTCTCAGATTATTTTTAGTCTAAGAATAATCTTATTGGGCATTCATTATTATTCCATTAAATAGTTTCCATCGTCCAATCAGGAAACAGGGAATATACTCCAAGACCAACCAAATCACATCCACAAACACAAACATTCCAGAGCCTGAAGATTATTGTTTTATAAATAGTTATGAACAAGAAATGCACTTGTGGATATCAGGACTAGATAAAGAATGCTTTGTGAACCACAAAGAGGCCTTTGTTTCAACTAATGGACAGATTCTGGAGCCGTTGTGCATACTGAATAGTACTTCAGTCCACATTTGGTTCCCTTGATAGTTTGGATAAAAATGCAGATTAAGCACCCCCAAAATATGTGCCAGTTTCTGCCAGTTTTCCTGAATTGTTCTTGTGAAAAAGTAAAACTTAAAAAAAAAATCTGAAAAATTCTAAACATTTTTTGATATTTTTTAAATGAAAGGTTTCAATTTCAGTTCCAAATGCCTTTTCATTTATTAATTTCCTTCCAACCAATTTAAAATTAAATAACATTAAATCATTGACATTAAAATGAAATGTTTCATTTGACCCAAAACATACATATATATATATATATATATATGAACTGCTAGTAAGCCAAGACATCCATTATTTTCACTGATTTATCCATTAATGATGAAGGCGGCTACCACAATCTGGGCCAATATTTGATCAGTTCTACAGACTTTTTTTTTTTTAAATCTTAAGAAGTTTTGGAGCTATTTAAGGAGATGTGTATCTGTCAGTTCAGAAAAATCACAACACCTGGCACAACAGTCAAAGGGAAGGCACATCAAGAGTGGTGAGAAGCTAAACATGACTAGAAGTGGTGAGTACTGCTGAAGATATATCAAATTCTGATCCTCCTACTCAAGTCAATGGGACTATTAATGGAGAAAGGTGTTATTCAGTGTAAGGGTGTATCAGAATCAGGCCCAAACTGTCTGGTCCTTTCATAGGCTACTAATAATATAAAATAGAAAAAAAATGATTTTGGTGGGAGGTATTTTCTAATTCTCTTCATGGCAGAAAATTCACAGGGGGAGAAAGGAAGGCGGGTGAAGCGTCTCCCAAATCACAAAGTATCCAAGGCTAATAAATCTGTGCCCACAGTACATGAAAAAGAGAATGAAAGAGGATCAATCCTCTTTTACCATGTACACCATCTAGTGGCAGAAAATGATAAACCTCCAGAAACTGTAACATCTCTACTCCATTTGTGTGTGTGTAAATTTTATACTCATAAACTTCACAGCGCCCCTCACCCCCTCCCACCACGCACTTTTTTTTTTGAAGGTTATTAAGGCTGCCTCTTGTTCTGGAAAGCTGTAACTGAGTAACCCAAACGGGAAGGATTTGGAAGCAGTTTGGTCTATTTGCAGATATAGCAGAAGTATGCTTGAAAATTGCCTACTTTCTACTGTGTGTTTTCAGCTGTGGTTACTTTAGCTACTCTGCCAAGACCAGAAAAATTTCAAATGAGCAGTAGCAGAAAAACAACTTATAATATCAGCTGTAGCAGGAGGTTCCAGTGAGTGGGAACTCGATTTATTATATGCTTGAGAGATTCTTGAAACAGCACAAAGCTGTGCCTTAATACATGGGCAAGCACAAGACAGACAAGGCAGATGTTCCTTTAACTACAACTCATTGGAATTGGAGAAGAGCTTTAGTTTCTTTTTGCTGCCTGTTTGACCTGGTCAGTTTGATATCTTGGAGATTGTATAAACAGGTTATGTACTTCCATACAGGAATTACTTCAACTCTTGTTAAAATATAAGTTAAATGGAGAGATGCCCAACTTGTACTGGAAGCCTTGGAGGTCAAGACTCCTCAGCTTTACTTCTGGCTGTCACTGATTTGCTGTATGACTTTGAGTCACTTAGGAAGAAATTCACCCAGGTACAGATGGGCTCTGCAAAGTCCACTGCTCCTCTTAAGCCCTTAGCACAATTCTCAAATGAGCAGAGATCCTTGGTAGACTCTGTGTATGGGGATGAATTTCACTCTTATTCTTTCTGTCTTTGTAAAATAGATATAATCGTACTTATCTATACTAGCTTTGCAGCTTAATTTATATTTACATATGTCTACATATATGAAACAGCTTTCATCCGAGGATCTCAAAGCCCTTTTCAAAGTATTTGTGCTCCTCCAAGTATGGCTCCCAGCAAGTATGCCTGATCTATGGGAAGTCAGAGACCTCACTGAAGCTGATGGGTGTGCTGGCCATCTTTCATTAGGATAAATAAGGGAACAATTAAATCCCCATTTAGCAACAGCTGAAACAAAGGAAGCCACTGCCAAAGACTAGACTGAATGAAAACACAGGGCTGGGGGTTAAGTGATGGAGCTGTGTGTGTCTGTGAGTAAGAAAGCAGCCTGAAAGGAGACTGCAGCAAAAGTGCTGGTAGTGTGGCTTTGAGAGAATGCTGGGAGAGAGCTTTTTGGGCAGAGTGCTAACTGGAAAGGCAGGCTCGGAACTGTGAGCAAGAAAATTGCCTCCTATTGTTTGATCCCACTCTGTTCAGAGAAACAGACCATTGTGTACATTCTTTGTAAATAAATGGGATTTCATCAAAGAAATGCCAGATTTATCATCAATATCTCCTCTTAATGGAAACGACCCACAAGAGCTCAAATTTTGGCTAGCTGCTTGGTCCAAAAGGAATAACAATAATAAATGATGGGGCAGGCAGTGTGGTAGGAAAGAGATCTTTATTGAGTATGTGAGTGTTTTGGAGTTTGAGAGTTAGCAGGTTGGGCTCTACTTACATTCAAGACCACCATGGTGTCACCCTGTACTGTCTTCTTGAAATCTGATGCTCTTACTCCAGTTCCAGTCATCCTACTTCATTCTCAACAATGGTGATCCCTATCCATGTGAAATATGACTGAGCAATTAACCACCCTACTGTCTAAGTTATTGGGGTTAATTATTCTAATGTAGTGCACAGTTCCGAAAGTGTGGATGGATATGCATTGTATACTGGATGTTTTAATAGGGACTAGAAGTAAAATATTGCTTAATAATTGCAAAGACTTTGCTTGATATTCATACACTCATAGGACTGGAAGGGACCTTGAGAGGGCATCTAGTCCAGTCCCCTGCACTCATGGCAGGACTAAGTATTATCTAGGCCATCCCTGACAGGTGTTTGTCTAACCTGCTCTTAAATATCTCCAGTGATGGACATTCCACAACCTCCCTAGGCAATTTATTCCAGTGCTTAACCACCACAAAGTTAAGAAGTTTTTCCTAATGTCCAACAAACTGTCCTTGCTACAATTTAAGCCCATTGCTTCTTGTCCTATCCTCAGAGCTGCAGGAGAACAATTTCTGTCCTTCCTCCCTGTAACAACCTTTTATATACTTGAAAACTGTTATCATGTCCTCCCTCTCAGTCTTCTCTTCTCCAGATTAAAGAAACCTATTTTTTTTTTCAGTCTTTCCTCATAGGTCATGTTTTCTAGACCTTTAATCAATGTTGTTGCTCTTCTCTGGACTTCCTTCAATTTGTTCACATCTTTCCTGAAATGTGGCACCCTGAACTGGAAACAATTCCAGGTGAGCCCTAATCTGAACAACATGACACTGTTAACTCATATTTAGCTTGTGGTCCACTATGACTCCCAGATTCCTTTCCACAGTACTCCTTCCTAGGCAGTCATTTCCCATTTTATATGTGTGCAACTGACTGTTCCTTTCTAAATGGAGTACCTTGCATTTGTCCTTATTGAATTTCATCCTGTTTACTTTAAACCATTTCTGCAGTTTGTCCAGATAATTTTGAATTTTAATCCTATCCTCCAAAATCCTGAAACCCCTCCCAGCTTGGTATCATGCACAAACTTCATAAGCATACTCTCTATGCCATTATCTAAATCATTGATGAAGACATTGAACAGCACTGTACCCAGAACTGATCCCTGCAGGACTTTGATATGCCCTTCCAGCTTGCCTATGAACCACTGACAACTACTCTCTGGGAATAGTTTCCAATCAATTATGCACCTACCTTATAGTAGCTCCATCTAGGATGTTGCATTGCTTACCTGATATAACTCTGGTTGTGATTTTGCTTAATTTTCTTCATTTCTCTTCACTGACTTTGGTTCATGAAACAGTTTTCATCTGAGGATCTCAAAGCAGCAGGGAATTGAGCAGTGCAACTACTGTAGATAAGTAAAGTTAAACTCATTTTTTAAAAAAGGCACAGAGATGAAGGGCTTTGACCCAGGTGTACAGACATTGCATGAGGCCTTCTGCCCACTGAAAACCCACACTAAGAATTTAAGTGGAGTGGCTGGATCTGGGCAATTCAGAGCAACAGCACCTGTAGTTGCTTTCCATGGTCCAGCAATGGCACCCACTCTGAGGCTTCTGGCTCCCCGGCCATCACCTCTTGGATGGTCGTGTCACTCTGTCTCCTGACTGGGGTATTACTAAGATGCACAGTTCCCTCGCTATACTGTGAATTCCCCATTCACTCAGACTACTTCAACAGGCCAGCTTTTGCTTTTCTCCACAGAGTTAATAAACAGTGTAATTGCCCACAGTTAAGTTACCTCACAAGCCTTTCCAAGAAAATACATTTATTCTCAAGTAACATTACAGAGAAAACATATTAAAACAATAAGAGAACCTAGACACGGGCTAATAAGCTTACCAGAGGTCACCCTGGATCCAACCAAGGCTCTGGCCAGTGAACAGTCCTTCAAACCCCCACAGGTTTTCTGTGGTCACAAGTTTAGAATGCTTTTTTCTCACAATAAGAACCCCCATGAATCTGTGGGCCACTCCCATATACAGCCTACTACTTTGATCTGGGAAGAGCTAATCCATAAACAATGGGTTTCTCCTCAGGGCATAGCTTTGGGTCCAGAGGTGGACATTTGCACTCACCTCCTTCCAAATATTTCCTAGGAAACCAAACTCAATTTTGTTTATCCCTGGTGTTCCTTCTTGCCTGGCCTATTCTTTGAGTCCTTTTGAAGCTCACAAAGCTTCCTAGGGTTTACACTAGTTATGTCTCCTCTTTAGAGATGTAAAGTATTGCCCCACAATAATACATAAATATTTGCATTGTAATACTCCTAAAATACTTAAACTTGATTCAATAAGGTTTATCCAGGATGTTGCAGGAAATTGCCGTATCTGTCACAGACACATCAAAGCTCAAACAGTGGAACGACAGCAAAGTCAGGAATAGAACCCAGGAATTCTGATACCCAGTCCCCTGTTCTAACTAAATACTCTTTTTCTTACTTAATAGTCTTTGTTATATTCCGTATCAGAGGGGTAGCCGTGTTAGTCTGGTTCTGTAAAAGCAGCAAAGAATCCTGTGGCACCTTATAGACTAACAGACGTTTTTGCAGCATGAGCTTTCGTGGGTGAATACCCACTTCTTCGGATGCAAGTGGTGGAAATTTCCTGGGGCAGGTATATATAAGCAAGCAAGAAGCAAGCTAGAGATAACGAGGTCAGATCAATCAGGGAGGATGAGGCCCTGTTCTAGCAGTTGAAGTGTGAAAACCAAGGGAGGAGAAACTGGTTCTGTAATTGGCAAGCCATTCACAGTCTTTGTTTAGTCCTGAGCTGATGGTGTCAAATTTGCAGATGAACTGGAGCTCAGCAGTTTCTCATTGAAGTCTGGTCCTAAAGTTTTTTTGCTGTAGGATGGCCACCTTAAGATCTGCTATAGTGTGGCCAGGGAGGTTGAAGTGTTCTCCTACAGGTTTTTGTATATTGCCATTCCTAATGTCTGATTTGTGTCCATTTATCCTTTTCCTTAGAGACTGTCCAGTTTGACCGGTGTACATAGCAGAGGGGCATTGCTGGCATATGATGGCATATATTACATTGGTGGAAGTGCAGGTGAATGAACCGGTGATGTTGTGGCTGATCTGGTTTGGTCCTGTGATGGTGTTGCTGGTGTAGATATGTGGGCAGAGTTGGCATCGAGGTTTGTTGCATGGATTGGTTCCTGAGCTAGAGTTCCTATGGTGCGGTGTGCAGTTGCTGGTGAGAATATGTTTCAGGTTGGCAGGTTGTCTGTGGGCGAGGACTGGTCTGCCACCCAAGGCCTGTGAAAGTGTGGGATCATTGTCCAGGATGGGATGTAGATCCCTGATGATGCGTTGTAGGGGTTTTAGCTGGGGACTGTATGTGATGGCCAGTGGAGTCCTGTTGGTTTCTTTCTTGGGTTTGTCTTCCAGTAGGAGGCTTCTGGGTACACGTCTGGCTCTGTTGATCTGTTTCCTTATTTCCTTGTGTGGGTACTGTAGTCTTGAGAATGCTTGGTGGAGATTTTCTAGGTGTTAGTCTCTGTCTGCGGGGTTAGAGCAGATACGGTTGTACCTCAGTGCTTGGCTGTAGACAATGGATCTTGTGGTGTGTCCGGGATGGAAGCTGGAGGCATGAAGGTAGGCATAGCGGTCGGTAGGTTTTCGGTATAGGGTGGTGTTGATGTGACCATCACTTATTTGCACCATGGTGTCTAGGAAGTGGACCTCCCGTGTAGATTGGTCCAGGCTGAGGTTGATGGAGGGGTGGAAGCTGTTGAAATCGTGGTGGAATTTTTCCAGCGTCTCCTTCCCATGGGTCCAGATGATGAAGATGTCATCGATGTAGCGTAGGTAGAGAAGGGGCGTGAGTGGACGGGAGCTGAGGAAGCGTTGTTCCAGGTCGGCCATAAAAATATTGGCATATTGTGGGGCCATACGGGTGCCCATAGCGGTGCCACTGATCTGGAGATATATATTGTCAGCAAATTTGAAATAGTTGTGTGTGAGGATAAAGCCACAGAGCTCAGCAACCAGTTGTGCTGTGGCATCATCAGGGATACTGTTCCTGACAGCTTGTATTCCATCAGTGTGTGGGATGTTTGTGTAGAGAGCCTCTACATCCATGGTGGCCAGGATGGTGTTTTCTGGAAGGTCACCAATGCATTGTAGTTTCCTCAGGAAATCAGTGGTGTCACGGAGATAGCTGGGAGTGCTGGTAGCATAGGGTCTGAGTAGAGAGTCTACATATCCAGACAGTCCTTCAGTGAGAGTTCCAATGCCCGAGATGATGGGGCGTCCAGGATTTCCGGGTTTGTGGATCTTGGGTAGTAGATAGAATAACCCTGGTCGGGGCTCTAAGGGTATGTTGATTAGTTCTGGTGTTAGTGTAGGGAGTGTCCTGAGTAGATGGTGCAGTTTCTTAGTGTATTCCTCAGTGGGATCTGAGGGAAGTAGCCTGTAAAATTTAGTATTGGAGAGTTGTCTGGCGGCCTCCTTTTGGTAGTCAGACCTGTTCATGATGACAACAGCACCTCCTTTATCAGCCTCTTTGATTATAATGTCAGGATGGTTTCTGAGGCTGTGGATGGCATTGCGTTCTGCACGACTTAGGTTGTGAGGCAAGTGATGTTGTTTTTCCACAATTTCTGCCTGTGCACGTCGGCGGAAGCATTCAATGTATAGGTCCAGACTGTCATTTCGACCCTCAGGGGGAGTCCATGTGGAGTTCTTCTTCTTGTGCTGTTGGTGGGAGGGTAACTGTGTATCCGTGCGCTGTTCAGTGTTGTCCTGAAAGAATTCTTTGAGTACCCACACGAGGAAATAAGGAAACAGATCAACAGAGCCAGACGTGTACCCAGAAGCCTCCTACTGGAAGACAAACCCAAGAAAGAAACCAACAGGACTCCACTGGCCATCACATACAGTCCCCAGCTAAAACCCCTACAACGCATCATCAGGGATCTACATCCCATCCTGGACAATGATCCCACACTTTCACAGGCCTTGGGTGGCAGACCAGTCCTCGCCCACAGACAACCTGCCAACCTGAAACATATTCTCACCAGCAACTGCACACCGCACCATAGGAACTCTAGCTCAGGAACCAATCCATGCAACAAACCTCGATGCCAACTCTGCCCACATATCTACACCAGCAACACCATCACAGGACCAAACCAGATCAGCCACAACATCACCGGTTCATTCACCTGCACTTCCACCAATGTAATATATGCCATCATATGCCAGCAATGCCCCTCTGCTATGTACATCGGTCAAACTGGACAGTCTCTAAGGAAAAGGATAAATGGACACAAATCAGACATTAGGAATGGCAATATACAAAAACCTGTAGGAGAACACTACAACCTCCCTGGCCACACTATAGCAGATCTTAAGGTGGCCATCCTACAGCAAAAAAACTTTAGGACCAGACTTCAATGAGAAACTGCTGAGCTCCAGTTCATCTGCAAATTTGACACCATCAGCTCAGGACTAAACAAAGACTGTGAATGGCTTGCCAATTACAGAACCAGTTTCTCCTCCCTTGGTTTTCACACTTCAACTGCTAGAACAGGGCCTCATCCTCCCTGATTGATCTGACCTCGTTATCTCTAGCTTGCTTCTTGCTTGCTTATATATACCTGCCCCAGGAAATTTCCACCACTTGCATCCGAAGAAGTGGGTATTCACCCACGAAAGCTCATGCTGTAAAAACGTCTGTTAGTCTATAAGGTGCCACAGGATTCTTTGCTGCTGTTATATTCCGGGTCTCCTTAATAATAATTGTCTTGCAGATTATCTTTACTTACAAAACTCTTGCAGAGACCAATATGTTATGCAGAAAAAAGAGATTGGGATAGTGGTTTGACTTTCACCTTGAGTGCTTTTAAATTGGGAGGGTAGTGGATGAGACCAGTTAAATGAAAATAAAGTGAACACGCAGCTTTTTATTTTGGTTAATTCTCCAAGAACATATAGTGCTCTCTTTTCATATTATAGATATAGCATTTCTGGGGATTGCACATGATGAGGAATATCATTTGGTTCTCCCTCACCCCACAATTTGGTACCTAATTCTGATCAAGAAAAAGAAATCTGTTTACCATGAAATATTTTTTTCTGTCATTGGTGCAGACATTTTATAGGATCACAGCTTGCATATATTTTTTAATTTTATTTACTGTAAACCTAATTATTGAGCCCACCAAGTTCTTTCTACTGATATCACTTATTTTTAGCATTTAGACATGCTTGAGTGTCTAATACGCAGAGCTCAACCTTTCAAAAGGCTTGTGACTGGACAGGTCATAACCATTCTGCCCCAAGAACACTAATTTATGGTTAGAAGTTTGCATTGGCAGGTGCAATTGACACCTGCTCCAAAGGTAAAAAAAAAACATATCTGGCTTCAAGACTAAGCTTGATAAGTTTATGGAGGGGATGGTATGATGGGATAGCCTAATTTTGGCTATTCATTAATCTTTGACTATTAGCAGTAAATATGCCCAATGGCCTGTGATGGGATGTTAGATGTGGTGGGATCTGAGTTACTACAGAGAATTCTTTCCTGGGTGTCTAGCTGGTGAGTCTTGCCCACATGCTCAGGGTTTAGCTGATTACCATACTTGGGGTCGGGAAGGAATTTTCCTCCAGGGCACGTTGGCAGTGGCCCGGTGTGTGGGGGGATCACCTTTCTCTGCAGTGCGGGGCATGGGTCACTTGCTGGAGAGTTCTCACCCTAAACCATGATTTAAGGACTTCAATAGCTCAGACATAGATTAGGGGTTTATTACAGGAGTGGGTGGATGAGATTCTGTGGCCTGTGTTGTGCAGGAGGTCAGACTAGACGATCATAATGGTCCCTTCTGACCTTAGTCTATGAGTCACTAGTGAGTAAGTGTAACAGGCCCTGCTTGGGTCTTCAGCATAGTTTAAGCCCTAGCACTAAAAGACTGAGCAGCTGCTCCATTACTTGAGCTAAGGGATGAAGGGCAGGTTTATGCTTAAAATGCCACAGCAGCGCAGCTACCCTGCTGAGGCACTTCAGTGAAGACACTACTACACTAATGGGAGAGTTTCTCCTGTCAGTGTAGTTAATCCATCCCAGCGAGAGGCAATAGCTTTGACAGGAGAAGCCCTCCTGTCAACTTAGTGCTGTCCAAACCAGGGCTGAGTTGGTATAACTGTGTTGTTTAGGGGTGGACCACCCATTAGAGGAAGGATTAAGATTCATACTCTCCTAGTGTGGGTTACACAGACTCCTCCAATGCATTTCCGCAAGAACAATGCCTCTGTCCCTCACCATTTGTCTGCTGTTCCTCCTCTTAACAGCTCTGTTTTTCTTCTAATGGCCGTAACTGAGTCCACAGAGTTTATAAATACTTAACGTGTTTAGGTGCGTAAACCGGGCACAGATTCCAGGCAAACTGCAAGCAACTGAATTCTGGGCATGTAAATTCGATCCTTTGTGTACATGCAAAAATTGTGTACACAAGTGACTTTGTAGGCCTCTCTAAAATATATATATCCCTTACTGACCTCTAAAGAGTTTCCTTTTGTCTTGATTTAATAAAACACTTCTTTCTAGTAATGAAATTTACATTTTAATGTCCATTATTTGTAGCTGCAGAAAGTAGCAGGGAATGCATAGGTACCTCTGATCACTTCATTTACACCTACCCTATCCACACAGAAAACTGCTGATTGATTCTATATATTTCCCAATTATGCATCAGGTGGCATCACCTGGACCCAATCTGATGAAGTAATTTATCACTGGATGTGATTGCTTTGAAGCACAACTGAATCAAATGATGCTTTACTCTGCTTTTTTAAAAGTCTCTGCCTAAATATTTTACTTACTATCTCTATGGTAAGAAATAAAACTGAATGATATTTGCCTACTCAGAGTGAAAACAGTGATGTTCATTGAAAATAAACTGCAACCTAAATGTTTATGCCCAGTGAGAACCCAATATATATATCCAAGCAGTCAATTAACCCAAAGTTCATGCCCTGCATAAAGCATGAGTGCAAAATGAGCACACACAGAAATTGAGCCCACAACGAATAAATATGGCCTGATGGAGAATTGATTCTACTGCTTTCTGTACTATTGATACTGTATAACATAGAGAGAAGAAAACGGTAGGTAAGAAAGGAAAAGTGCTTAACTGCACTCTGGGTATTTCCTACAGAATAACTTTCTCAATTTACCATAACTCAAGCAACTGGCATGTGGCATGTTTTGCAGATGGATCATCATCAGCACATCTACAGCTGTGCGTATTAGACACTCAAGCATGTCTAATTCTTGCATGGCAGATGGTGCAAGTACGGGCATATATTTTCTGGATCAGTTTTTTTTAAATAGCTGCCATAGTGCATGATGGTTTTGGCAATGCTGCTCTTGGCACCAATAGCTGGTTGAGGTGTGTTAGTGTCCGAAAACAAAAGTTTGACTCAGATCTCGATTTTTGTCAGGGTGACTTTGAACTGAATTGTGTCTAATCCTCTTGCTTTCTTCTTGGCAATACAGTGTTGCTAGGTCCTAAGTGAGAGAAGTCTCTGCAGCTGAGGTATCTTTGGACTATGATATCTCAATCTATGCAGTACAATCAAGCTTTATTTTTCTATCACATGAGTGATATAGACTATTGTAAAACATTTATATAGAAAATCACTAAAATATAACACACAAGACATTGGGGTGGTGTGGGCTAATAGAGCATTGAGCAGGGAACCTTAGGACTTAGGCTGGGTTCACCTTTCTGCTAATGACATGGTGTAAGACTTTGGACAAGTCTTTCCATTGAAGGCAAATTTAAAATTAAACACGTTCATAAGTGTTCACAGGATCATGCACTTTATTTTTAAATCTTGGGGAGACCTATACAACTCGCTATGGCTGATGAAAATTTATTCATTATTTTTCAAGTAAGAAACATATAGAGTGGGCAAATGCCTTATTAATTGTGATGTAAAAATAGCAGCACAGGTGGATGGGGAATGGAAGGAGCCAGCAAAGGACCGGTTGAACTGTAAGTAATTTTGTATCTGATATGGACCAACAATAAATTGTATCCATTTCTAGCATGCCCAGTCACTATGGCATCTGAGTTTGCTGCAGCCATTTGAAAAACAACAGAAGTTTTTTCCAAGCCAATGAATTGAAATCAGTGTTAAATGTGCCAAGGCAGAATATTACAAATGCAATAAAAAGGGGTTCTTTCTTTACTTTAGGTTTAGTCCTGCATTCATTGGACATCCATACTCTTTGACTTAACTTGCTAGTTTGGAGTATCAAGCACCAAATGTTAATTATTCTTCTTTGCATTTGAGTGCCAGTTGTGCTATGCTAATGGGGGAAAATAATGTTAAGGAAATATTTGTGTCACTTATTTTAATTATGCTAAAGAGAGATGCGGCATCTTCCACTGTAGTTCAGTCAGTGCTGCTCTTGTTAAAATGAATCAGATACGTTTTGCTCTTATACAAAACTTATTTAAGATTTATTGTAGATTGGAATTTAAATACCATGGAACTTATATTGACTTTTTTTATTTTTATAATTGGAGTTGGTTCACAAGTTGACTTCTAAAGATCACATTGTAGGAAGGAAAAATATTAAAACTGAAACAAATATAAACACACACTATTACACGTACAGTCCATCCCTTTCTAGAAGAAGAAAGATCAACAGTCTTTGGCTCAACAGAGTTCTAAATATTTCATTGTCCACAAAGAAATTCACAGTAAAGTTATCCCGTTGTTCTATTTGCTCTGTGATTACCCTTTCAAATTGATTTACAAGAAAATTCTATTAGGAGAAATAGTGGTAAAATGCATTTTTCAGTCTCAGCAGTATATCATACCCCCTTTCAGAAAGGGGGAACAGCAAGAGTGACCAGTAACATCCAAGCTCTGTACCAACTTTTACACCAATAACATATTTGATCCACTGCATAAAATTCCATTTATCTTCGCTTTACAGTAGCACAGTCAAATGAGGTAAGGTCACAACTTCCTAAATTTGTGACATGACCTTGAGACAAAGTTTAAAACCAGAAAACAATATGAAATGTTTTAATTCTGTCCCATGATGTTTTTTTCCACTTGATTTAGAAGATTCAAGGCATGTCTGAAGTTGTTTTTGTGTTTCATTTTTTTTTTTTACAAGGCATAATGTTTTACTGGGCCAACTCTCTGCTTGGCACAGAAAGGTGTGGGAAGCTAGTTGCCTGTCTCTGAATCTCAGGCTGGCTCTACACTTGTTCTGGCAGAATTTAAAGCAGATTTCAGTTTATTCTATACAATTTTTTTGAGTTGTGACTATGTTGAACTTTGTTTGTCATGGGTAACATATCAAGTGATCCTTTTTATATTTTAGCTTTGTATTATACCTTTCTTGCTCGCTGAACAAGATTAGAATTTATGCAACTATATATTGTTAGGTCCTTTGTTTGCCATCAGTTTACACTACTGAAAAGGTTTTATAGCTAGGAATATCTTCTTTGCACATTCATGATTCAGAGGGTAGATGGCAGCAGAGCTACAACAAATATACATTTTATGAACACCTAGTCTAGTAAATAGATCTCTGTCTGCCAGAGATCTGCTATGATTATATAAAAAATACTAAAAGCTGAACCTTGAAAAGATACTAAAATTACTGAAATCTGATTGGGTTCAGAAAATTAGAGGAGACTTCAGTTTAATAGCTTATATACTTGTAGCCCATACTGCACATCAATAATAACGTTCATACTAAGCTTGTTTAATAATCAGAACAATGTATTTTATTTAGCAAAACATAATAATGAAGCATACTGTAAAAACAGTGATAAATGCAAGTTTATGTGATCTTCAAGTATTGTTTCCCATAATGCAGCCATCAATTATACTACTGTGGGACTGGATATGGATCTTAGATAGCTCATTCAAATAATAATTGACCATTAACTGCACAAAAGACACAATAATTATTTTTACTGCTAACTTTGGAAGGAAATACTTGGTAACAAAAAAAAAATTAGATCCAAGGATATTGGAGAGATGAAGAACTGTTCATTAAAACACTATAGTAGGAAGGTTTATTGTGATATATAAATAAAAGCAGCTGAGAGCAATTATGTTTTAAAAATTAAACAGCAAAGTAGAGCATGTAGCCTTTCACTCTAATTAAATGAACACAGATGAAAGCAAGCAAACAATAAAGAAAACTGGATAAGCAGTTCTGAGCAGGTTTTTGCTTACTGTTCAAATAATGATCTACTCACACTATAATAAGTTCCAATGTAGTGTTTACAACAGAAGAACAATTTGGATTTCTACACCACAAGACAGGGCTGATCAGTCTTAGGGATAGAATCCAGAATCAGAACTGAACTTTGCATATAGAATTTCTTATAAGAAGCTCAGTCAAAACCCTGGATCCAAATATTGGGGAGTATGAAATCTGGATATGAATGTTGTAGTCTGATCTGATTTTATTGGTCTTTCCATTAGAAACCCCTATTTCTGTTATTTCTACTCAGTTGTAAAATTTCTCCTGGCTTGAGAAAAAATTTAAAACTTATTTCCAAGGTTCAGTTTGGGGTGTGTGTCTGTGTGAGAGAGAGAGGGTTTTTGTTTGTTTGTTTGTTTGTTTGTTTTGAGCTTCCCACACTGAAGCAAAGTCCTTTTTCCTTGGTAATTTCAATTAGTTCAGAAGTTAGAAGTGTGTTTGACTAGTTCAAATTATTCCTTCTAATGTGCATTACTTTATTTGTCCACACTGAATTTCATCTATCATCTTGCTCCTCATTTGCCCATGTTTGTTGAGTCCCTCTGAATTTCATCAACATCTCTTCTGTAGCCTTAACTATTCTAAGTAATTTAATGTCAGTGGCAGCTTTTGCCACCTCATGTTCAACGCCTTAAAAAAATAAGTATATTAACACCAGTCATGGTATGGAGACCTTGTAGAACCCCACTGTTAGCCTTTGGCCCTGGGGAAAGTAGACCATTTATTTTTCTTGTTTTCTGACTCTTAGATTTTCATTTATGAAAGTATATTCTCTCTCATCCCACAACTGCTTAGATTCTTCAATATCCTCTTGTGAAGGACTTTGAAAAAAGAATTTTAAAAATCCAAATAAATTACATTGACCATTTTAACTTATTTTGTTGACATGTCAAAAGAATGCTAACAGATTAGAGGTGCATGATTTTTCCTTTACAGAAGCCATGCTGGTTTATCTCCATCATGTTTTATTCTTCTAGGTATTTGCTGAGATTGCACACTCTTTGAGGCAGGGACTGTCACCTTTGTTACAAGTGTGAAAAGCAATTAGCACAGGGGGTCCCAGTCTTAACTGAGGTCTTGAGGTGTCACTCCTGCAAAACAAATACCAGTGCTACTCATTATATGTTTAATTATAATTCAACTAATTTACCAGATACTGCAATAAGGATCACTAGTCTGTCATTCTCAGAATTTCCCTTACTGAAACTTTTAAAGATAGATAGAACATTGGATGCTACCCCATCTTTATGACCTGAAAAAAAATTGTTTAGCCTTCCTAATTTCCCTCTTACATTTAACTTGCTCCTTCCTATTTGTTTCTGCTGGACTTGATTTCCAGTTTCTGAAGGATACTTGCTTGACTCAAATAACCTACTAAACCTTGCAATTTAAGCTTTTTATCATTTTTCTGTCTCTGTGTTCCTCAGAGGTATACTTGTCTTCTTCGACTGTCATGGAACACTGAAGAAGCCGCTACATTGATTAAAGGAGTTTTAATTTGCTTACTTCTGAATTTAGGGTCTCTTTGACTAGCATCCTCATTTAAAATAAATGTCCCTTTCTAAACTAATTATTTGCATGCCCCTCTATCTAGGATATATTGGGGTCACTATTGCTTAGTGCAGTGTTGCCTACGCTCACAATTTTATCACATCTTGGGTTAGATTTTTACCCCTAAAGTCTTAGCTTTTGGAAACCTTTTATTACCATAGAATTTCAGCTTTGTAATATGTTTCCAGCCCTCCTAGTTGCAGAGAAAAGCTTGAAAATGAGCCTAATGTTTTAGACATCAGTAAGGAAAAAAACAGGTTAAGAAAAATCTCATTAATTTTAATTGTCTCATATTTTGCAAGACCGTGACTCAAGATTTTTGAATGTTTAGCATTGGGAACACTGTTAGTGGCTCAACAGTAAGTATGTCTTGAAGCAACTCCGATCCAGCAAACACTGATGCATTAAGAATGCGCATAAATCTTTGCAGGATTGGGATCCACATTGAGAATAATCTTGCCTAGTGTGTTCTAGAACTGCCTGTTCCAAGAAGCAACCATTTAAGCTGTGATTCAGCAAAAGCACTTCAGCATGTGCTTAAATTGCACTCAAGTCTGTTAGCCAGTAGTTGATTCATAAACCTGAATGTGATCCAGCCATTAGAGTGGGACAGAGAACCACCCTGTGCAAGCATGAGTTACTCAGAACTTGGGCATCCAATCTGCTGCAATATGTGCCGAACCTCCTATTGCAATTTAACTAGAGAAGCTTGATGAATTTTATATGTAGGTAATACTCTTTTAAATGTCTTTGAGTTGTAGAATTAAAAATATAGATATAGTAAATTATTAATTTCATTAACAAGTATCAAAGAGTTCTAGACCACTCAAATTGATTGATTAACATACTGCTGGGAAATTCATTAAAAAGTAGAGTGTACCAATGAGGCATAACCTTCATTCATTCACTAGCTGTGATGCAAATTACTAGGGAATATCCTGAAAAATAGAAATCACTAATTCTAATTTTCATGTTGGTGGTTAATGGAAAACGATATACAGGGAGAAAATGAAAGCAACTATTTTCAAACCAAGGAATGATCTGAGATGTACGTATAGATACACTGTTTGCCACTTATAGTCTGTGTTGTTACTAAACAGACAAACAGTGATTTACATTTAGGGGGTTGTACATAAATAATCTGAGGCAATATCTGTTTATTGTTCCTTTTTAAAAAAAATAATATAAACTCAGACAACTGTGGATTACCAAATGAAGAAGTATGCCTGCAGAAACACAAGTCTGACTCCTGATCACAGCTAAATCTCTCTAGAGGACACTACTGGAGCTTAACTTTACTTCTGTTGCATTCAGCCCCGATGGCAATATTTGCAAGTATCTTACATTTTACTGCCATGTTGTTATAACATCATCACTACTTTAAAAGTTGTGGAGCCAGATCTGGATGTGGTGTAAATCATGGATATACACCAGCTGAGGCTGTGGTGCAAAATGTTTATCTAACATATAGCATGGGCAAAAACAAACAAACAAACAAATAAAAAAACCCCACAAGTTATTTGCCAGCATATAAAGGAATAGCTATAATAAGCAGTCATTAATTTTCTCCCATTTTAGCCTTTGGGGGGAATATGCATTAACAAGACTATTATTCAGTTAAATGATTTCACCAATTGATTCTAATATAATAAAGATATACTACTGACTAGAATTGTTCAGTGCATTTCCCCCATGGAAGATGGCACTTCCAGGTCAAGATTTAGACACAATCATGTGGGGAAGATTCTACTGCTACCAGGGCCAGCTCCAGACTCCAGTGCGCCAAGCGCGCACTTGGGGCGGCATTTTGCCGGCAGGGTGGCAGGAGGCTCCGGTGGACCGCAGGCATGCCGCTGTGCTTGGAGCAGCCGGATTCCTAGAGCCGCCCCTGACTGCTACTGTACTGTCTTGTGAATGAACAAGGAATTTAATTTCTTTACAGGGCTGCTAGTTCAGCTTCGTTCATGATCACTACATTCACTTAACTTTTGAATTTATTTTTCTCTAATTTTCTTTCGTTTAATAACTTTTTTCTCTGATGGACACTTTTGTTTGTTTGCTTGTGTGTGTGTGTGTGTGTGTGTGTGTGTGTGTGTGTGTGTGTGTGTGTGTGTGTGTGTGTGAAAAGGGAGTGAAAATTGAATACATTAAACTTCTATCTCATGGGTCTGAGTTTTCAAGATGATTTGTAAGACTTTTTTTTTTCCAGTGGCATGGTAGTAAAGAATTGTAATGAAAGAAAAACATTTAAAAAATGCACAGGTTCATACAGCCTCAGAGCAATTAGCTAGGTAATTAGAAGCATGATAAAAGGAGAAGCATGGAAAAAGGAATTTAAACCCCCTTGAACTGTTGCATCAAAAAGTGAATAAGAAAAAGAGTAAATTAATAGTATAGCTTATAGCTGGCAGGCAAAAGACAAAGCCAATTATTCGGGGTACGGGGGAGGAGAGTGTTTGCTTATTTATCTAGAATTACTGTTCATCATGTGTAATAAAGTTACAGAATGTGCAGGTACCAAATTGCTTGTTACTCATTTCTACCTATTGGTACCCAGACTATGGCCTTATCCTATCAGCTGCTGTAACGCCCTCAGCCCTTGTCAGGATCAGACCCATTGGTCCAGGATGAGTAACTTGCTGCATATTGGGTAAAGAGTGTAATTCCCCAAAACTAAAATGTGAAAATAGATGAAATAACAATAAGAAAACCTGGATGCTGTCAAAGTCAGAATTACCCAAGTCATTACTCTGAAAAGGGATGGGAAATAGAATTAGGACATGAATTTGAGATGTTTCACACAGATCCCAATTCAGCAAAGCACTTAAGCATATGCCTAAATCCAACATAGTTCAAAGCATCAAAATCAATGGGATTGAAGCCCGGGCTTAAAGTTAAGCACGTGTTTAAGTGTTTTCCTGGCCTGTAATGGCCAAATCCTAACCACAAGGCCTGGTAGGTGGGAGGGGCAGTGGACTAATACAGGGGCAAGATGGAGGAATTTTTGCCCAGGCTGCCAATTGGTTGTGGCAATGCTCTGTACAAACCAGAGCGTCACATTGTTCACTGCCTCGACACAGCCCCTACCCACAATCTTTCCACATTGTGGCACAGTGGACCCACACTATTTCCACATCTAGGGAATCTGTTCTAGTCCTGACCTAAGCAGTTCTCCTCACCCTGCATTCAATTGGCTGTGGGCAAAGACAAACACTTAGCAGCTCTTCCTGGATATATCACTTGAAACATGTTGTAAATTTTTGTTAGCAGTAACTCATACTGCAAAGGAACTGGTCAAATGCTGCTAAAGCACTTGATATGATTATATTCCAAAGCTCAAAGATATGATTATATTCCAAACATCTGTTCAGTGAATGATATGCATGCTCCTTTGTATTCAAAGTTTCCGAACATTTGCACAAGTGGGGTTTGATCAAAAAATATTTTGGGAATGGCTAGTGGCTAAGATTCTCCTGTGTACCGTGGGCCAGCATCAGGGCCGGCTTCAGACCCCAGCGCGCCAAGCGCGCGCTTGGGGCGGCATTTTGCCGGCAGGGCAGCAGGTGGGTCCGGCGGACCGTCCGCAGTCATGCTTGCGGGAGGTTGACCACAGCCGCGGGATCAGTGGACCTCCCGCAGGCATGACTGGGGACGGTTCAATGGTCCCGCGGCTCGGGTGGACCTCCCGCAGGCATGACTGCGGATGCTCCACCGGAGCCGCGGACCAGCGAACCCTCCGCAGCTGTGGGAGGTCCACTGGAGCCGCGGGACCAGCGGACCCTCTGCAGTCATGCATGCGGGAGGTCCGCTGGTCCCGCGGCTCCGGTGCACCGCCCGCAGGCATGACTGCTTGGGGCGGCCAAATTCCTAGAGCCGCCCCTGGCCAGCATGCGGCTTATGCCTCACTTAACTCCATTTTAACTCTATTTAAGGGGTTAAGTGAAACTAAGTGAGGCATAAGCTACATGCTTGCTCTTTGCACAGGGGTGAACTTCACCACTTACAAATATCCATATTGACACACACACACAAAGATATTCATATATCCTGCATGAATACATTATTCTTTATTCACTGTTTCTTATTTTCTATTCATCATTTCTTATTCATTATTCTGCTTTAAAATGTCAGTCATCCCAGCAGAAACAATATCAAGAGACTTAGGTAACCATTCATACACCATGAAGAGTGAATAACAAATTGTCAAAGTGAACAGTTTCCAGACAACTTGTGGGTTGAAACTTATTTGCATAAACAGTTGATTGAATGATTACAAATATGGAGAGTGAAACATCAGTGTCTATTCAGGCAATGTATTCACTGTGAAGAACATGGCTATGTATACTACTCAATCCAGAAACTATTAATTATTTCTATTACAGTCGTACTTAGCCCAACCGAGATTGGGTTTCTGTTATGGTGGGCATTGTGCAAACACTAGTAAAAGACAGTCCCTCTTTCAAAGCATTCAAAGAGCTTAAAATCTAACTAACTAAACCATCAACAAGATGTTTTGGGGTTCTTTTATATAGCAAAAGGCATCACATGCACATATATATGTGTAGGGTACTGTTATATTGTTAATTATTAAGTAAGTACCACGCTCTCACACATGATCAAGGACCAGGAAAAGAAAATGCATGCATGCTTCTGTTTTACTGCTTTTTTTGCTCACAACTGTAAACATCTTAAATGTTTCTAACATGCTATTTCAGTTGACAGCACTCTGTGCAGCAGAGAGACAGGTAGTGCTTAGATTCTGGCAGTTAAAATCAGACAAATTCAAATTAGAAAAAAGGCACATTTTGTTTAACAGTGAGTGATTAACCATTGGAACAAACTACCAAGAGAAGTGCTAGATTCTTCATCTCTTGAAACTTAACATGAAAACTTGATGAGTGTGGGAGATGTGCTTCAGCCAAACATAAGTTAGTGGGCTCAATACTGAAGCAACTGTGAGCAATTCTGTGGCCTGGGTTATATAGGAGGTCAGAGTAGATGATCTAACATTGGCTTTTGATGTATGAATCTATGAATGTATATCACCCTTACCCATTTTACCTGTGGTGTACTTCAAGAAGGCAGTGGAAATTTCAGTACCCAGGTGCATCATAGTCATCTCCTTATCCAGCAGTTCTCAAACTGTGGGTTGGGACCCCAAAGTGGGTCTCAACCCTGTTTTAATGGGCTCGCAGGGGCTGGCGCTAGACTGGCTGGGGCCTGTGGCCGAAGCTGAGGGCTGAGCCCCACTACGAGGGCCAGAAGCCGAAGGCCAAGCCCCACCACCCGGGGCTGAGGCTTTGGCTTCAGCCTGGGGTGGCAGGGCTCAGGTAACAGGCCCCATGCCCTGGGGCTGCGGCTTCAGCCTCCCCTGCTTCGGGTGGCAAGGCTCGGGCAGGCTCATGCTTCAGTCCCCTCACCTGGGGTTGTGTAATATTTTTTGTTGTCAGAACGGGGTTGCAATACAGTGACGTTTGAGAACCCCTGTCCTTATTTTCCTAAACTGTAAGTCTCAGGGTTTTATGTGTATGTGCTTTTCAAGATGAGGAGATGCATAAAGTACTTCATGGGTCAACTATATTTTGGTAACCCATGAAAATCATTTGGGCCAGTGCTCCAAACAACTCTGAACACAATGGAGAACAATGATTGCAGTTTATGAGGAAGTGAGAGAGGATATTCATATTCAATATCATGGGGATATTCTTGGCACCTATGGACACTTGGGTTTGAAATTGTTGTCTTGCTCTTAGTGTTGATAGAAACCACAGCTGTTCATATGTTCACTCTAAAGCTTCACTCCGACTGCATTTGTAGCTCAAGCATGAGCCGCACTCGAGTTTCACCCCGTTCCCCAGATTGTTACCTACTTTGAGATTAAAGCGTCACATAACTCGTGCTAGAGACTTGTGTGTGTGGACATGAGTTGGGTTGGGGCAACATTTGAGTTATACCTTGAGCTGGCACTGCAGTGAAGACAAGCCCTGAAAGTAAAGTTCCTTCCACTTTCCCAAAATCCTGGGCTACTTTAGAGTCAATTATACCATTGCCTATGCCATTGTGTTTGGAATTTTTCAACCCATTGTAGTGCTTTTAACTGCGTGATCATTACATCCTATATACAAAGCCAGATGTTGGCCTCTCCTGTGTGCCTGCATAATTAAGGGAGGGTAACAGTGCAGGGCGAGTTGGGATGCAGGGAGATGCTATTCCCCATCTTGTGCAGGTGGGTTGGGAATAGGCATCTATGGGGTGAGGAATGGGCAAAGCCTTTGCTCTGCTTCCCCAATTTGCTGGGGAGGTGCTGCATAAGGGGACATGCATTGTGCCAGGAAGGTGTCCATCCCTGACGTAACAAGTGGGGGAGTCCAATGTGTAATTCACATTAATTTGCAAGGGAAGGAGAAGAGTAAATCCACCCCAGATATGGGTGGAAGAAAGTAGCCCTAGCTCAATGCTTAATTTCAATGTTTTTTAATGTTTTGACGTTGTAATGCTGTGGGCTTTAAAAATTTATTATGTTATTTAATTGTTTTATAACTAGTGTGTTTGATTATCACTGCCCTCTGAGAGGGGGAAAAAAGCCTTAGAAATTAGATGAAAGTCTCACCAGGTTTATTTGTGGTTAATTAATAATCAGATATCCTTATCTGTAGCAGAGTTTGCCAGCAAAAGAAGTTTAAAAAATATTGATTTAATGAGGAGACAGATATTTGCTTTATTGACTATCCAGCTGTAAATGTACAAATTATTTATTTAAAAAAAAATAGAAAACTATTTAAAAAACAAACCAAAAAAACCCCAACCAAACAACCCCTTCTTTGTAACAAAGCAGTCAACAAATGTTGCTTGACTGCTTCATCACAAGACATAGCCTGGAAATTGGCTTAATAATAAAACAGGGCTCAATCGTGCCATTTATAGTTCCATAGATTTTTAAGGTCAGAATGTCCTCCCCACACATTAAGTTGGGGATGGGGTGAGGGTGTTGTCTGGCTTGTAGGAAAAAGTGTGTGGCTCTTTAAAGGGCCAGAAAGCTGAAATGACTTACTGCAGCAGCCTCAGACCAGGTCTGCCTGAGGATGCTGACCCATTGCTCCAGGTGACTGAAAGAAAGAGCGGGGACTATTTAGGTCCACGCTGGTGCATGAAAAGCCCTCTTTTTCTGAACTCCTACAATTCACCCACTGATAAGGAATGTGAATTTTTGGGATAGAATTGCTGGCCTGGGACAGCTTGGGGGCAATAGGGCACTGAGGCCCCAATGGTCAGTCACATTGGTTATGCTGGGGTGGCTGACCCCAGGGGAGTTAGAACATAAGAACATAAGAAAGGCCGTACCAGAGGTCAGACCAAAGGTCCATCTAGCCCAGTATCTGTCTACCGACAGTGGCCAATGCCAGGTGCCCCAGAGAGAGAGAACCTAACAGGCAATGATCAAGTGATCTCTCTCCTGCCATCCATCTCCATCCTCTGATGAACAGAGGCTAGGGACACCATTCTTTCCCATCCTGGCTAATAGCCATTTATGGACTTAGCCACCATGAATTTATCCAGTCCCCTTTTAAACATTGTTATAGTCCTAGCCTTCACAACCTCCTCAGATAAGGAGTTCCACAAGTTGACTGTGCGCTGCGTGAAGAAGAACTTCCTTTTATTTGTTTTAAACCTGCTGCCTATTAATTTCATTTGGTGACCCCTAGTTCTTGTATTATGGGAATAAGTAAATAACTTTTCCTTATCCACTTTCTCAACATCACTCATGATTTTATATACCTCTATCATGTCCCCCCTTAGTCTTCTCTTTTCCAAGCTGAAGAGTCCTAGCCTCTTTAATCTTTCCTCGTATGGGACCCTCTCTAAACCCCTAATCATTTTAGTTGCCCTTTTCTGAACCTTTTCTAGTGTGAGAATATATTTTTTTTGAGGTGAGGAGACCACATCTGTACACAGTATTCGAGATGTGGGCGTACCATGGATTTATATAAGGGCAATAATATATTCTCAGTCCTATTCTCTATCCCCTTTTTAATGATTCCTAATATCCTGTTTGCTTTTTTGACCGCCTCTGCACACTGCGTGGACATCTTTAGAGAACTATCCACGATGACGCCAAGATCTTTTTCCTGACTCGTTGTAGCTAAATTAGCCCCCATCATGTTGTATGTATAGTTGGGGTTATTTTTTCCAATGTGCATTACTTTACATTTATCCACATTAAATTTCATTTGCCATTTTGTTGCCAAATCACTTAGTTTTGTGAGATCTTTTTGAAGTTCTTCACAATCTGCTTTGGTCTTAATTATCTTGAGTAGTTTAGTGTCATCTGCAAACTTTGCCACCTCACTGTTTACCCCTTTCTCCAGATCATTTATGAATAAATTGAATAGGATTGGTCCGAGGACTGACCCTTGGGGAACACCACTAGTTACCCCTCTCCATTCTGAGAATTTACCATTTATTCCTACCCTTTGTTCCCTGTCCTTTAACCAGTTCTCAATCCATGAAAGGACCTTCCCTTTTATCCCATGACAGTTTAATTTACGTAAGAGCCTTTGGTGAGGGACCTTGTCAAAGGCTTTCTGGAAATCTAAGTACACTATGTCCACCGGATCCCCCTTGTCCGCATGTTTGTTGACCCCTTCAAAGAACTCTAATAGATTAGTAAGACACGATTTCCCTTTACAGAAACCATGTTGACTATTGCTCAAGAGTTTATGTTTTTCCATGTGTCTGACAATTTTATTCTTTACTATTGTTTCAACTAATTTGCCCGGTACTGACGTTAGACTTACGGGTCTGTAATTGCCGGGATCACCCCTAGAGCCCTTTTTAAATATTGGCATCACATTAGCTAACTTCCAGTCATTGGGTACCGAAGCAGATTTAAAGGACAGGTTACAAACCTTAGTTAATAATTCCGCAATTTCACATTTGAGTTCTTTCAGAACTCTTGGGTGAATGCCATCTGGTCCTGGTGACTTGTTAATGTTGAGTTTATCAATTAATTCCAAAACCTCCTCTAGTGACACTTCAATCTGTGACAGTTCCTCAGATTTGTCACCTACAAAAGCCAGCTCAGGTTTGGGAATCTCCCTAACATCCTCAGCCGTGAAGATTGAAGCAAAGAATCCATTTAGTTTCTCCGCAATGATTTTATCATCTTTAAGCGCTCCTTTTGTATTTTGATCATCAAGGGGCCCCACTGGTTGTTTAGCAGGCTTCCTGCTTCTGATGTACTTAAAAAACATTTTGTTATTACCTTTGGAGTTTTTGGCTAGCCGTTCTTCAAACTCCTCTTTGGCTTTTCTTATTACACTCTTGCACTTAAGTTGGCAGTGTTTGTGCTCCTTTCTATTTGCCTCACTAGGATTTGACTTCCACTTTTTAAAAGAAGTCTTTTTATCTCTCACTGCTTCTTTTACATGGTTGTTAAGCCATGGTGGCTCTTTTTTAGTTCTTTTACTGTTTTTCTTAAATTGGGGTATACATTGAAGTTGGGCCTCTATTATGGTGTCTTTAAAAAGGGCCCACGCAACTTGCAGGGATTTCACTTTAGTCGCTGTACCTTTTAACTTTTGTCTAACTAACCCCCTCATTTTTGTATAGTTCCCCCTTTTGAAATTAAATGCCACAGTGTTGGGCAGTTGAGGTGTTTTTCCCACCACAGGGATGTTGAATGCTATTGTATTATGGTCACTATTTCCAAGCGGTCCTGCTATAGTTACCTCTTGGACCAGCTCCTGCGCTCCACTCAGGATTAAATCTAGAGTTGCCTCTCCCCTTGTGGGTTCCCGTACCAGCTGCTCCAGGAAGCAGTCATTTAAAGTATCGAGAAATTTTATCTCTTTTCGTCCTGAAGTGAATGAAGTCCAGTCAATATGGGGAAAATGAAAATCCCCACCTATTATTGGGTTTCTTAATTTTGATTTTCTCTAATTCTTCCCCTCATCATTCATCATCACATATTCTGTCCTGGTCAGTGGGTCGAGAAGAGATAATTAATTTTTTTTTTTAGATAAAATTTCTTCTATCCATAGAGACCTCTATGGAACATGTGGATTCTTTTTTTTTTTTTTTTTTTTTTTAACTTCTTTTCACATATATATACACTCCTCTCCCCCCTCTGACCTGTTGTCCTTTCGATATATTGTTTTTGTACCTGATTGTGTCCCCATTGATTGCTTTGCTGGTCTACCCAGGTTTTCTGTGATGCTATATATATATATATCCTCCATCACAAAGGCACACTTAGTTCCATCCATTTTATTATTTACTTCTGGCATTTGTGTACAAGCACTTTAAAAACTTGTCCCTGTTTATTAGCCTGCCTTTTTCTGATGTGCCAGATTCTTTTTTATGTGACTGTTTATCATCTGATCCGGCCCTTACATTATACTTTTCAGTCCTCTGCTCCTGACTATAACCTGGAGATTCTCTATCATCAGACTCTCCCCTAAGAGAAGTCTGTGTCCGATCCACACGCTCCTCTGCAGCAGTCGGCTTTCCCCCATCTCCTAGTTTAAAAACTGCTCTACAACCTTTTTAATGTTTAGTGCCAGCAGTCTGGTTCCACTTTGGTTTAGGTGGAGCCCATCTCTCCTGAATAGGCCCTTCCCATCCCAGAAGTTTCCCCAGTTCCTAATGAACGTGAACCCCTCCTCTCTACACCATCGTCTCATCCACGCATTGAGACTCTGAAGCTCTGCCTGCCTACCTGGCCCTGCGTGTGGAACTTGGAGCATTTCTGAAAATGCCACCATAGAGGTCCTGGATTTCAGTCTCTTCCCTAACAGCCTAAATTTGGCTTCCAGGACATCTCTCCTACCCTTTTCAGTACTACAAAAGATACGATTTTGAGGGAGGAACATGTAGACATCTCATCACTGTTGCACAGTGAAGTGCTGACAGGGAATAAGCTGGAGCAGAGAAAGCAGGCCAGCGAAATGCCTAATAAGTCAAGGGTGACTACGGAATATTGGGAAGATTCCTTCCTGATCTATTGCAGAGGCTTACCCAGACAGAAGCCCAGTATTGTTCAAATATTTGCATATAATCCAGCGGGCATGTAATACATTTCGGAGCCTGGCTTGGTTTAACCATGGCAAAGAGTTTTAGATTGAGGGCAGCAACACAAACCGGAATCCAGTGGGAAATACCACGTCATACACGGGGGCCTGTTTTCCACACTGATAGTGGCCTCTTCATTTTGCAGCAAGCCCTGCTGAGGCTCACAACGAAATTTGCTGGGCATCTGTCATAAACAGATAGTTAAGGGTTAATGTCTCTTTTACCTGTAAAGGGTTAAGAAGCTCAGCAAACCTGGCTGACACCTGACCAGAGGACCAATAAGGGGACAAGATACTTTCAAATCTTGGTGGAGGGAAGTCTTTGTTTTGTGCTCTTTGTTTTGGGGGTTGTTTGTTCTCGGGACTGAGAGGGACCAGACGTCAATCCAGGCTCTCCAAATCTTTCTGAATCAGTCTCTCATGTTTCAAATTTGTAAGTAACTAGCCAGGCAAGGTGTGTTAGTCTTTTGTTTATTTTCTCAACCTGTAAATGTTTCTTTTTGCTGGAAGGATTTTTACCTCTGTTTGCGGCAACTTTGAACCTGAGGCTAGAGGGGTTTTCTCTGGGCTATATAAATTTAAGTACCCTGTAGAGTATTTTCCATCCTGATTTTACAGAGATGATTTTTACCTTTCTTTTTCTTTAATTAAAAGCTTTCTTTTTTAAGAACCTGATTGATTTTTTCTTTGTTTTAAGATCCAGGGAATTGGATCTGGACTCACCAGGAGTTGGTGGGGGAAAGGAGGGGGAAATGGTTAATTTCTTCTTGTGTTAAGATCTAAGGGGTTTGGATCTATGTTCCCCAGGGAAGGTTTTGGGGGGATAGGGAGTGTGCCAGACACTGACTTCTGGCTGGTGGCAGTGTTACCAGATCTAAGTTAGTAAATTAAGCTTAGAAGTGTCCATGCGGGTCCCCACATTTGTACTTTAAAGTTCAAAGTGGGGAAAGAAACCTTGACACCATCTAATGAAAGTGGTTGGTTTTATAGCATCTGGAAATGTAGGTGTGCTTGAAAATGTGCTTTTGGGGAGCATAGAGCCTGCGATTGCTACAGCAGTTGGGGAAGGCAGCAGTGGGGACCACAGGAAAACAAAATGGTAGATGGGTCAGGTGCTGCCACAGACCAATGGGGGCTGGAGCAAAGTGTGAGACCCAAGGCACAGGAAGGGGTAGAGGGCAAGCTGAAAATGGCAGGGGTGGGGGAGGTGGACAAGAGCACCATCTCTGATTAAGATGGAAGTGTTAAGGGTGCTACTTTGGGATTATACTTACAAGATAGATAGGGCATACTTGCAGGATAGTTTACTGGTGGGTAAAGTGGTTTCCCCCCTTTACAGGTGAAAGAAGTCATGTTAGGTCCAAAAATCTGAAGTTCTTTAGTGGAAATGAGTCATATTGTGGGGGGTTTGTTTGTTTGTTTGTTTTTTTAAAAAAAAGCTTATACAAGAATTAATGGAGAAAAAGGTAGCAGGACCACTCAATCATCTACCTGTACAGGATTTGTGGGTTTCTTCTCTGGGCTTGGTCCCTAAGAAAGTGCTTGGTGATTACCACTTAATTCATCACCTGTCATACCGCAGGGATAGCTCAGTTAATGGTGGAATAGATCCAACCTTGTATTCCATGCACTTTTCCTTCATTTATGAGACTGTGCACATGGTTGGGTCATGTGGCATGGGGAGGTGATGGCCAAGCGTGATGTCAAATCTGTTTTTCGATTGCTGCTGGTGCATCCTTCTGATTTTAACCTTATGGGTATCTCTTTTGAAGGACAATTTTATTTTGCCAAAGCTATGCCCATGGGATGGACAATATCTTGTTCAGCATTTGAGACATTTAGTACAGAGATGAATAGGGCAGTGACGTGGGAAGCTGGTTTATGGCAGGTAGTGCATTACTTGGGTGACATTTTATTCAATGTGCAGGGTGCATTCGGACAAGTGTGTTAGCCTGACAGACACCTTTCAGGCCTTGGCTAAAAACTTCGGAGTACCCCTAACGGAGGAAAAAACAGAGGGGCCTTCCACTATGCTGTCTACTAAGGGATTGAACTAGATGCACTGGTGGGTATCTTGCAATTCACTCAGGATAGCCTTCAGCAGATACTAGGCTTGATTTGGGTGTGGGTGTGGGGGTAGAGCAGCTAGGAAAATCACAGTCTATGAGCTGCAATCTATTAATGGGCATCTTAACCTGACCTGACATGTGATAGACTGGGTGTGGGCATTCTGAGCCCCGCTTGCAGAGGCCACACCACAAGCACTCCCATTTTATAAGAGTTACTGGAGAGAGGAAGGATGATTTGAGGGTTTGGAACCAGTTTCTGAGTCATTTTAATGGAGTATCATTGTGGCAGAAGGAATGGATACTTGAGGCTGATTTTAAAATCCACTTGGATTCTTTGAGAGAGATGGGTTTGGGGGTATTTTACCAAGGCAGTTGATTTACTCAGAAATGGCCCTCTACCTGGATACAAAAAGGGATAGTGCAGGGTATAACATCTCTGGATCCCCACCCCCCTCCATTTTAGTTGCAATGGTCATTTGAGGGATCATTATGACCAGCTAGCCTGACCTGCTGCATAACCCAGGTCAGAGAATGTCACCCAATAATTTCTGCATCAAGCCTATGACTTTTGTCTGAGCTAAAGCATCCCTTTTAGAAAGACCCACATTGGGGATTGTTCTGCCTCAACCTGGTGGAAGCACTGGAAGTACTCTTCACCAGAGCCAGAATGCCTCCCAGAGTTCCCAGGAACACAGAGGAACTTAAACACACTGTCATACCCTTCTAAGGTATGCATAAGGCCCAGGGTGCATGGTTCTCCTGGGAAGCAGCCTGGGGGTGGGGTGTGAGGTCAGCCTTCTGCTCCCTGTGGGTCTGTTGCTGCAGCGGTTGGGCTGTCTCAGCTACTGGGACCTAGTTCCTTGCACATCTTGCTCCCTCAGAGAACAGGGGAAGCAGATTGGGCCACACTGAAAGATTGGGGTCAGTCATGTGCTCTGTCCGGCAGACTCAGGCAGGGCCAGCTCTACATATTCGGCCACCCCAAGCAGTCATGCGCGGGAGACGCCCCGGAGCCCCGGGAGCAGCGGAACTCCCGCTGGCTTGACTGGTGAGGGTCCGCTAGTCGCGCGGCTCGGCTGGACCTCCCGCAGCTGCGGACGGTTGGCTGGTCCGGCGGCTCCGGTTGAGCTGCCGCAGTCATGCCTGCGGGAGGTCCACCGGAGCCCCGGGACGACCGGACCTGCCGCAGTCATGCCTGCGGGAGGTCCAGCCGAGCCGCGCGACCAGCGAACCGTCCGCAGTCATGCCTGCGGCAGGTCCGCCGGCCCAATCTGCCGCCCCTGTTGACAACTGCCGCCCCACGCACGTGCTTGTAGCACTGGGGTCTGGAGCCGGCCCTGGACTCAGGCTACCACCTGGCTCCCTGCCCATCTCGCCCCTCCAAGCAGGGAGCGAGGGTTAGATAAGATGGGCAGACAGCAGGGTGATAGAGGAGTGAGACAGGCAGGGAGCCCCTCTTAGATTTTGGGACCCAGGTCCAGCATCTCTCTCTCCCCCAAAACACAGCAGCAGCCACCAGCCGGTAGTTATCCTCCTCTGCATGGGTGTACTGTGCTGTCCGACAAGAGATTGTGGGGGTGGGGAGTTGGATCCGGCAAGTTTCAGAATTTGTGATAAAATCAATAAAACCCAAATACTTGCTTTTGCAAAACCCAGGAATTTTGCAGGGAAGTAAAAACTGAAAACAACGGATCTCAAGCCTGCAGTATACTCCCTTCTCCTTTTCTGCCGAATACATCGTCTGGACGGAGCCAGGGTTCTGCCTGCTTCTTGCCTCTTCTCAGGTTATTTAGAGAACCCTGTGCCCCCCAGTGGAGTTACTGGAGACTGGTGTCTGCACTCCCCTGGTTGAAGAGAGCGCAGTTCTGCCTTTTTTATATGAGCTGTGAAGGGAGAGGGGAAGGTGTCCCCACTGATCCCAGTGCATCCATGTAAGGGCTAGACAAAATCTTAGCCCTATGTGAATAATGCATGTGAATGTTACTAAATCACATAATCCCATTACATTCTTTTTGTAAAGATGCTATATTTTAAAGATGAGATGTATCAGAGTTCATGGACTAATATGGTAACATGAGCTTTTGTAAGAAGAATACAACAAAGGGCATTTTAATCAACAGTCTTCTATTTTTTTCCTCTGTCTGGTCTTCTTTCACCATATTCTCAGCCCCCTGCAACTTATTTTATTTTATAATAGCTGTTAAGCGCATTAATGAAAGCACTTCCACCATGCCTCTGATAACAGGCTGCTCACCCACTCAGAACACTCAACTAGCACTTCTGGAAGTATCACCAGAGCTTGATCAAAACAACATGTAGGAAGATGATCCACTTTTCTGCTTTTATTTTTCTCTTCCTTTATTTCTGAGTGACTTCAGCTGTCATCAGATGTTTTCTCCTAATGCTGGAGGCTGAAGTCATATTTACCACTGGAGCTGGAATGCAAACTTCCTTTGTTTCACCCTGATCATGTACTCCTCACCTGACTTGGTGAGACTATTGCAGTCTTTCTGCCATAGGACTGCTTGTTGTGGTGATGTAGGCTGATGGTATTGGATTGACATACACAACACAAGTCACCAGTGGCTTTTAGCACAATTGGTATATATTGTACTTGAACCAATGACCTTGGACTCAAAAGCCTTCATACCGCACTGTCAAGCCTCCTGAGCCATCTAGTTTCCCCTTATGTTTTGTTTTTACATTTATTACAATGTGACCAGTTGTAAGAGTTCCATTTCCATTGATTTATTCCTGACATCACCTGGATTGAAAACGTTAAGTTACCCAACTTGGGTTCTGAAAACCATGGATAACAACACCTGCCTAGACCAACCTTCAGGCTGATGTAATTTATGTCCTAGCTACACAGTCAGGATTGAGGAAATAAATGGATCCCACAAGCATTTTTCCTTCCTGAATTTTGCACCTCAGTAAAACCCAATAGAGGTCTTGGCCTATATCTCTGTTACACTTCTTTTCGTCTATATAGCACATGCTGAATGGAATCATGCCCCCAATGAAGACAATGTCAAAATTCTTGCTGAATTCAGAGCGGTTTGGATCCACACATTGTTCTCAGAATTGTATAATGCGTAAGCAACTGGAGTAAATTAGAACTGAAAATCTTAACTTGTATTCGGCTTGATTGTATTTGTGTCTGTCACAACAGCCTAGTATTAGTTGTAATTACTGCAGACCCAATCCTGTGAGATGCTGAACACTCCTAATGCCTGTTGACTTCAGTTGGAGTTGAAGGCACTTGGTATTTCTGTAAACTGGGTGATTTTTTTGGGGGGGTGGGGCAGGGGAGATATAAGTTGTCTCATTTGCACTTGTGATTTCCAGTTAAATGCAGATCTGTTGGAAATTGACTAGGGCCCTACCAATTTCACTGCCATAAAAACATGTCACAGACCATGAAATAAGCCCTTCCCTGTGATAGCCAATCCTCCCCTATGCTTCTGAGAGCACCCCAGTAGAGGTGCTAGTCCTGCCTGGGCTGAAGAGGACAGGACTTGGCCTTCCCCTGCTTAGCTGCTCTCAGGGAGAGATCAGACCCACCTCCAGGTACCTCCTTCTGCTGCAGGAAGCTCTGGGGCTGCTGACGTGAAATTGACTAATTTTCAAATCCTATGGGCATGAAATTGACCAGAATGGGCCCTGAGTTTGGTAGGGTCCTACAGATGACAGGTTCACCTTTTGCCTTCTAAAGTTCCACTCAGCGACTAATAATATGATAACTTTTTAACTACCCTGCTGAGCAGAAACATTCATACAATAAATATGGTATGGAGTAAATGTGTTGCAGTTTATTTTACTGTAGTGCTAAATTCACTTTTTATAGCTCTGATTTCTTCTGTTCAGTGAAGAAAAACTAAATTTACAAGGAAGATACTTAAAAGTGCAAAATGTTTTCTATGGCGACAACCTTTGCTCCCGCCCAGATATTTTCTTACAATTAATGACATTGTAATAATATTTAAATATGTGGTTGATTTGCATATCTGCCAGGTAAAATCCAATTCAGGTTTCAATATATTCATTGTTTTATTGTATTTAAGAAGAAATGAAGCTATGGTAAGTACATATTTTTCTTGTTTGTTGCTTTTTATTTTCTTTAACAAAATAAAGGAATATATGGCTTTGAGGAATTCTATTCAAAGTGATATATTTTCTCTGAATTCCAGTAGAGCTCTCCCAAATCATAAGGGCATCTATTGTATAGTCAACTTGTATTGCTCTCTTCCCGTTAGGCTGAACTATTATGACGAGCTATTGTAAATCTGTGTTTGCTCATCTTGAACAACAGAAATAAAAATGTCTAAAAGTATTATTGTTAAATAATCTGAAACCACCTAATAACCTTCTTGCTCAGCCACAACTCTCACTTCCATTTTTAAAAAGTGGGCATTTATTGATTTGTTTCTTTGAAGGGATAGTATCAGTGGTAACTAGGGTTCCCCATAATGGAAATAACACCCACAAGGGGAATATGAAGGGGAGCAAGAGCTCTCTACAGCAGTGAAGTGAACATGTTGCCTTTTTTAAAAAAAAATTAGAGTCTCAAATCATTGAGCCTGATTCCAAAGCTCAGTTACAACATGCTCTCTCTCTCTTTTTCTTTTTCCTGACTGGATTCAGATATACTTAAAATAAGCCACACTGGAACTAAAAAAATCCTTTAAATTCCACTATTTCAAATTAATTTAGCATATTCAAAGCTTTGCACACAATGAGAATAGATATATTAACATAACTCTTAAATACCTGTTTTCTTAAACATACAATGGCCAGATTTTAAAAAGTGCTCAGCATCAAATGAGGGTCAGATTTTTCCAAGACGTTAGCTATTCATGCACCAAATTAGGTGCACAGGCTTTCAAAATTGCTCATCATGTTGATGCTGGGTGCTTTTGAAAATCCTGCCTATAAATGTCACAATGGGACCTTCTGGATACTGAGATCTCCTGACAATGTCTCCAGTAGTAGTTTCTGAGTATTTTACAATGTGTCTCTTAGGTTCTTTGACAATCTGGGCCACACAGTACCAAGACAATAAGTAGAATTAAAATGTTTAGTAACTTTCTACTGTGAACTGATGTGCTTCATAGAATAGCCTGTATTTCTAAAGGCCGGAAGTGTACATTCAGTCCTTTGAGTAATGTGTTACTGTGCTAAAACTGTGACTGTCTTTTACAGGCTAAAGAAGTTAAAATGTGTTTAGCCTGGGATTGAACAGAATGGCAGAATTAGACCAGTGTGTATATTCCATGCATATGTCATATAATATATATACAGTGTACAGGTTAGACACCATTTATTGATGACATCTTATCTCAGCAGGACACGCCTGCTGGGCTGTTGAGATTTTTTTTTATTATATATATAAATCCTTTTTTCAAGGGCATCCCTGGGGCTAAGCAAGACACCATACAAACATTACCGTACACATTAGCAATCTTTATGTCTCATTGCAATTTAATATGAAGCATGAGAAAATGAGTCAGCCTAAGGACACCTTGTCAAGCTGATAGTGGCTGGGATGAAAGAAATAACCTGTTGATCAATGGTTTTCAACAGTGGTGGTTTTAATACAGATTTCTCAATTTGAAAGACTTGTGTGTTCTTCCACTTCTGGTCACCCATTTTAAATCATGTTAGAGATGAAAAAGTGTTCCTTTATGATAGCACTTAAAGGAAGTAAAGTCAAGTAAGGTGTTCTAAAAGCATGCCATACTTTTTCTGCTGTTGTCTGGAAGGAATTATGTATGGGCACTGGGAGGGAGGCTGGGGACACACAACTGTTGTCAGGGATGATGGGCCACTAAAAGGAGGGGAAGTAGACTTCTAGGAGGGGAGCTGGCTCATCTGATTAAAAGAGCTTTAAACTAGACACTGGGTGACTGGAGGGGTATGGAAGGGTATGTGCTGTTGTTTAAGAAAGACCGATGCAAAGTAAGGGTGGGGAGTAGCACTGTATATCAATAATGAGGTAAAATGTAATGAGATAACTAGCGCTGCAATGGAGCTTAGAGATGGATAGGAGCTCTTTAATGTTTTATAGCTAATGAATTCCTTCATCAAAGTTGTTGCTGAACCGACGGGGGATGCCATTTTAGATTTGATTTTGGTGAGTAACGAGGACCTTGTTGAGGACATAATCATAGTGCATCTGAGACTAGGGTGTATGATGATTTCAGGGCTAATTTTACTAAATTAAGGCGCGACTAGTAGAAGTGGACTGGGGCTAACATATTTAGGATCTAAGGGCAGATGCTTTAAATGGAGGAGATTAGGGATAATCTTGGAATGGAATAGTGATAGAGGAGATGGGAATGAAGATATGGGGGGTAGACATTACGGTAGCTGAGGTAGAAGCCAAACCATCTGTAGTATGCAAAGTCATGGAAAAATCTAAACCAACTTGATCTCCTTCTTGAGAGTAAACAGATTTTTAGACAAGGGAAATGCGATGGATCTCATATATCTGGATTTCAGTAAGGCGTAAAGATGGGGAAGTGAAAAAAAAAAGGTGGAGGAGGAGGCTGGGTAAAAGGGAGACTGCAGAGGGTAGTATTGAAGGGGAACTGTCGATGACACCAAGTTGGGTATTGTCAATTCGGAAGAGGATCGGGATATTCTCCAGGAGATTTAGATGACGAACTTTAGTTATAAGCTGGGGGGCACCAGTTGGAAGTAACGGAGGAGGAGAAGGACCTAGGAGTCCTGGTTGATCGCAAGATGACTTCATTTGGAGTATTGTGTGCAGTTTTGGTCTCCTATGTTTAAGAAGGATGAATTCAAACTAGAACAGGTACAGTTTGTTTTCCTTAACCAAAAGAAGGATGAGAGGAGATATGATTACACTCTTTAAATATATCAGAGGCGGATATAAACTGTCAGTCAGAATTCAGGCTTGAAAATTAACGAAAGGTTTCTAACCATCAGGGAGCCTCACGACTTTAATTAAGCTAGATAAGTTTATGGAGGATGGTATGATAGGATAACGGAGGGGCTTAGTATAGGTCAATTATGTGCCCTGTATGATGTAACCTTTTTCCAGAGGGTATGGCTGGAGAGTCTTGCCCGCATGCTCGTTCTGATCTTGAATTCTATGATTCTATGAATCCTGAGAGAGTTTTATAAATGCATTTTTGGTAGGTATAGATGAGAGCTAATCCATTGCAACAGGAAACTGAGGTACCTATTTAGAGCATGAATAGTGTAACTCTATTCCAAATGGCAGAACACTGCTGCCTAGCTATTAACATATGATCAGACATCAGTTTTCTCTCAGTTATGATGCACTATTGTGACATAGGAGCCTTCTTTCCTTGTTTACATGAATGTTTTAATTATATAAGGCTAAGAATGACATCACCTGACCACCTTTTAAAATGTTAATAAACCTTCAGTTTTTGAGAGATGTACATGAAATAAGTAGGCTGCCGTCACACTAGTGTTGGATGCAAGATTTAGTGGCAAAATTCTACTTACTCTGACATTTTGCTTTCCTTGGATGTACCAAATTCACTTTCACATTAAGAGTATTTGTGCACAAAGAGCAAAATATGTAAGGAGAGGTGTATCCTGTTAATCTGAAAACAGAGTTTTGTCCTTGAACATTTGATTCCTTTTCTTTTAAAGGGGCGGATTATGGTACCATCAGTACAACATTTACCTGAGCCATTATTCCAGCATGTAAACTGTTGCTAATCACAGTGTGGAAGAACAAGTGGAGGCACTGAAGTGCTAAAGGCATTGATCAGTACTGGCTTCTGGTTCATTTCTGGGTTTTGGGTTTAGATTCATTAAGGTTTGGGTTTTGACCAAAGGAACTGGTTGGAAAACATCTTTCTTGAAATCTTTGTGGATTTTCTTTTAAATTTGATGGAAATTTTCTAGCCAGCTGTAGTTTTGCCAAATTATGTGGTTTGAGCCCTGGCTACCTAAGAAACCACCTTTCCTTGTAGTCAAAAAATGCTTTTTCTTTTTCTTATGGAAAATTTTTGCTGAAACCAAAGAAGTGTCATTTTGTGAAATTTTCCAAAGACAATTTCAACTTTTCATTGAAAACACAAAAACTTTAGGTGAAAGACCAAAAAACCATCCAGTGTTACAGAAAAGGGTTAATAATTGGTTCTTGGGGCAGAAAAAGTCTAAGGAGAACCCCAGTCTCTCCCAACGCAAGCATTACCTTAAATGGCAAAGGAATGCAAGAGCTGAGTCAATTCACATATCTTAGAAGGAACATGCAAGCCACTGAGGCTATTCAGGAGACAAAATGTCACAAACTGGCAAGGCAACAGCTGCATTCACATGATTAAACAAGATTTGGTCATTGAAAAACTGTGAAAGACCAAACAATATATCTTCAATTCAAAAGTTATTTCCCTCTTAACATATGGATATGAAAGCTGGAAATCAACTAAAAGCATAGACGGATGTCTGACTTTGAAAGCAAATATCTCAGGAAAATACTAGATATTAAATGGAATGACTGTATAACAAATGCCAGTGCTCCTCAGAAAGTTCAACAACTCCTTATCTCCAAAGTTATCCAGAAAAGAAGTTGGAAATATCTGGGACATGTGTTGAGAATTAAGCCAGCACATCTGCCATGGCAGGTGTGTCATTGTGCAGCTGGGGGAACATGCAAAAGAGCTTGAGTAAAAGAATCCCTCCACTGAATTTCACTCAGGCCTGGTCTACACTATGGGGGGTGGGGGGAAACCGATCTAAGATACGCAACTTCAGCTACGTGAATAACATAGCTGAAGGTGACGTACTTAGATGCTCTCCCATCAACTCTACCTGCACCTCTCGCCCCGATGGAGTACTGGAGTCGACATGAGAGCACTTGGCGGTTGATTTATTGCGTATAGACTAGATGTGATAAATTGACCCCCGCTGGATTGATCGCTGCTCGTCGATCCAGCGGGTAATGTAGACATGCCCTCAGAGAGGGAAAATTTATGGGACATAACATAGAAGACGTGCAAAAGCATCCTAGGATAGACAGAGATGGTGGAGCCTTGTTCATGCTCCAAGCAAGATTTGATGGTGCAAGAAGGCTTCAGATTCAGCAAAGGAGGAGGGTGAATGGGTGGCTTTGATTTTGGGCCATATTATTTGTCCATTAGTAGTAGTAATTTTTTACCTCTTTATATATACCCTAATATTTTGTAATGAACACATAAGAATTCTAGAATCCTGTGGCACCTTATAGACTAACAGACGTTTTGCAGCATGAGCTTTCGTGGGTGAATACCCACTTCTTCGGATGCAAGTGGTGGAAATTTCCAGGGGCAGGTTTATATATGCAAGCAAGAAGCAAGCTAGAGATAACGAGGTTAGTTCAATCAGGGAGGATGAGGCCCTGTTCTAGCAGTTGGGGTGTGAAAACCAAGGGAGGAGAAACTGGTTCTGTAATTGGCAAGCCATTCACAGTCTCCGACCGCTATGCCTACCTTCATGCCTCCAGCTTCCATCCCGGGCACACCACAAGATCCATTGTCTAGAGCCAAGCACTGAGGTACAACCGCATCTGCTCTAACCCCACAGACAGAGACCAACACCTAGAAAATCTCCACCAAGCATTCTCAAAACTACAGTACCCGCATGAGGAAATAAGGAGACAGATCAACAGAGCCAGACGTGTACCCAGAAGCCTCCTACTGCAAGACAAACCCAAGAAAGAAACCAACAGGACTCCACTGGCCATCACATACAGTCCCCAGCTAAAACCCCTCCAGCGCATCATCAGGGATCTACAACCCATCCTGGAGAATGATCCCACACTTTCACAGGCCTTGGGTGGCAGGCCAGTCCTCGCCCACAGACAACCTGCCAACCTGAAGCATATTCTCACCAGTAACTGCACACCGCACCATAGTAACTCTAGCTCAGGAACCAACCCATGCAACAAACCTCGATGCCAACTCTGCCCACATATCTACACCAGCAACACCATCACAGGACCTAACCAGATCAGCCACACCATCACCGGTTCATTCACCTGCACGTCCACCAATGTAATATATGCCATCATATGCCAGCAATGCCCTCTGCTATGTACATCGGCCAAACTGGACAGTCTCTAAGGAAAAGGATAAATGGACACAAATCAGATATTAGGAATGGCAATATACAAAAACCTGTAGGAGAACACTTCAACCTCCTGGCCACACAATAGCAGATCTTAAGGTGGCCATCCTGCAGCAAAAAACTTCAGGACCAGACTTCAAAGAGAAACTGCTGAGCTCCAGTTCATCTGCAAATTTGACACCATCAGCTCAGGATTAAACAAAGACTGTGAATGGCTTGCCAATTACAGAACCAGTTTCTCCTCCCTTGGTTTTCACACCCCAACTGCTAGAACAGGGCCTCATCCTCCTGATTGAACTAACCTCGTTATCTCTAGCTTGCTTCTTGCTTGCATAAAATTTCCACCACTTGCATCAGCTCATGCTGCAAAACGTCTGTTAGTCTATAAGGTGCCACAGGATTCTTTGTTGCTTTTACAGATCCAGACTAACACGGCTACCCCTCTGATATAAGAATTCTAGTTCTAAACCTGTAGTTTGTAGAGTGAACACCTTTTTTGTGCTTTTCTATGTAGCACTAATTCAGGGATTGGCAACCTTTGGCACACGGCCTGCCAGGGTAAGCACCCTGGCAGGCTGGGCAGGTTTGTTTACCTGCCGCGTCCACAGGTTCGGCCGATCACAGCTCCCACTGACTGCGGTTCGCCGCTCCAGGCCAATGGGGGCGGCGGGAAGCCACGGCCAGCACATCCTGCTGCCCGCGCCACTTCCCACAGCCTCCATTGGTCTGGAGCGGCGAACCATGGCCAGTGGGAGCCGCGATCAGCCGAACCTGCGGACATGACAGGTAAACAAACCTGCCGAGCCTGCCAGGGTGCTTACCCTGGCAGGCTGCGTGCCAAAGGTTGCCGATCCCTGCACTAATTCATTCCTAGAAGGTGGGGAGAGCTATAAAGGACTTCCACCTGAAGTTCATCTTCCACTATGTAACTAAGAAATTTGGTTTATAGTACCAGACCGAAAATATCTCACCATTAACTAAGATTAGTTAAACTATACTGATGATACCCTTTAAAGGCATTTTACCAGTTCATAACTCTCCATATGACATATCACATCTAGTGCTAAATAAACTCACTCTTCATCCACCTCCATTACATGGTTTCTGCTTAGTCATGTATTTAGCTGAAATAATAGGGTAATAGTATAAAGTGCATGATGCATCTTTTTAATTATTACATTACTTCTGTGTACAGATTCTTCTGCATAAAGATTTAAAAGAAACACCCCAATATAACTATGACTAGTAATTTGGAAGTAATTGCTATAGTCAGCTGTTTTTGGTTATTGCTTGTTTCTGGATACCACTTATGAGTGTGGTTTGGTCATAAGCTGTTTGCCACAGAAAATTAGATACCCGATTGTCTGAAATAATTGCAGAAATCCAGCCCCAAACATATTAGCTTGCTAAAGATACATCAACCAAATGTTCCCTTTTATATTTTAATATAATTAACAAAGGCCTAAAGATGGCATTATTCATCTTAGCTGTTTGTATCTATAGTGGCCATCTGAGAAATCTACCAAAATCCTTAGAGGAGAGCCAGGTACTCTGAGCAAGAGAAGTTTCTCTGAACAGGGATGTTGGGGAAAAAAGAGGGTATGATTATTACTAGAAATGGGAGAAATCATAACCACTGTAAATCCTCATCCATTTTTCAGATTGAGCTCAAACTGATCTTTTGCCCAGATGCTGAAATGTTCCAATGTTTGTTTAAATTTTAAACGGTTGTTATTGGAGTATGACAGGGTACAAATACTGAGAAAAAGAGAGAATATAAAAGGATATATCGAAAAAAGATGCCCAATATTAAAACTTTACCAATTTTATTAAAGATAAATAGAGAAGATGACCTCAGCATCAGTAGTATTCTCTTATACTTTCTTACTATTGGAAATAACTTAAATACTGCAAGTTTAAGGTTATCTAATAATCAATAAGACCCAGTCAAATTTTATTGAAATCATTGGAAAATCGATTTACAGCAAGGAGAGTTAAAGCAAGCTATTCGTGTCTGGGAGAGAAGGGATAGCTCAGTGGTTTGAGCATTGGCCTGCTAAACCCAGGGTTGTGAGTTCAATCCTTGAGGGGGCCATTTGGGGATTGGTCCTGCTTTGAGCAGGAGGTGGGACTAGATTCCTGAGATCCCTTCTAAATCCTAATAATCTATGATAATGTTCCAACTGAAAGTAATCACAAAGCTCCCGTTAGTTTCAATGGGGACAAGATTGGATATTTAGACCCCAATACAGCAAAACCCTCATGCATGTTTAGCTCTAAATATGAGAATAGTTCCATACAGAATCATAGAAGATTAGGGTTGGAAGAGACCTCAGGAGTCCATCTAGTCCAACCCCCTGCTCAAAGCAGGACCAACCCCAACTAAATCATCCCAGCCAGGGTTATGTCAAGCCAGGCCTTAAAAACCTCTGAGAATGGAGATTCCACCACCTCTCAGGTAACCCATTCCAGTGCTTCACCACCTTCCTCGTGAAATAGTTTTTACTAATATCCAACCTAGACCTTCCCTACTGCAACTTGAGACCATTGCTCCTTGTTCTGTCATCTGCCACCACTGAGAACAGCTTAGCTCCATCCTTTTGGAACCCCCTTCAGGTAGTTGAAGGCTGCTATCAAATCCCCCCTCACTCTTCTCTTCTGCAGACTACATAAGCCCAGTTCCCTTAGCCTCTCCTCATGTTCCCCAGCTCCCTAATAATTTGTGTTGCTCTCTGCTGGACTCTCCCATATCCCTTCTGTAGTGGGGGCCCCAACACTGGATGCAATACTTCAGATGCGGCCTCATCAGTGCCGAATAGAGGGGAATAATCACTTCCCTTGATCTGCTGGCAATGCTCCTACTAATGTACCCCAATATGCCATTAACCTTCTTGGCAACAAGGGCACATTGTTGACTCATATCCAGCTTCTTGTCCACTGTAATCCCCAGGTTCTTTTCTTAGTTAGTTGGTCCCCAGCCGGTAGCAGTGCATGGGATACTTCCGTCCTAAGTGCAGGACACTGCACTTGTCCTTGTTGAACCTCATTAGATTTCTTTTTGTCCAACCCTCCAATTTGTCTAGGTCATTCTGGACCCTATTCCTACCCTCCAGCACATCTACCTCTCCCCCCGCTTACTGTCATCCATGAACTTGCTGAGGGTGCAATCTATCCTATCTTCCAGATCATGGGTGATTAATGTAATCAGTTATTTTCCAATCATATTTTGACATCAATACCTAGCTCTCTGCTTAATCATGTATTTTAGAAGAAACAAAAAACAAAACAAAGTTACAAGTTACATAGGAACTTCTTATTAGTCTATACTTAGGTACATAGTTTAGTTAGTTGTTCTTACAGGTTTTTCTTCCAAAAAAAAAAAGGGGGGAGAGGGGTTTCCTTTACTTAATTCTCTGTTTAGGAATATGCTCCAATATGTCTGTTAGTCTATAATGTGCCACGGGACTCTTTGTCACTTTTTACAGATCCAGACTACCATGGCTACCCCCGATACTGTTTAGGAATAGTTTCTACAGTTTACCATTACAATTATCTCCCACCCTTATCTATAAAGAGTGGGGGAGAGTCTTAACTGCAGTCATGCCGGGCTCAACAGGATTTAAAAAGTGTCACTCCTGCCATGAACCAATGCCAGTCTCCGACTGCCACATATCCTGCATTCGCTGTCTGGGAGAAACTCATATCTCCCAGAAATGCATATATTGCACCAACTTGACAACAAGAGCAATATGTGACAGGGATCTCTGCTTGAAAATGATTCTGCTGGAGAAATCCCTCCAACCTCCACAAGAGACGTCCTTCATGGAGTCTCATGAACCTAGATCCCTGAGCTCCGGTAAAGCTCTGACTTCTAAAACTGTCAGGAACCAAGCCTCGACCTCTCCAGCAAGGGTCTCAGAAAAAGAGAGCTTCCCCAGCGAGATATTTACCCTCAGTGCTCCACTCATCCAGAGTGAGCACTTATGAGGCCCCAGGCTCCTCTGGCACTGTCCCTCAGCGGACGTCTGCCAAGCCCCAATGTGCAGCAATGGAGTTGAGATGTCAAGTCTCCTCTACAGCACCGACTATCCTGGTGCTGAGCGCGGCACAGGCAGCAGCACCATAATCAATGCTGCCGCCTCCGGCACCAACCCCAGACTTGATGCCGGCTAACAAGCTGAATCCTGGCACCAGTCAGCGCTCCAATGGTCGACCGCAACCCTAAGGTGAGACCAGCGGAACTCCTGCATCTTGATGACTTAGTGCTTTCTTCAGCACCGCAGTCACTGCTGCTTGGCACTGAGCACTCCCTGAGCTAACACGGCACAGTACCATCCTTCATCTCCTGCATCACTCTCCATGCAGAGTGATGAGGAAGAAGACATGCAGGACAACTGCTTCTCCTCACAACGTTCCTCCCCATCACAGATGAGACCTACATGGAATGCTATGAAGCCTAAGCCTCTTCCCTCCGAGCATTCACAGCCATAGTATGCACAAAACTGGCCTTACCCATTACCACCTTACCCCGTGCAATGACCACAATGGGGTCCTTGGGCCACATACCAGAACCCCTATTCTGGTCCTCCTTCCCCAGCCACAAGAGGTTCCAGAGTACATCCATCATTACCACCCGGAGAAACCTCTGACTCCCCTGAGACAGAGATAGAAGAGGAAGAGATACTATTAGAGGGAGACATGGATGATTCACCACCTGCCCCACACTCATCTTCCGCAGAGGAAGTGGTGACACCATCTACCCCCATGGCACCAGATGACCTGATGACAACATAAATTGTTAAAAATCCTACAACCGACATCATTGATTAAGATTGCCCTCTCCATGGATGAGGCTATAATGGAGCCCGCGGAGGATATATGGCAAACATCAGCATCAGCACCACCCACCAACAAATGGGCTGACAGGAAATACTTTGTTCCAGCCAAAGGCATGGAATTTTTGTTTTCACACCCTCAAGCCTTTTCTCTGATCATAGAGGCTGCCAATCAGCGCAGTAAACAGCCTCATTTCCGCTCCACACTGCAAAATAAAGAACACAAGAGACTTCTTTGGGCAGTAAGTTTACTCATCAGTCACCCTTCTGCTTAGAGTTGCCAACTATTCTGCTGTACTAGCAAATTACGACTACTCTAACTATAGTAAAATACAAGAGCTTGTGGAAAACCTCCCCGAGCATAAACGTCCTCAACTTAATGCTATTATTAATGAGAGTCAGTTAATAGCTGCACAGCGCTGCAAGCCTCAATGGATGTAGTGGACACAGCTGCCTGAACAACTGCAACAGCTGTGGTTATGAGAAGAACATCATAGTTGCAAGCTTTGGAAATTCCAAAAAAACTACAGCTAAAAGTGGAGGACCTCTCCTTCGATAGGGATAAACTATTCTCCTCTCAAACAGATGACGTCCTCCATACTATGAAGGCCTCCCGAGCGACGCATATGCCAGGCATACACCCACTGCCTGACAAACGCCCATGCTTTATAGCATACCAGAGGTCAAGAGACAACTCATTTAACCGTCAACAGTCACGATACATCACTCAGAACAACAGGCTCAGAGACAACGAGCTCCACAGAACCAGGCCTCGTCCACCCGTCCATCTACATCTAAGCCACAATTTTGAAGTATTGGTCGAGGGTATGCACGACCTCACCACACCTCTAGTGCCAACAGATACCCCATCCTACAATTTTGGTCACCCCCTACATCCATTTTACCGTGCCTGGGCTTCAATAACCACAGATCGATGGGTTTTGGAGATCATACAATCTGGCTACACCATTCCTTTCACAGCCATTCCTCCCACCCTCCCCGCTTCCCCATCCCTCTTCAGGGACCCCTCTCATGAGCACCTTCTGCAACAGGAAGTAGACCGCTTCCTACTGCTGGGTGCTGTAGAACCAGTACCACATCAATACCCAGGGAGGGATTTTATTTCAAATATTTCCTTGAAGAAAAGAAAGGAGGGGGATGGAGACCAATCTTAGATCTCCAAAAACTCAACAGGTTTGTACGCAACCACAGGTTCAAAATGATCACTCTGGCCACAATAATCCCAGTGCTAGACAAGGGGGACTGGTTTGCAGCTCTCGACCTCCAAGATGCATACTTCCATATTACAATACAACCTGCCCACGGACAGTTCCTGCGGTTCACGGTAGGACCCAAGCACTACCAATACAGGGTCCTTCCCTTTTGGACTGTCCACTGGTCCCCGAGTATCCTCAAAAACGTTTGCGGTAGTAGCAGCACATTTACGATGCAAAGGAGTCATAATTTTCCCCTATTTGGATGATTGCCTTCTCAAGGGTGCTGATCGACAAGAAATGGCAGGCATGCTGAAGACCACAATAGACCTGTTTCACCGGCTAGGTCTACAGATGAATGAAAATAAATCCACCCTGGAACAAACACAGCAATTGGAGTTTATCGGAGCTGACCTAGGCAATATTACCAAACCATAGATTCACTACATTGACCAATCTTATTTCCATGGTGACCATCAGCTCACAAACTTCAGTGAGGACATGCCTTCAGATTCTGGGACATATGGCAGCTATGACTTTCGTAGTAAAGTGTTCCAGACTCCATATGCACTGTCTACAGCACTGGTTGAGCACGGTCTATGCACCCAGCAAACACTCTCTCAGCAGACGTGTGATGCTACCACCAAGGGTTTTCCTCTCCCTACAATATTGGACACAACCAGGGAATGTATGCTCCGGGATTCCCTTTCAACAAGATCCGCCATCAGTGACTATTACAACAGATGCCTCCCTGATAGGTTGGGGTACCCACTTGGGTCACCACAATGTACAAGGCAAGTGGTCCGCAATGGAAACCCGACTGCATATCAATCTCCTGGAAATACGCACGGTACACAATGCCTGTCGACACTTCCTCCCACTCATACGAGAAACCTCAATCTCTATTCTCACTGACAATGTGGCAGCATGTTTTGCATCAATCATCAAGGGGTAGCCAGGTCTCAGTCACTATGCATAGAAGCCATTAACTTTTGGAACTTGTGCATCTGCAACAATATAAACATCACAGCATCATACCTACCAGGATGCCAAAACATTACAGCCACCTCAGCAAGCACTTCTCACAGGAACACAAGTGGGAAATCCATGACAGTGTTCTCAGCACAATATTCCAAAAATGGGGTCTCCTGGTAATTGACCTTTTGACCTCAGTGACAAATCACAAATGTCCACTATTTTGCTCCAGGGCAGGCCTGGCACTGGGATTGTTAGGGATGCCTTCCTCATTCCGTGGAACGCGTCGGTCATGTAACACAAGCCATGGTGACATCGATTGCATTCTTGAACGTCTCCTTAATAGACATTTGTAGAGCTGCAACCTGGACATCAGAGCACAGTTTTGCAAAGCATTACGCTATCACCCAAGGCCTTGTCTCAGACTCTATTTTTGGCCTTACTGTGCTTTATACATAACCCTGAACCCCTACCACTCCTGGTGGGGTACTGCTCTACAAGCACATAGAGTGGCGCACCACAGGGAAACCACTGAAAGAAGTAGTAGTAGTTACTCATCTTGTGCAGTAAAAATAGTTCTTTGAGATGCATGTCCTTGTGGGTGCTTCACTATCCACTCTCCTCCCCTCTACTTCGGAGTTCAAACAGCTGAGCTCTGTGGTGGAGAAGGAACGGAGGGGATGGTCGGGGGTGCGCGGGCTACAGGAGGCAACAAAGGCTGCATGAGATGACGCCTGTGCGCGCCCTTTCCCCGACCGAGTACTGCTGCGAAAAATCTCCGATCTCCGGCGCAGGGACGCACTGACACCTAGACTGGAGCACCCGCAGGGACACACATCTCGAAGAACCATCATTACTGCACAAGGTGAGTAACTTCTTCATACACAGTCATTTTGTCTACATATAGTGCAAACTTACTGTGTGCCTAGCTGCTTTCAGGAGCTGAGCAGTATGCCAGGCTAAGCCTGAAGCAAGGGTAGTATTTTTCATGGGTTGACTGATGATTTGCCATGTTCAGTGTGGACCTTTTTTAGTTTGGCTAACTGTGACCAGTTAGCTGCATGGTAGACAATACTGTGTGAATGGGGGCCTAGGGTTCCCGTGTGCAGGCGTGTGTCAGGGCGGGGTTGCTAGAAGTAGACTGAGTGCTTCCAATAGTAATAGCAAATAGGCAGCCTCAGAAAGGCAGAGATGGTTTAAACCATGTAGCTTGTAAATCAACAGAAACAGGCCCCTTGGAGTAGGCACTTCATCTAACCCACTGAAGTCTCTGAAGGTAGGTGCTGCCAAAAAGGAGCTATCACTAAGGCAGCTGCACCGGAACGGATATCTGTCATCTGAGAATGGAAGCAGGAGAGAACTGAATGTGACCATGCACTTCTTTCAGTGACAATGGAGGTAAAACCCTTCTATAATGGGAGTACAAATCTGTGGTGTTGAAGAATTTGTTCCTTCCGATCATCATCTTAAATGTGCAAATGATCTTCCCATTCACAGACAAAGAATTTGGCATGATTCTTTCAAGGCTTTTGACCACTAGACATTACAGCGCTACCCTCACAAGTAATTGCTAAATAAGGGCTCTATTATGGAAACGAGCACTAATATGTTAAATATAAGCTGTACTATTTCATTCTGAAGGATGAGGACTGGACAGTGAAGACTTCTGACTGCTGATCTGATGTATTAAGTATGAAATGCTCTGCTTTAGTATACTGGGTTTCCAAAGGGCTGCCTTTTTAGTTTGGAATAAGTCATAAAATAACAACAGGGAAAATGGCCTGTGAGAATCTATTAGACTCTCAAGGGAAGTCTCATCTGAGTAATTTTAAAGCTCTTGAGGATAGAGAATGCGGGAAATTATGTTTTGTAGGTGGATGGTGAAAATGATTTAATAGGATGTTTTCCATTTCTCATTTCTGATTGTATGACCAATGTATTTTTGTGGCTGAGACTGCATTGCAGCAAATGGTCTTATCTGAAAACAATATTATAAAAAAAAAAGAGAGAGAATATTTCCCTTATCCCATGCTTGATAGCCACACTCAGCTGTGCTGTTTGCTAACTGTACACTCATGTTGCTGATGAGCAGTTTTATATTGTGTATTTTAAAAGTTCTTCTGAGATTCAAGTGCAGTCAGTAACACAGATGTCAAAAATCCACAAGAAAAATAAACATATGCCTGATACAGAAAATTGGAGTTGATATCAGCAAGTATGTGATTCAGAGGAAAATATGGTCTATCTACTGGTAAGTGAGGGAACCTGAGGCATCTAACTTATAAATGGCAATTTTTTTTTCCACATCACACACTTGCTCTCATTCCCAACAGTGGGCCTCTTCCTATTATAATTGAAATCAATGGGAATTGTTACCATTTTTAAATTGGGGGAAGATTGGGGCCATTGTATTGCCAAACCCACCATGGAATGAACTTTAAGCAATATATTTTCTTACAAAGGTATGTGCTAGTAATAGATTCTAGATGCGATACTCCCAAACATCCCACATAATAGGACTAGACTTTATTTAAAACATCTACCATAGTTATTTTAGTATTGTAAAAGCTGGTTAAAGGTGATCATACAATGTTTCCCAAAATAAACTGATGTGAGCTTGTAGAAATCAGATCTCCTAATGGCATTTAAAGCAATTAAGATAAATGACATATTAATTCCAAAGAAAAGCTTGCATAAGTGTGAATCATGGTGTAGAGAATAATTAAATTGTACTTTCAAAAGGTTAATGCAGCAATTTACTTGTTTTAAAATTGTAATTTAGATAATTGTGCACAATTCTGTGGTCTGACAAAACCATCTATCTACAGCATGTGCAACGTATTTTATATGAGGCATACTGTGTCTGTATTATACAGCAAAGAATGTATTAAATATTTTAATTGGCTGGGAATAAATAAATGAAAACAACGTTCCCTCTCCCCTTATTGTGTCACCACATCTTCCCTTTCCTGTCCCTTTTTCCTGTGACTTGATCTCCTTATTCACTGCATGATGCTTATGTTCTTTGGATCAATTGAACAGGAGATGGGGTTTATACCTTACTCTCCCTGCTCCTTTCAATGACAACATATTGTCAACAGACATTAGACCAATAATTCTCAACCTATTTGCCACAGTGGGCTGCATATGCAATTCTCTGTTATGTGGGCCACATCCACACAATATATATACTACCCATATGGCCCTGAGGATGTCACATGGGCCACAGCTGTGAGCTGATTGGGCCACAAGTGGCCCATGGGTTGAGGACCACTGTATTCAACAAACAGCAAAACCTGTTAAAATCAAGAGCCTGTAGAAGGATGACTTCTGGGTATTATCAGTCTGTAGTTTTCTGAGTCCCGAGGGAGTCCTGCAGATATAGCTGTCATGCTCAGCAATCTTGTTGTGTGCTATCATGAAGATGCAGCTTTCACTTCAGAAAAAGGCTGATGACAATGAGAACTGTGATGTGGTGGCAGGACCGGCTTTACAGTTTTTGCCGCTGGAAGCAGCGCACCGAATTGCCGCCGCCGGCGGTGGCGGGGGCAGTCCATGTGCCCTTAGGGTGGCAGGCGCGTTTCCGCGGCGGCGGCAATTTGGCGGCAGCTTCTATGTTTAGCTGAAGCCGCCGCGGACAGCTAAACATAGAAGCTGCTGCCGAATTGCCACCACCGCGGAAACACGCGTGCTGCCCTAACAGCACACGGACTGCCCCCACCGTCTGCGGCGGCAATTCAGCGCGCTGCTTGGGGGCAAAACAACAAGGACTGTCGCCCCTTGCAGAATGCCGCCCCAAGCACCAGCTTGGAATGCTAGTGCCTGGAGCCAGCCCTGCGTGGTGGCAGCTTCTGAAAATTAAATTTGAGATGGACAGCATCTCTCTCCTACCCTTGTCCCTAGAAAAGTAGCATGGTGGTTGGTGTGCATCCGAAGAAGTGAGCTGCAGCTCACGAACATAAGAACATAAGAAAGGCCGTACCGGGTCAGACCAAAGGTCCATCTAGCCCAGTATCCGTCTACTGACAGTGGCCAATGCCAGGTGCCCCTGAGGGAGTGAACCTAACAGGCAATGATCAAGTGATCTCTCTCCTGCCATCCATCTCCATCCTCTGACGAACAGAGGCTAGGGACACCATTCTTACCCATCCTGGCTAATAGCCATTTATTGACTTAGCCACCATGAATTTATCCAGCCCCCTTTTAAACATTGTTATAGTCCTAGCCTTCACAACCTCCTCAGGTAAGGAGTTCCACAAGTTGACTGTGCGCTGCATGAAGAAGAACTTCCTTTTATTTGTTTTAAACCTGCTGCCTATTAATTTCATTTGGTGACCCCTAGTTCTTGTATTATGGGAATAAGTAAATAACTTTTCCTTATCCACTGTCTCAACATCACTCATGATTTTATATACCTCTATCATGTCCCCCCTTAGTCTTCTCTTTTCCAAACTGAAGAGTCCTAGCCTCTTTAATCTTTCCTCATATGGGACCCTCTCTAAACCCCTAATCATTTTAGTTGCTCTTTTCTGAACCTTTTCTAGTGCTAGAATATCTTTTTTGAGGTGAGGAGACCACATCTGTACACAGTATTCGAGATGTGGGCGTACCATGGATTTATATAAGGGCAATAATATATTCTCAGTCTTATTCTCTATCCCCTTTTTAATGATTCCTAACATCCTGTTTGCTTTTTTGACCGCCTCTGCACACTGCGTGGAAAGCTCATGCTAAAATAAATTTGTTAGTCTTTAAGGTGCCACAAGTACTCCTGTTCTTTTTTAAAACTTTAAGTTTTATACTGTAGTGAAGATTAGATGGTGCTTCATAAACCTTTACAACTATTGGAGATTAGCAACTTTTAGTATGATAGGCCTAGTGTGGAGTTTGTTATTGAAAAGTCCCAGTGATCAATCTCAGTAGCTATGAAATCTCCCCTCCTCCCCCCAATTGGACCTGTAAACTGTAAAAGTGCTTTTTAGAACTCTGGTGCTATACTGTCACTCATGACTAGAGCTGCGTGATTATATATATTTGTTGTTTATTCACAGTGATTATATATATTCAGTTTATTCACTGAAAAATGCAGTTTCAGTCACCCCAAAACTGCACAAATTTGACCCAATAGTTTTTGGTTGAAGAAAAAATGTTCAGTGTCAGCTTTGTAGTGCAGGCGTATTCCTTCCTGTTCTTTAAGATCAATGATTACAAGACTTCTCTGGGACATGGTTTGAATCTCTATTCTGAAGAAGAGGCTTAACTAAGCTCTCCCCTTATGGAGGTAAGTGTCTAAACACCAGGCTATACTGAGTGGGCTAATCTCACTCTCTTCTGTTGAAGCTGTTTCACTTTGTAAAGCTATTTAAATACGCATTGGGCCCAGCAATGAAAGACTGATTCTATAGCTAGGTGATTAAGGCACTCACCTGGGAGGTAGGTGACATGGATTCAAATCCCTCCTCTGAATCAGGCAGAGATAAGATTTGAACCCACATCCCTGGGCAGTGCCTTAGTCACCAGGCTGTAGAGTCATTCTTTGTCTCGCTCTAGCTTAGTGATTAGGAGCACACCTGCAGAGGGGTGATCTGAGCTCAAGTTTCTGTCACAGGTGGCGATTTTAATGTGTGTCTCTCTGAAATTCCAGGCAAATAACCCAACCACGGGGCTAACGGGACATACACATGGTTTACTGGTCCAAAGATCAATTTTTACAACTTGCCAACAAATTCTGAACATTTTCAGAACTAAATATATTTCCTGATTATTTTTTTCAGCTTGCTGCCTAAACTGAACTATCAATAATCATCCAGCTCTGCTCATGACCTTATTTCCAGTCAGTTGGTTGCAGTCTCAGATGTTCATCTTGGCTTTAACACTTGGCTTCACTAATGAAGAAAGGACTATGTGCATTAGCCCTTACATGTTTCTCTTTATTTCTGTTGAGGGTCCTAAAATAATGTGATCCTAAGAGGGTCGGTATCTACCTACTAGTCTAATTGGCATCATATAAAGAAACTAAAATAGTTATTTTGGACCTGATCCTGTGAGTTGCAGTCTATTTCTCTGGCACTACTGGTCCAAATCAACCCTAAAGCTGTCATAATCCCAGTGCATGGGGCTCTTCTGGCAACACTGGGCTTGTGCAATGCCTCTTACACTGTTCTCCTGCTGGCAGCTGGTATAGGAAGCATGGCTAGTGAAAAGGGGCATGACCAAGTCCTTCCTGTGCCTTCTGATCTGCAGCTGCTGTACTGGCCCTCTGGGGATCTTTGCAGATGGCACAAGTCAAAGTGGCTCTCACCAAGCACGTAGCTTGCCAGGATGTGGGGCATGCATTGGTGCTTAAAGGTATCTTTGCACACCTCATCCTCTGTGTTATGATCTCCTGCCACAGTGGACAGGGCAGAGGCTCTTCTGTGCCCAAGAGATCTCTAAGTTGCTCTTACCTGTGCTTGGGGATAGCTCAACATAGAGCAACCACAGGATCTGGGACTCCCCAGGGATGTCGTAGAGCCATGTCCTCAGATGCATTTGAGAGGATAGAGCTCAAAATCTCCTGAGTCTTCCATCCTTCAAACACAACGACTCCTCCTCACACCACCCCCGAAAAATGTTGAATGTGATGCATTGTTGGACCTAGTTAATTAGAAGGCAGGAGCTAATTCAGATCATGTTGCATAGGTTTTATACTGATGTAACTGCAAGGATTTCAATTTAAGCCACTGTAAGTGAGTTCAGAATCTGGCTGAGACCCCCAAATTAAAGGAAAATTCAAATCCTTCAGTGAAAGTAAAACTTTTATCAAGGGATGAGCAAAGAGGGAAAGTTTCAAAATCCATATGTGCCTCTCTTTTGAAAAGTTTCTGTCTTGTAACTTTTTACAGGCCAATAAGAATAGCAATACAGCTTTAATTTGAAGTGATCAGCATTGTGATATTTACCTCTTTAAAAAAATCTCTCTTATAAATATCAGTTTCTGAAATTAGCTAGCACATTCATTTTAACATCTACCTATGCAGTTGATATCACCCAGCAGGAGATTTTAAGCTATTTCAATATAATTTCTAAGTTTTCATAAACTTGTAAAAATATGGATTACAATGCTATAAAATCATTATGCTGAAAAGAAGAAGATTTTAATTGGCTCTCAAGATACCTCCGTGACATCCATGGCCTTTCAGTTGTTCATGCAAACATGATCTGTGCATTACTTTCAGAGCCTTATTCAAATTAAGCAAAATGAAATTTCAGCAATTCATCTCACTTCTTAAATTCACTATTTAATGTCTAGTGGGATGGAATACTTAATGTCTTAATGGTGTGAGAAGTATTTGGATAAATTATGCATGTATTGCATCTTGCTGGGAAATAGCAAAAATGCAATTCAAGTATCTGGGAAGAAAATATGAATATTTCTGTGAATTAACTGTAAAGAGTTTGCTTGTTTTTTAAGGATTTATAAGTTAAATTTTGAATAGGAATCCCAATTTTCTGCAAATACTAGGGGTTGGAGGTAGGTTAATAGAAACAGTGTTAAGGTAATTGTTCCCCTCTTAAAAAAAGTAAAACTTTTAGATATGTCTTTTAAAGACAGTTCTGCATCCTGGGGTACCCTGAATTTAGAGCGTCAATCCCAATAGTGATCATAATGCCCTACTGTAATGGCGACTCTCTATGTGCACAACTGCCCTCTGCTGGATGGCCTAAAAACTACTGCACTGTGTCCTAGGCCCATAGTGATGAACTGGCTTGTTTCACTGTGTGTGCGTGCACACCATAGTCTTCTAATGGATGCAATCACAAGTGCCCAACCATGTGTCATAGGAATTAGTGGAGATTCTCCTTTAGCACAAGTGATACGAGTCAGGAAGGTTAGTAGTAGAGGAGGATTAGAATAGTGGCCTAATCTTTGTGGTCCTGTGCCCTCTCTTACCCCTTCTTAACCCTACCAGAAGTCCTGGAGGAGCTCACAGAGGTGAATTATGGAGATCCCAGAGCCAGGGTGCACCCTGCCCAAACAAGCCAGCATCAGAACCAGCAGCTTCCTTTCCCCTTCCACATGGGTGGCAGCAGCCGATAGGTGTCTGCAAAGCCCCCTGACATCATCATTCCCTGAAACCTGGACTCCTCCTTATTCCCCCTACCCCCTTGTGCTGAATTGCCATGGCTTGTTGGTCCCCTGCATCCCAGCCTTTAGCCACCCAACACCACTTTTCCTGCCCAGTGCCCTCCTTCTCCTCCCATCACATTCATTTCCCCTGTCCCGTCCCCATAATCTCTTCCCTTCCCCCATTCCACCCCAAACTGTCCCCAGTAAAAATACACACATGATACTGAGCGTTTGTAATACAAGTAAAATAAATCTGTGAACAAATCAGTACCAAAAAAGGGACATCGATCAAACAGAACAAGTGCCAACTGGTATCATGGCTTTTTTGCTTGAAAGTTGTAGCCTTTTACCTCACCCTTCATCTGCTTTTCTTTCCGTTTCTTTTCAAATTCTAAAGTGTTTCACGCAGGCTCTGTGTTTGGCTCGGTTTCCCTTTATGTGTGTACAGTACCTCATCCAATGGGGTTCCAATCCTGATTAGGCCTTGGGTAGCTGTAATAATAATAATAAAGTCAGCAAAGTTTAAACTGGAAATAAGATGCTTAACTAGGAGGGTAATTTAACCATTGGAACTACTTACCAAGAAAGTGGTACATTCTCTATCACACAGAGTCTCTAAGGCAAGATTGGATTTCTTTGTAAAAGATCTAGTTCAACCAAGTTATTGGATTTTAGGAATAACTGGCTGCTTTCTCCCAAGTCAGCTGAGGTTCTATGGCATGTATTGTGCAGCTGATCAAACTAGATCATAACAGTCCCTTCTGGCCTTAAACTCTATGGGAGATTCTCATTTATACTAATGCCCCTTTGTACTGCACTGGCAGTGTACAAGGCCTAAAAGTGTATGCAACTGTTATTTTTGCCCACTTTATGGCTGCGTCACATTGCCGGAGTGGTGTCAAATGAGACTCAGGCCCTGTGAATCTAACTATGAAAAATAACAGCTCTCACACTGGCATTTTCAAAGAAGGCCTAGGGGAATAAAGCGTCCAACTCTTGTTAAACATCAACTGGGAAATGTGTATCTGACTCCCTGAGGGCCCTTTTAAAAAAGACTCCCTTATGGTTTTATGCAGTCACAGATCTATGGCTACATAGGAGTTCACAGTTTTCTCTCTTCTGGGACTGAACCCAAATCCTCCCTCTCCAGTCACTGCAGGAAATATGCTGCACCTATCGTCTAATGTAATGAAAAGCACTTCCCTCTCTAGCTGGTAGAGCCAAGCTAGTACAGACCTGTATATTGCACAGCTGTGGTTCCGTGGCCCCTTTGCTGTCTAAGTTTCATTGCTTTCTCCAGATGTAATTTTTTTTGTTTATTTAGATTTCAAAACTACTCCACTGGCCGCTTTCTCCCAAGTCAGAAATAGAAAATTAAAGTGCTCAGCATAAACCAGGCTCCAGGAACCATTAGTATTTGCATCGATTGCATCTGTTGATTTTTAATGCTAAGGTCTTGATGCCAAACAAAAAATTAATAGTCACAACTAAATCAGACCACTACAATCAACAAAGGAGGCGAGTTGATTAATGGCTGTAAGCAACACAGACACTTTGAAGAGACAGCATATAATATTTATGGTTTAGCTTCTTGCTGTAATTTCAGTAACTGATGGTTGGGAGAGAACCAAGTTACACATCATATATTATAAATTAATGATTGATTTTATCTGGCAGACACGCATCTGAAAAGATTATTATCTAGGCCTGTAAAGAGCTGGATAAAATAATGGTACAATTAAATTTTGATGGAATAAAGCATGTCTGCCTTGTCTTCCTGTTTATTTTATTTTATTGGCTGGAAGGTGGATACAATGAATTGCCTCTGTGTCTGTAATTCACTCTACAGGTGCTTTCTGTGACACAAATCAAATTTTATGGGCCTTATCCTGCTGTCATTCACATGACATAATTCATTTTTGCCACCCAATGTACGTGACTAAGAAGATTTGGCAGCTTAGGTGAGTAAAGGAAAAAGACAACATATTTCACAGACAGCACATTTAGATTCAGGATTAACGTCACTTTACAATCCCATTACATGTTTTAGAATGATTGTAATTAATCTAATATCTCTTAGGGCTCTGTCACAGGGCACGCTGGCCCTTTAAGAGAGTTGAGGTTAGCCCCATCTCTGACTGATTAGCTGCCTCCCAAGTGAAGTATTTGAGGCCAGGGATCAGGTGGTAGTTAGGTGGATCAGGTAGGCCTGCAGGCTTAAATAGCCGGGCAACAGTTTTCTCAGTTGAGAAGGATACTTACAAGTGGCTAGTTGCCTGCTGTGGGGAGGGGGATAGGGAAGGAGTTGGATCATCTGTTGAATGGTTTTGTTTTAGATAAATAAAATTCAACATGGAAGAAAAGGGAGTGAAATCTTGGTGCTGCTGGGAATGTTACATGATGCATTGGCCTGGTGAGTTGGCCAAAAGACGCATTTATTCTCTCGTATATTATGTTGTTTTTAGTAATCCTGTAGGTATTCAATGGTAAATTGACAGCATTTCATAAGAAGTTGGTTGACTGAAATCTAAGAATGAAATGGCCAACAGCAAAAGTAAAAAGGTTTAGTTCTTCAACACTACACTGTAGGAGCCACTGTCTTCCTGATACCAGCTGGTTACCAGGGGAGGACCTGAAGTCTGAAAAGTGGCAATCAACTATTACTCTTCTAATCCAGTAGATTATGTTAGTACCTGAACTAAATAAAACAACTACATAACATAATATTTGAGGTAGGATGATGATTATTGTATGGGATATAAAAATGGAGACTTTGGGGCCCAATCCTGCATGCTTTTTATACAAAACTCCCATTAACGTCAAATCTATTGATTATTTGTATTTGCTCCTGTGACGGGTCTGGTACCCCAGCACCCCCTGGTGGCAGGGGCGAGCTGGAGCCTAGCGCCGCGCCACTCCCTTGTTCTTCGGCCTGCCCCTGGTAACCGGCGTATTACGGCCTACTGGTCAGAGTTCACATAAACACCCCCTCTCGGAGCGGGGTAGCACGGCCTAGCGGCCGGAGTCCAACAACCCCCCTCTTCGGAGCGGGGTAGCACGGCCTAGCGGCCAGAGTCCATAGACACCCCTTCGGAGCGGGGTAGCACGGCCTAGCGGCCGGAGTCCAACAGCCCCCCTCTTCGGAGCGGGGTAGCACGGCCTAGTGGCCAGAGTCCATAGACACCCCCCCCCGCTCGGCGGGGATCCGCCCGCAACACGCCGAGCGGTACTGCAGCTTTAAGGCTGTCAGTCTCGACAATCTCCTGGGTCACTTCCTACCCTGTCTAGCCGGACGTCGGCATTGTGGGAGCGGTTCCCCCATAGGTCCCTCCCGGCAGGCGTCCCCCCCCGGGGTCTCCGGTACGGCCTCTGCTCGGCTGACGCCCCGGTCCAGGCGCACTGGCCCTCCTTCTGCAGGAGCTGACGGTCTGCGTCCTTCTCCCCCGGTGGTCAGCCCTGACTGAGCAGACCTGCAGGCTTTTATACCGGTCTGCCAGTTGGAGCACGCCCAGCAGTGGCTTCCTCCGCTATCAAAGAAGGGTTAACCCCCGCTGTACCAGTGCGGGGCTGTTCCGCCCCGTCACAGCTCCCAGTATTCCAAATTCAGTCTTAACAATGCAGTGCAAAGTAGCATTATAAACTGTCACCTTTCAAGAGATTTCTCTCTATATGTGTCTTAATGAACAATTTTGACCTTCTTTGCAAGACCTTTACATTACAAAATTGAGCAACCAAATACTGTTCTAAACTTGTAAAGAACACTAGATCTTTTCTATAATCTCATAAGAGGTTTACAAATATTTATAGACTTTATTATTATTATTGTCCTTTTGACTTGAGGCTTTTACTTTTCCAAACATGAATCAATCCCAGGACTATTAACATGTAGTTTTCTTTTGTAAATATTGTCAACTATATTTGTTTAAGAGACTGTATAGTATAAATGTAAAAAAAAATACTCCAAATATAGTTCCATGATGGATGAATGAAGAATCTTTTCAAAATCTGGAAAGGCAAATTGCTGTAGGAGCTTTCTATATTGTTCAAAACCTGCTCCATTTATTATACATTTTCTCCCCAGAATATGAACAGCTGCTTGATTAAAAAGTTCATGCAACCTTCTGGCTTTAAATATACTCTTCAGTTTTATTTTTAAAGTTATATGTTTACTTTGTATTTCAGTTAAGTGTCTGTTCAGTTAGCTCTGTGTGAAAGGGAATTTGAGTTGTACTGGTGGTCAGGGTATATTATTTTTTTAGAAATTATTGTTCTGTGTGGCAGGGATGGTAATTGTCACAGGCATCCCACTTCACTGCATAAATTAAAAAAAAAACATAAATACAAAGGTTTCTGTAAAATAACCTAAAGTTAGTAAGCAACCCTATAGGGAAAGGATGAGACCATTCTGTTGTAATGAGAGTTTCCTACTTTCTTTTGAATGCTGTCATATCTTTCAGTGATAAGTCTTCTCTTTTGTACCTCTTTGGGATTAATTTTAACCTCTATTCTTTGCATTATGGACTTAATCAAGTCCTCTTTGGGATGGAATAAGTTTGCTTTGGTTTCTCAGTTACGAAAGGACAGTAGCTAGGGATGGGGTAAGAAAAAATAAGAACCAACTCAAACTCAATGTACTGAAATGAAACAAGCATTTCTTCGACAATCAGACTGTGCAGGGACTTCAGGATCTGCCTATTGATTGCACTATCTATCTGTCACATAGAATAAAATAGCTGTTTGAATATATGCATGCTAGTAAGGATCATTTTTCACTGTCAAGCGCTATTTGACCACCTAAACAAAGTTCCTAGTTTAAAAGCAGAGGCTTCAGGCATGGCAAAAGGTTCCTCCTTATTACGGACACCCTTACTTACAATGAGGAGTACCTTATTCAACAAGTTTAATTGAAATCAGGGTCAATAGGGTGTCAGGATTGGTCTCAATGCCTTTGATTACGCTGCTTTGTTGCTGAAGGGTGGGAATTTTGGGCTTCACTGTTGGCAGGTGAATGCTTAATAGCTGCACACTAACCATCCTCTTGAAAAGCTATCAGTTGCAATGAATATCAGTTAGTCTGACAGATCAAGTTTTGAAATACAGTAACTATTGTGCTTGACATATTAGCTTTCTGAGAGACACTAATCATGGTGCTTGCTGAGCAAAATTATCTGGGTTAATAATGGCTCCTGTCTTACTTGTTTGTTAATAGTCTGACATTATAACAAATATGTTTAGGCCTTGACATCATTCAGACTTTTTGAACCTTTGGCATTGTATCTGTAACAGTAAATCTACAATTACATGAACACCTGAAATGTACAGTGGAATACAAATAGTGTTTAAAGGCATCATATGTGGTGGTAGGCGATAAACCTTGTTTTCCTTTATTTGATCATGTTTGATGTTTGCAGCTGGAAAGTGTGTGAGATCACATTTCTAATACAGGCTAAGACTACTTTTTCACACTATCTTGTTTACTTCTTTGAATTGTTTGTGTTCTTAAACATGCATATACAGGAGGAAAAACCATTAACTGTGAAATACAAAATCTCTTTAAGCTCACTAAGCTCATGAGTTTTTTCTTGTAGTCCCTGGCACACACTCCATCCCTTCCTTTTTAGCTATACTCACGTTAAAACATTTTCCTCCATAATCCCTGTTCTCCTCAATAGTGGCAGTATTTTTATCAAGAGTGTCTCCTCAGGTAATTTTCTGGGTTTTTTTGTTTTTTATTATTATTATTATTATTATTATTTATTCTCGCCCGCATCACCACCTCTGCTTCCACTGAGGCCTGGTCTATACTAGAAAAGTAGTTTTAACTATATTGGTCAGGTGTGTTGTTCCACTGACCTAAATCCCTGTGTGAAGAAAGAAGAATCCTTCCATCCAGCTACTGCCTCTTGTGGAGGCGGATTACTTATGCCACTGATGGGATCGCCTCTCCAGTCAATATAGGTAGTGACATGCTGCAGCATTGCAACTGTGCTGCTGTAGCATTTTAGGTATAGACAAGCCCAGAGTAGACTTTCTTTTGAAGCACACTTCCGCTTTAGAAAGTAGCTCTGTCAAAAAGGCATCATGGTGTTATAGGTTGACTCCACCACCTGTGACATTCAACAAATCTCTTAGGGCTTGAATAAGTGGGGAAAATGAGTGGCCTAGCTATCAGCATAGCTATACTAGTAACACTCCCAGTTGTGAAGCTCTTATCCTGCAATAAGAGTACTCTTTTCCCATTCACCTGATGGTTCTTTGAACGGGATTTAAGCTAAATTGGGGAGGGGAAGAGCCCTCTTATTCCAGGATAAATATGTTCACATGCAGAGTTTTACTATGCAGGTAAATATTCTTATGTAGACAAGCCTTTAATCTCTGTGTATCAAAGTTCCCCTTTTGTAAATAGGTGATTATCCTCTATACGTTTTTTGAAGGTAGCGGTATTAAGACAAGATGTTTGTGGTGCTCAGATGCTACAGTAATGACCAGGAATGTGTGTGTGTGCATGCTCTATAGAAGTACATAAAATGGATAGAAATTTAAGCTAGTCAGAAAAATCATTTTTCCTGAATTTTTGAAGAACAAAACAGTCACGTTAATTCTTCAGTGAACAGCTGAAAATGGAAGAAGTTTTTGGTTTTTAACTGAAATTATAAAATTTAAAAAATTGCATAAAAACTTTCATTTTGTAAACAGGCCATTTACTCATGGAATTTCTCAAATGAAAAATGTTGACCAGCTCTAGTAAACGTGCACACATTTTCTGTTGAGCCACTTTTCAGTTATTCTCATTCCTTACCTTTGGAGTAAGATAAAGAATGGTGAGGGTGAAGTATTCAATCAATTCCATTGTTGTGTTGGCTAACAAAAGGAGACAACTGTGAGTAGTTGTGTGCATGGAAATATGGAGAAAAGGAGAGGGGAAAATTGGGGTTTGTGTACACAGGCAGACGTGGAAGGGAGGGAAGTAGGCTAAATGCTCAATTTGCTGCAAAGTGTCCGATGTTGCATAATACCTGTAAATCTAGTATGTTCTGCTACTCTGTGCTGCTCCAGAGTGGCATACAGCAGCTACATTTTACTGGTGAGTCTGACTCCCAAAGCTAAAATGTTTTTAAAATACTCAACAACAAAAAAAAAAAAGAATTAAGGCTTTTAAAGCATACTTTCAAATTAGAAATATTACATGGCATGTGATACAGCATGGCCAGAGGGCAGCAGGAGAGGGTTAGAAGGGAGCCTTATTCCCTGTAGAGGGAAGAAAGTTTGCTATAGATTAATTAAAGTACCTGAATCCAATTAGAGCATCTGAAGCTAGTCACCTGATAAAAACCCCCTGCTTCAATCAGACAGGTGAAGGTGTTGGAGCAGAGAGCAGTTTGGAGGAGTTGGAGCAGAGTGGATTGGTGTTGGAGCAGAGAACAGTTTGGAGAAGTGCTGCAGTGGGCTAAGACCACCAAGACCCTAGGTAAAGGGACACCTGGCTTGTGCAGAGGAAGGGCAGGAAGCCCCCACAAGCTGAATGGCAGGAGAAGGAAGTAGCCCAGGGGAAGGAACTGCTAGTTCAAGTGGTTTACCGCTATTCCTAAGGGCCCTGGCCCTGGGTCCCTCCTTCTCCACTCCCCTTCTCTAGGACACTAGTGGGACAGTAAATATCCCAGTTCAGGGGCAAGAAACGGCACCCTGAACCCCCCCAGAAGAGAAAGCAGGAGACCCATCATAGTAGTGCCGGCAATTTGCCACAGGCAATAATTACTTTGAGTTACTTTAGTATTCATGTTTGTGTTTTTCTTTAAAAAAAAAAAAAAAAAGGAAATTCCTAGACACTAATGTTAAGATGCAGTTAAGGTATAGTACATATTAGTAATTTAGGGTATAGAAAAACAAACAAAAATTCACAGTATCCCTGTTTACTCCAAAACTGTTTCAGGCACCCCACAGGGGAAAATTGTGTATGGAAGGCAAGTTTATTTAATCTGGGATCACAAGCACCAATATCCATCCAATAACCATTGTATGGTTATTGCAAGCATCACTGCATGGTAGAGTAGCTTAAATGTGGATTTCCATACCTTAACTGCTTGGATTTCATTTTAAATGTTAATCTACCTGACTTTCTCTGTTGAGAATGTTTGTTTATTTTAGAATAACAGCTCATCCCTGTAATGTATTTTACCCTAAATTAAGTATGTGCACTCAGCCGTAAATCCACTCTACCATGGCTTTTATCTGGCAAGATGTACATTTTGAAAAGGCAGGATTTCCCTGAAAGTGTAGACCAAGGCACTTCGTAAACTCCTCTGAACACAGTTGTACTGAAGTGTCCTGACAATCCGTAGAATAAATATAAACTTTCTCAAAAGCATCTTAGAGTATGTCTGCAGAGCAATTAAGCACCGATGGCTGGCCCGGGTCAACTGAATTGGGCTTGGAGGGCTGTAACATTTCAGTGCACTTTTTCAGGCTCAGGTTGGAGCTCAGGCTCTGGAATACCCTTCCTCCCCCGTCTCTAGGGTGACCAGATAGCAAGTGTGAAAAATCAGGATGGGGGTGGAAGGTAATAGGCACCTGTATAAGATAAAGCCCCAAATATTGGGACTGTCCCTACAAAATCAGGACATCTGGTCACCTTATCCACCCGCTCTGGGTCCCAGAGCCGGGGCTCCAACCTGAGACTGAACATGTGCACTGAAATTTTACAGGGCCTTAGCCTGAGCCCTAAGAGACCAAAGACAGTTGTGGGTGTTTAATTGCTGCTTAGACATACCCTTTGTGATTTAGGAGTCAAAATCACTTGCACAGTGTGATGTTCCCTTCCGGTGTTATCTGGACCGGTGATCTGCTAGGTCACTCCAATCCTTGACTCTGGTAGCCAGCCTTACCCTGCTCTGCTGTGAGAACCCCCACTCCTGGGCTGTTCACGCACAGCCTCTAGCATGTAAGCTGCTCCTTGGATTGTGAAACCGAATGACACTAGACAATAACTGCAGTCCCAGATACAACCCTAGGAACCTCTGTCTTGCAGTGTCCAGTTATGCCCGCTGTACACTGCAAGCTTATATGAGTTTGTCAGTTTAACAAAGAAATTGATATGCACCAGACTTGTTATCCCAAGAGAAGTCTCTGACATAGAATCATAGATATCAGGGTTGGAAGGGACCTCAGGAGATCATCTAGTCCACCCCCTGCTCAAAGCAGGACCAATCCCCAACTAAATCCCTAGATGGCCCCCTCAAGGATTGAACTCACAACCCTGGGTTTAGCAGGTCAATGATCAAACCACTGAGCTATCCCCCAAAACCAAACACACTGCCTTAAGTAGAATAAACAAACAGATTTATTAACTACAAAGGTAGATTTTAAGTGATTATAAGTCAAAGCACAAGTCTGATTTGGTCAAATGAAATAAAAGAAAAACACATTCTAAACTGATCTTAACACTTAACGTTTGTAACATGCCCTTACAAACTTAGATGCTTCTCACCACAGGCTGGCTGGTTGCCCTTCAGCCAGGCTCTACCCTTTGATCAGCGCTTCAGTCACTTAGTGGTGAGGTCTTTAGATGGAGGTGGAAGAGAGAGGAAGAGCATAGCACATGTCTCTCTCTTTTATCATGTCCTTTCTTCCTTCTTGGCTTTGCTTCCCCCCCTTCAGAGTCAGGTGAGCATTACCTCACCGCAGTCCCACACTGACCAAAGGAAGGTGGGGTGACTCACTTGAGAGTCCAACAGATCTGTTGTTGCCTAGCCCAGTGTCCTTTGTTCCTGTGAGGCTGGGCTGGGTTTGTCCCATACATGCCCTGATGAGGTGTGAACTGCCCCTCTGCTTCTGGAGAGTTTTTTTGCCTGGGCTTGTTTTAACCATGAGGACACATTTTCAGCCTCATAAATATATAGATGAAATTAAAACCTATAGCATTACTATAACAACGATTACTATAACATTACCATAGCAACAATGCTCAGTACATCATGAGCCTTCTGAAGACACCCAACATGACAAACTTTGCATTAGATACCATACAATCATATTATAAGGATGAACATGGGGGTGTAGGGTGTTCCTGTGAGGTACAGAATATCACACACACTTTACAAAACTTTATCCTAGAGGTCTTTAACTCCATTGACTTTAGTGGAGCCACTTGTCATTTACACTGGTGTGAGAGGAGAGTCAAGCCCTTTTAATTATGATTACAAAGAATAAAACTTACCAAATGGAAGACGACAAATTTAGAAAGTGTCTTCTAAAGTTTTTAAAAGGGAATTTTAAAACAAGAGTAGGTATTTGTATAGCTGTTTTGCTTTCCACCAGTTGAGGACTAGCTAGTGGCTTAGACTCTATAACAGCTAAGAGCACTATTACAGAGTCTAAGCCACTAGCTAGTACCATGATTAAAGCCTCTGAAGGTGACGCATAGCTAAGTGCTTCATTAGTGTGATGAGGTTTGTTATATCTCCCTACCCTAAACATCTTCATAACCATACAGTACCACAACTTCACTTCAAAGAATGGATGCATGGATCTCTCAAACTTCCCTAACCTCAAAAGGCCATCTTTATTTTGGACCCAAAGTTGCGTCCATTGCATAAAGGTTTTCTGTTCTTTTAGTACTGAAAACTATTAATACGACAGTATGAACCATAAACCTGTGGTCATAGTTTTGGTAGCATGCACCTCTTCTAACTTCACAGCATCTTAAGATTCTTCACTATTGTGCTGTGGGTTCTTCAAGTTGATCCGTCCCATATTCTCTCAAGTCTATGTCTTGGCATGTCTAAGTAATATTGCAAACCAGATGCAGGAAAACAAATGAACACAGGGCTTCTTCACCACTCTGCAACTTCCTTTTTCTAAGAATTTGCATTAGAGAACATACAGAATATCCTACCATGTCCTGAATCCTGAAACTTTCCTGCTTCTATGGGACAATATGCAAAGGTTAAAGGTGTTTTTAACTCTTAATGCACATGTTCAATGTTTTTCAGTTATTTTGTACGCTGATTAAGGACAAATTTATCTGCAGTAAGCAGGCATCTCATTTAAAAATCTCATTGTGCAAATGTCTAATACTATACTTTGCCAAGGTGCAGCTATGTAGAACCTGGATTAAGTTTCACTACAATTAAACAAACATTCAGCTCGATGTGTTCTGGGGCATATTGGAGATGGTACTTTTCTGATAGCAAGAACATCAAAAATGGCATTTTTCTTCCTGGTAGAGCAACATGATGAAATCATCCTAACAATGAGGAAATGTCAATTTAAGTCTATAAGAAATGCTATATACCATGTAAATTCCTTTGGAGAAGATCCGAACAGACACATCACCTGAAGATCAAAGCACTTTAGGTGGGCGGAGCTAGCTGGCTTTGCAGTCAGATGTCTCAAAAGAGTTGCTGGCCCTAAGGACAGATTCAGCGAAAACTTTACATGGATTTTACAATTATTGGCTAGCACAGCTGTAAACAATGTACAATATACAACATACATACAAGACAAAATGCTGGATTTCTTTGCTCTGCAGGCTCCTCATTCATGCAGGATTTTTGAAAGATGTCATCTTACTAATTTATCACATCATTACTGGAGTCAGTGATCTGGTTTGCTTTGCCTTGGTGAGCGTACTTCTCATTGTGCCTACCATTTAGTGTGCTGCCAAATCTAAGCCTCGAACTCTTTCAAATGTGAATCAAGTGTAAACTAGTGTGGTAATGTATGCCTGAAACAACATCAAAGGTGTGAACTTCTCCCATTCCTCACAGTGGGCTGTTGACTTAAATTTCAAAATTAACTATTTCACAGCTATCAGAGCATGCAAGGAGAGGCTAGCATAATATAAAGATCTATACTATGTAATATGAATGACATCTATTTTGGTATCAGTCATGGGTAGAACTTGGCCTTGTGGATTTTTGGATTATTTTTATGAATGTCTTGTTAACTGTGATGCAAGTCCTCTTACAGGGCTAGAACACTGAGCAGAGACGAAAAACAAGTTCAATTGAGTGGACATACAGGCTGTTCAGCAAGATGAATTTAACAGATGAAACAAAGATGGCCTCAAAACCTTGACTAAAAGTCAAGTAATGTAAAAGATGGCATGACTTAAGATAACCAACAGTAGCGCCATAACATCAGAATTCTTTTAATCCACTCTAGGAAGGAAAGTGAGGATTCTCTCAAGTTCAAAGAAAACTGTCAACTAGTGGTTATAGATATTGTTGTGGACCATATAATTGAATACAGTATTGTATCTGCTCCATGTGACTGATGGATTCCTGCAGGTGGCTAATGTGAAAATTAAAGTAGATAATACCTGGGACATCAGATGCTGCTGTGACCAAGGTGGATTCAGGTTGCCTGAGTGCTAAGGAGGCCTGCAGGAAATCCCCAAACATCCTACCTTTAAACCGCACCATCCAATCTCAAGAAATATTGTGCCTGACTACTGGAACCCCAGAAGATGCCCTATAGCTCTATATATTCTGAATACAAAAGTACTGAAAAAAGAGATCTGCCTCCCTTTCCACAAATAAAATGGTGCCCGATCCTGATGGAACACAGCTGATGGCTGTACTACAACGGATGGCCACAGATACTGTTGAAATTAAATCAACAGTTCCCACCCTACAGACCACCATGACTGAGATTTGGAGTGCACTATAAACTTTTTCCACATGGATGGTGAATCAGAATACAGAATTTCTGAAGTGGAAGATGATTTCAAAGAGGACAAATTACATGTTATGAAGAACTAATTATATCAAGACTATTCAGACCAAGGTGGTTGAGCTAGAAAGCCACTCACAATGATGTAATATCAGGATTTGGGGATTATCAGAGGGAATAGATAAAGGTAAACCCTTTGAATTCATCCCTAAACTAACGAAGTTAAATCTGCTGGTAGATGTCCATTTTGATATGGAATGGGCACACTTGACCGTTGTTTCTAAACGAGCTCCAGGAGATTGGCCTCGAGCACTGACTGTGACGTTCCTGAAATATACCACAAAGGAGCTTATATTGCAGAAGTCCAGAGAGGGAAAAAGGGTTATGGGGAGAACTAACAATTAAAATACTGATTTTCCCCCCACACACACCACCACCACCAAGATTATGCCTGTGCTGCAATTCAATGAAGGCAGCTTTTAACCAAATGAAACAATTGGGCAGGAAGATGGACTCAAAATATTTTATTAAATACCCAGCAGTGCTCCATATTAAGAATGGCAAGATGATAATATTATTTGGTTTACCTCAGGAAGTAGAAAAGTACCTTAATCTGCAAACTCCTTCCTGCAAGAGGAGACATTCTAGGGGATAATTTTTGTATTGCTCTCTAAGATTTGATATGGCTGCTCTAAACAAGTTGATAGGCTCCAGTTGATATTGATATGTTAGTTCCTCCTTAAAGGGTCACTATTAACGTACTTCCTATTGCCTTAGCTCATGGGAAATGAGCATCAATGTAAAATCTATCATTGCTTTATTAGATGGTGCTTTCTTATGGACTAATGTGTCAATGTTCTATTGGTAATAGGTGGTTGCTTTAGTAGTTCTGTTTGGGGCCCTAGGGACTTACCTCCAGAGTGATCAATCCAGCAGGGTTCGATTTACCGCGTCTAGTGAAGACGCAATAAATCACCCGCCGAGTGCTCTCCCGTCGACTCTGGTACTCCACCGGAGTGAGAAGCGTAGGCGGAGTTGATGGGGGAGTGTCAGCAGTCGAAGACACCACAGTGAAGACACATAGCTGAAGTTGCGTAACTTAGATCGATTTCCCCGCTCTCCTCCCAGTGTAGACCAAGCCTAAGTTTCACCTGTTCCAGCTGCCCTCTCTGGGTGTTAAGTGTGTATTTTTTTTTTAAACAGATTCTTCTTGATTGTATGGTACTAATGAATATTTCTCTCTCCATTATGTTTTCCATTAGTTAATTCCTCCTTCTGCCTCCCCACATGTTACCCTTTCATGCTAGGAATTTCCTTCCTACCCCTGCAGAACATGTACTGGGAGGTGACACCCTACCCCTGATTATATAACCTTGGTTGCTTGCATATGCAAGAACTGTGTGCTGCTCCGGAAAATTAGCAGTTTCTCATTTATTCAAAAAGTGACTTCATATTTTTATCTGGTATATTTTAACAATGATGGCTCTGATAATTGTCTCCTCAGATATAAGGGGTTTTAATAACCCTATTAAAAGAGAGATCTATATTCAATGCTTAAACAAAGAGAATGTTGACATGGCCATGCTTCAGGAGGCACAACTGACAGAATTTAAAGCTTCTAAACTGAACAGATTGGATAGGCCTCTCAATTTCTAGTTGCTTTGATTCTGGACCAAGGGTTGTTGCTATACTAATACAGAAACATTGAATGTTAATATTCTGAGCACACGGTCTGAGGGTGAGGACAGATTTACTCTCACCAAGGCTGATATTGGCAAGTCTATAATCCTCTTTGCCAATCTGTACAGGCCAAACCAGTATGATTTCAAATCTTTCATAACTTTTTTGAGTATCAGTGCCATGGGCCATCATTAAGGATATAAGTTTGTCACAGAGCTCACTTCTGTGACTTCTTTGGCTTCCTGGAGCAGCTGTCAGCCCCCACCCAAAACAGGGGAAGGACAGCACCAGTGGCTGTGGGCCAGCAGTCAGCCTGCAATGGGCCCCTCCCCCCAGGTATTTTTAGTAAAAGTCACCGACAGGTCACAGGGGCAATAAACAAAAATTCAGACTCTCACAAACTGTCTGTGACTTTTACTAAAAATACCTGTGACAAAAACTTAACCTTAGCCATCATCCTATTATAGCTGGAGACTTTAATGAAACTCTAGACCCAGTCCTTGATCTTCTCTATCTCCACATAAAAACACCAATACTTGCCAGGTACTTAATACATGGCTGATTTAGATTTACGAGGTGTGTGGAGATTAGATAACCTACAGTCAAAGACTCTAGGTTTTGTTGTTGTTTTTTCTTTTCTGCAGCTCATTCAACATATTCAAGATTGGACTATTTCTTAGTGTCCCAAGACTTCATTGGTTTTGTTACTGACTGTGGCATTGGTACTTCTGCTATATCTGACCATGCTCCTATGCATGTGTCTGTTAGGCCTTCAGGGTATGCACCCCAAATAAACTGTGGAGATTAAATACCTCTCTGCTTTTTGATACATTTGTTATTTCTATCCGGCAGAAGTTAGAACTATTTTAAAACAAATGCCCCCACTGCTTCATCAGGTGCCACACTTGGGGAAGTCTTTAAAACCTTCATCAGAGATAATTTCTCTTTGTTACTTTAAAAAGAAATGGAGAAAACACCAAATTGATACTCTTGAAAAAGAAATTTAGGCCTTGGGTGTGGACTATGCTTCTGCCCCCTCCCCAGAGAAACTCAGAACCCACATCAGTCTAAGATATGAAATTTATAAACTTCTGTCCCAAAAGGATGAGGTTGCTTTATTCTCCTTGAAGCAAAACTACTGGGAATCTGAGAGAGCTGGCAAGCTGTTGGCACACACACTTAAGCAAAAGGCTAACAAAATAAGATTTCTACTATTCATGATAGTAGCAATAAATTTATATACTTCCCAGTCAGATATTAAACAATTTCAATAGTTTTATTTTAAACTAAATTTAGCTGAAGAGGGAATCAACAAAGATGCCAAAGATAACTTTTTTTTAATGGATTGCCACAAATCTGCTTTTCATAGAATCATAGTATATCACGGTTGGAAGGGACCCCAGGAGGTCATCTAGTCCAACCCCCTGCTCAAATCAGGACCAATTCCCAACTAAATCATACCAGCTTTGTCAAGCCTGACCTTCTTCCAGAGCCATATAGTGATCCGCTCAAGGTCATTCTTGGCAGTATCATTGGTGCCCATGTGGAGAAGCAGGAAGGGGTAGCGATCCGAGGGCTTGATGAATCTCTCCGTCACATTGTGAATCCTAGCTCCTGGCAAGCAGCAGACCTCTCAGTTTTCCCGGTTGGGATGGCAGATAGATGACTCAGTCCCCTTGAGGAGGGAGTCCCCTACCACCACCACCTTTTCTTGGGAGCGGTGGTCATGGAACTCCCATCCCTAGGACAGTGCATCTCATGGCTTCCAATCAGTGGAGTCTCCTTCTGCTCTGTTCCCTCAGATGTATCATCTAGTTCACTCTCTGCATTAGCATAGGCAGCGAGTTATATGGGCCCGTGGGGCCCATGCTCCAGCAATATTCCTGAAGGTGGGCCCAGCTCCACCAATGTTTGGGCCCCAGGCCCTGTGCTTTGGGGGCCCCCGCGCCAGGGGTCGGCAATGTGGGGTGCTCTCACCTTAGGGGCAGCTCTCCCGCTCCCCACAAGCAGCTCCCCCCAGCCCCGGAGAGGCCCCAGCGCGGACTCGGCTCACAGCCCATTGGCCGGGAACCCCAGCCAATCGGAGCTGCAGGGGGCGGTGCCAGAGCTGCCTGGTCACGCCTCCACAGCAGGGAGGGGGAGGAAGCCACAGGCAGCGGCTCTCAGCCCTGGGCAGAGCGAGCAGCAGGGTCTGTTCCTGTCAGACTGACACAGCCGGTGAGCTGGAGGGCTGTGGGGGCAGCCAGACACATGGACACAGCCAGGAGGCTGTGGGGGCAGACAGACACAGAGACACAGCCGGGGGTGGTGGGGACAGACAGACACAGCCGGGGGGGTTGTGGGACAGACAGACACACGGACACAGCCGGGGGCTGTGGGGGCAGACAGACGCAGCTGGGGGTTGTGGGGACAGACAGATGGAGCCGTGGGCGGGGGAAAGAAGCAGCGATGGGCACCCCGGGGCTGGCATAAAATACACAGGACGGGGGGGCTTCCTGAGGGGACTATAGCAACACCCCCACAGAGCAGACCCAGGTTGCGGCTGACTCCGTCCATCACAGCCCCCTGCCCCACAGAGACCCACACAACCCTCTGCCCCCTCAAGAGACTCCCAAGACCCCTGTGCCCCGTCACTCCTCTCCAGAGAGCGCTCCCCTTTGTGCCAGCCCACTCCCCTCCCCCACTGCCTCCTCTCCTCCAAAGCTCCCTACAATCTCCCCCTTTGCCTTCCGCCCCCCAGCCCAGCCCATTCCATTGGCCGGGAGGCTCCCAGTCTATTGGCTAGCAGGGCCCAGGGGAGCTGCACCTGAGGCAGGGTGCCTGCTTGCAGATGCAGACCTGCCTGGCTGTGCCTCCACAGCACAGGGAGGGGGAGCCACAGGTGAGCAAGCCCTGGTCATCATCATCACAGGCCCAGTAATTCTCTGGATATTTAATTTCACTGAGGCGAGTAATTCAGTCTACTCTTCCTTTCCAGACAGTTTGTGACTTTTCCGGTAAGAAAAAACTTACAATTTCTTTGCCAAGAAGTCCATTTATATTTTTTTCACTTGAGAAGTACAGTATATTTCTGGTTGTTCATAAGCTCATTTATTTTGTTAACTCAGTTTCAAAGGCAATTTTAAAAGTCACATGAATTGTACCTGTTGTTTTCCATTGGTCCACAAACACATGGAAGATGTGCAGATTTTTATTTCTGTGGGCCAAACCGCCCTGTATAGAAATGTAAGTGTTGGAGCCAGAAAAGCTCTGCAAGGGTAAGGGTCCCTTCAGGAAATTGTCCTCAAGTCATTCATACTTCTGGGCATTCCACTCTATTGTTTCCTCCTATAGTGATCGGTGTTTCCACCCACTGGGGAGAGGCAGAAGACTGGATCTACCCTACAGTGACTCTGCCCCTACCCTTGTTCTCTGTCTGCTCCCTCTACCAGCCCCTTTGGTCTCCCTAGGATTGCCCCTCCCATTACTCCCTCTGGGTCTTCTTTCTCTGGAGCTTCTCATGAAGTAAAGTCTATCATGACAGTCTATCTCTGTAATGTATTTAATTTTGATGTATTTATTAAGTATTAATGCATTATGGGAGTCTCCTTCAGCCCTCTGTATAAATTGATCCTCTTCTTTCCATACGTTTTGCCCATATGGTTTTCTGCAGCCCTAGGGCAGCCAGCAATAACCCCTGTGCTTTTGCAATGGGTTGAGGGAAGGGGACCATGGGTTCCCTACTTATGTGATTTGCAAGAAGTGTTATCATTATTCAAGGTACCAAATGTGTTTAAATGATATAAGTGCCTTGTAAAATCCCAAAGCAAGCTCATTTTCATTTCTCATATAATCTCATATACAGTATACACACATTTTTCATTAATTATATGAGTTGAAATTATTATTATTATTATTTATTAGCTAGGTTACTGTTTTTTTGGTTTTTTTCAGTGTGGCAAAAGTGTGCAATTTTATGGGTTGAATGATTGAATGACATAATACCCACCTGCCCGCATTGTCCGTCACTAAGTCCAGTAATTTTGTCAAGTGTTTGTCACACAACATGGTGGTGCCTACCCCTACCTTGTGCTTCAGGGGGTGATGGGGTCCAGGGCAGCCTGGGGCATTAGCGGGGGGCCTGGCACTGGCAGCAGCGAGTGACCTGGCCCCAGCCCACTCTGCTCAACCTCGCCAGCTCCCGGCATTGCTCAGGGGCAGGGGCTTCGGGAAAGAGGTGGAGTGAGGGTGGTGTGGGAAGAGGCTGGGCGGAGCAGGGTTGCTCGCTGCTGTCGGCACCAGGACCCCGCTAACCCCCCAGGTCACCCCACCCCAGGGTGGCCTGGACCCCACGTCCCCCTGAAGCATAAGGTAGGGGTAGGTATCCTATGGATGGGACGGATCCACTTGGGCACCACCAAAAATTATACAAGCCTGCCGCCCATGCGCATTAGTACCTGTGGAGAGAACATGAAAACAGTTGCTCACCTGTATTTCCATTGCTGATACATGGACGCTCCTTTTTCTTCTTCTGGAGGTCACATGCTGCCAAATTTATTCACTGTCCTTCTGTCCCTGCTGCGCAGCCTGCTCTGATTCTTCAGAACATTGTGCCCGTAGAAGCATATCCTGACATCTGTCCAGGAAATCTTCATTTTCTCTTATGCAACGCAGGGTCCATACTTGTTTTTCCAGACCTCGGACCTTCTCTTCCAATATGGAGACCAGCTTGCACTTTGTACAGACAAAGTCGCTTCTGTCCTGTGGAAGAAAGACAAATATGGCACAACCTGTGCAGGTTACAACAGCTGAACGCTCACCTTCCATATTACTTTCCTTCTAAGAGCTTCCTCAGCTGTTGCAGTAACTACTCAGAGAAGCTCGTAAGATGAAAGCCTCAGTGGGCTCTCCCCAGGCAAAGTCCCTCTGTTAGCCTCTGCTGTTTGCCACCTTTTAGACGTCTCTCTAGAAATAGTAGCACTCTCTCAGGAGAGAAATGAAGGTGAGGCTAAGAATGTGCAGACTCTTCCACCTGTTCTAAGAAGTTATGACTTCATTTATTCCTAAACCTAGCAGAGACTTTGTACTACATAATAATTACAGGATAATTTCTTTAATCAATTGTGATGAAAGATTTTAGCTAGAGCTCCCACTATGCGACTGGACAAAGTTCTTATTTGTTATATGCTAGAAGAAGGAGCAGGCTGACCCAGAGGCAGATGTGAGTACGGGCTTCTTTATTGCAATACTTGTTCCCCTTGACCCAATTGCTGAGTAAGCACTGGATTAGTTACAGCACACACTTTTTATCTGAGTTAGTATGTAGACACCTACGTCCACTACAACACCCCAAACCCCCTTATTAAGTAATAGAAACTCCCATACTATGATCATACCCACCCCTCTTGACTGATTAAAACACTACACTTCTTATACACACATTTTTACCTTGAAAATATATTTCTTTGCAGTAATTTGTTGCTACAAATTTCCTTAATCTGCAATTCTCAGGGGAGGAAGGGGCCATGACCCAGGGCTCACTTATGTAGCGGGGAAAGGAAGGGAGGCGGGATAACACTTCTTTACCCAAAAGGTATCCTTTAGATCCCCACATTTCTTATGCAGCTGTAACACTTATCAATCCTTAACAAGGAAAAGGGAGGGGAAAGGGGTAACACTTTATCTATCAAGCAAAGAAATAGCATGTGTCTGTGCCTACTCCCTGATACCATGCTAGCGGACAGCGGTTTTCCATGTCTTTACTTAACCCTTACATATCCCAACATTATACACATAAATCCGGTTGGCTTCCTTCATAATAGACATGGCTCAGATAATTTCCATCAACTGATGATATTGCCGCTTCCAGAGATTCTAAACTCTAAAGAATGCTTAGCTGTCAGTTCTTTAGATGCTCAAAAGACCTTTAGTGCCAGGTTGTGTGTTAGCAGAACTTGGATCTGGTAAACCACTTATTGACTGGAGTAAGTTTTTATATTCTAACATGATTTCTGGGGTAGTTACCAAGGCTGGTATTTCCACCCCATGTCTGTTAGAGAGAGAGAGATGAGGCTGAGACCGAGCTTTCCAGATACAACACTTTTTTTCATGAAAAATCCAGCAACCTTTTTCTGTATTGTTAGTACTAAAACCTCTTACTCTGAGAAGAGGGAAATGACCAAATTACGCTTAGGGTTTAACTTCAAACATCTAACTGTCTGAAACCGATCCGGGTTAGAATAGCTTTGTATTGGGAGAGGAAAAACAAGCTAGACCAGAATAAAGTTTAAAGCCAAGTGGCTGCGTTTATTTGGTGGAGAGTTACAAATTGGGCCGAGGAAGGGGGCAATTCTTAGCTGGGATGTTATCAAAAATACAAACACACCCAAAAATCATTAACATACAAATCTATACTGCTCACTGCTTCACACTAAATAGACAGAGCTGCACCAGTTACACAAGGAGGAAATTCGGGTTCGTCAGAGCAGTGCCCAGTGCAACACAGAAAAAGAGACCCACAGGCCAGTGCCTCAACCGCCCTTGCTTTCACACTAAGGGTTTTACCCAGAGTGTGGTGCGGCTGCGATTGTGCAGATTCCACTCACTCAGACCACGGGGACAGAAACCCCTTGCTCAGCTAATCCCCAGATGGAGATGGCACCCAGATCCAAACACTCCACACAAAGACAGAGCAGTAACTTACACAACTTAAAACAGTCTACAATTAACTATTTACTAAAACCCAGAACAGATATACAAACTAAACAACTGTGTAATTATTAGCCAAATACTATAAAATACAACAATACAACTTTCATATACTATATACACAACTTGGTACCGAGTTAGGAAGGGGGGAAAAAGATAGGAAGCTAGGTAAGCAAAATGTCAGAAATTAGAATGCAAATACCGCACTCCAGGCGCAGCTGACGAGCGGGACAGACACCAGAAGCATGACGAGCTGATAGAAATAAATCCAAAACGAGAAATCCAAAGCGACACGACACGAGCTAGCTATAACCGGAGGAGACCCTGGCTGAAAGGTTGATCAGGCCCTTCAGCTGACATGCGGACACTCCTGAAAATTTTGGTGGGAAGCATAGTTTTATTCGAAGGGTCTCACTCACTCGTGTCAGCATCTGATTGGTCCCTGGCTCCTACACCCTTCAGGCTCCGAGCTGTTGCCCGCCACGCCAACAGGATCTGCACACGGCACACTGGCATCTTTGCACAAGGCACTAGTCTGACCCCTAGATGACCAAGCAAAAAGAGCAGGAAAATGCACACAGCACTATAATGTTGCACACCGTACCTTAGGGTTGCACACGACACCACGGTGTTGCTAGGCGGAATTAGGTCTCTGCCCTCTCCTGTGGGACAAAAACCTGATCCAAGATGGCGGCTGCCTTGTCCTTTTAGCAGAACAAGATGGCCGCAGACTGACAATTGGCCATACAGAAACCATAACTATGTATGGGGTTGCGACACTAACATGAGAAATAATCTTATAAATGACCCATCTCTTCCCACAGATGTGCCCATGCTGATGTGCCCATGCCCAGTACAGTCATTGGGAGCTGTGGCCTTGAATTAGATCATATCCCTGTGACATACCAGGACACAGTCCAGATTAGTGGTGGGGCTGGCACCCCTGCCCTGTAACATGGGGTGCCCTTTGCAGTGTCTTATTGCTGTAGCCTCCAACCTGGCCTGCTCACAAACAGCCTCCCACATGTAAGTCACTCCTGTGTGTGTGTGTTTGTTTGTGAGTGCTCCAGCCAGCCACCACTGGGCTCATACCAGCCTTCATTATGCTGCAGGGTGACCCCAAAATACCACTAGTTCTGGATCTTCCCCCCCCAGAAATGTATGTCCTGTACCGTCCAGCCGTCTCCTGGACAGGACAAATATATTAAGTCAGTTATTCCTTTATGGGAGTAACATTCCAGTTTCTTTTAAACAGTTACCCAAACACTCCAATTTAAACACACTGGATTTGATAAAACAGTATCTACAAAGATTTTAAGTGAATATAAGTAATAAGGCATAAATGACAAAAACTGTTACAAGAAAAATAAGGGTAAAACATTTATCATGACATACTGTAACAATTATTTTACACCGCATTGGTGCTGAATATTCAGAATAAAGGAAGGCACCATATTATCCATACTTAACACATTAAAAAACCTCACGTGTACAGTATGTAAAACACAAAAGTCAGTCTCTGTAACAAGGGTCATCAAAACACATGGTTTAGGGTATGCCTGGAATACTGTCTGACTTTGGAAATAATCTCACATACTAGTGAGTTGCCTAGATGCTTTATAATGGGACCTTTTGTATTTACAATATTATTGCAGGCTTATAATTTGTTTAAATCAAACATCACTTTAAAGCACGAAGCCTCCCAACACTCAGGATATTTATACATTTTACAGATAGGCAAGTAGAGACAGGGTTTGATAATGCGAGGTGTTGCATAACCTGAATTGACTTCCAAGTGACCACCAGCTCACATGATGAGGTTTGAGTTTCACTTTTCAAAGCTTATACAGTGTGTCAGTAGCAAGACCTGAGTCCAATCCCCAGTCTCTCTTAAATACTAACACAGCTTGCACTGGAGGTAAGAAACTAGACTTGATGTGCCAGAGTCTGACTGGGTGGGGCACTATTCCTCTAAACACACAAGACTAGCTGAATAGCACATGTGGAAATAAAGAAGGAAAGAGACTCATTTAGGGCCTGATATGCCTTGATGTTACCATTGTAGATTGCTGTGGTGAGAAATGGGTAGCAGAATGCTTCTCAAAGCTCCTGGGAATGGTGAATTTTGGATGGTTGTGGATATGTGTGGTAGCTTTTTACATTTCCCCTTAATGTACATTTCCACAGTCTTGAATTCTGTCTCTGTATATACAAGCAGTAGGCTTCACTGATCTCCGTTATAACTTTTTGCACATGCTGACTTGAATGGAATTACTCCTGATTCTCAAAAGAATCAGGCCCAATAATTGAACTTGCACTAAAAGAGGATAACATTATGAACTTACATGTAGAAACAATACATATTAAATAAAATACTAATAGCACGAAAAGGCCTTTGAGGTTTGGAAATGGACTCCATGAAATCTTCAAGCACCATTGTAGCTCAGAGGGGACCAGCTAGATCTCAACTAACACTGGCTGACTCACAATCTACTTTATTAAATAATTCTTCTGACATAGCTGTTTTTGTAGGCAGAGCGTGACATAAATTTACCATGTTGTCTTGAGATAACACAGTTACCATTATGTCCCACCAGATAACTAATTTTAGCGCATGGTATTTCAGTAGTACATGTGGCTACAGTGCTCGAGTTTTTAAGTTTATATGTCTTTACACACAGGCAGTCTTTTTTAAAAAGGCTTGAAATGGTGCCAGATCCTGCCTTCGGTGAATGCTTGTGCATGGGAGCAAAGATGAAGCTTAGAGAATTTCTCCTCCTTGGATCCTGTATGGTCCCACGGAGAATTCTGGAAGTTCTCATAACAGGGTGTACATGGCTGCTTCATACAAAAGGAGTAGATCAGCACCTGCTATAAATAGCAGCATGCCTTAAAGTTGAGTGGAGGTCTGGCTACAGCCTCTGTCTGAAAAAAACTGTGATCCTTAGCAATATGGGACATGATACTTCTAAATAGTGTTCCATTTAGGGGTATTACTGCTCTAAGGGAAAGAAGAAAACAGGCCACTTTCAACCTTGTCCTTTATTAGCACAGAAGGGCAGGATTTGGACCACGCTATTTGTCCTGAAATACTGAAAGGCAAAAGCTTTTGAACTTTGCAGTACTACAGAGTTCCTTATTTGGACCCCAGTTCAGCAAGATGCACGTACCTAACTCTATGCAAATGAGGACCTGAAGTCAAAGGGACTGCTCACATCCTTAAAGTCAGGTATTTGCTTAGTAGGGCTGGCTGGAAAACAAGAGTTCAGCCCCTACAAAATGTAGAGGTGTTAACATTTGTTTTGACTTCTCACTAGAGACACAGATACCAGAGAATGGTATCTCAATCACTAGGTGTCTAGGGCATTAATTGGGGCTGTGGGAGACTCAGGTTCAAGTCTTTTATCTGCCTGATTTGGAGCCCAGACTCATATCTGGGTCTTCCACAGACCCAGAGCCCTGATCGCTATGCTCTTGGCTATTCCGGGATGAGTTTCTCTCATGTCGACCAGAAATTCCATCCTTGACCTGACAACTTCCCAATTACTTTAGTCAAAACCAGTATGTTCCCATTAAGCATTCTGGTTTTAATAGGAAAAAAAACTTTTTTATTTTTTTTTTACCAGCTCTAGTGCTTAGGTACCTTGCTAAATTGAGGTATTAAGGAAAATAATCTAAAAAAAAAAAATCAGGAATCAGCTGAGTATAACAAAACACACTAAGGACCTGTGAAACAAATGACAGTGGAGTCTCTTCATCTACTTTTCCTTTAATCAGATATAATGGGATCTTTATCAACTCTGAGCACACTTTTTGCCTACCCACTTGCAAATAACTCCATTTGCATCAGGGGCTGGTGACCTGCACAAATGAGTTACAACTAGCCTTTGGTTATATATCTTCCTTGCTCTGGTTATGAGTTTTAATAAAGAAATGTTCCACTTGGTTGCTGTGCCTGAAGAATGAGGAATAGTCAAGAGAGGGGGTGGAACACATGCAAATATCATTGTATACTGTAGCTGTCTGCAGCAAAACTAGAAATGAATGCATAGACTTGGGTGCTTTATCCAGTCAAAATAGAAATTGAGTTTAAGAAGTTTTATTTAGTTAGTGCTATAATGCTAAAAGTAAATCAGCTTTAACTGTTCTTATTTAAGGGGGGGAAACACCTATCGTGGGAAAGGAATATTGACTGTTTCTATGACTACAAACCAAAGGCAAAATAAGTCAACAGGAGAGGTGAGAACAGTTTAATCTGTTCTTCAGACTTCCAGGAGTAACAGACTCAAAACCAGACTCCTCTTTCCATCTGTTTTTGTTTGTATAAAGTTCCAAGGTGGTGTTCTGCAATTTTCAAGGAATATCTGGCAGAACTTCACCATTCTATTGAAATAGAAACAGAATGGAACGAGGTGGGGCGGGGGAGGGAATGGTCTAGGGTCTGAAACAATTGAAGTTTAAAGAGTGCTACCAGACTTTGCCATATACAGCTCATGCTATGCTTGGCTCGTGTGTTGCTGCAAGACCACAGAATTTATTTTTGTGGCACACCCTTTGGCTTTCTTTATAAAAGTTGAACTATAACATTAGCATAGATATTTGCAACTGTTACCTAAGAGACTTTCTGAGGCCTGCCTCACTTCTGTGTGAAATTATTCTTGCATGGCATTTGTAATTGTTTCTGTCAGGAAAATGGAAACCTTGCAGATATTTAATAATGTGCCTTGGAGAGCATGTAACCTTGGCGATATGTGTAATGTACCTTTGGATAATGGAAATTCTGCAGATAGTTCCTAAAATACTGTGTGTGTGTTTTTTTCTTCCTCATGATAGCTAAATTCTTTCCAGAGGCAATGTTTGCCCTTGGCAAAACAAATTTTCCTACGTTTATAAACATCATAGGAAACAAGAAATCAGTCAAAACTGTCATATCTGACTATGAAACTTTCTGCCATTCATGCATGACAGAAAGTGGTGCTTAGTTAATAACATCTACATTACAAAGTGTCTAAAAAAGCATAATTTAGTCTAAATTCTTATTTACATATGAAAATGGCATTTTTCTGAACCTATTTTTAAGAGATTTTTTTTCCCTCTTCAAATCTTTAATGAAACATACCTTAGAAATTTGAAAATAAAGAGAAGAGAAGAATTCACACTGACTGGAATTTTCAAAGGGGACTAAGGGGTTTAGGCCTGTTTGGAAATCCCTGCCAATATACTTTTATTTGATGGAAAATATACATAATCTTGTATCCAAGGCTATTTTGAGGTAAATTACTACAAAGAATGTTCCTGTATTGTTCTCGTGTCCTTACTTTCTTTATGAGTAAGGGGTAGAATTTGAGAGTGCATAAGCCCTATTTTTAAAAGTGATTCTGGCATTTAGCTCCCAAATCTCATTGAAACTCCTACACTTAGATTTCTAACTCATGTAGGACTTTTTCAAAACTTCAAAACACTAAAATATGTACAACTAGAGTTGAATTTTGTAAGTGCACAATTATCTCACAGGGCAGAAGGAGTAAAAGACAGTTGAGGTAGGAAGGAAAACTAATAGAAAAATGTCTTTTGTCTGACTACCAGGCCCACTGGAATTCTTGAGTTATTCTACAAACTGATCTCTTCTGTGACTTGTCCTTCAAACAGCACCTTCCTCACCTGAAACAGCAATGTTTCTGGCTTCAGGGACACATGGTTACTTACTGGGGGTCTCCTCATAGAGCTCACTCATTCATTGCAGCCTGTGCACACCTCAGCATTCCTGTTGGCTGGGTCCACTCTTATGGAAAGGGATGGATAATATTCCGAACCTGACACATTCTGATGATCATCATCGGCACAATTTTCAGACCACAACCAAACACATACCTGCTTTCTATTTACACAAAGGCCACTTTATATTCCTCTGCCAGTGTGAAGGAGCCTTAAAGTGCATACCAGAGTGATGTAAAGTAGCTTTAATGTAAACGGGCTGCTAGATCTGTTAGGCTCACCAGCCTTAGCAATGGCCTTTTAAAAATGAAAACAAATACTATCCTGTTTCTACACAGCATCTTAGCACACTAGTGATGGATCTTAATCACATGCTTCACCAGAAGCTGCACTGCTTGAAAAGTCCCATTCTCAAATTTCAGAGGTCGATTCTTTGGCAGCAGTTCTTTCCTCATCCTGAGGAACACCTGGTCCAGATCCCTTAGTTATCCAAAAAAGAAAAAGGTTTGGGAAATTCTCTCATTAGCGTATGTGTGTGAACATAGTGAGAACACAGTCACACTTGATATTAAGGCTACATTTTATAAATACTTTATAAAAGGTTAACAAGTGTCTATGGTTACAGACAACCTAGTGATCTGTTGCACTCTGTAACAATTGGATAATCACTTCTGTTCACTTATGAAATTTATAAAGAGTAACAAATGTACCTTTTAATAAAACATGCCCAAGAAACACTATGGTTTATATAACACAGTCCTCATCTAGTGTAGTTTGTTAAAGTGATTATCAGGATATGATCCGAATCCCTAGGGGAGGATTAAAAATCAGTGAATATTAATCACTTATAAAGACCTATCTTAATTGTGATTTTTTTCTAGATATCTCCTTAGGCCTGGAGAAGACAGTTAAGACCCAAAATAGAAGAATATCTGACCCTTCACACACTTCTAGATCTGATCCCATGCTAGAGTTAACACTCACTTTTTTTCCTCAGCATTTTTCATTTTAAGTGTTTATACTTCTATCTTTCTGGCAGGACAAGAAACACAAAAATATTGAGGGAAGGGAGGAATCTCATTTGAATAGTACCAGTGTGAACTTCTAAGTATCTGATCTTTTGAGATCTTAATTGGATTGATCCTGAACTCCTGACCTAATAATTGGCAAACATTAGATAATCTACTGCCTTTCCTCTATTGCAAAGTTGGGGAAGCTGCTTTTAACAAAACAAAAATAAATACCATCCTTTTTTAAGCTGTAATGGAGACAATACTGAGGACTGAAAGTCTTTGTACAGCACCTAACACAAGGGGCCCTGGGTCTGTGACAATGGTTCCTAGGTGCTACAGCAATACAACTAAGCCCCTTATTCAGCCTCAGAACTGGCAAGCTTCCCTCTTCTGGGTCTCATACAAAGATGGTTGAAGTAAATGAGAAGTGACTTCAAGCTTTGGCTCAGGACCTCTGCCTTATCAGCCTTCCTCAACCTTCTTTGGAATATCCATTTGCTGTCTGGTCTGTTAGCTAAGCCTGCCAATAAATGGGCCAGTTATTATGGTTTGTGTTGGGGTGAGGATAGCTGTCCACTAAGTCTTGAATAAGATTAAGCCTGATTTAGCAAGAACCTTTTCCAAATCTCACTAAAGTCAGTAGTACCCTTTCCACTGACTTCTATGGGCATTGGATCAGACCTCTAGCTTAACATCTGTTAGACTGACAAAAAACATTTTCAGTCACTATCATTCTGGGACTGGTGACTCACTGTTTCAAACAGTGATCCAGTGTCATTCTTGTGCATTACCAATGCTGGAACTGACCCAGTATCTCTCTGAATATCAACAGGTTAAAAAAAGTCCTTAAAGAACTGGGCATGACTGTACTTTCAAAATTCTGTGTCTTACATAGATCCCAAGAAAGCTGCTTACTATCATGTCACCAAGAAGAAAAGCCCATGAAACTGACACTTTTTTTTAAGCCTTTTTTTTTTCTGCCTGCAAATAGAGAGTGTCTGTTACAGGCAGCTGGCCCTTTAAGAGGCTTACCTTTGATCAAATATCTCCTAGCCGAGACTGATTTTTTTTATGAAAGAGGGAAAAAAGTGATCCAGGTAACTACAGGCCTGTTAGTTTGACATCTGTAGTATGCAAGGGCTTGGAAAAATTTTTGAAGGAAAAAGTAGTTAAGGACATTGAGATCAATGGTAATTGGTACAAAATACAACATGGTTTTACAAAAGGTTGGAAATGGGATTTTAGAGCAGAAAGCATCCATCAGCCTTTGTAAATAAGGTAAGATGGTGGATGACATAGTGCTGTAGAAATATTGCATGTGGTGTATAGAGATTGGGAACAAAATTCCAAATCCTTGGTGTTTTTAGCTTAACTGGGTAAAAGTTTCCATAATAGACTTTTTTTCTAATTACTTTCCTGAAAAACTTGAGTAGGGATGAGAGCAGATGCCTAAAATTGAAATGGCCATGAATCCAAAACTACTTGTGTTTGCTAAAGCTGTCCAAGCCATTTTCAGTGAGCAGTTAGTTCATCAGTCATAGGAACATTACAAGTCAATGTTAGATGCTGGGGTTCTTGTGTGTACTTTGGGTTTTAAATTGAGTCAATTACTGTTTTTATACTGATTCCTCAACTCTTGTTGCAGTCTGTTTCTAAAGCTAGCTACACTTTTTGACTTACGTGGTTGGTAAAACAAGTACCCTCTTATCTGGCCTGGATCTATGGAAGGAAATATTCCCAGAAGGGCTCTTAAAAAAGGCCACATGCTCCCCCCACCCCAAATCAAACACAGCTTTGATTTTAAGTTATCCAATAATCCTCAAACCCTTTATCCTACTTAATTTAAGCCAGTGGCTGGTATCTAAAAGCTCACCCCTCAGGTATAGTTATAGCTAAACCTCTTGAGTCTCCATAATGGGCTGGAAACTTGATGAGAACCACTCTTCATTTTTCCCTCAAATTCACCTTTCAGTTCAGGACAGCAGTAATACATTACTTTCACATTTGTGTGTTGAGAATTCCCTTCCCTTCCCTCCAGGAAATTTTTTTTGCACTATGGACCCTTGAAGTGCCTTTTTTTTTCTTTACTCCAAGCTGGTTTCAAGTGAGTGTACATCTATGCCTACTTCCACTTTAAGCTCTCTTGTTATTAGAGCATTTTAAAGGATCCTTGGTTTTGTTGCTGGCTCAAAGAGCCCGAGGCGGAGCAACAGCAGGTTCGTTGCCCGGTGTGCGTCGCACTAATTATCACACCAGGGTGGAGAAGCAAAAACCAGGTTTATTTGAGCCCAAAATAAGGTGCCAGGGAGAAAAGCATTCTCAAATCCTGCACACCCGCGCGCAGGCGGGATCCCAGCATTTATACCCCCCTTGTTTGTGTAAGCCTTTTGTTCGGTTTTCCCCCTCACCCCTCCCTTCCCAACAGCAGCTACATTGAACATTACATTTCAGCGTGTTAGAAAAAGTTCTCATCCACAAGCTTATCTCTGGCCTTCACAGAACAGATGCATGTAGACTTTTCTCCCCCTCTCTCCCCCTCCTCCCCTCTGGAGCAGGGGTGGGCAACAACAGTTCAAGTTCAGGGACTCAGGTCCTCAGTCAGGAGCTGAGCAAACAACCGGTAAGTCCAGACCTTTGGGTCGGGGTGCTGGTGTGAGGGGGGAGACTGCCACCCGTGAGTGGGGTGGCAGGGGGGGACACAGGCCCACCCACTCCACTGTGTCCCAGCACGGGGCCCTAGCAGCGGCGTGGATCCGCGGCAGTCAGTGGGGATCCTGGCCGCAACACACTGACATGGGCACGTCGGTGCCCGCAGCCTGACAGGGGTCAGCTACCCCCAGGCTACACTCCATTCCCCCTTCAGGGCCTACCTCGTCGGTCGCACTGGGTTCGGGCCAGTCCGTCTGCATCGGCTCCTCTGGGCCCGGGCTTGGCGGCAGGTCCGGCAGCTCCTCTGGGAAGTTTGGCCAGGACTGTTCGGGCGGCTCCTCCGGGTAACAGCAGGGCCTGGGGCGCTCCTCGTCGTAGCGGGCGCTCAGCAAGCCTGGGGGCTCCTTGTTGTAGCGGGCGCTAGGCAATCCTGGGGGCTCCTCCCAGTACCGGCTCCGGGGAGGCTCCTCGTCGTAGTGGGCACGGGGAAGCTCCGGCCAGGCAGGGCAGTTGCCTCGGGCCGAGGAGGGCTCCCAGCCAGGAGTCTGCTCGCGGCGGCGGCTGCCAGCTGACTGAGCTTTGGTGCCCTCCTTTTCTACTTCCTGCCCCGCCCCTTGACTTCCGGGGGGCGGGGACTGATGGTGGAAGCTCCGCCCACTGGGGGGTTGGCAAGGGATCTCCCTCTGCCGGGCAGGAGGGGAGCCACACCGACTCACTACACACCTTATAGACTAACAGACATTTTGGAGCATGAGCTTTCGTGGGTGAATACGCACTTCGTCAGATGCATGTGGGTATTCACCCACGAAAGCTCATGTTCCAAAATGTCTGTTAGTCTATAAGGTGCAATAGGTCTCTTTGCTGCTTCTACAGATCCAGACTAACACGGCTACCCCTCTGATACCTGATGTGCTTAGATATCTCTGACCTGTTTTCCCTGTCAGTTTGGGTCTTCAGTGCCCTGCCTGGTTTGAGCCAGACATGCTAGCCTGCTACAAACACAGACCCAGGTCTGAACTACGTCCCCCAAAAGCTGCAGGCTTAACTGAAAGCAGCTTAAGAAATGCTCCTGTCTCCAGCACTCAGATACCCAATCTCAATGGGTCCAAACCCCAAATAAATCTGTTTTACCCTGTATAAAGCTTATACAGGATAAACTCATAAATTGTTTGCCCTGTATAACACGGATAGAGAGATATGCACACCTGTTTGTCTCTCCCCCCCCCCAGGTATTAATACGTACTCTGGGTTAATTAATAAGTAAAAAGGTATTTTATTACTTTTATACGAAAAGTAGGATTTAAGTGGTTCCAAGTAATAACAGACAGAACAAAGTAAATTACCAAGCAAAATAAAACAAAAACACACAAGTCTAAGCCCAATACAGTAAAAACTATATCATAGAATCATAGAATATCAGGGTTGGAAGGGACCTCAGGAGGTCATCTAGTCCAACCCCCTGCTCAAAGCAGGACCAATTCCCAACTAAATCATCCCAGCCAGGGCTTTGTCAAGCCTGACCTTAAAAACCTCTAAGGAAGGAGATTCCACCACCTCCCTAGGTAACCCATTCCAGTGCTTCACCACTCTCTGAGTGAAAAAGATTTTCCTAATATCCAACCTAAACCTCCCCCATTGCAACTTGAGACATTACTCCTTGTTCTGTCATCAGGTACCACTGAGAACAGTCTAGATCCATCCTTTTTGGAACCTCCTTTCAGGTAGTTGAAAGCAGCTATCAACCCCCCCCCTAATTCTTCTCTTCTGCAGACTAAAACAATCCCAGTTCCCTCAGCCTCTCCTCATAGGTCATGTGCTCCAGCCCCCTAATAATTTTTGTTGCCCTCCGCTGGAGGTAAATGCAGGTAAATTTCACTCTCAGAGATAACATAAGAACATAAGAACATAAGAAAGACCGTACCGGGTCAGACCAAAGGTCCATCTAGCCCAGTATCTGTCTACCGACAGTGGCCAATGCCAGGTGCCCCTGAGGGAGTGAATCTAACAGGCAATGATCAAGTGATCTCTCTCCTGCCATCCATCTCCATCCTCTGACGAACAGAGGCTAGGGACACCATTCTTACCCATCCTGGCTAATAGCCATTTATGGACTTAGCCACCATGAATTTATCCAGTCCCCTTTTAAACATTGTTATAGTCCTAGCCTTCACAACCTCCTCAGGTAAGGAGTTCCACAAGTTGACTGTGCGCTGCGTGAAGAAGAACTTCCTTTTATTTGTTTTAAACCTGCTGCCTATTAATTTCATTTGGTGACCCCTAGTTCTTGTATTATGGGAATAAGTAAATAACTTTTCCTTATCCACTTTCTCAACATCACTCATGATTTTATATACCTCTATCATGTTCCCCCTTAGTCTTCTCTTTTCCAAACTGAAGAGTCCTAGCCTCTTTAATCTTTCCTCATATGGGACCCTCTCTAAACCCCTAATCATTTTAGTTGCTCTTTTCTGAACCTTTTCTAGTGCTAGAATATCTTTTTTGAGGTGAGGAGACCACATCTGTACACAGTATTCGAGGTGTGGGCGTACCATGGATTTATATAAGGGCAATAATATATTCTCAGTCTTATTCTCTATCCCCTTTTTAATGATTCCTAACATCCTGTTTGCTTTTTTGACCGCCTCTGCACACTGCGTGGACATCTTCAGAGAACTATCCACGATAACTCCAAGATCTTTTTCCTGACTCGTTGTAGCTAAATTAGCCCCCATCATGTTGTATGTATAGTTTGGGTTATTTTTTCCAATGTGCATTACTTTACATTTATCCACATGTTCTAATAAGCTTCTTTGACAGACTAGCCTCCTAATATGAGCGCAATCCTTTCCCCTGGTACAGTCCTTGTTCCAGCTCAGGTGGTAGCTAGGGGTTTTCTCATGACTGCAGCCCCTTTTGTTCTGTTCCACCCCCTTATATAGCTTTTGCAGAAGGTGGGAATCCTTTGTTTCTCTCTGGGTTCCCACCCCTCCTTCTAAATGGAAAAGCACCAGGTTAAAGATGGATTCCAGTTCAGGTGACATGATCACATGTCACTGTAAGACTTCATTGCCCACTTGCCAGCACACAGGTATACAGGAAGACTTAAAAGTAAACAGAGCCATCTACAGTCAGTTGTCCTAGTTGATGGGAGCCATCAAGTTTCTAAACCACCATTAATGGCCCGCACTTTGCATAACTATAGTAGGACCTCAAAGTTATATTTCATATTTCTAGTTTCAGATACAAGAATGATACATTTATACAAATAGGATGACCACACTCAGTATATTATAAACTTTGTAATGATACCTTACAAGAGACCTTTTGCAGAAAGCATGTTCCAGTTACGTTTTATTCACACTCATTAGCATATTTTCATAGAATCATATGGAGTGCAATGTCACACATGCTTTCTCACTTCTGAAATCAGATCAAGACCAGACTGGACCATGCGAAAACACCCCATGAAAGGCTGACAGCATTCAAAGATTTAACTTCAGGAATGCTAGATCCTTCAGAGATTTTGTGTCTCCACTTAAGGAAGGCAGAAAACTGTAAAATTTTAGGCCAGTGAACTGGGTCATGAATCCTTTTAGAGCAAGCTGCAATATTCACTTTCCATTATATGAAGTTGCTGTGGCTCTAATCTTACATGCTATGTGATACAGCCTCTGTTTAGATATGTAATCCTTTGCCTGTCAAAGCTCTTTGGGAAGATTTTTAGAAAGAGAGGACTTAGCTGCTTAGTCTCAATTTCTTTGAAACAATTCACTCTGAACGAACAAAGCCCAACAGGAAAACGCTTGAGAGAATATCTGTTCCCTGACAGTATTACAGTAGTTTTCTAAATACAGCCAATGAACTCTTGCATCATATAAAATCTAATCAGATTGTCTCAGGTAGGTATCTCCCACCTGTGAACAAATAACACCTCTTCAAGAAATGGAGAGTTAAGTATATCCTTGAATAATAACTATTCATCAGTTGTCAGGATAAGTTCATAATAGGAACTTTGGGATGGAAATCCTTCATTTTTATGTATATACATTTTAGGCCTGATCCTCAGCTGGTGTAAATTAGGGTTGCTTCACTGAAGCCAATAGAGCTATGTCAGTTTACATCAGCAAAGTTTCTGGTCCACTTTATTGTGCAGCACACAATACACTACATATAAGAATTATATCTGGATTCTTTGTCCCTTGACAAATCTGAGCACTCACTTTAGATGAGAAACTTGATGCTATGGGTCTGTCTACACTTCAGTTGGACACCTGCAGCTGGCCCATGCCAGCTGGCTCAGGCTCTTGGGGCTGAGCATGTGGTGTAGACATTCGGAATCAGGCTGAAGCCCAGGCTCTGGGACCCTCCCCTTCACAGGATCCTGGGGCTTAGGGTCTGAGAGTCCAGGGTCCAGCCTGAGCCCAAACATCTGCACCCAGTTAAACATCCCCATTAGCCCGAGCCCTGTGAGCCTGAGTCAGCTGGCACAGGCCACCTGAAGATTTTTAATTGCAGTGTAGATATACCCTATATGTCCTTAAAGCATTAAGTGTTGGGTTTGTGCCAATTCTTTTAAATACCTATCATGCCCTTTTATCTAACTTTATAACAGTGCACCACAAGAAAATAGTCCAGTTAGCAAAGTATGTATAGCTCAGGTAGTTCATAAAAGTAATCTTTTGTCCAAGCTTAAACTTGATCAGACTTGGAATAGAATTGACATGACACAGATGGATAAAGTAAAGCTCTTTAATGTTCTTCCTGTAGTTTGAAATAAATTCTTTGTAGACATCACTCAGCCAACTTAGCAGTGGCTCTGTCTTGCTTGTCATGTCATAGTGCAGATATGCTATTGTGTAGTGACTTTCTACATACTAGTTCAGGATGTAATTCATGTATCTCAGGCTTTCTCTGCACCAAAATGGAGGTATAAAATATTTACTAAACTGAATCTACAAAGCAGATACTGTGCGCAGCTGCAATTAATGTAATGATAATACTTGCATTGGATTTAACCATTTGGGATTTTGGCCCAATTCTTCACTGTAGGTTTATAGAATCCTACAGCTGTTTTAAAGGGGGCATCATCTACATATTTCTATCCGTCAACTCTCTCTCTTTCTCTCTTCCCCCCCCCCTCCTCTTCTTCACTGTGGGGAGTCTTCCAACCTTCATTTCCCACTTACCCCTTCAAAAAATGTCTGCTTGCTGGCTGGGAAATGCAATTCAAACTAAATATGCAAGATCTAAAATTAGCACTACTGAACAACCTATAGCACCCTACCACATGCCAGCTTGTACGCCTGCAGCATTTAGTTCAGGTGACTAGCTGAAAAGTGATACCGAAGACTGTAGTCATCAGTATTTAGTGTTTAAAAAAAAAAGTACTAAATCTACAAGAAAACTTTCCCCTAAGTTTTTAATACTCTATTCAGATGAAACAGACTCTTAAAATTACATGCAGTGGGACCCAAATGTCCTCCTTTCTCCCTGCTACTGAGCTTTAATGAAATTTTTTTTCTTTTTTTTAATTTACATGCTCTTGCAGAATAAAGATCCCCAAATCATTAACTAATTTGATATGACTGAAGTACTGATTCAATTCCCCAGTCCCTTGATAATCTTAGATATCTGCTTCAAACACACCTTTACTTAGTTTCTTAATTAGATACACCTTGATGGATGGGTTTTCATAGAGCAGTCTCAGAGAGAAGGAAATCAACCTGTTATCACTATTCAGCAGGTGAAGAATTGGCTCTTTAACAGCCAAAATCATTGGTTCCAAGAAGAAACAAAACCTAGTTTTAGGATAGGTAAAAGAACTGTGACTCAGGTAATAGAACTCTCAGAATGTTACTGCAGAAGAATACATTATAGTGGTGTGCCAATTAAACTGAACAGACTGTCCTTGACTGAATACTCTTTTTATAAGGTAAGGAAGTTTTAGTGGTTTCCAAATAAAAGAAGACTTTGCAAAATTAATTTTTTGGGACAGATCATAATTAAGAATAGGCAAAAGTTGGGATAAAAATGACTTTGAATAAACCTCTGAAAAAGTTTTCTGGAGCTCCAAAAAAAGTCAATGACCCTTTTGTCATCAAGAATGAAAGCTATGCTATGCATTCCTTTCTCAAGCAAAACTTCTATTGACTAATTAGTAACCTAGAATGAAGCCCTGAAAGTAGGACACATGCATTTCAACCTGCCAAGACCCAAATGGGGACCCAAGGAACCAAAATGGGGGGCACCTAAGAAATTATTCAAGTAGGAAATTTTACCTAATTTGCAATTGATTCCTTAAATGTAAATAAGTCAGTCAGTCAGTCTCTCCTTCTCCCTCTCCTCTTTCTTACTCTGTTTTATTGCTGAAAGAATAACAAAAGTGAGGCTCACTACTTTGTGTGGAGCATAATTTTGGGGTAAAATGAAGGACACTTAAGAGCTATTCAAAGATACAGTAATACTATATCAGAGGCTGTTCTGGTATTTGGGACATAGTCAGAGCTACAAAGTACCAAAGAAGCTGAGAGGATTGGTTTCTTGTCCATCAGACTAAATAAATGCTTTGGAAAGCAATATGTCAGAGGAAGTGAAGAGCAGTTTTTCTCAATTTTTGACAGTATTTCTCTGTGTTTCACCAACTCCACCTGCAACAACCTGGTAAATCTCGGTAAACAGATATGATCGTGCACATACTGTAGAGAGTGAGGGTTTTGAAGTTACAGGTATTTGTATATGGATTTTAGCAAGATAAGATTTATCTCAAGGGGTTTGTTTGAGGAGTTTGAGTAGTAAATCTTGTATTGTGGTGTTAAATCAATTGGAAAAGTAATAAGCCACACAATTCCTCCTCTTTTCTTCTGCTTGATAGTCTTTAGAGATTATCAAGGTATTAAATCTGTTTGTGGTTGTGGATTTATAGTTTTTAGATGCTATTAAGGAAATTCTGAATTATGGCATTTCAGAAACTTAATGAAAAGATTTGTTTTCTTCAATGACCTCTGTTTTCCATCTTCTGTCTTCTGGGAAAGTTTTGGATATGAAACTTTGTGATCAGTACCTATAGCTGACGGGTTGTCCCAGAATAGCATGTGTTTGTAGAATGTGTATTCCTTAATGGAAATGAATTGAAGTAAGCCTTTTAAAATAGATATCTTTCAACACCCAAATGAAGGAACTTCCATTTAACAATAAACTTGATGGACACTAAATAGTTCTGTTGTCTTTAATTAAACTTTTCACTGTGCATAAAGTTAAGCATGTGAATAATTCTTGGAAGAATTTTTGCTATATTTGTTGTTAATTTTATAGATCATCATGATATTGTGCTCTGACTGTATATTTGGTTTAATCTCTTTGTGCTTTCTATGATAGCATGCATACATACTTAAAATGAGATTTAACTTTTCAAGGAGTGTGACAAATCTCAATACGTATTTAAAGACTTGATCATGCCATTTTATGTGCAGGCCCCTATGGTCTGGTGCAGTTATACTCCACTACCAATAGAATTCCCCTCCCTCCAAGTTCACTGTCTCCCAGAGCTCCCTGGTGCACAAGGAGAGCTATACACACTGCTACACCCCTGCATAGAATGTAGTGCACTCCAACATGCATGGCAGGAGGGAGACAGAGCAATGATTCTGCCTACTCCCTGCCCCTCCTACCTTCTTGGAGTGCTGTGTCTCCCTGGGGAATAGTGAGGAAGCAGTCCTCACAAGGACACACAATGTGAGAAGACTCTCTGCTGCACACCTTTACCAAGAGAACCACAGAGCCTGACTCACAGCCGTTACCCAGTTTTAAACTGGTCCAACACCAGTGTGTAGCTGCACCAGCATAAAACTGAAGCAATACAATTATGAATCAGGCACACAACTTGTACTTGAATATTTGTGGCTTTTATCCTGTGTGTACTTAACCTTTTTTCATTTTAATAGTTAAATGAGATCATCATAGTGTAAGCCACACCCATTCAATGTGCTTTGTCCCCCTATGGTGGTGGTTAGGCCACAAAGATTGATGTGGCTACAGCCTTGTTTAATAGACCTGGGTTTCCTAGCTCTGGGCACAGAGGATCGTATATAAAGATCCAGAAGTCCCAGGCTCAATCATTGCTACTGATGATCTACCCTGGGGTATCAATGTTACATATACCCCTTCATCTGTGCTTCTTCCCTCCCCACCCCTGAAACAAACCAGAGTAACATCTATTTACTCATATGTCTCTCATTTTACACAATTGGCTAATGAGTTAAAAGGCAGCTATCTAGTGACCAGGATATTCCATAAAAATAGAACTTATTATGAGTTTAAACACGAGTACTCCACTGCTATGGTAGCTCATCTTGGTCCCAAATGAACAGATCATAATAGACAGACAATGTAATAAACCTGATAAGGATTGTCATCAGCTAATAAACTAAATAAAAGGAAACTCTGAGGGGAAAACCAACAGGCTTCAGAATAAAGTGCACCAGAATTTTAGAGATGTCTTAATTTGAGTATTAATTGTAAAAGGAATGAATACTGAAGCAAATAGTGAAAGACACTAGATGAGTGTAAGGAAAATAGGATGTGAAAGCGACATCAACAATTCCTCGCAATTGCCAAGAGTTTAAAAAAAATGATTTGAGAACACTGTTTTTGATAGAGCTGAGTTGGACAAACAAATGCATAGAAAGACCCCTGTCTGATAAGATTCAGTGAATGAAGGAAAGAGATGGCCAGAAGGAAAATAGAAGCCGGGTTTGAAAGACCCAAATACCAAACGAGAAGGATTAAAAAAAGTTAATATATCAATAAATACACACATGTTCTGATTAAAACATGAGTGACTCTGAGGGATCACAAGGTTATGTAGTCGATGAAATAGCAGGGTGTTTCTTGAACTTTTCCATGCCAGCTGCATTTTCCACACCCAGCCCAAACTGCCTTAACTATCTAACAAGGATCTAGTCAGCACCCTCTTTCCTATTTAGCAGAAGAGGAAGAACAAGGTGTCATGACATGGAATTGGTTGAAAGTCAGAATTTCTATTTCAGGGGAAAATTTGACACTTTAAACCTTGCTTTGTTTCAATTTGGAGCAATTTTTTTTTTATTTTTATTTTTTTGAAATTTCACATGAAACGGGATTTCCAAAGGACTTAAATATAGGATTTTTCTTTTTGGAATACCAAAATTTCATTAAAATTTTGCTTGTTATATTTTTTTACATTACTGACCTGTCAAGAAGTAGTAGTGTACAAAGTGTCCAAATAGGACAGTTTGAAATATCTTATCAGCTGCCCTTGGTTTAAAAATGAAATAGGATTTTCAACTATTGTCATTATGACTCATCAAGTAGTTAATCTAGGGGTTTATTTCCGACATGTAAAATAAGGGAAAACTCCCACAAAATAAATTCAAAACATATCTTTGAAGTTTTCAAAGGTGATGGACCCTATTACCCATCCAGTCTTCCCATCACATATTACAACTTGACGGATCTTTTGAAATGTTTTTAATTCTCCATGGCTAAACATTATCTTTCTGGATGCCTTTTTAAATACCGAGTAGCCTAGTTCTGAAGGCAGTCACATAAGACTCTTTTCTCCCCATCCCCTGTAGCTTTTATTCTGACTAGCTAGCTTTTGCTACCAAGCAGGTGAAAAGATAGTTATAGTGCTCTGTATGCTATGCCACATAGAAGTCCAGAAAATAAAAAAAATATGAAGTCTCAAACTGACTTTGGTAACAGTTGTTACAACCTGCCCTTATCCCCCTCTCTGGATGAACACCAACAACTGGATCCCATATGGTGGGCTGGGGTAGTGACCGCTCATTTTTCCTGGCTCCAGGGGTCTCAAACACATTCCCAGGTGCAGAGCCCACGGCTGATAATCATCTTGGCATTGGGCCACACAGTCCACTCACCTGAGCCCTTGGAACCAGTCAACATTTTTTTTAAGCCTCTGATGCGTTTCTTACCCCTGTCTGCACATCTGCTGGGGAGTTCCCAGGTTCCTGCTCACTCAGGTCTGCTGCTGAGCCGAGAGTTGCTCAAAGTTAATGTCCCTGCTGACAAAAACTCAATGTTTATCTAGGATAGAGCCACTTAATGTTCCCACACAGTCTGTCCACTAGGTGCTAGTTTTCTGTAATGAATGCTCAAAAGCCATACTAAAGGCTACATTCAAAATGGAGGTTGAAATACCACATGGCATTCGTAAAGGCAAAATGGAATTTGTAAGTTGACAGATGTATCCATCAAATAGCATGGCACAACAGCAATAACAAAGTTCTACTTTATACATATTACAAAATATATGCACAGGCTCAAATTTACACCTCAGTGTTTATAGATGTGTTTATAATTGTTAAGGATGGCCCCAATGAAGTAACCCAGCTAAGCAGATGCCTAACTGTAAGCATGCGAATAGTTCCAAGAAAAGCTTGATCCCAAATGGGACTACTTGCTGAATAAGGAGTTATTTTTTCTTACCTATGATCCTTTCATTGATTTCAATGGCTTTGGGACAGAGCCTAGGTTTATAGACTTAATGATGCCACACCTCAATGACTTGCACTATCTGACATAGATTTACTTGTGATTCACCCAAGTGAGACAAATAAGCTCTATTAGGGTAGAAACTGTACTTGGTCCTGATTTATAAAATGGAACTGGCTGTATTTTCTGGATGCTTGCCCAAGGGCTACTAGAATGGCTATCTGTGTCTACAAATTTTAACTCTCTAGCTTCTGGGGCTAGTCGTTTGAATATCGGACATCTGGGATCATTTTTTCCAATAAACCAAAAAAGGGTTAATGTAAACTTTTGAATAAACCTTTATGAGAAATGATCTCTCTATTCTTCCACGTTACTGCATGAGAGAGGAGGGTCGGTGTAGGGCTCTTCCAGAAGAGTTTGCTTTTATTTTTCTTTTGCTGTGGATGCTGTGCATTCAAGATCTTTTAGCAATTGTAGGGTTGCTTTTTTAAAATATATGGCGAGGAATCAGGAATTAAAGTCTGGAAATGTCATGAAGTGCAATCTTTGCTGGTCCTATCTTTTTAATAAAACTGACTACATTATGAGCCCTCTTGAGGGATAATGGCCAAGCAGCTAAAGCACTGGACTGTGACTCAGATATGGATTCATTTCTCAGCTTCTTGTGTGACCTTGGGCAAGTCACTTAAAATCTCTGGCTGGGTATCTTCAGGTGCCCTGCCTCCTATACAAAACTGGGGTAACTTTTGCTTTGTGTTGTCTAATTAGATTGTAAGGGGCTCGCTTATGTGCATGTAAAGCACCTAGCAGACTGGGGTCATGATGTTGGTTGGGGCCTCAAGGCATGAATGTAATAGAAACTATATATTCACATCTGTATACATACAGATGCTTGTTTTTTTTATCTCACATACACACTGAATGTCTAAGTGAAAAGTAAAAAACAAAACTCTGTAAGTCTGTAAACAGAACAGCAAATGGTTGAAAAAAACATTACATTTTATAGCCTCAGGCCAAGTAGAATAAAGAATAAAACACTATGTAATGAGGTAAGACTACTGTGCAAAGACCATAATTATGGATTTCAACTTTCTCATTTTAAAATGAAAAACCTAGCCCAATGGAGACAGAATGAAGATAATGCATACGATTAGGATCTGATAACATATTAAAAATTCTGTTTGTTTCGTTTTTGCCCCCAAACAATATTAGAATCAAATCATGAAATTGCTAGGGAAAAATAATGGAGTTAGTGGGTTTAATGATAATATTTCGCATACCATGGAAGGCCTGTGGACTGTCAGATAAAAAGCTTTATCAGATCAGTCAGATTTAGAAGGATGAAGAAAATAAAGGTTTCATTACTCTTGTGCTGGGCAAAATCTAATAGAAGGCACATCCAAGTATGAGAAGTGTACAAAAGCATATGTAAGGGCTCAGCTCTGCCTCCTTTATTCACATGTGTGAAGTAAGGAACCTCCTTGGCCTGAGTGAGGGTGGCAGAACAATCTTTACAATACCCAAAGGGATCATCAGGGGCTGGTGCAACTAACTCCCCTCAATAATGTCCCAGATATCAACCACATTACAGAACTAGGAGCTATAAGGTGAGTTCTGTACTGCAGCATGCAGCAGCACCTGCTGCCCTGGGGGACACCTGAAATCTGCAGCGTAGCAGCTTCAGGCAGCAGATATAGACCACGGGATACAGGTCTGTTGGTGCTCCTCTGGAGCAGGATTTGAGGCTTCCTGTTCATGCTTTCACAACTTCTGGTGTGACTGGTCTTGAAATCACAGCAATGGGCATGCTGCATGGGGCCAGATCCTCAATTAGTGTATTAATTGACACAGATCCTTCTGCTGAGGATCTCGCCTGTCCATGGGAAAATAAAATCATGGTAAATGCCAAAACAGAATTGCTGGTGCTGAGAGTCACTCACAGACAGTGACAGATTCAGAGTTAGAGGGGCCCTGTGCATAGCTTCATTTTGGGGGGCCCCCCTCTCTGGACCCAGACAAGAAAAAGAACATTCTCTCTTAACTCCCCTGCCCTGTTCTTCATTGTTTTTTTCTTCATCCTCCTCCTATATTATAAGTAATAGGAAGTAAATGAAAATAAAGTGAGTTATCTTGATTGGGGCAGGGAGTTGGAGTGCAGGAGGGAGTGCGGGGGTCAGGCTCTGGGAGGGAGTTTCGGTGCTGGGTGCAGGGTGGGGGGAGAAGTGCAGGCTCTGGAAGGAAGTTTGGGTGTGGGCTCCGGGCTGGGGCAGGGGTTGGGGTCCGGTAGGGTCGGGGAGCAGTGCTTATCTTGGGCGGCGCAGATCCCAAAGTGACCGGCACACCCCTCTGGCAGCAGCTTCTAGGCAGGGGGTGGGACGGGGTCTCTGCGCCCCGCTGCCACAGCTCCCATTGGCCACAGTTCCCAGCCAATGGGAGCTGTGGAGTCAGTGCTTGGGGCAGAGGCAACACGCAGAGACACTCCCCTCAGGGGCTGCAGCTGCAGGCACATGCCAGCTGTTTCCAGGAGTGGTGTGGCACAGAGGGAGGGAAGCAGCATAGGCAGGGAGCCGCCTTAGCCCTGCTGCACTGCTGCTGGCATGTCTCTGAACGCTCTTTGGGGGGAGAGGGGCAGCGGGTCTCTGTGCACTGCCTGGGGCGGGGGCAGCATGCAGAGCCGCCTCCCCCCTGCCAAGGGCATGCAAAGACGTGCCAGCCGCCAGTCGCTTCCAGGAGCAGCGTAGGGCCGTCAGCCATGGAATGCAGGCAGCTTGCCTGCCTGAGCCCTGCTGTGCCACTGGCTGGGACTCAGGGGCAAGTTGTCAGATGAGATTTGTTCTGCATTTTGGGGGACCCCCTGTCATTGGAGGCCCCATGCCACTGCACTGTTTTATGGTAAATCCACCTCTGCTCACAGACCGTGTCTGTATAGTCTTGAGAACTAATTGGAAAGCTGAATAAGAAAGGCATGGAATTGGAGAAAGATCCTTCACTGAACAGATATACCACTTCGAGGAATATGACAGGGTCAGAGGAAGAAAACGAAAAACTCAGTTCATAATGAGACTGGTATTGTGTTGGTGCTTCAATTTAATAATTTGAGATTGTCAGATAACAGGGTCAAATGAAATTATGTATTTAGTACAGCACTATACACAAAATAGATACATTATCACCTTTGGTGTAAGGCAAAGAGCAGGCTTTTGTCTCCCGCTCCTCTAACTGTTTGAGCGCTGGCAGTTTGCACTCCCAATCTAATTCCCCAAACCTCTGTCTTTTTTTTTTTTTAATAGGATATGAGATACAGAAACCCCTTTTTGGAGGGGAAAAATACTTTCCCATGGATAAATTTACCCTGTGTTCTGTTTTCCTAATTACAAGTGGAATTTCTTCAGTTTACTTGTTTGCATAAGAAGGAATCTCTAATCTGGTCATTATTGCTAACAACTGTGACAACCGACAGTTCTTAATGAGTTAAAAACATGTTTCAATGGGTCAAATTGTCTAGTGAGGTGGTGGACTCTCCATCACTGGATGTTTTTAAGAACAGGTTATACAAACAACTAGGCCATTCCTGACATATTATTTAATCCTGGTTTGAGTGCAGGGGACTGGACTAGATGACCTATTGAGGTCCCTTCCAGTACTACACTTCATTTTTTTTTTAATTCCTTACAGAGCCTATCTGTATTAACAATTATCCTTTATTGACCACCCCGTCCATTACATACGTATCTGCATTAACAAGTATCCATTATCAATCACTTAGCTTCCAGAGATACTTTCAATAGTTTGAAGGGGAACAGGGTGGGGGGGGGGGGTAATTAAACCTTGGACACCTGGATTCTCACAAACTTGAAGATGCTGAGACAGCCCAGCACTCAATTACATACATTCCTGAGTACAGGTTAAGAACCAATCCTCTGGGTCTTAGAATTCAAACGCACTCTTTGCTAATTCTCTAAAGATGTTGGGAGAATAGCTAATATGCAAATTAATTTAATTTAAAAGAAAGAGGACTAAAAAGGTTAATCTTTACTAACAGGTACTAAGATTAACACTGACAAAGGCAAGAATACACGCTTGGTGGTAGTAAACTGAAACACCAAGAAAGCTACACTAAATGCCCGGATTAGGCTTTCAGAGTGAAGGCAATACAATAAGACTTTCTAACGTGGTCAAAGAACTTGCTGAAATGGTTTTGCTGTAGTGTCATAAGAACAGCAGCTAGCTTTCCACTAATGGAATAGCAAGACATCCAGAGCAGCTGGAAAGAAAAAGCTACACAAAGCATACAATTAATGAATCACTCTGTCGGTAGTATGGATAAAGTATGGCATGCTTGTCATTCAAAGAGGAGTATGCAATCCTTTGGGAGAAATTTAATTCAGGGGTCTATTTTTACCTTTCATTGTATATAGATAGTTTAGTCAGGTATAGTATAGACAGATATATCATGTTGAAGGTCCAATATAACATCTCAGCATGTGTTACTATTGTCAGTGACTACATATATTGGATTGTTCCAATTATCTGGCCTCAAGGAAGTATAATACTGTGGTAAGTTCAGGTCTTTGCAGATCTGTGGGAAGCTTGTAATGGCTCAGTGAATGACAACATCACATCTAAAGATCTGGCCTAACTGGAGCATTTTAACATCTATAAAGATTAGGTCTAGCTTTCCCAAGAGAGAGCAATTATTGTAAGCCCCGGGCACGCTGAGCTTTCGTGGAAATGCAGGGCAGTAGTGACATACATTTGATGAAGGGGTTGGGCGGAAGGGGTTTTGTTTTCTTCATGCTTCTTAAGATCACAATTAACTTGTACAGGCCTGTACCCTGCCAAAGTCAGGCTAGGGCACAGTGTTAACCCCCCAGAGTGAGGCACATCTTCAACAATTCGAACCACTGAAGAAAACAATGGCAAAGAAGCACCGAGAGGCTGGGGGACCTCAGCGAGAACTGATTAATTTTGCACAGTGTTTCCTTAACTAAGCAACCCTATTGTCTTTGTGTTAAAACAGCTGTATAATGATAGCTCAAACAAAAAAAAAGAAAATCTATGGGGGTTTCATTTAGTTGTGTCTGGCTTTGGGGAATGTTAGAGTGCTAGTCTGTGCTGTGCCTTTAGGAGGTGTTGCACAATTTGCAGACACCATTCTTATCCATCCTGGCTAATAGCCATTTATGGACTTAGCCACCATGAATTTATCCAGTCCCCTTTTAAACATTGTTATAGTCCTAGCCTTCACAACCTCCTCAGGGAAGGAGTTCCACAAGTTGACTGTGCGCTGCGTGAAGAAGAACTTCCTTTTATTTGTTTTAAACCTGCTGCCTATTAATTTCATTTGGTGACCCCTAGTTCTTGTATTATGGGAATAAGTAAATAACTTTTCCTTATCCACTTTCTCAACATCACTCATGATTTTATATACCTCTATCATGTCCCCCCTTAGTCTTCTCTTTTCCAAACTGAAGAGTCCTAGCCTCTTTAATCTTTCTTCATATGGGACCCTCTCTAAACCCCTAATCATTTTAGTTGCTCTTTTCTGAACCTTTTCTAGTGCTAGAATATCTTTTTTGAGGTGAGGAGACCACATCTGTACACAGTATTCGAGATGTGGGCATACCATGGATTTATATAAGGGCAATAATATATTCTCAGTCTTATTCTCTATCCCCTTTTAATGATTCCTAACATCCTGTTTGCTTTTTGACCGCCTCTGCACACTGCGTGGACATCTTCAGAGAACTATCCACGATAACTCCAAGATCTTTTTCCTGACTTGTTGTAGCTAAATTAGCCCCCATCATGTTGTATGTATAGTTGGGGTTATTTTTTCCAATGTGCATTACTTTACATTTATCCACATTAAATTTCATTTGCCATTTTGTTGCCCAATCACTTAGTTTTGTGAGATCTTTTTGAAGTTCTTCACAATCTGCTTTGGTCTTAACTATCTTGAGTAGTTTAGTATCATCTGCAAACTTTGCCACCTCACTGTTTACCCCTTTCTCCAGATCATTTATGAATAAATTGAATAGGATTGGTCCCAGGACTGACCCTTGGGGAACACCACTAGTTACCCCTCTCCATTCTGAGAATTTACCATTAATTCCTACCCTTTGTTCCCTGTCCTTTAACCAGTTCTCAATCCATGAGAGGACCTTTCCTTTTATCCCATGACAGCTTAATTTACGTAAGAGCCTTTGGTGAGGGACCTTGTCAAAGGCTTTCTGGAAATCTAAGTACACTATGTCCACCGGATCCCCCTTGTCCACATGTTTGTTGACCCCTTCAAAGAACTCTAATAGATTAGTAAGACACGATTTCCCTTTACAGAAACCATGTTGACTATTGCTCAAGAGTTTGTTTTTCTATGTGTCTGACAATTTTATTCTTTACTATTGTTTCAACTAATTTGCCCGGTACCGACGTTAGACTTACTGGTCTGTAATTGCCGGGATCGCCCCTAGAGCCCTTTTTAAATATTGGCGTTACATTAGCTAACTTCCAGTCATTGGGTACCGAAGGCGATTTAAAGGACAGGTTACAAACCTTAGTTAATTGTTCCACAACTTCACATTTGAGTTCTTTCAGAACTCTTGGGTGAATGCCATCTGGTCCCGGTGACTTGTTAATGTTGAGTTTATCAATTAATTCCAAAACCTCCTCTAGTGACACTTCAATCCGTGACAGTTCCTCAGATTTGTCACCTACAAAAGCCAGCTCAGGTTTGGGAATCTCCCTAACATCCTCAGCCGTGAAGACTGAAGCAAAGAATCCATTTAGTTTCTCCGCAATGACTTTATCATCTTTAAGCGCTCCTTTTGTATTTTCATCGTCAAGGGGCCCCACTGGTTGTTCAGCAGGCTTCCTGCTTCTGATGTACTTAAAAAACATTTTGTTATTACCTTTGGAGTTTTTGGCTAGCCGTTCTTCAAACTCCTCTTTGGCTTTTCTTATTACACTCTTGCACTTAAGTTGGCAGTGTTTGTGCTCCTTTCTATTTGCCTCCCAGTTCTGGCTGCACTGAAATAGCCTGAGGTGTATGTCTCTGCCTGTCTACGGGTAGCTGCACTATGTGTGTGGCCCTCTCCTGATAGGCCCCTCTCACCACCAGCAAAGATGTTATACCAGGACTGGGAAGTGGGTCATTAGAAGAGAGATCTGGGTGTTTTAGAATAACTGTACCCAGTGTGCAGGGGCTGGAGCAGGGGTGAGACTCTTACCTAGTATGCTCCCCATTTGTTTTTTATTAAATGTGTTAGTTACAGATGGGCCCAAATCAGAGTCCCATGATACCTATAGGAATGCAGCAGCTCTGGAAGTCAGGTCACCAATTTTGAAAAATCTTGGCCGTAATTTATAAAAAAAAAAAAACTACTTCTAAAAACTATTATACTATTAGTATTGTCTAGTAAAAAAATGTAAAAGCACACAACAATAAATCATCATTTAAATCATCATTACATTGAAACGAAAGCATACAAAATGTGAAAACGGCAAAAAAGAAAAAACTTTGTGTTGTGTTTTTGTCAGTTAGCTAGTTATTTTTTTTTTTTTTTTTTTTTTTTTTTTTTTTTTTTTTTGTTTTTTTTTTTTTTTTTTTTTTTTTTTTTTTTTTTTTTTTTTTTTTTTTTTTTTTTTTTTTTTTTTTTTTTTTTTTTTTTTTTTTTTTTTTTTTTTTTTTTTTTTTTTTTTTTTTTTTTTTTTTTTTTTTTTTTTTTTTTTTTTTTTTTTTTTTTTTTTTTTGTGTGTGTGTGTGGGTGGGGGTGGGGGGTCAACAGCTCTCTACTATAGTCTAGTTTGAGGCTGCTGAGTAAGATGTTCAGGATTTGGTCATTTGTTTGTTAGCTGACCATTGAGGAACTCCCTGGGCATATAGGCCAGATTCATTTTGGAGACTTACTAAGACACTCTAAAGAAGCATCAGTTACTTACATAACTCAAATGTAATAGATAAGCAGTGTGCTAAATATTTAGAATTACCTTTTTATGTAATAGAAAAAAATATATTTAACCTATGAACAAACTAAAAACTAGACTTGTGCTAGATTTGCTATGAAACATGATATTGTTTCCTACGGGAAGGAAAAGTTTTCAGTAAATCACTGGACACTAATTACTGGGAGTACAGTAGACAATTGCCCTTGATGATGTTCTCTGCAATTATCTTATGAAATTATAAATTTTAATTTGTCATGAAACTTAGGAGCCGTGAACTTGCCACGTGCATATACTTCCAACTCCAGAGGTATGAATAATTACCACTAGTTCTTTCTTATTAGGCTAATAGACATGTAATGAAAAGCTTTTCAAGTGATTTTAAATGGCACAACTTTTCATTAGATTTATATTGTTTCATACCAGAAAAATAAAATTGAAAAGACATAAATCAAGTCTGAATTGTAGACAATAACAGGATAAGAAATGTCTAGGCAAAATGGTGGTGGAAGTGGAAAGACACTGCATCTGTTAAAGCATTTATTTACCACTGAAAGGATCTGACCAGTATGGGAGATGGAGGAAAAGGTTAAAGATTAAAAGGCTCTTGTGTGCGGATTGACTCAGTATGAATCAACCCACTGTGGCCTTTATATGAAGGCCACGCTTTCCTAAAATTTCCCACTGTTGCTGCAGCCAGAGAAGTTATCGTACAGACAAATACCTCAATGGAAAAATGAAGGAAAATTTGTTATAGACACATGCTGAACTTTCTGGATAGTGTACTTACAACTAACAATTCAACCAACTCCGTCCTAGAGTTTTAGACTGTCACCTATCACCCTTCACTTCCATGTGAAGTCCCTAGTGCACTCGGACTGTCAGTCAAAATTCTGCTTGGGACAGGATCTCTGTCGGGGACATGAAGGGGGGGGGGGTGCATGTGCGCACGCACATGTCATTATTTTAGTGGAAAGGTTTTGTGATACCAGTTCACTGTTCGTTTTCACACTTGGAGAACTTATCAGTGCTCTAATACAGCAGAAGGATTTAAACAAGGCTGGGATTTCCAGGTTTGTTGCTTGAGCACATCTCAATTCAAGTCTTTTTGTAAGTAGTTTTTCTTACCCCAATATCAACCTAAAAATTATATATAGCTTTAGGATCTGAATAAGTCATTCTGAGAGCAAACCCCAAGTATGTGTGTTAAAATGTTAACATAAGTACTAAACTTCTGGCAAATGAAGTCATGTACCTAGTACTTGATGTGACCAACTGATATACTTGTTTGTAATTTTTCTTTTATTTAAAATGAGAGACTTTCAGATTAAAGTGAGTCTTTTGCAAGTGTTTTGAGCTACATGAAAAGCCATTTGTTCTGACATTCTGCAAAAAAGAAAACCCCTTTTCCTTTATTATAAAGAGCTTTGAATGTAATATACTTTCTTAGAATACGTAACTTAACTTTGTAGTCAGATTGACTATCCAGTATGTTTGTATTATTAAGCTACTTTACATAATTTAATAGAAACAACTTTAAAAAATACATGAAGCCTTGTGTCTATTGTACTTGCAACTCTCAAGAAGGGCTTCTGCTGTCAGTGTATCTTGCATTCTGTTTGAAATAGACAGATATAGAGTTTTCATTGTTTTTACAAGAAATGATTTGTTTGAGAACTGAGCACTGAGGGAATGAAGTACCATTCCAGTTGCCTTTAAAATCTTTAGTTCTTCCTTGTTAGAGGCAAAGGTATTCAAATACATGTAGATTAAAATCAGCATTCCCCTGAAAGCAGGGTCATAGTTTATTTCAAAATGTTCTCTGGGGGTGGATAGACAGGGGAAAACTTGCTGTCACCCCACACGTTTAATTATAAAAACACAGTAAGTGGAAGAGCAGGAAGGGGGCTGAGTTAGCACTAAAGAATACACACCAAAAACAGAACACATCTGTTCATTGATTGCAATTAATACTTAATTTTGGTTCCTCAGCAAAAGCACAATGACTTTAGTGAGACCCACATTTGCACTAACAGTAAAACTCCAGCCCTTGATATGCATCTAGGTGGCATAGTGACTTTATGCACTGTGCTGTAGTGTAACATAGTTGTTACAGAATAAACCAGTCAGTAGGTCAGCATGCTAGAACTACAAAGACTTACAATTTTATACAGGTGATCAATATATTCTAGAATTAGCATTCATGAAATGTCACTGTTGGAAATGGCTGAGTGAATATCAGATACTGAAATATGAAGTAAAAAATAGTATGAATGATAGTAAATGTGAATGTTTAAACTTATTACAACATGTGTCTTAAATTCAAAATGCAGCATTAACTATGGGAATTTAAACTGCATTCTGACCAGTCATTGCTTTATTCTATTATCAGTATTTCACATTTCCCAGTCTTTGGAGAAACAACTATTCTATTTGTTATGGTCTTCAATTGTATCCATATCTGTTTTTAAACTATCTGCAGAACTAAAACTTTCATATTTCTGAGATCTCATGGCACAGACATATCTGAAAGATTTTTGTCTTGCACTGTCCCTGAAGCTCACTAGGCTGAAACTTTAAAAGTTGCCTAAAGGATTTGCATGCCCAATCCTCATTAATTTGAGTTAACTAACTTAATTAATTTGGATACCCACTTCCCATTAATTCACACAAATATTAATGGGAATTGGGGATCCAGACCTCACAGGCCGGTTTAAAAATATCTAATGAATCTCAAAGGGAGAAAATTCCAGAGTAGCCAAGGACTACTCACCTGAGAAACCTCTTCTGTTATTTGTGGAGAATTTAACAAAAAACCATCAGCTGATGTGCACTGCATATGGTAAAAGGCGATTTCTCAAAAAACATAGTCCCAGACAACATGGGTCTTCAAATTTAATCAACTTGAATTGAATGCTGAAGCAAGTAGGAAGGCAGTAAATAGACTAGATAACAGCAGTTTGTGGCATTCAAAATGCAGGTTGCTGAATTCTGCCTTAGCTGGAGCTACGTTGTGGATTTCAAAGGTAATGTAATTGGAGTATTTTATAGTGTAAAGCTGACACAGATATGGCTGGTTTTGGGGATTTCTGTATTGGAGAGGAATGGCCACAGACTCCTGGTCAGCAACAACTGATCCATGGAACAAGGCTACTAACTTAAAACCAGCAACCAGTGGATGAAACTGAGGAGACTGCAAATTATGGTACTGATTTTACAAGGTGGTGAGGATTCCTTGCCACTGGGAATTGAGAGACAAGTTGGGTGAGGTAACATCTTTTATTGGACCAACTTCTGTTGGTGGGAGACAAGCTTTCAAGCTTACACAGAGGTCTTAGTCAGTGTCACAGCTAACTACAAGATTTGGACAGATTGTTTAGCATAAGTAGTGAACACATATTTCAAGGAACCATTCAAGGTGAAGTGGCCCATTAACACCTTTCCAGTCACAGGAAGGCAAGAGAGAAGCAGCTGAGGGAGGCTGGTTGTTAGTGCTTTACAGATTGTTGAAATAAACCATAAATCCAGTGTCTCTATTCAATCCATGGGTTTTAGTGTCTAGCAAAGTTATGAATTTAAGCCCCCAGACTCGTCTTTTTGAAAACGCTGTGAAGTTTTCCTTTGAGGATGAGGACTGGTAGGTCAGATATAGAGTGATTGTTTTGTGAAAAGTGTTCACTCACATACGATATCATGTTTTTGTCTTTTATCATTTTCCTGGGTGAGCTCATTAGAGACTGAAGTGATTGTCTGGTTTTATCCACATAGTTACAATTGGGGCATTTAGTGCACTGGATGAGTTACACCACATGTTGTGACAGGCATGTGTAGGACCCATGGATCTTGAAAGGTGTGTTGTGAGGGGTGTTGATCATTGTAGCAGTGGAGATATGTCTGCAGATTTTGCATCTGTTCTGGCAGGGTCTGGAGCTGCATTGTGTCGGTGTGTCCTGCTCTGTGGGGAGCTTGCTTCTGATGAGGAGCTTGGAGAGGTTCTTTGTTTGAAGGCCAGAAGAGGGGGTTCAGGAAAGATTTCTTTTAGGATAGGTTCAACAATAGAACCCTGCAGACAGTTATATACAAGAAACCCAGAGATCATCACACCTACCTTCACAGCTCCAGTAACCACCCCAAACACACCAAGAAATCCATTAACTACAGCCATGCACTTAGATATCGCAGAATATGCTCTGAGGAGAAAGTCCAGGAAATATACCTTAACGTTCTCAAAACCACCTACACCAAACAGGAGCATTTCACTAGTGAAGTAAATGGCAACATGAAACAGGCCACCCAAGTACTGAGAGAGAACCTGCTTCAATACAGAAATAACCCCCCCTCCAACCATACACCCCTAGTTGTCACCACCCCACACTGGAATCCATAGAGGGTATCATCAAACTACAACCCATACTCAATGGGGATTTTGACATGTGGTGTTCCCATACTTCCATATAGACTTTCTTTTACATTAAAAAAAAAATCATACACTTTTAACATTTAATTCCTCCAAAATAGTACTATTGTAAATTTCTCAATTAGTAATTGAAAAATAATGATGTTTCAACTGCAAAATAAGCAACCAAACCCCTTAATTAATTTCATCACTACTGTACGGGGAGAGAAAACTGCAGTTTACCAGCACAAGGAAAAGGCACTTCATCATGTTGCATTTAATTGGAACAAATAATTTATAATGAAGTATTAATCATTCTGCACTGAAGCCCCATTTAAAATCTAATCTGTCTGAATAGAAAAGGGCTTTCTACTGCATTAGTCTGAACTGAAACCTTATTTAAAGGTTTTTTTTTCTCCTGAATATAAGTAATATAAATGTAGCTATTCTGAGGACAAGATGTGTCTCATAACTCAATTGTTCTATGTTAAAGTTATCACTGTGGGACTTCGTAAATATTGACCTGACAGGAAAATGCTTATTGTGTGGGTTATTTTTTTTTAACTAAGTTTAGGAACAGAAGGAAAACTTAATTAAAGTCAATGGAGACATTAAGGATGGAACTTCCAAAGCTCTATGTTGTAGAAACACTGCTCCTATTTGATGTCAAATTAGAGTTTTGCCATTGACTTCAATGGGAGCAGAGTTTTGACCAGTGCTCAGGGTGTGTGCAGGAAGTTTTTTTGTTTGTTTGTTTGTTTTTTATAAATCCCACCCTAGGAGCGAATGAAAAAGGACATTCACAATTTCTCTGATTAGCTTCTATGTTAACACCTTCTGTTTGTCAAATTTGCTTTCTTTTTATCAAATATAAATGGAGATAAATTTGTGGTAGAATAGTTGACAGGGATAGCAATGGATTATACAACCACATGATATGAAGCAGTTTAACACAAGTAGGAATAATAACTTCTCTGATTTAGGGATGGGTGATTCCATCTAGATTGAAAAAAGAGACTTTCAGTTCATAATGAGCTTCAAACTGTTAGCTGGGGCATACTTTAAGGGTGGGGTGAAGGGGTTTGATAAATCCTAGAATTTAATCAGAGTTTTTGTAGTATGTTCATTTCCTTTATGAGCACCTTTATGGTGTCTGATCCTGAAAAATTGTTATGACCTTCTGCAAGCTGCTGAGTCCCCTCAACTCAAAACTTACAGGACTGTGATTCTGAAACACTAACCTTGTGGGCTGAATTTTTCTGCGCTTAGTAACTGCCCGCATATAAATGGAATGGGCCAAAGCCTTGTACTGAACATGTTGCAGTAGCATTCTACCTGACATTCTGGGGCTGATGTTCATCTCTCCCTCTATCTGGACTCATTCTCATAGAAGAGCACGTGCAAAACAACTGTGTGCACCTGTACTATACGTTCGAGAAGCAACTTGCAAAAAATGATAATGTATGTGCACTTTAAGTAGTCAAACATTTACATGGGAATGGTCAAAAGACCATTGAAGGAGTCCAACTTGCCCCTGCAAAATCCAGTGGGACCAACAGCATTTGCTCTAATGGTACACTAACACTTGCACGTGCATTTTAAATGTTTAACTTCATCCCTGGACTGGTCATATGCAGGGATTGAACCCAGGAACTCTGTATTTAAAAGCACGAGCCTCTGTGTCTGAGCAAAAAGGTCTCTGCATGGAGATAGTTGTAGATTTGCAAACCTCTTCATGTAGATCAGCCACTTAATGAGGAGAAATGACTACACGGTGTTGACGTGAGTTACGTTAGCTTGCCTGTGACAGTGTGCTTGTGCAGTTTTGTATATGCAAAGGGGGCGGGGGAGCATCCTCTAAATATTTACCCCCACGTGTGATCATTTGGAGAAAAATCTTTGCTGAGGAATTTGCAAACCATTTCCCAAAGTCAGCTCCCCTCTTGTTGCAAATAAGTGGTGCGAAGACAAATTCCCTTCTAAGATCAGTGCAGGGTAACCGTACAAGTGGTTTGCAGTTTTTTCCATTAAGAAAACATTTTATAGGTATTAGGTTTTTCAGGTGTTTCTGTATAAATGCTTAGCAGAAAACATGTTACCTCTTGAGTCAGAGAGAACTTTGCTCACCATTTTGCTCCTTGGCAGACTTGTTTTTGAATATTCCAGCTGCTTTTTAATTTGACTCACTCAGCCCCTTCTATGAAAAGCTCTAGGTAAGTGTTTCTGTAAGGAAGTCTGCAGTGTGTCTTTTATGGGGTGTAGGAGGGAAATATCTCTTTCCTAGGGAAGCTTTACAGTTTGAGGCTTTTTGTTAGGTACTTTAGACAGACACCAGGACTCCATAAAGGGATAAGAGGGAGGATTGGGGGTGGGGGCGGGGGAGGGCAGCAAAGAGAGAAACCGAGGACATTTAAGGTACTATGCCATCTCTTATATTAGTGTTGGATATTATTCACAGGACACTTTCAATTTAAGCTTGTCTATTAACAATTCAGTAATGATTAACCGCTCAGTCCCTCCTGTGCTGATCTGTGACTTTGTGCTTTTTAACATATCTTACCAACTATTTCAACCTATTTAATCTTCTCTTTGAAAAGGATATCCCAGAGAGTTTACCTTTTTTAATAGAATTATGGTCTTCCCCAAAAATCTAATTTAGTAAAAGATATTTAGAACAAAAAGGGCTAATATGAAGAACAATCAGAAATTATAGGTAGGTCTGCAGGCAGGGGTGGGGTTGATAGCAGAATGCAGGAAAAATACAGAATTAGCAGGCAAAACATGAGCTAACTTGTAGGATGAATATTTAGGCCCAGTCTTTCTGCCAGCTTCATTGATTTGAGTGGATCTGTGCCCATTCATGCCATTGGAGATGTTGGCACATCTTTTCTACTGACATTTGCAACAGATCTCACTTCAGTACCTTTTCATCTGCAGAACTTAATCTGTTTACGTTCCCGTTTTTCTCTTTATTCAGCCACTGGCCTAACTCTTGTGGTACCTGTTTGCTGTATTTAGATAATGAGGTCTAGCACCTGTGGCCCTCACTTGATGGAGAATTCTACCATTCAATATTTGAACAGCTGAGTCTTAGTTCTGCCTTAAAATGATGCTTTATCCTGGTTATTTTCATGTATTGTTTGTATTTTTCATTGCATGTGCTTGTCTGTTAAACTGTAAAATACCCCTTTGCTTCTGAAAGATAATACCAATAATAACACTAATGCTTCTCCTTCGCCCTCCCTGTTAGCCAGCATCAGTGGTGCAGACCATCAGGGCATGAGGAACTGGCACAACTTTTACAAACTGTCTGGCCAGGACTGATGTTCTAGGTTTGCAGCTGGAGTTTTCCTTTTCTTAGGTGGACTGCCTGTCGTGCCTGATGAACCCCACCCATGCAGTAGAGCAGTGGTGGAAAACCCGCGGCCCATCAGGGTAATCTGCTGGTGGGCCTCCAGACTGTTTGTTTACATTTGCACGACTTCCCACAGCTCCCATTGGCTGTGGTTCGCTGTTCCCAGCCAATGGGAGCTGTGGGAAGTGGAGGCAGATTACCCTGACGGGCTGCGTGACGGGCCGCGTTGCCCACCACTGCAGTAGAGGCGCAGAGAGGTGAAGTGACTATCTAAGTCACCTGTCAGATCAGTGGCACAGCCAGGAACACAACCCTGACTTGGAAAAAGATTTGGGTATTATGGTGCTCATGAGCTCCCAGTGTGATAATGTGGCCAAAATGGCTAATGTGATCCTTGGATGCATAAATAGGGGAATCACAAATAGGAATAGAGAGGTTATTTTACCTCTGTTTTTGGCACTGTTGTGACAGCTGCTGGACTACTGTGTTCTGTTCTTATGCCCATACTTCAAGAAGGATGTTGATAAACTGGAGACTCTTCAGAGAAGAGCCACAGGAATTATTAATGGATTAGAAAACATGAGTGACAGACTTAAGGAGCTCAGTCTATTTAGTGTAATGAAAATAAAAGAAAGGGTGACTTGATTGCAGTATATAAGAATTTACATGGGGAACAAATATTTAATAATGGCTCTTCAGTCTAGCAGAGAAAGGTGTAACATCATCCAATAGCTGGAATTTGAAACTAGACAAACTGGCAATAAGGTGTAAATCTTTGCTAAAGGTGAGAGTAATTAACCTTTTAAACAATTTACTAAAGGTTGTGGTGAATTCTCCATTACTGTTGATTCCAATCTTGATTTAAAATTAAGATAGGAATTATTTTGGGGACATTCTGTGGTCTATGCAGGTCAGACTAGATGAACACTATGGTCCCTTCTCGCATTGGAATCTATGAACCCAAGTTTCATATTTTTAGGCTGTCTGCCTGCCTTCTAACCCAGGGTGTCTTAAATGGTCTGCTGCTGTGTGTCTCAGCCTGGACACTAACAGGCAGCAGACAAGCATGCAATTCCTTGAGTATCTGTGTGCTGTGCAGCCCTAATTCATCACTCTGACTCCAGCAGCCAGCCTATAACACAACAGCCCCATCTTGGTCTCCATCAGCCTTGGTTACTACTTGCAGGATGACCTCAACATACCCCCAGTCCCAACTTTTCCCCCAAACCACCTGCCCTGAAGGGCCCGGCACTCTCCTGGAACTCTCAGAATTAATTAGGTTAATTGCTCTTTTAAAGAAACAAAAGCACAGCAGCTTGTTACCTTAACTGGAGTTAACAATCACTTCAATTCAAATGCAGCACTGAGCTGGTTTAGACTAAAAGTAAAACAAGTTTATTAACAAAAGAGAGAGGTTTAAGTGAGTTCAGGTAGAAGAGATAAAGACAAAATGGTTACAAGCAAATAAAAAGTAAAATACACTTTCTAATGGCTAACACTTAAGCTATAGCCTGAGTTCAAGGTAGATTTCTCACTCATCTTTTTCTTTGTAGGCATGGCTGACTTTCTCTCAGTCAGAACCTTCTACAGTTGAACAAGATGCTAGTTTACCTTGTCTTGCTAGGTGAAACATCTTTGCCTAAGCAGGTTTCTCACTTAAATTCAGTTCCCAGAAACTTCAACCCCATTGGTTGAAAGAGCCATCTTTTCAGCTTGCAAGAGCTCTGGCCTCTTGTGTCTGTTCAGTGATGGATGCCAAGATGGCCTCTATCTCCTTATCTTCCCATACTCTCTGTTGTTGTCGCTAGACTCAGGATGATCTCAAGCTGTTCATCCCTTCTTGTGGACTTCCCATCCCCATGCTGCTTTGTATGTAAATGAGGCTTCTATTGTTCCACAATGCAACCTTCCCTCCAGTCTGAGAGAGGCTGTTTATCCCTGTGTTTGGTCACAGACTTTAAAGCATAATAGCACTGAATATCCAGATTTCTTTACATAGTGTTAATATGTACTTTACACAGGGATGATGATCACCAGCGTGTCACTGGCTTTCAGAAAAGACCTTACCTGATACACTTTTATAATACAGTAATATTGTATATAATCAGTTGATTCAATTACTTATTTGAGGTTCAGACTTCTTGTATTTATTGTCCAGGGAACCATGGAAATATATTTTCAGATGAAGTTCTTTTTCTCCTTCTGGGAAGGAGTGAAAACCTGAGTTCTAATGAAGACGTCAGGCTGCCCAATCCCCCAACCTTCCCGTGATGATTGAGTCATTACCTCCTCCCCTTGTTAGCTAGGTAGCTTTTACTTTTTATGTAAATATACCTTCTTCTTCGAGTGATTGCTCCTATGCATTCCAGTCAGGTGTGCGCGCTGCGCGTGCACGGCTCTTCGGAACATTTTTACCCTAGCAACTCCGGCGGGCCGGCTGGCACCCCCTGGAGTGGCGCTGCTATGGCGCCTGTTATATACCCCAGCCGGCCCGTCCGCTCCTCAGTTCCTTCTTACCGCCCGTGACGGCCAGTTGGAACTGTGGAGTGCTCTCTGTCCTCCACAACCCTAGCTCTCGCTACTTTTTCGTGTATATAGTTCGTTTAGTGATTAGTATAGATAGTTTCTGTTAGTTAGATAGTTGGTTCTTAGGATAAGGTTAAGGGGGGTTTCCCCTCCCTTTCCTCACCCGGTGCGGGCTCATGCCCAAGGCACCGGGCTTTAAGCCCTGTGCATCTTGCCAGCGGCCTATGCCAGTAGGGGATCCGCACGACTCCTGCCTCCATTGCCTCGGTGAGAGTCACAGGGCAGATAAGTGCCCTATCTGTTCCGCTTTCAAACCCCGGACACGTAAGGAGCGGGACATAAGATTAAAGCAGCTCCTCATGGAGGCTTTGCTCCAGCCCCCCGCACCGTCCGCGCCGGCGCCGAAGGCTTCATCGGTACGGAGCGCACCGCTGGCCCCGGGCCGTTCCGGCACCGAGACACCGCGACCTCAGCCACCGGCACCGCTCCCTGTCGCCATCAAGGAAGTCGCCAGGGTGCCAAGTCCCACGCTGAGGGCCCAGCAGCCAAGACAATTGCGCCACCTGCGGTCCCTGCTGTGGCTGTGCACAGGACGTGCACCGGGCCGTTGACTCCGGCGCCGCAAGGGCCGTCGAGTCCGGCACTGCCATGCTCCCCGGCACCAACCGCGGTTGAGCTCCGGCTGCCATCGACGCCAGAGACTTTCTCCACGGCGCGCGAGCTCATAGAGCTCACAGAGGCACCGAGCCTCCGGCCCCTGCCACCGCCGGTGTGGGCTGTCGTTTCGGCGGGAAAGCCGGCAATGATGATACGGCCCCCCTCTCCGGACAGATGGCATGGACGACGCTCCCGGTCCCGGTCACGTTCCCGGTCCCGCCGCAGGTCACCATCCCATCGCTCGAGATCTCGGCACCGTTCGACATCGCGGTACCAGTCGCACTCCCGGCGTCGCTCCAGGTCCCGATCGCCTTCGCGTCGGCACCGACGGAGGTCTGCTTCCCGGCACCGTTCCCGGCACCGCGACTCGCGTAGCTGCTCCCGGCGCCGCAGGTCCGGATCCCGGTCGAGCTCCCAGCACCGGTCGAGCTCCCGGCACCGCAGCGGACGTTGGTCTCCGTCACCATCCTGGTACCGTGCAGACCGGCACCGATTCTCGGCACCGTCCGGGGACAGACTGCCTCATTCGACGGCGCAATCCGTCAGTGCCTCGGCACCTCCATGGCCATCCCGCCCCGTGTCGGTTGCTTCCGGGGCAGACAGTAATGGGCACCTGCCACCTACCCCACAAGGCCAACCTCAGGGGGCACAGCAGTGGGGCTTCTGGGTTCCCTGGGCCCAGTATAAGACTCAGGGGGTGCCGTTCCCTCCAAGAGCCCCTGCCTCCGAGCACAGGGTACCAGAGGCGACCGTCAGCCGACTGGCCCCTTCGCCACCGGGTGCGGTTTCCATACCGCCTGACCCCCAGAGGCACACGCAGCCCGGCCCAGCCGATGAGCAGTCAGCAGGTCCATCGACGGAGGCTGTCATCCAGGGCTTGTCCTCGTCGTCCTCACCTGACGAGGCGGTGGCCGGAGCATCTACCAAGGATCCTCTGCTGATAGACCTAAGGGCGCACCAAGACCTGCTTCGCCGTGTGGCGACGGCCATGGCTCTCCCCGTGGCGGAGGTCCAGGAGGACGAGGACCCCATAACAAATGTCGTTGGAGTGGAGGCTCCAGTGCGCGTGGCATTACCGTTCGTTCGGATGATACAAAAGAACGCCACCACACTCTGGCAGACGCCTGCATCCATCCCTCCTCCGGCCCGTGGGGTTGAGCGCAAGTACTCAGTCCCCGCCACGGGCTACGAGTATCTGTATACTCACCCGACCCCGGACTCGTTGGTCGTTCAGTCGGTCAACGACAGGGAGAGGCATGGTCAACCTGCCCCTGCGCCAAAGTCAAAGGACGTGCGGCGAATGGACCTGTTAGGCCGCAAGGTCTACTCGGCTGGCGGCCTGCAACTTCGCATCGCCAACCAGATGGTCCTCCTTGCCAGGTACGTGTATGACATCATGGCATCCCTGGCGAAATTTACAGAGCTCCTACCAACAGCCTCCCGCCAGGAGTTCTCCACGTTGTTGGAGGAGGGGAAGAAATCGTCCAGGTCCTCCATCCAGGCCGCCCTTGACTCTGCGGACTCGGGACCTCAGACCTTGGCCTCAGGGGTGACGATGCGGCGCATCTCCTGGCTGCAGTCCTCCACCCTGCCACCGGAGGTGCAGTATACGTTGCAGGACCTGCCCTTTGACACCCAGGGTCTTTTCTCCGAGAAAACTGATTCCCGGATCCAGACCCTGCGCATCGCCATCCACACCCTCAGGATGCACACACCGGCTCCTCAGCGCAGGTCCTTCCGGCAACAACCCTCCCGGTCTTTCCTTCAACAACGGTACCGCCCGTACAACAGCAGGCGACCAGGCCCGAATCGCCATCGACCATCCGGCAACAGGCGCAACCAGGCCCAGGCCCCTTCCAAGGCCCCTCAGGGGTCCAAGCAGGCCTTTTGATGGGACGCCCGAGGACGGCCCATCACTCTCCCTACCGGATCCTACCCTTCTCTTCTACAACCGCCTCTCCTATTTCTTTTCGGCATGGTCCCAAATAACAACGGACAACTGGGTGCTTCAAACAGTCCAGTCGGGATACCGCCTTCAATTTGTTTCGCCCCCACCTTCCCACCCACCCTCCCTGTCCCTCTTCAGGGACCCCTCTCACGAGCAATTCCTCTTACAAGAGGTCCAGACTCTGTTGAGCATGGGTGCCATAGAGGCAGTGCCTCAAGACAGGCGGGGCAGGGGATTCTATTCCCGTTATTTTCTCATCCCCAAAGCGAAAGGAGGGCTACGTCCTATCCTGGACCTTCGTGAGCTGAACAAATACCTGCTCAAGCCCAAGTTTCGCATGGTCACCCTGGGGACCATCATTCCCTCTCTGGATCCGGGAGACTGGTTTGCTGCCCTCGACATGAAGGACGCCTACTTCCATGTCGCGATCTACCCTCGTCATCGACGTTACCTCCGGTTTGTGGTCAACAACGCCCACTACCAGTTCGCCGTGTTACCATTCGGGCTCTCCACCGCACCAAGGGTGTTTACCAAATGCATGGCAGTGGTTGCTGCAGCCCTCCGCTGTCGTCATATACATGTCTACTCGTATCTCGACGACTGGCTGGTTCGCAGACAGTCTCGACAGCTGGTAATGGGCCAGATGACAGAAATCCTGTCCCTCTTTCAGCGACTCGGTCTTCTCATCAATGCCGAGAAGTCCACCTTGATTCCATCGCAGCGGGTGGAGTTCATTGGAGCGGTCCTCGACTCCTCGTTGGCCCGAGCCTGCCTACCGCAATCTCGGCACCAGACGATGGTCTCCATCATCCGGGACCTCGTCACCTTCCCGACCACGACGGTGCGCTCCTGCCTCCGCCTCCTGGGCCACATGGCATCATGCACGTATGTCACCGCGTACGCGCGGCTCCACCTCCGCCCGTTCCAGTCTTGGCTCGCGTCGGTGTACCGGCCGCATCGAGATCCCATCGACATGGTGGTCACGGTCACCAAGCCGACCCTCGAGTCCCTCCGCTGGTGGCTCAACCCGGAGGTCGTGTGTGCGGGAGTCCCGTTCCACCCTCCTCGCCCATCCGCCACTCTGACCACGGATGCCTCAGTGCTCGGTTGGGGAGCTCACCTCGGCGACCTTCACACCCAAGGCCTTTGGTCGCCCCAAGAGCTCGCTCTACACATCAATGTCCGCGAGCTGCGAGCGATCCGTTTGGCGTGTCACACCTTCCACACCCACCTGCAAGGCCGCTGCGTGACAGTGTTCACAGACAACACAACAGCAATGTTCTACGTGAACAAGCAGGGCGGGGCCCGCTCCACCCTCCTCTGCAAGGAAGCGATGCTCCTGTGGGACTTCTGCGTGACCCACTCGATTCACCTAGAAGCATCCTTTCTTCCGGGAGTGCAGAACACGCTGGCCGACCATCTCAGCAGGTCGTTCCTCTTCCACGAGTGGTCCCTCCGTCCAGATGTCGTCCACACAATCTTCTGGAGGTGGGGGTTTCCCCAGATAGACCTATTCGCCTCCAGGGAGAACAGGAAGTGCCACCTGTTTTGCTCGTACCAGGGTCGCTCGCCAGGCTCCCTGTCGGACGCCTTCCTTTACCCCTGGACGGATCGCCTCCTCTACGCCTTCCCTCCGTTCCCGCTCGTGCACAGAGTACTACAGAAGCTTCGGAGGGACAGGGCCAGCGTCATACTCGTGGCTCCGGCCTGGCCGAGGCAGCATTGGTACACCCTGCTGCTCGAGCTCTCCGTTCGGGATCCCATCCCCCTTCCGTTATGGCCGGACCTCATCACCCAGGACTTCGGCAGACTCCGCCATCCGAACCTGCAGTCCCTTCATCTTACAGCTTGGTACCTGCGTGGTTGACCCACGCAGAGAGGGGCTGTTCGGCAGCAGTACAGCAAGTCCTGCTAGAGAGCAGAAAGCCTTCCACTCGCTCCACCTACCTTGCAAAATGGAAGCGGTTCGCGCTCTGGTGTGACCAACGAGAACTCAATCCATTCGTAGTCCCTGTCCCTACCATCCTGGACTACCTCTGGTACCTTAAGGAGCAAGGTCTTGCGGTCTCCTCCTTGAGGGTGCACCTGGCAGCACTGTCCGCCTTTCGCCCATCTGTGGAAGGTCGCTCCATCTTCTCCAACCAGCTGGTTTCCCGCTTCCTTAGAGGCCTGGACCGCTTGTACCCGCCGGTGCGGCGTCCTACTCCGACCTGGGATTTGAACCTCGTCCTGGCCAAGCTGATGGGTCCCCCATTTGAGCCCTTGGCCACCTGCTCCCTGCTCTACCTCTCCTGGAAGACAGCCTTCCTCGTCGCAATTACATCAGCGAGACGAGTCTCGGAGCTCCGTGCTCTAACGGTTGGTCCACCATCCACCGTCTTCCATCGAGACAAGGTGCAGCTTTGACCACATCCGGCCTTCCTCCCCAAGGTGGTGTCGGCCTTCCACCTCAACCAGGAGATCTTCCTCCCGGTCTTCTTCCCGAAGCCGCATGCCTCGCCTCGGGAGCAACAGCTTCACACCTTCGACGTCCGCAGGGTGCTCGCTTTTTACATCGAGCGGACGAAGCCCTTCCGGCGTTCGCCCCAGCTGTTCGTAGCGGTTGCTGACCGCATGAAAGGTGAGCCGATCTCCTCCCAACGGATTTCCTCCTGGGTCACAGCATGTATCCGGACCTGCTATGAGCTTGCTCGCGTGCCACCATGCCGCCTCACTGCTCACTCCACGAGAGCACAAGCCTCGTCGGCCGCCTTCCTGGCCCATGTCCCCATCCACGACATCTGTAGAGCAGCCACCTGGTCTTCTGTACACACCTTCGCTTACCACTACGCGTTGGTGCAGCAGTCTCGAGACGACGCAGCCTTCGGCTCCGCGGTATTACACTCCGCCACGTCTCACTCCGACCCCACCGCCTAGGTAAGGCTTGGGAATCACCTGACTGGAATGCATAGGAGCAATCACTCGAAGAAGAAGAGACGGTTACTCACCGTAGTAACTGTTGTTCTTCAAGATGTGTTGCTCCTATCCATTCCAGACCCGCCCTCCTTCCCCACTGTTGGAGTAGCCGGCAAGAAGGAACTGAGGAGCGGACGGGCCGGCTGGGGTATATAACAGGCGCCATAGCGGCGCCACTCCAGGGGGCGCAAGCCGGCCCGCCGGAGTTGCTAGGGTAAAAATGTTCCGAAGAGCCGTGCACGCGCGGCGCGCACACCTGACTGGAATGGATAGGAGCAACACATCTCGAAGAACAACAGTTACTACGGTGAGTAACCGTCTCTTCATTGTCTCTGCCTGATGAACAGGATGGTCAGCCAAGCAAATACATACAATCTTTGGTGTAGGAGAGATTGGGTTTATGGATTGCTTGCCAAACACATTTTAGGAGCATAATTCTCACACATTTCCACAACTCATTGTATACACCCTGTACATACATCACAGAAGAATATTAATGATCAGCGAGTTATTAATTTTCCAGTGATATCTTACGTAACACCTTTTAGGTATATATGACAATAGTGTATTAGGTGTAGTGAGTATGTCAGGCATGACGGAGTAGAGAACCACTACTGGGGCTATGTGGCACCCCAGGTCTCCTTTGTCTGTCCTGTAACTTCTCCACTGTACCACATTGCCTCTCCTTTTAATGTTAATGAGGTTTTTTTTTCTAATTGTTACCATGAAATCAAAGCTTGTTATTGGACTCCTGGTAAGACACATTCTTGGCCCTGAGTACTGGTATCATGAAGACTGGAAAGGAATTCCTCATCCAATTCACGTACATTATGCATGTAAACTGTGATGCTGGCATAAGTGTTAATATTGTAGGCCCCAATCCTTCCAGGAGGTCTTAAGGGGCAGACCTCTGTGTTCGCTCAGAACCATATTGAAGTCAGAGGGGGCTCCTACTTCTTTGTAGCTCAGCTCATAGTAAAATCAGGGCCACAGTATTTCATGGTCTCTTAGTGGGGAAAATTTACAGGTCTGGCAATGGCACTGGTGATTACATCAGGAAACTGGTGATCCTGTATAAAGTCAACAGCTGGCAGGTTCAAACTCTGATTAGAGTAGTCTTATTTTACAGTATTACCTACTGGTTCCTTTTTATGTTTTGTTGGTCTTGGGAAGTCTTTCTTAATGTTAAATGGAAAAAAATGGGAAATAACCTTGAAATAGAAGCTGAAGTACTAGCTGTAAATTTGTGCCTCTGAGGGATCTGGTACAGACCATTCACTGGAATGGATACATATAAGGGGTACCAGAATCTGAGATTGGAATTATTGGTAAATTTGTACATTAAAACAAAGGCCAACCTGGAAATTTCAAATAGTGAAGTCTGAATAAAAATGGACTGATTTTCAGAGGTGCGGCACTCCCATTGATTTCATTTGCTGCCCAAATATTTACTTAAGTTTCTAACTTTAGGCTCCTGTGTTTTTTGTTTTAAATTATGGGCCAAATTTTCAAATTAGGTCCAAGGGAAACTTGCCTTCTTTCTAGCTCTTAAGGTGAACACAGAAAATAGCTCGCCAGGACAGGGGCTTACAAACCTGATGTCAGGTTTATGACCATTTTGTCCTTACTACATCTAAATGGATGAGGTAGCAAGATCCCAGTTACATGGGAGGTAGGATCTTGCTGTTGAAAAGGCTGAGAACCATTATCCCAGAAGGAGAGAACTACATGTATAAATACATATCTCAGGATAACCAAGTTGCATGTAGAAGTTATGTTGTCATCAGCTGACACATATACAGGTTCAAAGTAGGTCATATATAGGTCAGTGGTTCTCAACACGTGGGCTGCTTGTGGCCCAATCAGCATACAGCTGCAGCCCATTTGACACCCTCAGGGCCACACAGGTAGTATATATATGTTGTATAGATGTGGCCCACATAACGCAGAGACCTGCATATATGGCCCACAATGATAAAAAGGTTGAGAACCACCGCTATAGGTGATGCAGTAGGGAAAAGTATATTTTACAGATTAATGGATGTGTAGGAAGCTTTCTGGCCAAAGTCTGCAGCATTTTTAAAAGGTAAGATAACTGCAAGACTATGTAGCAACTGCCAATAACATTTACTAGACAAAATATTTCTGCAACAGTTTGCAAGAAAAATCAAACACTTTGGAAAACAGCTTTTATTGTTTGTTTGTGTTGCTTTACTGGTGCAGAATACTTAACAATGGCTTTGATCTTTAAATACTTACAAATGAATCCAAACTGAGTTTTGGGATTTGCTGAAGTTTGCATAAATGATTTACATTTCAAAGACCCTGGAGTAAACACCAGTTATCGTCCCTCATAAGAGTATTTTAAGAGAAAGATTAACTTGAAAAATCCTTTATTAATAATTAGCCAGTGGGCTAAATCCTAGGTGAAATTGTTTTGAAATAAAATATGGATTTATCATACATTAGATTCTGTACTTTGAAAAAGGTTTAAGAAAACCAAACAAATCCGCAGCTATATATGTGAGGTATAGTATTGGCATTCAGATTTGGAGTTAATGTTTTTTAAAACAAACCAAGAAAAATATTGAATTGCACTCATGGAATTCTGTTGGGCTATACAAGTTTTTACTCTCATGACAGAGTAAGTGAACTGAGTAATAGAAAAGTGAAAAAGTTGACTGTCTTATTACCATAGTGCCTAGGAGCCCTAATCATATACAGAATAAAAAGACTGTCCCTGGGTCAAAAATCTTGCAATCTAAATATAAGACAAGAGAGACCTCTGATACAGACAGATGGAGTACAAGGGAACCATGAGACAATAGTGGTCAGCATGGTAAACAGCTACCTCAGAATATCACCAGCCTTGCCTTTGTTAAGTTTTTTTGTAGACATCATGGTAAAGAAGAGTCTTAAGGAGACACCTGAAGGAGGGTAATGCATTAGTCCTGGGATGTTTATAAGGAGCTCCTCCCAAGCATGAATGGCAGCATAGGAGAAAGCATGAAGGCACCTTAAGTTATCAAATAAGCACCTTCAAATAAGTGAGCTTTGAAGGCTGATAGCATGGGCCACCTGGGGGTGGATTGGGAATAAGTTAGGAAAGGCCTTGAAAGGGAATTCATCACTCTCTCACTGAGCGCAGTCTCACTGAGGTCTGACTGAAGCAGCCACTTTTTACTCAATAAATTATTTCAAAACAGACTCACAGACTTTAAGGCCAGAAGGGACCATCATGATCATTTAGTCTGACCTGTACATTGCAGGCCACGGAACCTCACCCAGCCACTCCTGTAACAGACGCACAACCTCTGACTGAATTACCGAAGCCCTCAAATCATGATCTTTTCTCTAGGGAGCCTCTGTCTCAATTTGATACTTTAGATATTCATTGGCTTTGATGGAATGATCAAAATGTGCGCAGATCTCTCTCTCACTGCCACAAGGTGTGTACATTGTCATTAGATTATCTAATTGCTGGATTCTGTGCATGTGCATGCATAGATACAAAAGTTATTAATGTTCCCATCAACACTGGGAACATTAATACAGCCCGTTATTAAATGTCTATCATACAATAGAGCCAGGTGTAATTATGGTGTTTATATAGTCTGTCAAATGATTTTAGAAGTATGGCTGATGAATACTTGACCATTCATAGTTCTTGGTGGTGCTAACCTGGCATATGCTATTGCATATCTCTCAACAGTCCTGGGTTTTGTGGGACCGTCTGCTTTTACCCAAAGCCCCCCCGTTCTGGTTGAAGGCAGTTTGTCCCAGGCCCTAAACAGAGTGGCATTGTGATATGGCACAAAGGGTAGTGGCGCAAATCAATTTTGGCTTGAATGCCCATCCATTCCCATCTATGGCGGGCTAGCTGAGCCAGACTTGAGTGGCATTTTGATATGTTTTAGCCACCTAGCATATTTCCCGTTTCATTACGAAGTGGCCATATGTGATAAATATGCTATTAGATGATCCTGAAATGCCTGTGCTGATGCCCATCCAAATATCCCTTGTAAAATGGGACACAGTGTGGTTTGATAATAGTTTCTTATTCACAACCATACAAATGGATGGTATAACAGAACAGCTAAAAAAAAAATCTGAGTGTAAAGTGCTGACCTGTCCTCAGCCCATGAAGGAACCACTGCCACAGCCAGTCTCTCTTTCTAGGTACAGTTTTATTTTCTAAACTGTAAGCAAAAAACACCAGCAGTTCCTCAGACCATCTTGGGCTACAGCTCCCAGGGATTTTATCCCTTTGCCTTCTGTTCCTCCTGTGTCAGGTTCTTCCTTGCTCTTATCCCTGGGAAGTAGTGCTCAGTTTTCTCCCTGAAGGCCAATTCCGCCCCCCTCCCCAGCCTGTTCCCACTGGCTCCCCCCAGGGGATTCTGAAACCCTCTCCTAGGGAACTCTCTGATGCTCTTGCCCTTCCTTACTGACCATCTTGTCTCCTTACAGGGAACATCTGTTCCCTCCTCAGCTGCACTTGCTTAATGGGCCAAACCACCCCATTACTCTGGATTTAGTACAAGGTAAGAGAATTCTAAAGATTGAGGCAACTGCTGGGGGGGTGGTAATCTTACTTTCTCTCTGTTGGGAAATAACTGACTATCAGGAGCTGTCTTCTCACCAGTTCTTGAAAGTGAAGGTTGTTTTTTAGCAAAATGGGACACAGGTAAATCATGATGGTAACAGTAGTGCTGCCAGCAACAGAGGAAGTGCTTGGTTGCAGAATTTCTAACAGCGGGAGCTACAAACTGTCCATTTATCTGTCTCTCCAAGTAGAGGAGACAGGTCCAGACCATGGTCGCTTCATCTGTCCACTAGACCTGATTGTCTTAGATGGCATTGTATGCTATTGCAATGCTTCATCAGTGATTACCCATTCCTATGTGCAATAGCCAATATTAACCCTGTGTCTGGAATCTTTTGCCCCTCTCCCAGGAAAATCCTACCTGCTCTTTGTGGCTGCAAATGAACTGCTAGCAATGGAACCAGTGTGATTCTGCTATGTAATGAGGAGGATTTCAGGAGCTGTCAATGTGGCCACATTTGGGGCAGGCTGTAGTAAGAGTGGGGTTTTCCTGCTGCACAGCTTCCATCACTGAAAGCCAACAACAGAAACATTGGAAGAAGGACCAAGATAATGTTTTTCACATTTGTTAGCCAATGTATATCTTAAGTGTACTACACACCACATTAATTGGTGTCATATGATCTACATTAGAGAAAGAGAAAGGTGTTGGAAAGTTAAGCTAACTGAATGGTATTTGCTTTTCCCACAGTGAAGTTCACACTTGTCAAGATTGATTTCTACAATACCCTTCACAGCAGAAGTCTGCTCTGGCATGAGAAACCATGTCAAAGACCAGATATATTAATGTTTTGTACTGGTTCAAGCTTGGGAGTTACCTTCACAAGCAACTGGTTTGAAATGTAGTAGTCAAAACGAGACAAGCAAAGTTATAGAATTGGTATGGACTGGTGGGTTAGAACTCAAAAGTATGAACAGCTCTTCTAACTTGTAAACAGATCTGGCCTAGATAGAGGTGGTTTTTTGGTGGTTTTTTTTTGGGGGGTGGGGGATATTTTGGGAGCATGCTTTCTATATCAGGTGACCAAACATGCTGTGAGAAACTGCTTCCCAGAAGGATTAGTAGCCTTTAACTCTTTACTGTACTGTACTGGTTTGGCTTTGGACAATAATCGGCTAAGTTTTCTTATTGGTCTCCTGAACATTTTAAATATCTAACTACAGTAGTCAACCATTTGGCTATCTTTTAGCAATACATTATACTTATAGGGCCCCACCTAACCCATACAAATGCTCATGAGTGCCCCACATTTAGACAATGGCAGCATATCACCAGATACCACTCTGCCATAGCTTCTCCTCACTCCCACCCTCATTGAGTTCTCTTCTCCCTCATTCTATCCCTTTCTGCCTCCTGTCACTGCACCCATCCCTCTCCAGCTGAGATCAGGACCCCATTGTGATAGGTAATGTACAAACACATAACAAGAGACTGTCCCTGTCCCTCTCCTTCTTCTGTTGTTCCCTCCCTTTGGGATTTTCTTGTCCCTATTGGGCTTCCTGCTCCTGCAGCAGTGTGTCTACATGAGGAGGGAGTAAGAGGGGCAGCTGAGGAAGACTTGTTTAGCCTCTGATGACTAAACACTAGCCTCTGATGACTAGTGATTCCTGCAGTGGAGAAGGAAACTCTGCGAGCACTAGATCTTTGTCCTCTTGTCCTGCAGAGTGTGCTGGTAGCAGTGCCTCATAGGACGGGGCCAGAATCTGAAGGGAGGGGAGCGAATAGTTCAATTGAGAGCTCTGGGAGCAGGTAGAGAAAACAGCTGGCACTGCTGAATGCTATACTGGATCAAGAAAATCAGGAGTCCCAGGTAAGTATGTTCCCTTGTTTCTCCCTCCCGCCCCCCCCGGCACCAAACCCCTGTGGTTGTGACACTGAGGTGAGGCATACTCTTCAAAGGTAAAACATATTTCACACAGGGCACTTCTACATCTGGGAAACTGTCCAAGAGTCTAAATGGATAACTCTTACTCTTAGATGTAAAATGCACATATCTCTAATTATATTTAAAAGATATGGGTCAAGCTTACGTTATCCACTATATAAAGTCTGTACTATAATTCCATAATTACTGGCTTAATAATAGCATTAGAAGAAAAATGGTATTCCCAAGGTTGGTTATAATTGCAAAAGCAGCTCCTGTCTATACTAGATTAGTTCCCTATTACATGCTGCCAGCCAACAACCCAGCAATCCTTCCTGTTTAAATGGTATCTCTTATGCACAGTACGTTCTTTATAAATGTTGGAGGGGCACTGGCTTGCTTGAATATGTATTTCTTTATTTAAAATCTCGACCTGCATTGAAACTTCTGTATGTGACATCTTGTGTTGGGATCTATTGTTTCATGCTGAACAAAGTATGTTGTAATATTAACAAATACACCTCAAACATGAATATGTTGTACAAAAATTACAAAAAAAAATCATTTGGAATCACAGAAGTTGGCTGTGGAGCTATGTTTGTCTGGTTCACCTTCAAGCCAGTCACAGTATAACTTTGTAGGCTGAGGCTTTCAAAGCTGCATCAACTGGAGAGAAAAAAACAACTTCCCTGCAGTTTTGAAAAATCCAGGAGTGGGAGTGTAGGTCAAAAAATATAAAATTCTGAAAAAATACTGGCAAATAGTCCATTTTCTGGGCATTTCTAGGGCTCCATTCACAACATGGGAAGTGGTTAGGACACCTACGTGAGAAGTGGGGAAATCCAGTTCAATTCCCCCTCTACCTAATTTAGAGAGAGGATATGAATTTAAGTCCCTACATCCTAAAAACTGGTTCCTAGCCACTGGGTGATGGATGTTCTGATATGGGTGTCTCAGTTTGTCCTGTTGAAACTATTCCTCTGTGAATAAATAGCTAGTCATTTGGACAAAGAGAGTGACTTCCTGGTGATTACAGCACTTGTCTAGTAAGAGGGAGAACAAGTTCAAATTCCTGTCTCCATCAATCAGTCAGAGGGCAGAATTGAATGTGGGTCTCCTATATTCCAGGTGATAGAGGCATCACCATCTTCTCTTCTGGCTATTTGATAGTGCCTCAATTTCCCCCTCAGAAAAAGTGTGTGTGTGGGGGTGGGAACTATTCAGGCATTTCATGTCATATCGATGAACAGTTTAGGTTCACCTTTACTATTTGCCCAAACACACACAAATTACCCAGCTCTGCTTAAGGCACTTAGATGCCCAATTACCATTAACATTTAAGGGGAATTGGGTACCCAGGTCCCTTAGGCATATTGAAAAACTCAGCTCTTACTGTGTTTTTTTTACATATCTTTCCAGCCTGATCTGTTGAAGTCAATAGAAAAGACTCCTATTGAGCTGCATAGATTTTTGAATAAGGCCTTAACTGAGCAAGTTCATCTAGGAAATCATGAGATGATGATCATAATCCTCATTTTGGTTGGGGCCCCTGGGGTACTACCATAATAGAAATAAACAACTCTATTCTATCAGGATGTATATATTGCATACATTCTGGTAATGTAATTTTTTAAGTTTTGTTGCCTTTTCCAATCTTCCCATAGGGAAGAATGATGATAGAAAGATGTTTTATATTGTCCTTTACCTTAAAGACCTTTGCATTGCTCCCTTTTGGTGTGGCAAAACTAAAAAGGGGGAGTTAAATGGTGTTATACAAGTTACTCCACTCTTAATAACTAATGGAAAGTGAAGCCTACATGCTGCCTGTGCCACCTCTGAGATTAATCAGAAAGGGTAAGAGTTTATGAATGTCAGTAGGGAAATAGTTCTCATTTCCAGTTGCCAATACATCAATATATACTTTTAAGTCTACCAGTTTTCTCTTGGAGATCGCCCATTGCCCAAAAAGGAGTTTCAAATTCAAATAATTAATTCCCAGTACTAGGAAATTGGTGTGACACATAGCCAGAAAGGGTTAAGCAGCTTGCATGCTAATTGACCCAGAGTCAGCCGTTAGAGACATGTTAGAAAAGTGTGTGAATGGTAATTAGGGCCACTCCATGCTAGATAGGCTAGAACTTTGAAATGAAAACCTGTGTTGTTGGACGTAATGTTAATTGTATGTGTGCACTTATATCTTGTCAAATGTTAGCCATGTAAGCAGACAGCTCCTGTCTGTCACTATAGCTATTGATTCAGAGATCAAAAAGGGAATATTAACATTTAAATGAATCGTAAACATAGGATATAGCTGTGTTCATCTCTCTTTGAAATGTATAACAAATCACCTGAGAATGATGAAAAACGGGCAATAGCCTTATGTTAATCTGTGTAGATAATTACTAATGCTTAGGAAATGAGTGCCTATTGTTCGCCTAAGGACTCCGAGCTGTCACAAGAAGGCCTGAAACTGTATAAAAGACCCTTGGGTCCTGATCTTGTCACCTCAGATCTGCTTGATGCTTTCTGCAGGGAAAACTTAAGCCACAAGTCTGAGATCCCAGTCCTGACTGGACCACCCTGAATATAAACATTTGGACTATAACCTATGACAGGGATCAGCAACCTTTGGCATGTGGCCCACCAGGGTAAGCACCCTGGCAGGCAGGGCTGGTTTGTTTATCTGATGCAGCCGCAGGTTCGGCTGATCACGGCTCCCACTGGCCAATGGGGATGGCGGGAAGCGGCACGGGCCAAGTGATGTGCTGGCTGCCACTTCCCGCCGCCCCCATTGGCTTGGAACGGTGAACCGCGGCCAGTGGAAGCCGCGATCAGCCAAACCTGGTAAACAAACTGGCCTGGCCCGCCAGGGTGTTTACCCTGGCGGGCCGCGGGCCAAAGGTTACCGATCCCTGACCTATGAATTCTTTCTGAAAGAACTCTTTGCAACTACACAGCTTACCATCTCTGCTATGAATTTAATCTCAAGAATTGTACCCAGGTCTGTATGTATATTGACCTTTTAACCAATACTTTCTCTCTTTTCTTTCTTAATAAATTTTAGTTCAGTTAATAAGAATTGGCTGTAAGCACGTATTTGGGTAAGATCTGGAATATTCATTAACCTGGGAGGTAACATGTCCAATCCTTTGGGATTGGTAGAACTTTCTTATATGATGAATAAGATTTTCTGTAACCCTCATCATATTTGACTTGGGTGGAGGCCTAAGGCGGGGTTACTTCAAGGGAACTGTGTTGGCTTCATTCTGGATAACCAGTGAGGTATTATAGAAGCTGTTTTGTGCTGGCTTGGTAAATCTAAGTACTGGAATGTCCACCAACTTTGGGGTTTGACTGCCCCATTCTTTGCAGTTCATCCTAATTGAGTGATCTCAGTTGGCTCCCTTGGAACCCCGGTCACGGTGGCGTAGTCTGGCTAGGATACACATTACCACACGTTAATTGGGTTTTGGATCAGAACCACACATTTGTCAAAAAAATAAAATTTAATATTAGAGAGTTTAAAGGTTATTAATTACGAGTGACCCACGATCCTATGAAGATCTTGACAGAAAAACCCTTGAAGAATTGTATTCACAGAGGGGGTTCACTTTTAAGAAAAAATTCCCAGAGCAAGAACTGAAAAATCTGTTTATGGCCAATGATCAGGAAGCAGACCCAGCGAAAATGCTTGCAGTGAGAAACTAGCAGCAACTGGAACATGAACAAAAGCTGATAGATCTTTGATGGCAGGAAAAGCAAAAGAGAGCTGATATGGAAGTTAGAGAAAGGATTGCTAAAATGGAACAAGAAGCTGCTGAAAGAGAGAGAGCTGTCCATCTAAGGCATATGGAATGGCAAGCTGATGAGGAGAAGGCTCATCCGGATGCAACAGGAATCTGCCAGACTTCAGCCCCAAGTCTTGGAACAGCAGAAAAAGCTGCCACAGCCTGGAGATCCATCTCCTCCTGACAACAAGAACTGGTCCCATTTACAAAGATACTGAATACATGGAGGAAGTTCTATCTACCTTTGAGCATCTATGTGAAATTCACCATATCCCAGAGCTGCAGTGCATGCTTGTCTTGCTAACCAGATTGACTGACTGGGAAAGCTAGGGAAATGTTCAATGAAATGTGTATGGATGAAGCTTTGGCTTATGTAAAATATAAAGATACTGTGGGAAAGATTTGGATAATTTTGAACAATTAATGCAATTAATTACACTTGAGCAGATGTCAAATTTGGTGCCAGAAGAGGTCTGGGTTGCTATATGTGATAGAAAGCCCAGTTCTGTTTTGCATGTTGCTGAAATTGCAGGTTTGAAGTCATGAAAGAAATAAGCCCTTAGGAAAGAATAATCACTATTCTCCCCAATCTAAAAAAAGAAAAGAGTTTAAAAGTTGGACCAGCCATGCTTCTGTTAGAAAAGCTCATGGGAGCCCAGAACAGAAAAACTCATACTCTAAGAGAAGACAAGTGGTATGTTATTTGTGTGGTACATCGGGACACATCAAACCAGTGTGTCCAAATGAAAAAATAAACCAGCAAACCTGGTAAATGCTAATCCAGTTATTCTAAACATACAAATAGAGGCTAGCACTGATGCCTTGTGTGCAAATGTTGTTACAGTTCTTTCTTAAGGGCTTGACCTTAAAACTCATATTAAAGCTAAAAATGGGAACAATAATACAGAGTTTATTAGCAGTGCAGAAGTTAATGGAATAAGGTGTATGGCATGGAGGGACACTGCAGTAGATATTACTTTGGTTAAAGCAAATCTTTTCAGGGAGGAAGATTATTTGCCAGGTGAAAGTGTAACTGCTGTAGCCTTATCTGAATATTTTGTAAGAGTGCCTTTGGCTAAAATCCACCTTCAATGGAAGGGATTTGATGGAACCATGACTGTGGAAGAAAAAAATATACCGGTAATTCCTTCGGATGTTTTAATAGGGAATGATTTTAAAGCTTTGTGCAGTCAATTTAATATCATAAACCGGTCACATTAAGATAAACAAACATATTTGGAGTTTTAAAAACTACTTCCATTGATTCTTTATAAAAAATGAATAACTCTTAAGGAATGACACACAATTCATCATTTGCTCATTTAAAAAAAAATACACAACCAGTCTTATAATTGCAAGTGGCATTTAATGCTGGTTATCCATATACCATTTACATTTCTAATTAAAGATATTTCCAAGCATGTGTGTTTCAAAGTTCAGCTTAGCTTAGATTTTTAAATACATCACATTAATTTGTTTGGGAAGTTCTTATTTCTGAAATACAAAGATGGGTTCCAGGAACTGCATTTTAGAATACAATGGGAGTTGCTAGAGGAAAGTATCATGTGTGAGAAAAGATGAACAGTGATTCTTGGAGACAAGTTTCTACTTTGTTAAAAGAAGGCAACATCAGGGTGTCACTTTATGCTGATCATAAGTGGCATTTTAGCAGAATACATAAATTCATTGGTGGAACTCACTGCCTTAAAACCATATTGAGGGAAAGAGCTTGGCTAGCCCTTTGGGAATCTAACTAAATGAATAAAAATATAATCAACAGTTAGATAAGCAAGGGGAACATTTATAATATAAACACACAAGCCAGCCTCTGAGGTTAGGAATAATTCCCACCATGGATCTATTCAGTACTACTATCCATTATGGGATTCCACAGCTTTCTCTTAAGCATCTGAGACTCTAGCCCTCTAAAGTCCATTTGTTTCTACACAGAATAGGTATAATGCAGGTGGCAACAATGTAAGCTCCCTCCCATCACTCAAATCTAGCCCTGCTTTGGACCACCCTTAATGTCTATTTCTGGCAATTGTGACTTTTGTTTTTCCTGATGGGTGGATGTATATCTCTGGTTGAGGTTAATTCATTTCATTGGTCAATATGGATTGACCTCTGGTTCAATGTAGTTCTTTCTTAGCCATCTGAGCCTACACTTTCAATGCCATTATGAATTAATCACTGTGTGTGTACACATAGTATGCTAGCCTGTTAATTATAGGTCAAATGCCTTCTGAGAACCCATATTTTAGATTTTAATAAAAATGGGTACTTCATGACTTGCCTTGTTTGATATGTAATTGAACACTCTGATCTGAGAGCTCATCTCTCTGTATACCATTCACTTACTGCAATGCAAAAAGTGCTTTTCTAAATCATTTAGAAAGTGGGTTTCAAAAGCACTCTGACAGTAAAACAGAGTAAACTGCAACATGTTAGGAAAGTAAACAGTCCATTTCTTTGGGGAAAAATATATTTGTTATTAATTAAAGTTGTCTTGCTTTATGAGAGAGAAAATTTGCTTGGACTAATGTAAAAATATGCTTAACAGGCTCGAAAGGAAGAAAATGTCTCATTTCTTATTTGTTATTCATGCCTCTAATAAAAGTCTGCAAAACTGTAGGAACTTAAGTAATCTGAAATAACAATGTGAGACACTGCGAAGTCTGAATTATGGTAAGTTTTCTATTCATTTGAATACAGTACAATATATGCACTCTAAAATATAATTAGCAAGTGAGGATACTTTGTTCCTGATAATAAGAGAAACACTGTGCTGTAATGCATTATATAATATTTTGAATATTTTGATCATATATCATAGGAGAGGTATTGCATGTGCTCAGTATCTAGAGTTCTTGAGTTTATTCAATCCGTAATTAGGAGAAGTATAATAAAGAGAATATCCAGATTTAGAATACTAATGACTTATTAAAAATAGTTTATATCTATTCTGACTATCATGTTTCAGGGCATAAAACAAACATTTTTCATGGACAGTAATTCCTCAGCCAACTGTTGTAGACTTTTTTTTTTTCCATCTTCCTCTGAAGCATTTGGTCAGGCTACTGGTAGTCTCAGGATACTGGGTTAATTGAACCACTGGTCTTATCTAGTATGGCAGTTCCTATATTAAGATTTTCAAGGAAGGTAAAACACTTGCTGTTAAATTAGTATTGTATGGGACTGAGTTCTGTTGTCATGGAAAAAATCTTCTCTAGGAAGAGAACAGTCTTGTTTGGGGCTGTGTTTTGGTCATTCTGAAAAAGACTCATATTTTCTAGAACTCATTGTTGTCCCCTCTGCCCGCTCCTTCCAGCATTCAGACTGATCTGCAGTGGAAGAAAGAACAAAGGCTAGACTGTGCAGCTGTCACTTGTTTTGGTGAGTGATTACTGCCGTGAGTAGTCCCATTGAATGAGTGGCAGAGACTAGTCTCTAAGTATGGAGAAGAAAACATTCCTCTTTGAAAGAAAGGGTGATCATAAAAGAGATCACAAATTATAGGAGCTTCACTGAAACACAACTTGAGTTGCCAGTGTTCAGTCTGATATAGAAAACATGCACTATTTCATCATTATTTATCAGTCCATGTAGTCAGAGTAACTTGTTGCAGGAATTTCTTAATCTCTGATAGAGGTAAACCAACCCACTAAGCAAAATCAAACCTTGATACTGCAATGCATACATATTACAATGTTGTGGCATTCCAGGAAACAGAGAATCCAATGTCTGAAAGTTACTTTGATTTAAAAAAGAAAAATCTTACGAATGGAAATAGGCTCATAATCTCATACAGATAGTACTAAAGTTGCAATGTGGCTCCATGGTGCTTAAATCCACATTGATGAATGTGGCATATATATCTAGGTAGGCAGGCACCTTGCTCTAGCCACATTCTATTTTCTTGCTTACTTTGTAGTTATGCAATTTTCTACTAAAAGGTAATATACTACACTCCACAATGTCATCCATGCGTATGGTTTCCATTCTGGCCATAACTTTGCCTGGCTTGGCAATAAGACATCTGAAACCTGGTTCATTTTCCATCTTTGAATAATGAATGACAGTCTGTTCAAAAGTGTGTGGGCAGGGCAGAAGCTAACTAGTTCATCAAGTTTCAGATACCCAAGCCTGAATCCAGGCAAAAGGAGAGCTCCGACTGAATTTGTGCTTGTCCTTGAATGTGACTCTTTGCTACCTAGTCAGATAAAATATAGTTCCCTTCCAAGGTATGAAGACTGGGCTCAAATGAGAGCTGTAAAGCCCCAAGGCACCTATGAACAGTGTGTCCATAAATACCATGAATTCCATTTACAGTGAAATCCAGTTTAGAGTCAAGTAGAATTAAATTCTTAAATAGCTTTGGTGGATCCTAGTGTGTGAATTTCCACTTCCATTATTGTGAACTTGTGTTGATTGATTATGAATGTTACTGGGGAGGAAATCAGTGTACAAAAGTGCCATTCTTTTTCAATCTGATCTTGTTAACTGAGATGAATAATGCTTTGTGCTTCACATGATTTATTATAAATATGTTTTACTACAATAACATACAACTTTCTCCAATAAATATTATCTTAAGAGCTTTATATAAAATGACTTTTGCCTCCCCATACTGACTAAACAATTCGGCAGTTTACGACATGCTTTCTAATCCAATCACTGTCAATTAACATATTAGACCTTCTGTAGTATTTGTTCCAGCCATTGGGTAAGCAGTTATTAGCCCCACCCATTTCATTGAATCCAGATGTAATTATACAGACCACAATATAGAATCTTAACCTGTCACACAAGCTGTAAGACTAATCAAATCCCAGAAAGCATAATTTCCCCCGAGTTCTTTGTAACACTTGATTCTTCTTTGGCATTTACAGTGTGTCTATTTGCAAAAATGTTTGCGGTTTTCATGGCAAAGTTCAGAGTAATTAGTAAAGGCTTAGAAATTTATAAACTAATCCAAAGTGTCTCAGACTGGGAAATCAAAAATCCATGTGTTTCTTTTGAACAGCCTGGGCTTTTATTAGTTTCCTCTTATTTAAAGTCTGCATTTCTCTACGGCTGGGTTAGGGATTAGATTTATAGTTTCCTCAAGCTACACTTCTATAAGCAATTATTACTCCATTTGGCTAGATTTAAAAAAAAAACAAAAAACAAATATTGAGCTTTCCTTTCACATGTCAAGAGCTCAGAAAAATAACTTCCCATTGCTTCTGTGAAGAAAATGGGCTGTCCCTTAGCATGTTATGCTGCATGAAATAAATGAAAATGTGGTCCTGTACTCTACATGGCCCTGCACGCCTTTTTACTGTCAGCAAGGCTGAGAAGGAGATTCCCCAAGAGCATATGTGCTACTTCTACTTGGGTTTTCAGATGTATTAATGAACATAACTATAAACTGTAGAGCAAACAAGTAGCAAACCTTTGTTCCCAGTCTCGTTTAAATGTAGGTTCACCTTCATGGAGGACAGATCAGGGGGTCGGGGGAGAAATCAGGGAAAATAAATATGGAGTGCATGGGGGTGGGAAGGGGATAAAGCAAAGACGAAGGAAGGTTGAAGGGAGCTAGAATGATTAACGGGAGAGGGAAAGATGGAAGCAAGGATAGGAGACAATCAGGGAGGATTCACAATGGATTCTTGGACCCTGTGGGGACTCAGTGCCCAATACAGAAGCCAGTAGTGAAACTGAGTGGAGGAGGAGAGAAGTGGTAAACACCTCACCTCGCAAATTGTTATTGCTGCTTAGATGCCAGACTTAGAACACACAGGAGGTGAGGATTACCATTCCCTAGCTGCCAGGTTTTGTGTAGCTCCAAATGTGACATTTCCCATCACCAGTCATTTATTTCCTCCTTTAGTAATAAGGGTACAGGAGAAGGGAAAAGCTTGTATTTCTCACCTTGCAGAAGTGAGAGCTGGATGGACTCAGTGGTAGTTGGCGAACCTGGAGAAACTAGTGGGAACCCGTTGCAGTTTTTATTTTTAAGAATGAGTTTTGTTCTCTTTGGATGTTTTTCCATAATCCCTCTATTCAGAATCAGTTGCAGTCATGATACAGCTCACTAACTCACCACCAGCATCTTGTTGATTGACCCTCTCTTTCAAAACAGACTGCCCGTCCCCTACCGCTCCACAAGTTCCATTATTTCAAATGGTAGGTCTAGCACTCTGACACTTCCAAACTAGTTCTAGCTAATACTACAAGGGAACAGAATCCATGGTGGAACTTGTGACACTCACTATCTCTGCTTTGAAAAAATGTAAATATCAGTGAAGAAAAAAAACTAAAATCAAACTTATGGGACTCTATATATAATAAGAATTCTAACGCAGTAATGTCAAGCAGATGACATAAATATCAAGGTAAATTGTTTTACATTTTGTTTACAAAGTTAAGTAGAAGATAAATCTTTAGTTTATATTTTGTGACATTAACTTTTACACTGAAACACCAATTGTCTAATCTTGTTTATAATTACTCTTGGGATATGATTTGACACATGGACTTTGGGGAAAGGAGTGGGAAACAGGCACAGATCCTTAAATTGAGATTCAAATGCTCAGCAGGAGAGAAAACGCCACATATTTTAAAACAATCCCAGGTCTCTGCACAGAACCTCATGAGGCAGACTGACTATGGTCTGTCCCGTTATCTCTACCAGTATTGCTGTTTCATGGCTTTGCACTTTATCTAGATGGGAAGATATGATGTTAATGATCTTCCCACAAAATCCCTTCTCCCTCCAGTTTGTCCTTTCCATCTTCCTGCAGCCTAAAGCCATTCACTGACCTACATTCCCAGCTCTAATAATCCAAAATCTATCTTCAAAATATTGTTTGTTTGCTAGCATTGCTAGCAGCCATTTCCCACTATCACAGCTGTTCCTTCTCTTGCCAACCAATCCCACTTCATCTTTTGTGTTCAGTCTTTTCATCCCAAAGCATCTTTCCAGACACAGGGAGCCATAAAGCACCATTCATTCGTATCCATGGCTTGTTCCTCCATTAAGTCCAGCCTAGTCATGTCCCTGCATACAATGTCTCACCATCTAGTCGGTGATCAGCCTCTAAGTCGAACTGACCTTAGTTGTGTTTGTATTTTCTTTGGCATCCTATCATCTGTTGGACTTCTACATTATTCCCATCATCATAACTTTTCAACTATAGCCAATACCATACCCTGATTTCAGGGCCGGTATAAGCCTTAAAATCATTGCGCTTTATACCTGCCATCACCTGAAGAACTCCCATCTGTCTCCAGATTTCTGATGTTTCATTTAATGCAGCTGCTTCCAGACCATAGAATAATACGGTTATTATACTGATTTGATAACAAAATGAAAATTTAATGTTTGTGAGTCTACATCATTAATTTCTGAGCAACATATGTAGCCAAGGCCCATCTCCTTTTAACCTCATCCTTTATGGAACTGTCAGCATGGATCAAGCTTGTTAGATACACAAGATTTTTACTTATCCTACAACTTCCCTGCTGCATTTCAACACTGTATCTATTATCCCTTTTCTAAGATGTACTTCATCTTCTTGGCATTTCTTAGAAGTCCTAGTTGACTACACCATTCTCTGACTTATCAAAGAGCACCATCATTAATTTGAAATGTCTGACATCTGTACAATATCTTCTGCATGAGCGCAGGAGCTTCAATCTAGCTCATCCACTGTCATGCACTCCAACTCATCTAACATTTTTAATGTCCAGTTTAAAAACATAAATGATGGTGATTCTACCTCTTGTCTTTCACCAAACTTTGACTTGAACTAGTTACTTAATTTCCCAGCAATTCTTACAGCAGTGCAGGAGTCTTCATAAATAGCTTTTACAACTGCAATTATCTGTAAGGCCATATGATTTTACTACTTCCATAATGCTTCACTGCAAAGTATCAAATGCCTTCATGAAATCAATGAAAACAGCAAACATTTTTAATCACCATTCTTGCTTTTTATCACTTTTTAAAGACAAGCTGAGCTGCTAAAAGCTGATGAAACAAGTGCTATCAAAGCATTATAAAAATATACAAAAAGGTCTGGCAGCAAGAGGAGGTACCAGATGATGGATATAGCTGGCTAAGGCAATAACCTTGAAAAAAGGAGAGCCTGATGATCTGAATAATTAGAGGTATAAGCTTATTATCAGTACTGGGAAAACCATGGCTTAATCTGTTAGCAGTTACTTTCACCCAGTTTTAAAGGAAGTACTAGGTGAGGAACAGTGCATCTTTAGACCAAGCAAAAGTTCCATTGATCAGATATTCATGCTCTGACAGTTGCATTCAGTATTCAGACTGAAATTCAAATAGCAGAGTAGGCTGAACATCTTATAGATAATTTTACCTAAGTCCCATACGCCTTTCCCCTCTTTTTCAGGGTTTCAGATACAATTTTGGTCAAATTAAAGTTACGTCTCTGCTCCATTTATGCCATGCTGTTCAATCCTTCCTTTTCTAAGTTTCCATAACTGTTCCTACATCTGCTCATTGTCCCGCTCACAGTTTTTCCAGTACAACTTATTAATAATAATTACAGATTTGTATGTATTTAATTCTGGGAGCTCTGCCACTAGGATCTGCTACTGTTAATTTAGTAAGAAGTTAAGGCCCAAAGCACTCAACAATAGAACACTTCCACTGGTGAAAATGCACTTAACATATATTTTTCCGATTGCTACTAAATATGAAAGGATCTGTTTCAATGATAGGTTATGCAGTAGGCAGACACTGTAAAGGCATAACAATACCTAGGCAGCAAAGAGACAAATATGAATGCCCAAGAGAGCAACAGTAAAATCCTGGAGCAGCTGGGACTGAGAAAATAGTTTTATCTGGCTTCTCTCCCGAGAGAAAAGATGTAAACACCTGAGGGAGTAGAGAGAGATGAGAGGGCACCACACTGGGGTAGGGATTGGGGAAAATGGTGACTGTTTTCATCAATTGCAGAGCTTCATTGAATTGGTCTAAGTTTGTCATATCTGTCTCAGCTGGAAATGAGGGAGAGTTCAGAATGCAGGGAAATGAGCCGTACATTGAATCACAACTTTTTATGGCTCTGGATTACATAGCATGAAGGAGAGACTGTAGAGGCTGGAATGTGGGTCTCACTTTAATCTGAACAGTACCAAGGGGAGATATCATAGGGCAGTAAGGCCAAGCTCTAAGAAAGAACAAAACAAAGGGCCTAAGTAATCTGTGTACTGGAAAAGAGGAAGGTTCCATGCAGGGAAATGAAAGAACTAATAAACACACGGTGGAGAACAAAATCATAGGAAGGACCCAATCCCCTCTAAGGGCTTGTCTACATAGTCCATTAGTATGCACCAGAGGGATATAAAATCTAGCATGCGCTAGCTTTGTGCGTTAACTGGTCTGTGTGAACCCTGCTGGTGTGTACTAAAAGTTCCCTGGTGTGAGTTAATGTAGTTTCATTTCAAACAGTACTACATTAACACACACTAGGGAGCTTTCAGCGCATGGCTGATTCAAGACCTTCAAGACTTTGGGCAGATTCTGTGGCCCAATCCACTCTTTTTGCAGTTTTCAGGCTGTGTGAAGGGAGAGGAAATGTCTGTAAGTACCTTGCTGGGGGATACTTCTTGTTTGAAGGAGTCCACAACAGGTTTGGGGCCAGCATAGTGAGTTCCTGTGCCTCCTTCCCTGCAGCCCTCAGTATAAAGGGCATGTTGGGGCAGGAAGGGTGCAAAGGGAAATGACCATAGCACAGTGTACACCAGCAATTCCCAGCCGACACATGGTCCCTAGGGGATCACAGCTGGTACAAGTTAGAACAACCCCCGGCTCTTCTAACTTAAGCAAGGTCAGAGAATGAAGAAGGCATAACCAGCTCCCAGACAACTTTTCTGCTCTGCTGCACTAGCAGAAAATCTGTGCTTTTAGCTCCAGGGCCAGCTGTAGATTTGAAGTGATCAATAAAAATAATTTAAAAAAACGCCTCCAAATAGTAACTACTATAATAAATCTAGTAATTACTATAATATGATTTCTCTCTCCCTAATGAACTTTATCCATTTCTCTTCAGAAGTTCTGGCCCTAATAAGGGAAATTGTAGTTACCTGTGAAATAAGGGCTTGTCTATATGAATTAGTGTGGAGTGGATTTACACCTCAGTTTGCCATGAACTAGCTGGCAGTGTTGGCCCTGTATGGCAAAGTAAAAATTCCTTAATGCATGTTTATCTATTCCACTTTGAAATGGGAGCAGGACAGTGTGCAATAGGGTGCTTTTAGTATGCAGCAGTGGAGTCCACACTTGGTTCATGGCAGGCTAGTGTGGAGTAGATTTACATCCTGGCTTGCTGCAAAATAAGTATTCATTTAGGCAGGTCCTAAGAATGCCAGCTCATATTGGAGCTAGAGAAAACACTTCACACCCAGGGTATGTCTACACTACCCGCTGGATCGGCGGGTAGTGATCGATCTATTGGGGATCGATTTTATCGTGTCTAGTGTAGACGTGATAAAATCTATCCCTGATCTCTCTGCCATCAAATCCGGAACTCCACTGTGGCGAGAGGCGGAAGCGGAGTCAACGGGGGAGCGGCAGTGGTTGGCTCGCCGCCATCCTCACGGCCAGATAAATCGACCTAAGATACGCCGACTTCAGCTACGCTATTTGCATAGCTGAAGTTGCGTATCTTAGGTCGACTCTCCTCCAGTGTAGACCTAGCCCAGTCTCTCATGTTTTAAAGATTTAGCAGGCATTAAGAATTTCTTGGATAAATGCGGTGTCCGCATATAAAGCTTATATAATGTAGATTTTGAATAAGACAGATTTTTTTTTATTTTTTTTTTGCTTAAAGAGGTGATGTAACCTGTTAATATTTCAGGTCCCTACATTTAGAGCTTTTGGTGGTTAGGCAATTTAGCTATATAGCAAATGAGCAGAAGGAGAGCAAATAAATCAATACATGACTACACAGCAATGACAAATTTACAATAATTCACTACTAAATGCAAGCTATCATTATTAGAGACAACTGTGCAGGACTACTGGAAACAAATTCATGACAACAGGGCACCTATAAACCCCAGACGGACGCACCTTTAGCTGGTTAAGTCAATATGCCTAATACATGATTGGGCACAGAATAAACAATCAATGTCCTAGCTAAAGAAGTGAATGAGAGAATAACTGATGCCACAAATTAATGCTCTGTGCATGGGGAGATTTTCAAAGCCTCATGTAGGTGCCCAGCTTCTATTAGGTCAATGGGATTTAGGCACCTAATTCCCCCACAGAACTAACTTTCACAGGTACATAGATAGAATCCTATGCTCCTTTACCCACTAATTGGTGTCTACTTCTAAAATTGGTGCAAAAGGGGTGGGGAAAGCCAGATTTACATGGGACTGTGCATACAAATGATATAGAAGTGAATAGCAGGCTAATTAGCACACCAAAGAGACTATAATATGGACATTTTGGTCTTCTCTAAAACATATATCCTTCCTGAGTTTTTGAATCCTATTTTATCTTACTGAAATGTCTCGAATGAGTACATTGCACCCTGGCGAATGCCAGAACTAGTGGAGTGCAGTTGGAATTTTATGTGACACTGATATTTCTTTTTTTTTGTGATACTTTTTTTTTTCAGAAAGCTATTACAAACTCACTACTTCATGTCTGATCGACACTCCCCTTAGACTAAAGAGAGCAGCTGTCCTCTAGTGGACTGAGCACAGGTCAGGGTACAGGGAGATGAATTTTATTCTAGACTGATACTTACCTGTCCAAGGTCACATAGCAATTCACAACACTTTTGTGCATCTGAGATTAAAATATTTACCTTTTTTTAAAGTTTGGCTTAAAGTTGAGTTTGCAAAAAATGAAGGCGCCCAAAATCCCTAGTTTTTTTTTTTTAAACTGCTGCCTGAAACATTTCTATGCCTTCCTTTGGGGGAAAAAAGACCATTTAATTTGAAAACAAAGCACTGTAATAATGTCTGAATACAGCTGTTGTCCATTCTCTTGTTAGTGTAGTGAAAATACATCACCTTCTTGAGGTGCTCTAGGCAACTCTATCTTGTCTTATAATTAATGGTGCTCTCTCATCTAAATCTGGCAGGTAGAACTGTAGGTTTCCCCAGCTTACCCAATACACTCTGATTTAGTTTCCTAGAGCTATTCCTTTTAGGCCTTGAAAAGTGTTAGCTTGATCACAAACCAGGGCAGAAGCACATATTAAGGGTCAAGCTTTCAAAAATGTGTACCCAAAAACACATTCATACTTTTGCCCTGACCAATGTGCAGTGACTAGTGAGGGTGCCCATGTGAAGGGCTGCTACTATCTAAGATACTTATATGGTCCTCATTACCACAACCTTAGTACCTCACATCATCTTACCCCCACAACACCGCTGTGAGGTAGAGAAATATTATCCCCATTTTATAGATAGGGGAGCTGAAGCACAGAGAGATTGACTTGTCCAAGATCACACAGGAAGTCAGTGGTGGATCAAGGTGTTGAATTCAGGTGTGAGTCCCAAGGTAGCAAGGTCTATTCTTCTCCTCTTACCCAAATCCCTGGATTGCCTTGGAGACTTCACATGTGCAAATTCGGAGAACATACTTGAAAATTTGGGCCCAGGTGTCCAGTTACAGAAGTCATAGCTTTTCCAATTTTTCACAAACTCCATCTCCATGCTTGCTGGACAGCACTGTTTCTGAAGCCTAAAGCATCATTTTGATGATAATTCTTCTTTTGGGCCAGGATATCTTGATAATGTTTGCAACAATCTCAATATCAGTCTTCTTAACAGACTAGACTTTTCTTGTTGTTGCAGCATGTGTTTTCTTGTTGTTGCAGTTGGATTTGTATATTAATTTACCTAGTGAGTACACTTATTCCTTTAAATTCCTAAACACCATGGCTTTCATATTAAATAAGCAAAGCCCTTTTTGTGGAGCAATACAATTCAGCATTAGGTTTAGAGGAAATCATGGGGCACTTGCTGTAATCTTTGCTGTTAAACCACTTACTACCCAATCAAACATACTTCTGGTGAACTCATCCAACAATTACTCATCATTGTGGCAGATGTTTCTTCTATTCTGAACAGCTGGAACTGTTTGTCCTGATCATGATAAAAGTTCACAGAAGGCCACGCTATGGAAACTGCTTTGCAATAGAAACAAACAAGTATGTAAAAGCATTTTGCAAGGGAAGCATTAATAGGAGCAGAAGTATGCTAATTAGTTGTTTAGTATGTCCAAGGAACAAATTGATAATCTGTGTGTGTGTCAAGGAGTGGAGGGGGACATTATGAACATTCATGGGTCAGGTCCTCAACTGGAATAAACTGGCCTAGCACCCATAATGCCAACAGAGTGATACATCAGTTGAGGATTTGGCTCAGTGAGTCCTTAACAACATATATTTTAATGCCTTAAGATCAACTAAAAGCTCTATTGTAAACCCGAAATTCACTGAGTATTGTACCTCTTCAGTGAAGTGTTATCAAATGAGGAGATGACATCTTTACTTGGCTCCTCATATTAAGCCCATGCCCAACCTCACTATGAGGGGAAACAATGCTGTCATCCATCTCTTGGAAGTGATGCTTCTCCGAAGTATGCAGCTATGTTGGAGTTGTTGATTGGCTGGCAGTGCCGTGGCAGAATTAATACTAGAACTGATTGAAAAATCCAAAAGTAGTTTTACAAAAAATTCTGAATTTGTTTACACTTTGAAGAGCATGAAATGAAACTACTCTTTTTTCAAATATGTTTTCCTTTTTTTGCTAAACAAATTTCTAGTAACCATTTATATGACATCTTTTTATACATAAAAAAGAAAAAGGTATTTTAAAATCAACTCTTCATGAATAACCAAATTCAGGCAATGTTCAAAATTGATAATGAAATATTTCATGTTAGTATTTTAAATAAAATTACATCTTTTTTTTTGTCAAGTATCAGAGGGGTAGCTGTGTTAGTCTGGAGCTGTAAAAGCAGCAAAGAGTTCTGTGGCACCTTATAGACTAACAAACGTATTGGGAGCATGAGGTTTCGTGGGTGAATACCCACTTCGTCGGATGAATGCAACTTGAAGCCTAAAAGTCAAATACTTGGAAGAGGGAAAGAGGGTGTGTCTTTTTCAAAGACAAACCACAAATGTTTTACACTTTAAAAAACATTTAAGCTTTAGAATATTAGACATAAGAAGGTTTGCAAACAAGCTTCACCTAATATGGATGAGAATTATTAAAGTGGTGGGTTTTTTTGAGTTGGTTTTTTTTTTTTTTGGGTAGCTGACAAAGTCCCATCCAACTTGTGTTTTTCTGACTTCAAGTTCCTGCCAAAGTACACTAGAGGACATTACCAGCCTTAGTCAGGTATGTCAGATGCCTTGTTTCAATGTTTAGCAGCTATTGTCCACATCAGCAAGATAAATGCATCGCTATACCCATACAATTCCTAATAGCCAAAACCCTGTCCAATAACCGGAGGATAATAATCTTTCGCTCCCTAGCAGGGCAGCCCTCAATTCACATTTAAGTCCATATTGCCAGTTTGTGAATGGTGCATATAGGAAAGAATGGGAACATGTTATAGCTAACAGGAACGAATGAGTAATATAGACTATTGTGCTATTCTTCTGCTATCATGAGCATGAGACGCTATTTTGAGGAGAAAGTAATGGACATATTTTGCTGCTTATACTCTAGAGGATATAGTGTTCTTGTCCTTCTGAAAAGAAGACATTGTATGAGTCTGTTGGAGAAAAGAAAGATGGGGTTGCAGTTAGGAGATATAGGCTCTAGCCCTTACTGCTGATCTTCCCACATGACCTTTGGCAAGTCACTTAACCACCCTATGACACAGTTGCCACCAGAGCTGCCGGGGGGGGGGGGTAAGTGGGGCAATTTGCCCCAGGCTCCGGGCCCTTCAGGGGCCCCCATGAGAATATACTATTCTATAGTATTGCAACTTTTTTTTATGGAAGAGGCCCCCAAAATTGCTTTGCCCCAGACCCCCTGAATCCTCTAGGCGGCCCTGGTTGCCACCCATCTGTATAACAGTCGTAATATCTAGGTCACAGCAGCAATGGGAAGATTAATTCATGAAAATTTGTAAAGTGTTTTGATTTCTAAACATGGAGAGTGCCATGGAAGTCCAAAACAGTATAATTTAGGCCTTTAAAAGCACAGCCATTTAAAAATGAATGTATATATTCCATCTATAGGAATTCACTGTGAAAAAAAGCAGTGAAGGCATATGAACCATTTGATTTGAAACTTGCACACAATCAGCATCAATCTTGGATCAACTTTGGATGGGAATTCTTGAAACATGGATTTGTTTACATTGTTTCTGCAACCTTAGTTAATACTTAGACAATGTTAATGCTTTTGTTTCCATTTGGATATCCACAAACATTTTGAGGGTGCCTTTCTCTGGAGAATTCTGAGCTGAAACATTGCTTGTCAGAAAAGTTACATGGGACAATTCATACAAGCATTTCTCTGGTATCCCTGAGTGGGTGAGCATCCTCGATGTGTTCCAGAGAGACTGCAGAATTCATTTTATTCAGTTCTTTAGAGGGACGAGCTTTCGCATCCAAGTGGGAAAAAAATCAGTTAAAGAAAAATCTTACCCTCTCTCTGCCTGACTCTGGTGGGCAGTGGCCTAGACTAGATTCCATCAGAAGTGGAAACAAGATGTGATTGCTACATTCTGCAGCAAAATCCCAGCCCACTCTAACCTGGTGAGCAGGAGGAAGAGAACCTGCCTCATCAGGTGATGTGGTGAGTTCTAATAGTCTCACTTCCAGTGAAGGGGTATGTAACCAAGCAAGTGTGTGAGAACACAAGTGAAATCTGTAGGAACTGGCTTGGACAGTTTGCAAATCCATTTCTGAATAAACTTTGGAGGACTAAATCAGTTCCAGACAGGTATAAAATTCATTGTGGATGGCCTTGTGAGCAGGCATGGTGCTGTATTGTCCATTGACTGCAAGTGGTAAAGGAGCCCCTAAAAGGCAAGATGTTTTGTCTTTGGTGCCCTCAGGCATGTTGGAGGTGGCATACAGGATTGCATTGCTGTTGGAGCTCCCAGGAGGAATTCTGGTTGAGTTGCCAGAATCCTTCCTCAGGACTCCTAGGCAGTGCCCACTTGTGTATTTGCTGCACTCCTATACAAGCAATGCAGTATTCCCCCTCTGCCATGGCCACAAGGCTGCTGGGAAGTAGGGACAGAGCCACAGCCTCACTCTCTTCTCCTTCTCTCAGCTGCATTTCTGACCCCTAGCATCTTCAGGGGAAAGGGTGGGATCTCAGAAGCCCCTGTGCAGAGATCCAAGTGGTGATGGGAGCGCCTTGAGCCTTTCTTCGTCCATTATGCATTCATGAAGAGGCTGGCCAGAATCTGGCCTTATGAAATAATTCTAATAGCTTCCTTGTTGTCATGAGCACATGTGCTGCAGCTGCAAGGAGCTTTCATTTTGTATCCAGCATGTGATACATATCCATTGTGACACTTTAAAGGGTCTCTCTTATATTCACCGTTCATAAAGCAGATCATTTGTGCAGAATTAATATTTTTCTACTGTGAGGGTATGTAACAGAGCACCAATTGTTTGTGCACACGTCTAGTCTATGATTTTTCCATATTGCAGACGATGAAATTTTAACTTGATCAAAATGACCTTGTCAGTGGCTGGAATTGAAGTTACCATTTCCCCTCTCTTTCTTTGTGAAAGAAACATCTATTACTCTATAAAGCAATTTGCAGAAGCGAGGGCATCTGAATGGCCTTTTTTATAACCCACTAGTCTGGTTCAAAGTGATGGAAGGTTCCATCTATATCTTGCAGGGAATAATTGATTCTGCTGTTTAAAGCTTACTACTGTACAGGATATTGAACATGACACATACATTCGCCACCCCCCCCCACCAAAAAAAAACACCCCAAAACAACTTCACCCCTAATAAACACTGTCATTCACTGAAGCTTATAGAATAAACTTAGTGCTTATAATATTTGTTGAATGAGTGATAACTTCAGTAGCACAAAGCAGTACTTAAAACAATACTACAAGTTGGGATCATTAGGATCTTCAGTAGTTATGGAAGACTAGGACTTATTAGTAATATAATCAATTGCATATTAAATATAAAATAGATGGTGACTAGTGAGTTTGTGAGCCTCATTGTTCAGATGCCCAACTTGAGACTCCATAAAGGAGCCTATTTTTTTCAAAGGGCTATGATTGGCAGTTTTGGGTGCAATCCAGACCAGTGAGGGGTTGAGTCACCTCCTGCCCTGTAACCCTGGGTGCCTCAAATGCTTTGCTAGTGTGATTCCCTGCCTGGGATGTTCACAGTTAGACACTCAGGGTGTGACATGTATGCTTGTTGCTATGTATATCTGCAGCCATGGTCCAGCAGCCTTCCAGTAACACACCAGAGACACTCCCTGGTTTTTATCTACCTTTGGTACTAGTTGCAAGGTGACCCCAACGTAATCTCAGTCCCAAATTTTCCAAAAACTGTGTGCTCTGTAATTTCCAGTCCTCTCTGGGACAGTTCAGAGAAATAACAAGGTTCATTTGTTCCTCTAAAGAGACACAACACACCAGCTTGCCGTATTAACTGGAGTTAACATTCACTTCCATTCAAACACAGTTTAGATTAACAGTAAAACAAATGTATTAACAAAAGATGATAGGATTTTAAGTGAGTTCAAGTATCAGAGATAAAGTTGGAAAGGCTTACAAGCAAATAAAAGTGAAAACATGCATCTAAAAGTCTAAAGTTTAATCTAGCAAGGTACAGTTTTTGCCTAAGCAGGTTTGTGACCTATATTTAGTTCCCAGATGCTTCAAACCACACACACACACACACCTTAGTTGAAGGACTCATTCTCAGCTTGCAAGAACTCTGTTCCTTTGTCCATCTAGTGATGTACGCTAACGGTGGCTTCTGTCTTTGCTAATAACCTCCAAAGTTCAATGAGTTTGTTTCAAGAGGCAGGATGACCTCATGCTGTTCATCCCTTCCTTTGGGCTTTCCATCCCCTGTATGTAAATGGGGCTTCCATTGTTTTGATTCCACCATGCTTAATTTACATAGGTGACAGGTAAAGAGTTGCCTTCTGTCCTGTTTGGGAAGGAACCCGTTTCTCCCTGTTCGGCCACAGTCTTTAAATCATAGTATCATTAAATATCCAGTGTTCCTTATATAATATTAGTGCATACATTTCACAATTATATTCCTCACAGTTGTCATTTGCTTTCAGAAAAGACTCACTCTATGCATTTTTATAATACAATAGCGCTTGTATACAATTGATTGATTCAACTGCTTGTCACTTGGGATTCGGCCCTCTTGTCTTTATAGAGCAGTAAACCTTTGAAATGGATTCTTCTGAAAGTTACTCCTCAAAGTGAAATGTATTCAAGCTGTGAGGAAGGAGACATGGTGTCCAGTGGTGAAGGAAACTCCATGCTCTTTCAACTCCCACTTTTGTGTTGGCAGGAAATGGAACAATTTGCATTTCAGCAATCTTCTCCCCCTGCAGTCTTGATAATCTTGTTTACTGCTTCCATGTTATTTGATGTGAATACACATTCCTTTGTTTAGAGCAGGCCTATAAACAACTCCCCTGACATACCTGGTTTACACACACTTCAGTCATAATTCTAGCATATATCCATAACTTTTAACACTCACCATGTACATACATCACACAAGAATCTTAATAATCAGTGAGTTATTAGCTCTCAAATTTTGTACAAAGACATATTTTGTACAAAGACTATTACAAAGGTGTGTCAGGTGTGAATACAGAGGGGCTTAGTATCTCAGCAGGTGTTCAGCACTTAGTGAACTTCACATCCCTTGAAAGTGTCTTAAGTTGGGCACCCAAATCAGTCATTTTTGAAAATTTAGACCTTTTCTTGTTAGTGTTAATTTTAAAATGCCAATTAAGGTTTTCAGTTGTGTATATAAGAAAACAAAATACTACAATATCATCAACAGTAGACTAACCTGGAAGAGAGGTACAAATTATACCTGGAGGCAGATCCTCTGCTGGTGTAAATCATCATAGCTCCATTGAAATAAAAAAAAAAACTATGACAATGTACAGGAAGCTTTTCCTCCTAGCTCTTACATGCTGCATTAGATTTATAGATCTCAAAGCACTTTACAAAGTAGAAAAGCCTCTCTCATTATCTGACGTTTACAGGTGGGAAAATTCAGGATCTAGCAGTCCTAGAACAAAAGTATTTATAATCCTAGATTATGGTGCTCACACTTTAAAAACTGTCCAGTTTGGTCTTTTCAAATAGATACATTTACTGCGATATCATAGCATTCCCTGTACTAGGGAATACTGCAAACACTGCAGTTTGCAGCAAAGTCAATTAAACATTTGGCCACTTCTGAATTACTTCTGTACTGATTTATTTTTGAACAAAATGAAGGTAGGGATTATAATTTGTCCTTCCATACTATAGCAACAATACTTTCCCACCACTCCAGAAGACACATTCAGATGTGGATTACTATTCACTAGTTTTGCTAGAACTTCAGTTTTCAGAGCTACCTTAGTAAAATCTAAGATAGCTTCTCACTAGCTAATGGCTTTGCACAGGGACATATTCCAGATCCATTCTGTAAAAATGTGTATGTGTATTGTAGTAGCACCTGGAAACTCCAGGCATGGACCAGGATGACCCTACTATGTCAGGTATGGTACAGACACAGAACAAAAAACACTGTATCTTTTGAGGGGTAGGCACTATGCAAGTAACAAAATATAGGGTTGCCACGTGTCCAGTTTTCCACCCTGGTGGCTCCAGTCAGCAGCACTGATGGGGCCATTAAAAGTTCAGTTGGTATGGGGCTGTCAGGCTCACTGCCTGGCTCCATGTGGCTTCCGGAAGCGGCCGGTATGTCTCTCCCCCTCCTAGGCATAGGGGCAGCCCCAGAGGATCCACGCACTGCCCAAGCTCCGGCTCTGCAGCTCCCATTGTCTGGGAACCACAGCCAATGGGAGTGGCACCTGTGGGCAGGGGTAGCATGTGGAGCCCCCTGCCCCACCACTTAGGATCTGGAGGGACCTGCTGGCCATTTCCCGGAAGCTGCCTGAGGTAAGCACTGCCTGGAGTCTGCACCCCTCACCCTCTCCCATGCCCCCTCCCAAACCTATCCTCTCTTCCAGAGCCTTCACCCCACCCCGCTGCCTCAGACCAGATCCCTCTTCTGCACTGAAAGCCCTCACCCCCAGCCCCACAACAGAGTCCTCACCCCCTCCCGCACCTAACCCCTGCCCCAGTCTGGAGCCCCCTCCCACACTGTGAATGCTTGGCCCCAGCCCAAAGCCACCCCCTACATTCTGAAATTCTAATTTCTGGCCCCACCCAGGAGTCTGAAACCCCAGCCGGAGCCCTCAGCCCCTGCCTCAGTCCGGTGAAAATGAGCTAGTGAGTGAGGATGGGGAGAGTGAGTGATGGAGGGAGAGAGGATGGAGTGAGAGGGGGCAAGGCCTCAGAGATGGTGCTGGGCATGGGGTGGAGCAGGGCAGGGGGCGGATGTTCAATTTTCTGCAGTTAGGAAGTTGGCAACCCTAATAAACAAAAGAACCAAAACAAAAACACAACAACCATGAGTATGGCTTTGGAGGAAAGATTAAAGGATTTTTTTTAATTTTATCATTTCCATCTGAGAGGCACCAATTTCAGAGCTCCACCACTATTGCTACTTGGTGTTGCCAACCCTTGCAATTTCTTTGCAAGTCTCATGGCATTTGGTGTTTTCTCTTAAAGCTGCAGTCCTGGAATAAAGGTTTGACATGAGATCTCGGCTTTCATTTAAAACAAAAAATAGAGTTCTATCCTTATAGAGTTGAGGGCATAGCTTAGAACATAAGAATGGCCCTCCTGGGTCAGACCAAAGGTCCATCTAGCCCAGTATTCTGTCTTCAGACAGTGGCCAGTGCAAGGTGCCCCAGAGGGAATGAACAGAACAGGTAATCATCAAATGATCCATCCCCTCTCTCTCATTCCCAGCTTCTGGCAAACAGAGGTTAGGGACACCATTCCTTCCCATCCTGGCTAATAGCCATTGATGGACCTATCCTCCATGAATTTATCTAGTGTTTTTTTAACCCTGTTATGGCCTTGGCCTTCACAACATCCTCCAGCAAAGAATTTCCACAGGTTGACTGTAACTTTTCAGTTGGATTTCTCATGAATCTTTCAACTTTGACAAGTTATTTTGTATTTTTATTTTTAAAATAGTTAACATGGGTTAACATAGTTAAAACAGGAAACATGACCTGAGTGTGCCTCAAAAGCTCTGAAACCAGAGGACAAAAGGAAAGAACCCCAAATGTGGTATTAGCCTTAAAAATTAGATTTTTAAAGAATATCATGTTTTTTTGAGGGCTGACATGATTTTTGGGTGCTTGGCATTGGCAATGCTTCAAGTGGTCTAAGGGAAAACTGCCACTTCCCACCAGCCATGGACCCGATGGTACCAAATAAATAGCTGAGAAAATGCACTAAGGTACATTGAATGTTCTACTTCAAGCCCTGAATCACCTCTGATTTATACAGTATAAATTGATTTCCAAGGAATTACTCCTGATTTGCATCAGTATTGCATAGGCAATCACTGTGTCATAGGTACTGATTGAGGGTTTCATTCTCCGTTACCGAAGCACCTTGGAAAGGTGCTTCGACAAGTGCAAAGTTTGTGTCAGATACAGTCAGCTGAGAATGGAGCAAAGTAGTTGAGAACTGGGCCCTGAGATTTTCAAGGACCCTCAGATGCCTGCACAAAAAGTTTATGGCTTGGAGTAAGAAAAAGACTGCTGAGCTTTACAGGCAGAATAAGAGGTAAGGTGAGAGGCTGGCAGGGGCAGGACTTGAGATAGGCAGATGCTTTCTCTGAAACTAATGATAACGTAGGCCTTCCAAAAAGTCCAATTTGTCTACAGCAAAAATGAAAGCAGCAGAATTAAATTCCACCTGAACTTTGATTAATACAGCACATATGAAAAGAAATGTGGCAGTTGGCAGTTTACTCGTGGAGTCCTGCATTTTTTTTTGTAGTGTTAAAAATGCAAGAGTTGCCTGAAAAAGTGCTACAAGACAGGGGGCTGAAAAATAGCTACCCATAAATGTACAAACCCACTTTAAACTTTAAAAGGTGATTTAAAAAAGCAATATTTTACTTTCTCCACAAATATTATACTATTACGCCTACAGAAACTAGTCTATAAGCTGTTACTTTATTTTCATGTAGAACTTAGGAGGGATGTGAAGTGAATATTAATGTACTTACATCTGATTTAATAGTTTACCCAGATCTTGTGCAAGCTCTAAACCTTTATATCTAACACAGTTTCACTTAAAGCACTGAAAGTGTACTTTATTGTGATTTGGATACATTTTACTTTCATGGATTATCCTTTCTATTTTAGAAGCTTCATTCTCCACATCTCCTCTAAGAAAACCCACCAAAACCCCTGATTCTTAAAACATGAGGACTCAATGAGTCACTTCATTGCACCAGTTGTATGCCAGTGTGGCTCCGTTGTGGCAGATCCTCAACAGGTGTAACTCCGTGTAATCCACTGAAGTCAATGGGGCTGTGCTCGGTTACAGCAGATGAGGACCTGTCCTGTTGATATTCATGAAATTAATGGAGTTTAAAGATATGGAGAATCAGGCGTGTTTCCTTTCAGGGAAGATATTGCAGCTGATGTTCCACTCCATGATGGTACGACTCCATCAGGCCCATTGTGATTGGATTTTGTCTGTTTTGTATATTCTAAAGAGAGAGTCAGACAGACAGACATTCAGATCAGTGGACAACAAGCTGTCTGGTTGGCTGTCTGAAAGGAATTTATGCTCTTAATTCAGGTCCAAGTGGCTAGGAGACCACTTTAAAAAAAATACTGTGGCAAGGCTCCTTCTCAGTCTCCCCAACCTCTGCTGCTTTTAGCCCTGGTGAGACAGGCTTAGGTAATGCAGTCCCCCTTGGGAAACAGGGGAAGTCTACTCCCCGTATCTCCACCAATCCTGTTTAGAGTATTTTTACTCCCTTGTGGGAGAGAGTACTGCCTCTCCTCCGGTGAGGCTCGCTGTCTTGCTGCTCCAACACTCCTGGCAGCAGGGCCCCTTCTCTCTCTCTGCTCTGTCCCCTCCTTCCTCCCAGGGAAGGGTTTAAAAAGGTCTCAGGCAGCCCTAAGTTGGAATCAGCTGATCCTAATTAACCTCAGGTAGCTCCCCCTCAGCTGATTCTAATTGCTACCTTGGTAACCCTTTCTCAGCTGAACCTGATTGACCTGTAGTTGCCTCCCAGTTGATAAGGAGGAGGGCCTTTTAACCCTCTGGGACTGATTCCTACCCCTCCCTTGCAGCTGTCTGTCCTGAGTTTATCGCAATACCCCAAACATTTTCAGATTTGATATTGAAACCCTAAACATCCAGCACCAAGTTCTTGGCTTTCACTCCAACAGTGCAAAGGTCATTTAGAGCTGCCTTGAAGTGGCAGATAAGTATTCCCCAGTGGAGGGAGATCCTTAGATGGCACAGAGTTGGCTATGCCAGTTTATTTGTATTGGTGTATTATAGTAGCACTTGGAGGCTTCCTCTGCAATTGTGATCCTGTTGTGCTAGGTGCTATACAAAGTGAAAACAAGATGGTTCTGATCCTGAAGAGCTTACAATCTAAATAGTCGAGACAGAAAAAGAGTGGAAGTAAGAACAATGGCAGAGAGGTGCTCAAGGTCAATGATAGAGCAGAGAAGAGAGCCGAGGTCTTCTGAGTCCCAGTCAAATGCCCTATCCTTTGGACCATGCTACCTTTCCTATTTATTAGCATAACCATAATGATCCTCCTAAAGAATAGGGAATTATATTTTCTATCATATTTAGCTGTAATCAGTCATTTCCTTATTGAATGTTCATGTCTTTAACTCCAGTCTGTCTTTTCCATGAAAATTAGAGATGACCCTGGATCTGACTAACCCCAAACTTTGGATAAATTTGTATGTATCTGGAATTGAACCCTGTGGCTCAGGCACCTCTCCATGGAAATATTTTTGTTTATATTGAAAGTGTAAAAAAAAAAGGCACTTCCTTATTAATAGAATTGTTTTATCCATCTACTGGATTTGTGTAACAAAACTGCAGTTTGAATTTACAGAAACTTCTTGTACCAATCATTGCTCTTTGAGGATAAAATTGGTTTTCCCTTGTTTGACCAAAGATCTAGAGCAGTGATTCCCAAACTGGGGTTCGTGAACCCCTGTGAGTTTGTGAAATGTTACAGGGGGTTCTCAGGGAAAAAAATCCCTAATGGCGGACAGAGCTGTCCCTAGGGACCCTGGGCAGCATGGGACAGCATCCCGGAGCCTGCATCCCGGAGCCCCTGGTCTTCCAAGACCTAAGCAGATCAAAGCAAGCAGGGCCGGCTCTAGGCACCGGCAAACCAAGCACCTGCTTGGGGTGACACATTTTCAAGGGCGGCATTCTGGCCATCTTTTTTTTTTTCTTTTTCCTTCGGGTGGCAAAAGCCTAGAGCCGGCCCTTGCAGCAGTAATGCGTCGTGCCCTGGGGCCGCTGCGGTTCGTGCCACAGGGGAGCAGTGCCCACACCTTGTGGCTGGGCCGGGCAGGCTCCGAGCCAGGGACACTCATTCTGGGAGCTTCCCCGTGGGTACACAGAGCCGCCTGCAGGTGCCGCAGGACAGCCACCCCCTATGCTGCAGCCGGGGCTGAGCGAAGCGGCCTGAGCTGCCCAGAGACTGCAGCAGGGCAGCCAGAAGCAGCAGCAGTGGGGCCATAGACGTGTGGGGCCCATCTCCCGCTCTCCAGGGCTCCGCTCCCTCTGAGGCTACCCTGCCCCGGCTCCTCAGCCCCCTGCTGGGGCAGTCACCCAGCTCCTCTCTCCCAGGTCCCAGATGGTCCTGGAGGCAGGAGCCCTGACTGGAGGGACCCCGGTCTGAGGTGCGGCCTGGGAGCCCCGCTGCTTAACCTGACCCTGCCAGCGCCAGACCGGCTGGAGGCAAGGGGGGAGCGGGCAGAGTCAGCACTGGTGGGGGGGAGCCCAAGGCTGGGGCGGCAGGGGGTGCGGGTGGGGGAGGGCCCAGGGCCGGGGTGGGGGTTGGGGGCAGCCAAAATTTTTTTGCTTGGAGTGGCAAAAAACCTAGAGCCGGCCCTGAAAGCAAGCATATCTATCACACTGAGATTTAAACTTCAAGACTCCTTATAAGAAATGGAAAGGGGGATGGATATTTTTTGCTGTTTTTAAAATGAAATAGGCTGCTAGTATTATTTTTTAAATTATTATGAAGAACTAGTTTAAGCTTTGTTGTAATGTGCGTCGTTTGCCTGGATTGCTCAAGACCTGAATGCTTATGTAGGAAGAACTCTTTGAATTGGCTTCTTAAATACCTTCATGCTGTTTCACATCCGATACTCCTTGATGAAATATAGGAGCCTTGTCTTATAACAGGCTTATTCAAAGTGATACAAGCTACGAAAGTGAGATCTTGGAAAAGTGTTGCCATTTTCATAATGTAATAAAATATTGTAATGATAAATAATAATAAACACTGTGTAATAATCATGTCATAAAAACAACTTTATATTTCCAAGATAACTGATTTTATAATTTATACACAGGTAAAGGAGAAAATCCCTGGAAATATTCATTTTTAGGAGGGGATCCGCAAGACTTGACATTTTAGTGAAAGGGGTTCACAGGTTGTTAAAGTTTGGGAACCACTGATCTAGAGTTAGTGGGAGGAAAGTAATAACCTAGATTATAATCTCACTGGCCCAAAGGTTTAGGGGCATCTAAATCCATTGATAGTGAGTAGGACAAAGTTTGGATTGTGTGCATGAGTGTATGTATTGCAGATAAGAAAAATCCATGGGTCTATGAATTGTGAAGATAATCTCGCTAGGAATTTCAACAACCTAAGAAAAATATAATGGAATAGAAAAGAAAACAATTTTACTGGTTATGAATCCTGCCTTTCATAAAATGTTTGTTGAATCTGACATTTTATGCAATTTGGATGTGCAATAGACAACCGCTTCTCTTTGCAGGAGTATTTCTGTGGACCCCAAGAATAAGCCATCTCTGTCAGGAAAGATTAATTAGTATGTGGAGGGAAGAGGTAGACTCCATTAGAGGAATGAAAATCACCTCAACTCTCCCATCAATATGGCATCCCACTAGCTCCTCCCCCAGCATAGCAATTTTGTCTCATAAAAAAGCAGGAATGGGGGTTGGGGGAAGGCAGAATCTGGGACTGGGAGAAGCAGCCTGAGACTATTTCCTATTGCATTTTGACTAATGATATCTGTTAACAGCTCACTCATAAAAACCCTCTGCTCTTCCCATTACATCAGTGTCAAAATTCCGATATCCTCAGAAGAAGGCTGTCTGGTGATTAGGGCACTGGCCAAGTACTTGGGAGATCTAGGTTCAATTCCCTGCTCCACCACAGACTTTCTGTGTAACCTTTGACAAATCACTTTGTCTTGCTGAGCCTCAGTATCCCATCTGTAAAATGGGGTTAATAGCTCTGCTCTACCTCATGATGGTGCTGTGAGGATAAATACATTAAATATTGTGAAGTGCTTTGAGATCAATTGATAAAAAGAGCTATAGATACTATCCTAAAAACATAATTCAATGCTCAAATACATTGTCAAAAGTCGATGGGCGTGATCTAAGGCCTACTGCAATCAGTGGGAATCTTTTCATTGGCTTTGAATCAGGCCCAATGACTTCATATCAATGGGTTTTTGATCAGCCCCAGAATAATGGAGGTGCAGTATTAGGAAACTGCCTTTTTAGTTATCTGATTACTCAGGTAAACAATCTCTTTAGCTTTGGGGTGTGGGCTATGCTGTTTAAAAGATCTTTCCTGTTGATTTGAATGTGATATCCATATTTCTAGACATGCTCTTGGAGATTGCAACTGAAAGAGGGGCCTGAGAGCCACCTAGCCTCTAAGCCTTTTGTGAAGGTAATAAGATAACAGAGTCCCTAATGAAACACTTTATTTCCCACAATGACAGGCAGTTCTCTTTTTTGAGGCCATTTTACTATGGGAGTGTTAAGAATGAAAGGCCTGAGTACATCATCCTGTCACCTTAATTAAATTAAACATCCTCATCCAGAAGTGCAGTCATAGAAACACATCAAACTGCCAAAGGCAAAGATTATTGTCTCTGCCTACCACGGAGCCGAACTGTTCCTTGTATTGAATTGAAAGGCATACATAGCTCTTATCTTTCCTTGTCAAGCTTCATTTCGATCCTCATCTCCTCTGCCCACGAATGTTCCAAGTCATGTCCTCCTGTTTGCCAGTGTCTCACACAATCACCACTGTGACTTCTTCTGTGTGGCCCTCTGTGAATAGTAAGACCAACCCAGGTTCATCTGCAAAGCCCCTAACCTGCCACATTTAAATTCTTCTTCAAGACCTACTTCTGCCAGCCTGCTTTCAGTGAACCAAGCCTGACAGTGTCACCTATTATTGAGGTTGTTTGAAGCTTCCTATTAAAGACCCTGTTTTCAGTTGCTCACAACTTTGCCAGACCTTAACCATTTGGGCTGAAATTTTCCATTCTGGATGCCTGCTTCAGGCTGTGGGGGTTTTGGGGGTAGAGGGAAAGGAATTTCAACCTAAATGGTACAAGTATCAGAGGGGTAGCCGTGTTAGTCTGGTTCTGTAGAAGCAGCAAAGAATCCTGTGGCACCTTATAGACTAACAGAAGTTTTGCAGCATGAGCAAATGGTACAGCTGCTTCTGAGAAGTGGTATGTCTACATAGCAAAACAAAACATAGCAGTGAGTCTCAGAACTCAGGTCAAGTGACTTGGGCTCGCGGGTCTCATGCTTCGAGGCTAAAAATAGCTGGGTAGATGGCCCGGCTTGCGCTGGAGCCTGGGGTCCAAGAGATTTCCCTCCTTGCTGAGTTTCAGAGCCAGAGCTCCAATTTGAGCCCAAAATGTCTAAGCTGCTATTTTTAGTCATGCAGTGTGAGAACTTCAAGCCCAAATTTGTTGACATGGACTATGAGACTCGCTGCCATGTTTTTTTGATATGTGAATGTACTAGAGAGGCTAGGGGAAAAATTCACACTTTTGCTTGTTGAAAAAAATTGTGATCTTTTTTCTGAACAGTTCTAGTGCCCCCTGGCTTTGGAGCAGGGGCTTGAAATTTGGCCTTGGAGGCAGAGGATGGCGTTTGTGTCAGGGCAACTTTGTGCAAATCCGCCAAAATATAGCCAAGCTATAAGCCTTTAAAGCCACAGTTAGCACATGCTTACATAGATTCTTTGATTTTTAGCTGCTAAAATCGAAGAAGATTCCATCCTCAGTGAGCATACTCAACCCTCTGACAGCCCCTAGTGCTGACCAATCTGTACAAGGCTGACCATACTATACATGAGCAGTCCCCACAGCTACCAACCATGTTCCATCCAGCGCAGGGTTACAGGGATGTAGACAGACTTTTCCTGTAAAGACTGCTCTAAGTTGCTCCACCCGATATGGTGGACTTTTCCTGTAAAGACTTTTCCTGTAAAGTCTGCTCCAGAACTGAGAGCAAAGAACCTGTCTCTCCTGTGCTGTCAGACCACCCCTGCTGCCACCCAGGCAAAGTGGAGGAGGGAGCCATCTGATTCAAATGTAGAGGGGCCAAAAGTTGAACTGGGAAACAGAAAGGAATAGATTGAGATGAATTTAGTGAGGATGGGACTGAAGGAGTGGGGAGAGAAATTGGACTAGGTGGGTAAGGAGACTGGGAGCCAGGTGTTGAGGAGAAGAAGCCAGAATTGGTTATGGTGAGGAGATATTGTCTGGGAGCTAGCATAGGAAAGGAGGCTGGGACTGGTTATGCAAAGAGACTGGGTGTGGGAGCTGGTGGAGGATTGAGACTTGGCACCTCTGAAGCAAATGGAGGGGGTATGACTGGGAGCCAGTTGGCTGGGGTGGGGACTGGGACTAAGAAATGGGGAAGGGTAGTGGTGGTGTTGGGGAGACAGATCTGACAAGGAGCTGGAGTGTGGGGACACAACTGGGACTGGCTGGGCAAAAGAGCCAGGGACTGTGGAGACTGGGGAAGGGAGCCAGGGAGGGGAGGAAATTGGGATTGGATGAGAAGCCTGGGGAGGGATACTAGGACGAGGAGCCAGAGGAATGTGGGTGGAGGGAGAGACAGACTGGACAAGGAGCCATGGTGGGGAACTGGGACTGGCACTGGGATGAAGATTAGAGGACTGGAGATTAGACTGGGTGGGCAAGGAGCCAGAGATAGAGAAGAGATGGGGCTGAGAGAGGGACAAGTTCAAGGGAATGGAATAGAAGGTGTCAAGTTTGGAAGGAACTAGTAGAGGAATTTGTGAGAGGCTGGAATAGAACCAAAGATTAAAGACTCGCCATTCCTCTGCTTTCTGCAAATATCTGATCTCCACTGGCAAAATGTGTTATCTCCCTCTAGTTCTTGTCCATATAGAGGATGACATTACCTCTATCAATCACTCTGTTAGCTCAAATGGCAGACGTCTGTGTGATGTACGTTAAAGTTCCAACTCTGCCGATGACCCAAGTGGGTGTCAACGTGATGCCACATGAGAACTTGTTTTTTCAGTTTGCTTTTTTAAAAACAGACACACAATTGCACTCTACATTAAGCAAAGATTATCACCCTAACCTCTTGTCTGTCCATAGATTGAAAACTCTTCAGAGCAGGGACCATTCTTTCTGAGTGTTTGGAAAAGACCAATGCATAGTGAGCATTACCACAAACATATAAAAATGAGATCCATTTTGCCTAAGATGTTAACTATGGCTAAATAACACACTACAAAACCTAATCCTATTTATTCATAACAATATGTATAGGAATTCTTTAAAAATGCATATTAGTACTATTTACTGTTGTTTAGGATACTATGGATTTAATTGTATGTGCACTATTCTCTCAACAACTTGTCTCTCTTCTTCAGGGAGCTTGATTAATACAAAAATATGTGGCTCTTCCAGGAGTTTAACTTTTCTGTTTGCTAAATGTATTTAATATATGTAAAAGTTAACTCTATAATTACCTTTTAGCTCTGTCTTCTCTCACTAACCTTAAAACAACCCAAAAACTCTAGGCCAGTGTTTTTCAACTTTTTTGACACCAGGGTCCGCTTGCTGCCTTCCTAAACTTTGTCAGGGAGATCTCAGGGACAGGCCACTGAGAAACATTGCTCTAGGCCATAATTTTCAAAATGACTAATAATTTTGGGTGCCGAATTTGTGACACTTTAAAGGTACTGGATTATCAGAAACTGTTTAGCATCTGCCTTCTGAATATCAGGACGCTTTAAGATGTTTTGAGTTGAGTACCCAAACGATGAGGCACCTAATATAAGTAGGTATTTTGAAAATCTTGACCTCATTGAGTCATTCTCTCTACATTTAGCTGTCTCCCTAATGATTGTTTTTGTCTACTTTTCTAGCATGATTTGATGTACTCCTTTAAAAGCTTCTATTTATTCATCTGCTGCATTTGAGTTTTGGAAAGAATCCATACTTGTAATTATTTTCAAAAGTTTGAATAAAAATACATGGAAAAACTAACTCTAAATTAGAAAATGTGTATCATCTAGATCAGAATATTCCAGCCCCCTTCCAAGGGAAAACACAGTCCATTGTATAATAAGACAATGCTTACAGGTCTCAATACTAGAGCTGAGTGGGAAAAAGTTTTCCTGTCCCATGAACAACTTCAGGAGTTCAATTTTTTTCCCCATCTTGAATGGGTACAAAAAGTCAATCTTGATAATGTTGGTGAACTAAAAAATAATTTTTATTTTTTTGATTTGTTCAGTTTCAGGTCAGCTGAAACATTTAGAAACATTTTGTTTAGATTTTGACCTTTTTCCCCATCTAATTAGCTTAAACATTAAAAAGAAAACAATTTTTTGTAGCAATCTTGATTCCAGAATATTATAAAGACAAGGTAGGTGAGGTAATATCTTCTTATTGGACCAACTTCTGTGGATGAAAGAAACAAGTTTTCGAGATTATGAAGAACTTTGTGTAAGCTTATAAACTAACAGACGTATTGGAGCATGAGCTTTCGTGGGTGAATACCCACTTCGACACCCACGAAAGCTCATGCTCCAACACATCTGTTAGTGTATAAGGTGCCACAGGACTCTTTGCTACTTTTACAGATCCAGACTAACACGGCTACCCCTCTGATACTTGTGTAAGCTTGAAAGCTTGTCTCTCTCATGAACAGAAGTTGATTGATTAAAAGGTATCACCTCACCTTCCTTGTCCCTAAAACCAAAAAGTCATTTCTGAGCTGGATTTCTGAATTTTTTTGCAATCCTGAGATTTGTTTAGAAAATATTAAAGCAAAACACTTTGACAATTTTGAAATGTTTCCCCTCCATGCTTTTTGTGATGGGTTGGCATTTTTTGACCAAAAGAGAGATTTTTTTCCAAAAAATTCCCAAGAAACTCTACCCAATACCTAATTAGCCACATAGTAATCCTGCAATTTAGTCAATCAATAGACTAGCTCTAATAAACCACTGAACTTTCCTTCATGACAATGTTGCAAATTGCTTTAATGTCCTGGAACCTACTTATGCTTTTTAAATAAAAGGATGCATCTAAAGCTGAGTTGCACAAGTCCTCTCATTTTAACAACTTCAGCTAATTCAAAAAGGGTCCTAATAATTCAGACAATTAACTTTGATAATTTTACAACACGATGCCCCCTCAGGCACACTGGATCATTTTATCTATATCTATACCTATATCTAAATATATAGGTAGATAATACATATCATACTTATTTCAGCCAGGGAACTAGCTGTCTAGTAGAGAGTATGTACATACCCATTAAAACCACTTTTTCTTACATTAAAAATATTGTAAGGTATTAAACCCTTAAAATGTAACGATTAACATTTAGCACACTGTACCTGATACACTAAAAACATGATGCCCAGCTGATCTCTGACTCATTTATGAAAAATCAAATGATTCCAAAGTAATTTTAGTTTATATTCTAATTTCAGATGATATTGCTGTTCTGTCTGTAACTTACTTTAGTAATCAATGGGACGTATATGAGTAGAAGATTACAGAGCAAAACTATATGAAGCCTTCCAAAGTACTAAATCTGAGCAGTTTCATATTTGGCATTATGATTTTCAAGAAGTTCCATTGTTAGAGGTTGAGAAGTAAATTTGCTGTGGTTAAAGTACCCTCTGTTAAATTAATAACTACTGTATAATCCATCATAAGTAATGACTTTATTTCCTTTCCTTGCTGATTCCACAGATTACATTTCATATATAATATTCATTACCACTCCTGAATTCCATTTTGAAAAAAATTCCTTCTGCTCTATGACCATGTGAAACTGAACCATGTGACATACATGTGTTCTAAATATCAAAGACTGAACCCATATGGGCTGTCCAGAGGCTGAGTGCCCTCAAATTGTTGACTTCAGTAGGAGGTGAGAGGACTCGACACCTCACAAGAGTACTCAGCACGTGGGAGGATGAAGCCCTACCTATCTGTGCATATTTCCTGGTCCTGAATTTTGAAAGCATATCAGCAATTCTTTCATGCTTAGGAACTGAGAGTCATGGACCCTTCTATGAAGGTTGTGTGTATGAAGTGTGTGGACAAAGCACTTCTATGGCTCATGAAAAGGCTTTTCACAGTTAAATTCTCTGTGCTCAAAGTGGTTCAAGAACTAACCCTTTTATAGCCTGGATCAACTGCATTCAGATAATGCATGCTGCATGTACCTACCCTCATGCACTGGGCCACTAGGGGATGTTTTTTAGTTGAAAATGACCTGGGCCTTTAAGTTAGGGTGACCAGACAGCAAGTGTGAAAAAGGAGGAAGCAGAGGTCTTAGGAAAAATTATGATCTCCATTGAGATTCCTAGTTCAAAACAAACATGGTGGGCTACAATTCAGGGGAACGTTAACAAATTAGGACACAAACCCCAACCATATTGGAACATCCACCTAACTGTAGAAGTTCAATTCCAGATACAAATTCCTAACTTCTGAGCTAGCACTGGTCTCAGTAATGAACCAGACCAAAACACTGGGTCTGAAACTTGAGGAACTTTTGGCTCTAAATCTGGACTTTGAAGCTCAAGCCCATCTTTACATCTGAAATTTACCCTTCACTAATTCAATGAACGCACAACTTTTATCATGCACTTAATTCTGCCATAGAAAAAGAAAGTGGTACATTGCCGAGAACTGATTATTTGTAGCAAGTTCAGAATGACTCAGTTGAAACTGCAGCATAATAAGCAAATGGAGTCTGCTTGCCTCTGCTACTCCAATGTGAAATTTGTCTTCCTAGTTATATTCTGTACTTTCCCTATAAGCATGGTTTTCCTTGCCTGTCAAAGGGAACAGAGCAGTTATAGGAAACTCTGGAGAGGTCCATTATTATTTAATGGCACATATATCTTAACAATAAGCTTATGGCTGAATTGCTAACTTTGTGCTTTAATAGAATTCCATTGAGATAATGCTTTTGAGAAGAGTAATCACACCTGCTCTCCATAGTGTGTCAATGAATATTATTATGGAACTAAATCTGTGATATATTAATATACTACAATGGACACTGAATATAAACACACTGAATATATTTTTTGTTTTTATTAGAAGCCATATTCTTTGTTTGCCCTTTCTGTCTCATGTAGTCAACTATGTACAAGAATTAGAAATTAAAATGCAGTGTATGTGTGTCTGTCTGTCTGAATGGGCTCCTGGAGTAATGGAGTGGGCCTGGAGTAATGGAGCAGGAATCCAGTTTTATGATGGTGTGACTCTTCTGATTTTAGTAGTTACATTGGTTTTAAAAGAGGAGTAATGCTGGGGAGAATCAGACTTAGTGTTTTATAGCTGTAAAAAACAAAACGTTATAACTTGAGTATATCATGTGTTTTTCATGAAACCAGAGGTGACTAGAGGAGTCATATATGTACTCATGGAACACAGCACCTTCCAGGTTCAGGTCTTTGATGTCTTTGGTTCCTTAGTCATTGGGTAATGTCTGCAATTTCTGATGCACAATAAAAAGCCTATGTAGTTATAATCCAAGCCTATTTTGTCACTGTTTTTGTGTATGTCAAACATGATACCCTTTTATCTCGTAATTGATGTACATTTAAAATTACCTGACTTGCCTGTAGCTATTGACTGGGACATTAATCCAATCAGATATGACAAATCCGACTGAAACACTATACCATTAAGACTAGCTTTATTGCTTTCTGCTGCAATTACTTTGCTGATTTTGTGGAGCTCTAACAGTACTTGAACTTGGTTTGCATTAAACAGTTTCAGGGGGATGAAACTAGTGACATTTTCTTCTATAGATATGCAATATGTTCACATGCAGTGGAGGTCACGAACAGAGGAACTGGAATATTTGAACATAAAGATGATAGGATTTGAATAAATAAAATACCACACAGTAATTATAGAAAGAGTTTTAATTTCCACAATGTTCCACATTTTCAGTGAGCTATATAACTATTAAAGATGTAGGCTTTAATCTTTCAAAAGTAAAAAACTCTGCACGGACTGAAAAGGAGGAGGAGACTGTAGGAGAGCGAAACCACCAGAACATGGTAGGGTGAGTTTAGGCAGGACTCCTGGAATTTTCAAAGTTCTAATCCTCAGTCTTCTATTGATGTTTTCCCCCTTAAGCAAATCAACACTAGCTTTAAATCTGCCCATTCCTCAGATGCAGGCTAGACAGTGCTGACATCCATCTGCATTTGGATCCCACTATCCCAACTGCACTCTGCATACAAATAATACTAGTGCATAATTTGTCTGATATGCCAGAAACTCCACTCTCTTTCTATGTATCTGGTATCTTATCCTTCGGGAGCACACATACCAGAGGCAACACCCTCCCTGATCAACTATTTCACTATGGCCTGGAGAGTTAAACCAACAGCTTTCTACCTTTCCTGTATCACCTTCCTGATGGCGGGGGTCAGATACAGTTCAGAAATATACCTTTCCTTTGCCCACTCTACATTTATTGGTCAAAGACCCAGAGCATCACATAGACACGACAGAGGATTTGATCTGTATCATGGAGGGGAGAGGGAGCTTGTGTTTATGTATGAAGCCCCTGCTGGTCAAATTCCTTGAGCCATAGGCAGTATGAATCCTAATATTTTACCTTTCTGTTATGAAACTTTTCCTTCAGGTGTGTCAAAAACATCAGGTGATATAACCTGAAAGTGTCATTAGGGCACATAATGTCCTTCTACTCTTCTGCACATCAGATCCTGCACATTGCACTGTGGATCAGCTGCTGCAAGTTGGAAGGCTTTTTCCAGGCTATGATCTGGATTTCAAGGATCTGAGGACTTTCTCTTAATCTACCAAGATATGATATATGAAGAAGACTACTTGGAAAGATGAGTGTTGTTTATATCACTCTCACACACACACAAAAAGACCATATTGTTGGTATTCGTATACAATGTAACCTTAGTTGAGTGAATACTGGAAACAATCTTTTCTTAGTGGTAACACTGTTAATGGCCTCTTTGATGAAATCTGGGTCCCTCAAGACGTGAATGTAGCCCAGAGTAAACCAAGCGCAAAGTGTAACTCCGTTGACAAAGAAGGCCAATATTTGGAAAGCCAGGCACTAGAATTGAAACCTTGTAAACTAGAGTAATAGAAATGGGATGAAATTTAATAGTGCAAAATGAAAAGCCATGCATCTAGGGGCTAACAACAAGAATTTTTGCTATAAGATAGGGACTTATCAGTTGGAACCGAGAGAGGAGGACAAAGACTTGGATGTATTGGTTGATCACAGGATGACTACCAGCTGTTAATGTGATGCGTCCTAGCAGGGGCGGCTTCAGGCACCAGCGCTCCAAGCGTGTGCCTGGGGCGGCAAGCCACGGGGGGCGCTCTACTGGTCACCGCTAGGGTGGCAGGCAGGGTGCCTTCAGCGGCATGCCTGCGGAGGATCTGCTGGTCCTGCGGCTTCAGCGGACCCTCCGTGCTTGGGGCGGCAAAATGTCTAGAGCCGCCCCTGCATCCTAGCATGCATCAGGAAAGGTAATTCCAGTAGAGACAGGGAAGTGTTAGTTCCATTATACAAGGCACTGATGAGACCTCATCTGGAATACTGTATTCAATTCTGATTTCCCATGTTTAAAAAAAATGAATTCAAACTGGAACAGGTGCAGAAAAGGGCTACTGGGATGATCTGAGGAATGGAAATCATGCCTTATGCGAGGATCCTCAAAGAGCTTGACTTCTTTAGCCTAACCAAAAGAAGGCTGATTGTTCTCTCTCTATATATCAGAGGGATAAATACCAGGGAGGTATATGAGTTATTTAAGTTAAACACCAATGTGGATATAAGAACAAATGGATATAAACTGGCCGTCAACAAGTTTAGGCTTGAAATTAGGTGAAGATTTCTAACCATCAGAGGACTGCAGCTCAAGAACAGCCTTCAAAGGAGAGCAGTCAGGACAAAAAACCTATCTGGCTTCAAGACTGAGCTTGATAAGTTTATGGAGGGGATGGTATGATGGGACTGCTTACAATAGCATGTGGCCCATCGACAACTGCCAGTAGCAAAAATCCCCAGTGGGCAGACATGGGACACTAGATGGGGAGGGCTGAGTTAATACAGAGAATTCTTCCCAGGTATTTGAATGGTGGGTCTTGCCCACAAGCTCAGGGTCTAACTCATTGCCATATTTGGAGTCAGGAAGGAATTTTCCCCCAGGTCAGATTGACAGAGAGCCTGGATTGTTTTGGGTTTTTTTTCACCTTCCTTTGCAGTATGGGGCACGGGCCATTTGCAGGTTCAAACTAGTGTAAATGGTGAATTCTCTGTAACTTGAAATCTTCAAGCCGTGATTTGAGAACACTTGTAACTGAGCCCAAGGTTAGGGATTTATTTTAGGAGTGGGTGGGTGAGGTTCTGTCACCTTCAATATACAGGAGGTCAGAATAGATGATCATGATGGTCCCTTCTGACCTTAAAGTATATGACAATAACTTCACTCAACTATATGTTCCCCTCTGATTTGCATGTACCTGCAAAAAATCTGTACTTCTACAGTTGCGTGACTTTTATCTCTTGTATTTTCCTTATATATACTATTGAGTATTTTGTATCTGGGGAAAACATTTCTGTTAGCAGAGGATTCTTTAAACTAGTAGATAAAGGCATACAAACAAATGCCTACAAGTTTAAACTTGACAAATGCAAACAAGAAATAAGGTGCAGTTTTTTTAACAGTGAGGATAATTAATACTGGAATAATTTGCCAAAAGATATGATGGATTCTCCATTCCCTGAAATCTTTAAATCAGGATTAATATATATTTCTAAAATATACACTCTAATTCAATCAATTTTGGGGGTTATACATGATATTTTGTAGGAACCATTAATAAAGTAAGAAAAAATATCATAATGCCACTATATAAATCCATGGTATGCCCATACCTTGAATATTGTGTGCAGTTCTTGTCATTCCATCTAAAAAAAGATATATTAAAATTGGAAAAAAAACACAGAGAAGGGCAACAAATTATTAGGGGTATAGAACAGATTTCATATGAGGAGAGATGAACAAGACTGGGACTTTTCAGCTTGGAAAAGAGATGACTAAGGGCTGATACAATAGAGGTCTATAAAATGATGAATGGTTTTAAACACAAGAAAGAGGCTTACCCAGGTTACTCACTGAAATTAAAACAAACATAAGGAAGTACTTCTTTACACAACGCACAGTCAACTTATGAAACTCACTGCCAGGGGATGTTGTGAAGGCCAATAGTATAACTTGGTTCAAAAAAGAATTAGGTAAATTCATGGAGGCTAGGTCAATCAGTGGCTATTACCCAAGATAGTCAGGGGATGCAAACACAAGCTTTGTGTGTTTCTAAACCTCTGATTGTTAGAAGCTGGGACTGAACAACAGAGTCACTCAATAAATTATCCTATTCTGTTTATTTCCTCTGAAGCATCTGGCACTGGGTGCTGTTGGAAGACAGGATACTGAGCTAGACAGACCATTGGTCTGAACCAGTATGGCTTTTCTTATGAATCAGTAGATGAAATTCTGTGTCCTGTGTTATGCAGGAGGTCAGGCTAGATGATCATAATAGTGCCTTCTGGTGGTAATAGTCACAAATCAATGAAACGTGTGAATCTATGATTTCTGGGTATCTATCTGAAGACATCTATTACAGAGGATTCCATTGAGGGCTGAAGTTGGAACCTATGCAGGGAGCAGCACTGGTGGCGGGGTACTTCTGCCTCTGCTGAAACTTTTCGATACTTATTTAGAGAGAGAAAGTGGGTGAGTGTGCTGGGGTTAACTAGGCCCTCTGTTGGAGGCCTTGTGGCTCTGCCACACCCCGCCCCAGAAAAGGGCAGTAGAGAGATCCTCCAAGCTGCCTAGAGCAGCTGTGTGGGAAGCAGCCAATCAGGGCCCAGCAGGTGAGTATTAGAATAGCTGCAGGGTGGGAGTGTCAGTTCCTTGTTCAAGCTGGAGGAGAGTGGCTGGTGCCCTGGGCTGGCTGAGATAAGAACAAAAAATGTGCTGGAGCCCCAAGGAAATGGCCTAGGGAATTTGAACAGCATCAAAGCTTATTTAAGGGGACATTACAGGTGGCTGCTAACTTATGGGATCCCTGGACTGGGACCTGGAGTAAAGGCTGGACCTGGGTTCTCCTCCCTCCCCTCAACAACTGGGAAAGTGGCATGGACTTTGTGGTACCCCAGAAGGGGAAATGAACTACTGTAGCCTAGCTGAAGAGCTGGGACCAGAAATTCCCTGAGAGGGCAAAGACATTGCCTCCAAGGAAGGAGCCCTGGGACACTACTCTATTCTGGAGCAGGGAAAACTTGAGGGAGACATTAGAGATGCACTGATAGAGAGGTCCCTTTTGGACTTGTACCCTGAAACGGGTATGCTTTGCTTTTATCTCATAGACAGACTGTGTATGACTTGGCCAGAGGGCTGAGTCACTGAAGACCCCCCACAAACACAGAGAGAGTTCAGGCATGTGCACTTGGCCAGGGGGCGTTCGCGAGAAGTGAGTGTGACCCCATTACAGTGAAGTAGTATCTTTTATTGGCCCAACTTTCTGTTGGTGAGAGAGACAAGCTTTTGAGCTACACAGAGCTCTTCAGGTCTGAGAAAGGTACTCAGAGTGACCTAGTTAAATACAAGATGGAACAGATTGTCTAAGGTAAGTAGTTAACACATATTGTCAGAGACACTTCAAAGTGAAGTGACCTTTGTGCAGGGGCGGCTCTAGACATTTCGCTGCCCCAAGCACAGCGGCATGCCGCGGGAGGCGCTCTGCCGGTCCCGCGGCTCAGGTGGACCTCCCGCAGGCGTGCCTGCGGAGGGTCCGCTGGTCCCCCGCGGCTCCACCAAACCCTCCGCAGGCACGCCTCCGGGAGGTCCACCGGAGCCGCCTGCCGCCCTCCCGGCGACTGGCAGAGTGCCCCCCGTGGCGTGCCGCCCCAAGCACGTACTTGGTGTACTGGGGTCTGGAGCCGCCCCTGCCTTTGTGGCAATAGGACAAAAAAAGGGGGTGGGGATAATGGGTTACAGATTGTTGTGATAAGCAATAAATCTAGTGTCTCTATGATTTTTTTTAATCTAGTGAAGTTATGAATTTAAGCTCCCAGGCCCTTTTGAAGGTGTTGTGCAGGCTTCCTTTCAGGACAGAGGACTGAGAGGTCAGATATAAAATGATTGTTTGATGAAAAGTGTTCATCTATGGGCAGTAGGGTGTTTTTTGTCTTTTATATTTTTTCTGTGTGAGTTCATTAGAAAGTGTAGTGCTCGTCTGCTCCCTAGGGGGTTTCTTTCAAGAAGCATTCCCAGATATTTGTCTTAGCTGACTATTCCCTGATCTTTCCTTCCCAAGGTGTTTAGTTTGTTGCTATATTGTGCCATATTGAACTTTTCCTTTCTGGTGGCAATGAGAAGTATGTTACAGCAGCTGTTGCTTAGAGCTAGTGTGGCCAGGAGTTCCACAGTGAGTTCATCCTCACCATTCTGCAGTGATCTGCAGCCAATAACCGAACTTGTCTCACACTATCTTGTTAGAAGGGGTGTGTTTGAAAATGACACTTGCACAGTGCACTGCAGAGGAAAGAAACATTCACTACCACTTGTGTGTGTAATCTGCCACCACACTGTCTGGAAGGTGCAGCTTGTTTGCAAACATTTTTGCCTTTCTCTAAGTTGATGGTACATCAGTGCACCCCCACATGTTGGCCTCTGCATATGTAATTGCACTTGCAAATTTGCTCTTTTGGAAATGTACACATCTTCTCGCTAGCAAGGAGCTGACTTTGAGAGAGAGAAGCTACAGTCCTCACCTAAGATGCCAACATCAGCTCTTTCCATATGCTGCATCACAAACATTCTAGTTTGATTTGGTACCTTATTAGCTATAGGATTTGAGGATGGGTGGCGGGGACATACTGGTGACCTACTTCTCATATATGGCAAAATGTGCCTTTTCAATAGTGCATTTATTAAACAGCATAAAGTTCAAAAGCAGAAAATATAATTCATAATGCTATAAAAATTTACAGGAATAAGAATGGCTTAGTTGAGGGTTATATATGCTGAACAGTGAGTGAACCTAAATTCTTTGCTCGCTGTATAAATATATAAGTTTGAAGTCAGTGAAAATGTATTGTTTAAAAAAAAAAAAAGCTCAAACTGTGAAAGGCCTTTGACAATGTAAAATACATCCCTTCCCGAGCTGGCTGATCATAAAGAATACCGCCTTTTAACATATTCCCAGACGAGCTTTAAAAATGACTCAGTGGATTATAGAATTCAGCACATTTTCTTTCCAATTATTTTTGAAGGGATTCTGACAAATGTTTTGTAAGGGAGGAATGGCAGACTGTCTATTTTGTTTTAGTTTTATGGGACTTTTATTTTTATCCTGTCATGAGAAGCAAATGGCAGAGGTATGATTAGGATAAGCTGGGTAAGAGGGGCTCAATCTGCACAATGTATGATACAGCTTTCTTTAATCTGTCAAGGAATGTGTGTTTTATGGTCTTTCAATAAGGATAGAGCTTTGGTTACATATGTTAATAAATTCTATCAAGATAACCTCAAAAAGATGCCAACAATTGCTGGAAGTGCTTGGAGCAGAAACTGTCTGCCATTCTGAAATCCAGAGAGGACTCGTCCAGGCTATATGGATTTTTTGGGGATAAATAAATAAAAACATATTTTGACTTAGTATTAAAAATTAAAGATATCCGCTTTTGTTTTAATAGTTAATTAAAAAAATACTAGCCTGTTAGGATAAATGGCTATTGTAGACTATCCATTATGAGCCAGTGTGACTTTCTAACTATCTTCCTTCTCGGATAGGAGAAACTGTGATCATCAGCTAGTAGTAGGTGGAGGGGAAGCACATTGGTCTCATAATTTTAGAAACATTTCCAATGTTGAGAGCAAAGCTGCACAGTTTAGATTTTTTTTTTTCAGTAGCAAGATAAAGAAGTGGTTTTTAATACAAGTCAAGTTGGTTGCATTGACCATGTCTCCTTCTGTTGCTGGGGTGGGCAAACTTTTTGGCCTGAGGGCCGCATTGGGTTTAGGAAATTATGTGGAGGGCTGGTTAGGGGAGGCTGTGCCTCCCCAAACAACCAGGCGTGGCCTGGCCCCCGCCCCCCCTGCTTCTCGCCCCCTGATGCCCCCCCCGGGACCCCTGCCCCATCCACACACCCCTGCTTCCTGTCCCCTGACCGCCCCTGGAACCCCCACCCCTGACTATCCCCCGCTGCCCCATCCAACCCCTCCTCTCATTCCTGACTGCCCTACCCCCTCCGGGACCCCTGCCCTATCCAACCACACCTTCTCCCTGACCGCCCCTGGAACTCCTGCCCCCTGATTGCCCACCGCCACCCCGTCCAACCCCTACTCATTCCTGACTGCAGCCCGAGACCCCTGCACCCATTCATACCCCCCCATTCCCTGCCCCCTTACCATGCTGCCTGGAGCACCAGTGGCTGGCAGTGCTACAGCCGCGCCACCTATCTGGAGCCAGGGACGCCACCGTGCAGCACAGAGCACCGGGTCAGGCCGGGCTCTGCAGCTGCGCTGCCTAGCCGCCCAGAGCATTGCACCGGTGGCAGGGCAAGCTGAGGCTGCGGAGGGGAGGGAACAGTAGGGGAGGGGCTGGGAGCCAGCCTCCTGGGGCAAGAGTTCAGGGGCTGTGCAGGAGGTAGGGCCGGATGTGGGGCCATAGTTTGCCCACCTCTGTTCTATTGCATGATATTATAATAGAGCTGCCAATGTAAAGGAATAATCGATATGTAAAAGTTAATATGATAGGGCTACTAAGAAGCCACTCCATTTTCATATATGTTGGTAATTGGATGTTACAAGAGACCTGAAGTTCTGCCAACAATATTGCAGCAGTCCAAAAAGTAATGTAATTATGAAATAGTCTAATCCCCTCCACTTCTATGGACTGCCGGACATTAGGAAATTGAGATTTACTACTGCTAATGATATTTTGCTCTGATCGTTTATTTCAGCATCACTCTAGACCTATGCATAAATTAAGCTACATTGAACAAAAAGTAGAGGGCTTAAGATGTTATAATATCTGTTGGAGCTTTGCATAAATAACTTCTATTTATCTATACAAGTCTTTATTGAACTTTCAATATCTTTCAAAATATTGTGATCCTGGTTTCTTCTGTCATAATACTTTATACTGGCTTATCTCCATTGACTTCAGTAGACTTATTCCTGAGTCGATTCCAGATTCAAAACTAACCACTCTAACGTTTTCATTGAACGGAATTCATGGGTTTACTTTACTATTCTTTTCGAATTTCCCCAACTCCACCCGGGCGGTGGCTAAACTAACTGCGCAGCTGAGCTAGGCTTGACCAGCACAGACTTGGTTTAGATTAGCTTTAGGAGAGCGCCCACACTCTCACTCTGTGCACGCACGCTGAGGCAGTCGAGCATTGATTCTCTGCCAGCACTTTGAAAAAATTCGAAAACTTGAATTCAATTCAATTTGTCTGGGCGTTTCATCTCAGCGCAGAGCTCTTTTGCGCCAGGGGCAGCCACCGCAGCACAAGCAGAACGTTCTGGTTGCACAGAGGAGTGGGCAGAGGAAATCAGCAATAGAAGAGCGTCCCCCAGATGTCAAGAAGTCCATGTCATGGAGTGGTGTGGGGCGATCGAGTGTGCTCGTGAAGGGCTGCAAAGCCATGAAAGACGCAAGGCTCAAGCCATGAAAAAAGTGCAAAAAGCGAGGATGAAGACGAGAAAGCCGTGAGTGTGAAAAAGAAGGAAGCAAGTGAAGGGGGGCGGTAAGCAAAAAGCAGCCATGAGAGCCCGAGCCCAGCCCCAGCCATGAGCGCACAGCTGTGCCCCAAGCGCACTGCATGCCATCTGGTGCCCCCCTGCAGATGACGCCCCACAGGAGACGGAATAGTGTACCCACGGAAGCCCCTCCCCCTGTTCCGATAGGACGGGGAGGAAGGGTCTTGGACCGGGCCAGACCGGGACAGGGAGTGACGAACCCGCTCCCCTGACAGCCAGGATCTCCTCCGTCCCCCCCAGAGATCAGATCCCACAGAGCGCCCCCGGATCCCAGGGACCTGATCACCAGCCAGGGATCAGGATCAGGTCCAGAAAAAAACAACATTTATTTTTTTTTAAAATACTTTATAAAAAAATTTAAAAATGAAATAAAATAAATAACATATAAAAATAAAAAAACAAACAGCAGAAACAAACAAACAGGAAAAAAGAAAAAACTGGGGGGGAGGATAAAACTCTCAGGACAGCAGCAAAGCACAAAGAGCACAAACATTTCAAAGACAGCAAGACTGGGGTAGTGGCAGCTGCCTTCTCTTCCTCTGGGGACCATCGCTGTGCTAGAGGGCACCAGGGGAGGCAGCCGCTTCTGTGCAGGGCCGAGGTCAGCTCTCTGTGTGGTCCTCTTCCAGCATGGCGTGGTGCACTGACGTGCCTCTGGTGTCTGTCTCTAACGCCTCTGTGTGCTTAATGTGTGGAATTAGTGTATCTTTGTGATTTGGAAGTGTGCTACTTTTTACTTTCGGAGAATAACTGCTCGCTTATGAAATTTTGAGCCAGACTTTTTTTTTTTTAGCATGGTAGACTTTTACTTAACATTTTTTACTTTGCATAACAAGAATGTTTTCTTTTTGCATAAGAATTTTATAAAATGACCCAGACTTAGTTTATTTTACTTTAAGAATGCATGACCCTAACACTCGCTTGACCAGAGTTACAGAGACAAAAGTAACACAGACTTTTGGCAGGCCCCAGATGAACAGCATAAAGCTTTCCTGGCTTTCAGCGGAGATGCTACAGATAACTTCATCTTTAACGCATCTTGTCTGCTGCGCACAGCACACTGAGCAGCTTTGCACAGCTAGCACAGCACTGATGCAGCTCTGTTCTGTAAGCACAGGCTTCTTTGTGATGCATGGGACAGCCTAGCTTTCTCGCTTATGCGCTCTCCAGTGCACTGGCGCTCTCGCCCTCTTGGTGATTCGACCTCTTCTGAGACTCCTGAGACTTGACTCCTTTTGATCTTGTTCCTGGACTGTGTTTACTTCTTGTTTTCACTTTCTTGTGTGTTCTGTATGGCTTCTGTGATGTTCACTACTTTTCCACATTCACCTTCCACTTCTTTTCTCCGACCCCCATCCATCCTTCCTGACTCTGCCGCGGAACTGATGTAGAGAGGCCAGAGAAGAAAAGAACTGACCAGAGACAGTCCGAGGAGAGAGGAGGGAGGGCAAGAGCAGAGAGCAGAGCGGAGCAGGAGGAGCAGTGCAGGCACTGAGAGCAGAGGAGGAGAGTGCGGGCAGAGAGGAGAAGCAGCGGCAGGGTGGCGGGCAGGCGGCGCGGCACGCAAACGACACGCTGGCGCGTCTTGTAGATGTTCTGCAAGACCGCGCAGTCAGGCAAGACCGCAGTCAGGTGCAAGAAGGCCGCGCTCTGCCAAGCTGCCCCCGTCCTCGCCGAGCAAAGGCCCAAGACGACAAGCGCAGGGGTGACTAGAACTGAGACGACACCACCGACTGTCCTGTCCCTGCATTAGAGAGCAACTGCTTTCTTTTACAATTTGTACCAACCAACTCTTTACAGCATCAACCAGTCCCTACTTTTCCAAAAACCCTGTGGTCAATTATAACTTTTGGTTTGTGGTGTTTCTGGTGGTTGGTTTTGCTGTCTGGTGTCAGAAGAATTTCTTGTGTTCTGCCATGTTTTCTGTGTGGTGGTGGGCACATTTGTGTGGTCAGGTGCAGACTGCAGACACACAGACAGCAGTCTGCCAGCACCAGGGACAGTCTAGTCTGTAGCAGTGTGCTGTCAGGAGTGCTGTGGTGGTGCTGCAGGTGGTCCCTGTGCCTGGTGCCTGTGCATGTGGTCTTCCCTGCCCCTTCCTGCTGCCAGCCCTGCTGCCCTTCACATTCCCGAATGTGACCCCCCCCACCATCCACCCATCCCAGAGCCAGCCCTCCCACCTCCCTCCTCCCCCCTTCCCAAAACCCTCACCCCTTCCTCCTCCACCCCCCGCAAGGGCCCCCCCCCCCACCCCCAACCACCCCCCCCCCCTCCCCCCTCACCAGCCCCACTGCCCACCCACCCATCCCTGCACACCTTAAGAATGCCAGAATGTTCGAAGAAAACAAGAAAAACAGAATCAAAAAAAACAAATTATTATAAATAACTAAAAAAAAAAAGTAAAAAAAACTTTTAGTAAAAAAAAATCTTGGGAAGTGGTAATCAGTCCTTTGAATCCCAGCTAAAAAGGCTCTCTTAACCTTCTCCTGCTGCCTCCTCCGCCCGCTGGGATATTCTTCTCTCTATTGATTCATGCCTGATCTTCTCAGCAGCCTCTCAGCATCGGCCTCTCTCTCCCAAGCCAACAGCTGCCAGACCCTTGCCAGCACAGAGATTGTGGAGCACTCAGCAAGCAGCAAGCAATTGTGATATTCAGGCTCTCACACAGACGCCCGAGCAGCAGCCATTTCGCTGATGTCACTCGCCGAGTCAGGCGTCCCACTCCATCTCACACATTCTGCCTGCACTGCACCGAGTGTTGAAGAGTTCCTCCTTTCCGCCTGTTGAACGCTTCTGTAGGTGAGGCAGGGCAGGCATTAGCGGGGAGCCAGCATAGGGCCCCATGAGCGGCAGAGGGGCATCATCCTCCCAACCGTTATTTTGTGGTCATTTGCCTGCCTGGTCCCTGTGTAAACTTGAAACAGAGGAAGAGAAGAAAGTGCCTGAACCTGCGCTGCCCCTGCCCACCTGAAGTTGGCCCAACCTTCCCACGTCCACTCCCAGCCACCCACAGGAACACCACAAGTAACCGCAGCTTGCTGCAGCACACATGAAAAGTAGCTGCTGGCTGGCTGGGATAGGGGCTGGCCTGATAGGAGTCCCATGAGTAGCCCCACCCCCCCCACCGCCCGCCATCTATGATGGATGGATGAGCCATGAAGTCCATTCATGATGACCAGGACATTTGCGACAGGCACTTTTTTTGCTGCGCAGCTATGAATGCAATCCGTAGGACATTTGCCCACGCCCACGGTTCGCCACTGACCACGCCACTAGGTAGCTGTCTCTGTCAGGTAGCTTCCGTGGGGCTATGGCCACTCGCAGGGTCAGTCAGCTGGCGGCTCGCCTCCAGTCCTCCTCAGGGCAGGCAGGGGACAGCAAGTCAGGACAGCAAAAGGAAAAGCATCCTGAAAGCTGGCAAGCTTCCTGAGTGCGCCCCAGCCCCTGACCTGCACCATGTCCCACCCACCATGCGTGCTTGTTGTGCTGCCCCAGAATCCCCCCCACCACCATGACCCCACCCCATTGCCACCCATTTCCCCCCTGCCCCCGGCTGTCTGCCTCTGCTTTTCTCTCTCCTCTCCTCTCCTCCTCACTCACTGCCGAGCCTCCTGCTCCCCTTTCTCCGCATCTGACTGTGAAGAGGTGGGCGATAGGACGCGAGAGTTGGAGTTGCCCCAAGCGCGCATGATGGATGAGCGATGATCGCCGCTGCGCAGTGCTGTAGGCGTCGCTGTAAACCCGACCAAGAGAGAGGCGCGAACAGATTTCCGCCGGCTTTTAAGGGAAAGAGAGGAGGCGAGATTGACGTTTCAATTCGACACATTTTCCCCCATGCATTGGGGGGTGAAATCCCCCCACAATGGGGGCAGCGGGAGTGCAGGAACTGTGGGATAGCTTCCACAGTGCACCGCTTCAAAAGTCGAAGCTGGCCCTGAATGTGGACTCTCAGAAGAATTTTTGTGTATTATTTATGATACACAAAAATTCAACTTATTAAGGTCGAATCCACAAATTCGACTTAAGTAGATTCGAAATAGTCCTGTAGTGTAGACAAGCCCTGATTTACACCAGCATGATAGGAGAATTAGACCCAAGATATGCATCTATGATTTGTATATAATCTAACAATCTAAATAAACTGAATAGAACATTCTTGTAGTGTCTGGTCATGTTAAGATAAATAAAATGAAGGCCTTTAAACTGCAGACTTTCCAGATAACCCTCTTAGACAGAATAAAGTAGTCCTCTGTACTGGGGAATGAAAGAGTCGTGTATGTTGTATGGTGTGGTGGGTTTGTCATGTGTGTCTTGTATGGTGTGGTGGGTTTGTGTGTGTATACCATTCACATCTGCAAGCATCCAATTTCTGTGAATCCTGTGTTTTGCTGAGGGCAGCAAAGGTCATACTTAAGGTCTGCTTCCACTGGTGTCAAGCTGTTCCCCAAACAGTTCTTTTTTTTACAACCTAGAAAACTACAAAGGCAAAGAAAACATTAGAGTGTGATCAAGTATTTCATTCTTTGTGTGAGTCTTTTGTTTTGGGTGTCTAATGAAAATTTGCATACAAACCTGAGCAAAGGTCAATGATAACCATTCCTACCCAGCACAGAACAAAGCTGTAGAAGGCAGCTATTAGAGTGAAATTGCAACTTGACATTCACTGGAGAATCAGAGCCATAGGCGGCAAGTTCCATACCCACATGGTGCTCGGGCACCAGCAATATTCAGAGCCTAAGGGCCCAGCTCCACGAATATTTAGGGCCGGGGGGGGAGACCCGGCCCCACCTGTGGTCCCCCACACCTTCCCTGAGTGTCCCCGGGCCCCAACTTGCACCCCCCCGCTCGCCTTTCCCGGGCTCCAGAGCAGAGGAACTGACACACTGTCTCTTCAGGGCAGCTCCATGTTGCCTCCCTGCAGCAACTGCTCCCACAGGGTCCTAGTGCCCCCATCTCTCTGTCAGGGCAGACTGACTCTGAGCCGGGCCGTTCCCCCTCAAACCCTTCCCTTTTCCAGCAGGACCCTCCACCAGCCTGGCCTCTCCCCCCCCCCCCCGGCCCACAGTCACTGCTCCTGCCCCATGCTGGGCAAGGAGGCAGCCCCAGTGAGGCTACAGTCAGGGGCAACAGCAGGGGAGGAGGCGCACACAGCACCCCCTGGCACCCACCATGGGGGAGGTGGGGGAGATTCCTGGACATGAGAGAGGCCCTAGGAGCACAAGCAGTGACAGTGGTGGTGGTGAGTGTGCTGCTGGGGGGGCAGGAAATGGGGGCACCTCCCCCAGAGCTTGCTGCTGCCGGCAGGGAAGGGCTGGGGGGGTCCTCCTCTCTGGCCCCTGTCCCAGAGCAGCCTGCCTGCACCCCAAACTCATCCCCAGCCTTGCCCCACCCCAGAGCCCACACCCCAGCCAGAGCTTTCACCCCCACCGCATCCTCAACCATCTGTCCAAGCCCTGAGCCCCCTTCAGCACCCCAAACACCTTATCCCCAGTCCCAGCCAGAGCCCTCACCCCCTACACCCTTAGTCTTGCCCTGAGCCCCTCCCACACTCAAAACCCCTCATCTGCAGCCACACCCCACAGCCCTCTCCCCTGCACCCCATCCCTCAGCACCCTCCCTCACCCAAACTCCCTCCCAGAGCCTTGGGCAGGTGGGGGGCAGAGTTGGGAGGAAGGAGTTTGGGCACCACCAAAATTTCTACAAACCTGCCACCCCTGATCAGAGCTGATAGCTAGGAATGAGAAATGTGCAGATTGTTTAGGCCAAATCATCTTCAGAGAAAACCTCTTTACAAATTTGTCTAGCAAGGGTTGAGAGAAACTGATCTCCCTTAAAGCAGAGGACAACATTTTGCAGTTCTTATGCAAAATTTCTATTGACTTTAAAAATGATTTTTTCTTGAGTGAAGACTGCAGAATTTACCCAGGGATTTCAGGATTATGCCATATACTTAGCTGGCTGAATAGAGAATGGTGTGACGGTGCTAGTCTCATCAAGAAAGAGTGATCAGAGGTTCACTTAAATACACATGTGCAACTACAGTGGAAAGGAACAGGTAATTTGAGAAAGTGTATTGATTACGTAATTAACACTTTATCATAATCTGTATGTAGAATGGACAGAGTTAAGGTTATCTATTCAAAATTAACATTTGCATTTCCTGATGTGTGTGCTTAACCTTAATTAATTTTTTTTTAAAATAATATCCAAGGTTTTGTTTCTATTATGTAACCAAAACCAGTCACTAGATTATAAGCATATTCCATGCATCTTAATAAGAGGGGGGGGGAAATGTTTTCACTACAAATTCTTGAATATGCTGTAAATATTTGTTCATTGTGCTCAACCTAAGTCTCTGGAAATAAATAAATAAATTATAAAGTATATATTTTTGTTTGTTTTTGGCGAAACCTGCAACATGGTGAATCAAGATAAAAGCTCTAACAGTGTTCACACCATTTAGGAGCACCCATTATTTCCTAGCATTCAAATTACATTTGAGTAGTATAGTTCACAAGAGACACTAACTTTTAAACATCTCAGATATTATGAATGATTGGAATTTTATATAGACAGACCAATACAGAGTGGCCTCTGTATTGCCGATACAGTCATATGGAATGTAATAGTGATGACACCAATTGGGTTCTGTACAAATTACTCTGAAACCCGGGGCCGCCCAGAGCATTCCGGGGGCCCGGGGTCTTCAGCGGCGGGGGGCCCTTCTGTTCCGGGACCCGCCGCCGAAGTGCCCCGAAGACCCGCGGCGGCCCCCCGCCGCCGAATTACCGCCGAAGCGGGACCCGCTGCCGAAGTGCAGCCCGGTCTTCGGCGGTAATTCTGCGGCGGGGGGTCCCCGCCGCAGGTCTTCAGGGCACTTCGGCGGCGGGTCCCGGAACGGAAGGGCCCCCCCGCCGCCGAAGACCGAGCTGAACTTCGGCGGCGGGTCCCATTCCCTCTTCGGCGGTAATTCGCCAGCGGGGGGTCCTTCCGGGGCGGAAGGACCCCCCGCCAGCGAAGACCGGGAGCGAAGAAGCTTCTGCGCCCGGCCCCGCAAGAGTTTTCCGGCCCCCCCGGAGCGAATGAGGGACCCCGCTCCAGGGGCCCTGAAAAACTCTCGTGGGGGCCCCTGTGGGGCTCGGGGCCTGGGGCAAATTGCCCCTCTTGCCCCCCACTCTGGGCGGCCCTGCTGAAACCTATCCCATGTTCTATGGAATAATAGCCTCAACCCTCTATAAACTGGCATAAAAATTCAACAAAGTTATTCGTTCACTAAACTTTATAGAACTTCTACCATAATAAAAATAGACTAACATATTCCTGGAACCTATAGAAATAAAATACAGAGAGTTCAGTATTCAAACCATCTCTCTCTAAGGTCATTTTTTGGAAGCTAACCTGTTTGTTTTACAGCCAGATGCATTTAATAGGTAGATTTTGTGAAATGGTGTTAGTACAGTGCAACCTGAAATAGCTTTATAAGAGATTTTGGTGTGTCTCAGCAAAAATTCACTTCAGAATAATTCAATCAATTCCTGGGAGAACTTTGTGATGTGAGGATATAATTGAATGCTTGACATCTAACTGTATAGGTCAAAAATTGAAAAGGCAATATCTCAGCAATAACCTGAGATGAAATTGTGGAATGTTAGTTGTGAGGTAAGTTTGTGGTTTCATGGAATAGATGAAATCTGAGACCTGGTTTTCAGAAAGTGCTTTCTGTGAGGTCCATAACTTTTATGGGATTGCAAACTTTATATAAAACGGGCTGGGGGGGGGGGGAAGGGAAGGAATATATTTTAGAGGGGTTTCATTCTGATAGGTTTCTAAGTAACTTTTTTTCTAGCAAGATAAAGATTCCAGAAGCTGTTTGACCTATGGCCTAGTTTCAGAAAAACAGACAAATGGTCTTTGGATTAGTCGAGAAAGAGTGACCATATTTCCTATGCTGAATACAGGACACCTGGTAAAAATACTCGTATTCAAGCAAGTTCAATGGCTGGCAATCAATCAGAACTATGCAGTACAAACATTCAAATTAACATCAAGTTGACTAAGCCCTTGTTAAAAAGAAATACTGCATAGTTGGATTCTTTTTATTTACCTTCTTATCTTTAAGGCTTTGGGGTGGGTCTCTCTCTCTCTCTCACACACACACACACACACACACACACACACACACACACACAGAGTGGGGGGTGACTGACCTACAGGCTGGGCCCCCCGGGATGCACCCCAGGGGCAACATGTGGGGGGGTGCAGGGTCACAAGCTCCCCAGGTTTCTGCCAGGGTTCACATCAGAATGTGGCCAGCAGCAGCCTTTCAGCACTGTGTGGGAGGGAAGGGACAGAGCTACTTCCAGCCACAGGAGAAGGGTGTGGGAAGGAATGAGGAATGATCTGGTCCACGTTTTTGCAGATCTCATCTCTTCTTCCTGCCAGCCCCCTCCCCTGTGTGGATATGGCATAAATATGGGACTGTCCCTTTAAAAACAGGATATCTGGTCACCCTAAGCAGAGAAGAAACTCAAAGTGATTAAATTGGTAAGTTTGAACTTATTTTTAATCTTGCTGATGGAAGAATGTGAAGTGACTGTCTGTTGAAGGAGAACCCTAGCAATCAGATATTTTTATAGATTATTATTATGGAACTTTCCGTAAACTGGCAAAATGATGTCATTGCAAGAACTTCTCACCCAGAGTAATGTCGCCTTCCTCAAAAGTGGTCTAGTGTCTACTTTATTATTTTTATTTTTGGAGGGATGTGTGGGAAAAGGTCACAATCTTATACTCTCTGTGGTATGTGATACTTTAAAACTGCTGATTTTAATGGGACTTTTCTCAAAATTAGCAGGGCCGCCCGGAGTGGGGGGGCAAGAGGGGCAATTTGCCCCAGGCCCCACAGGGGCCCCCACGAGAGTTTTTCGGGGACCCTGGAGCAGGGTCCTTCACTCGCTCCGGGGGGGCCCTGAAAACTCTTGCGGGGCCCGGGCCCCCGGAGCTTCTTCCGCTCCCAGTCTTTGCTGGCGGGGGGTCCTTCCGCTCCAGGGCGGAAGGACCCCCCACTGGCGAATTACCGCCGAAGTGGGACCCGCTGCCGAAGTTCAGCTCAGGCTTCGGCGGTAATTCGGCGGCGGGGGGCCCTTCCATTCAGGGACCCGCCGGCGAAGTGCCCAAGTGCCCCGAAGACCCGCGGCGGGCAGGGGCGGCTCTAGGAATTTGGCCGCCCCAAGCATGGCTGCATGCCGCAGGGGGCGCGCTGCTGGTCCCACGGCTCCGGGGGACCTCTTGCAGACGCACCTGCACAGGGTGTGCTGGGAGGGCGGCAGGCGGCTCCGGCGGACCTTCCGCAGTCATGCCTGTGGGAGGTTCACCCGAGCCGCGGGACCAGCGAACCCTCCGCAGTCATGCCTGCGGGAGGTCCGCTGGTCCCACAGCTCTGGTGGACCTCCCGCAGGCATGACTGCGGAAGGTCCGCAGGAGCCGCCTGCCGCCCTGCCGGCACAATGCCGCCCCAAGCGCGCGCTTGGTGCGCTGGGGTCTGGAGCCGGCCCTGCCGGTGGGGGCCCCCGCCGCCGAATTACCACCGAAGACCAGGCTGCACTTCAGCAGCGGGTCCTGCTTCGGCGTTAATTCGGTGGCGGGGAGGCCCCGCCGTGGGTCTTCGGGGCACTTCGCCAGTGGGTCCCGGAATGGAAGGGCCCCCCGCTGCCGAAGACCCCAGCCCCCTGGAATCCTCTGGGCGGCCCTGAAAATTAGTACTAGCTAAGTGTGATTTAACTTAAACCTGATTGAACCAAATTGAATGATTTCAAGGTAGGCCTCACATTTGATTTGTATGAAGGCCTTGGAGGGAGACACTGCAAGAGATAGTAAGAAAAGTTTGCCAACCAAATGAATCAAGGACAAGGCTGAGAAACCTCATTTTTGGATTAAAAAGCCCCCTAAGGGAAGAAAACTGGTATTTTGGAAGCTCCAAGTCTGATCCCATTGGAGAGTGGCCAACCATCAGGCCATTTTCATCAGTCTTTCCTTGCACCCAAAGGGAGCCTGCCAGCAAGAAATTGTGTGCCAGCAGAACATCACCATCTGGCTCCCTGACTGCAGGGCCAGCTCCTGCTCTGCAAGAATACAGAAGATGGTGAGAGCTGAAGAGTTTGCAATCTCCCTATTATCTTATGCCTCTTATTTTTCTTTCACTTTTCTTGTTCTTCTCTTTTGTTTTTCTTAGCTGGGAGACCTCCCAGGCTATTTAGCCTTTTTATTTTCCAGGGTGTGAAAGTGTGGCTGTGTGCATGCATGAGAGAGAGCACCCTTGTATATCAAAGAGGAATCTGAACACAAAGAATGAAGTTTGTTCGTTCAGATCAAGAAGGTAGTGTGGATTGTGATGAGGTATAAAGTCATTATAAGGACTCACGAGGCCTGTCTACACTAAGGACTTGCATCCGAAGAAGTGGGTATTCACCCACGAAAGCTCATGCTGCAAAACGTCTGTTAGTCTATAAGGTGCCACAGGATTCTTTGCTGCTTCTACACTAAGGAAATTTCCCAAATTATAATTGATTTTTTTTTGTATAGTCAATTGAGTGTTTAAACTGGCTGGAATAGACCTTAAGATGGTATTGTAACTGATTATTTTAACGTGGCTGCTTGAACCCAGTCTACACCACAGCTCCAATCAATTTTTAAAACTGCATTAGCCAAACCAGTAACATATTTTATCCCACAGTTAAAGTTTTTGGCTTTCATCCTGCACTGAGAACTGCACAAGGGGACATCTGTGCATCTGCTAAGACTCATGATTACAAGAAGGCTCCATACGGTTGTAGGGTCCTCCCACATGCTTCTCCATGCCTTAGTCATCTTTTGAGTTTGTCGGCTCTCAGGATCTACCTGGCAGTGTGGGGAAGGTAGCGAATGTCCTTCTAATACACTCCTCACTCCCTTTCATTTTTGCATTTGTTTGGCTAATTCTTTACCAAGTCCATACAGACTTTGAAGAATATATCTTCTTTTTTTTTTGCAGGGAAACAAGTCCTGAGATTGCACAACCGATCTTTTCTTTAGAGGAAGCAAATATAAGAACATGTGCATTTCTAGTATCACTGCAGTAATGTATTACAAATGACCGATGGGAAAATTACAGGTGTAATGTACTATATCTATCTATCTAAGAGTGAGAAAACATTAATTACAGGCATTGGTGCAGTAAATTAGTTTATACACTTTGCTAGTTTTGCACAAAGAGTAATTGTTCTCAATATTTGTTGCAAAGATTGAGGTTTGATACTTGATTTTTTTTTCTTTGCAACATGAAACATTTTGTTTGAATAAATCTAATGTTGTGTGGAATAAGCAGTGTTTATTTCTTACTGATTAATGTGGAGTAATTTCTTTCTATTATATTTCTCCTGATTTATTTTTAAAAGATTTTAAGTAAATATTGATTTTAAGTAAAGATTTTAAGTTAATACCTAAATATTTGATAGGTGGTATAATATTCTCCTCCCCCTCTTTAGTATGTCCTAATTCAGAAAAGCACATATGCATGTCCTTAATTTTAAGGGCATGCTTAAGTCATATTCAACTTCAATGGGAGTTAAGCATATGCTTAAAGTTAAGCACATACCTAAATGTTTTCCTGAAAAAAGATATTTTCTTGAATCCGGGTTGAATTTTAAGTAATTTCTGTTTTACACTTTTGCCCTTATTCGTTTAATCTCCTGGCTGCTAGAATTCCTTTTTGTAACTGCCAATGGAGTCCTAATATTGACATTTATTACATAATTATGAACCCAATAAAATCTGGAATTGGACTATATTTCAGTAGACAAGCAAACAATGAAACATAACAAGCTAATGGAAAAAGGTTTGTGGTTAGCTACTCACAGCTCAAACTGTATCAGTTAATCAGTTGTTCCCTTTCCTATTGCCAATTTTATAATTTAATATACAAAGATAGATTACGTCACTTTCACAATTTTCCTGGGGGATATTTTTGAAACCTGAAAGGGTTCATTATCAGGAAAATCTTCCTGATATTCAGCCAACATTTGCTCTGTCAATCTCATCTTGTTACTGTTAGTTAAACATTCTTGTGCCATCCAAAATTCCTCTCTATGCTTAGAATTTGTAGACTCTACAGGGGGTTCTCAAAGCTATTTAGGTCCCTATCTCCACTCCTTAGCTTTCGATCCTACAAACCTGATGAATGTGTCTAACTTAACCCACATAAATAGCATTGCTGAAATAGTGTGTTTTTGTTGTTGTTGTTGGGGGTTTTTTTTGTACTGGCTGGCATATCTTATTTTGGTCTGGGGTATGAAATTTTTTAAACTAATATAGTACAACTCAGTTTGTGGACACAGTTATATTGGTATAAATGTGCTTTATGCTGATATAGCTTTTCCCCTTTCCATATGAGAATAGTTATACTTTGCTAGTTTCCACACTGGCATATTTTTTTTCCAGATATTCCATATTTTTTTGTTGAGTACCCAAAAACAGTCTTTCATGTCTGAGATTCTGAGCAGGGATCCAAATTAATCTTCTGGTCCCTTCCCTTACCCCCACTTTAACAAAAAAAAAATCTCCTAGAACTTTTTAGATGCCTTAAAGACTGAATTGTGAATATCCCTGCTTAGACTCTGCTTTTTTTCTTGAATGTTGAATATGAACACATTTTCATGTATGTATTCTAGCATAGCGTGCGATCATTGTAATGGAAGCCATTGCATATTTTAAAATTCTTTTAACTGATGCAGGAACTCATTAGCTTTCTTGCTTTTTAGTTAGAGCATATGTGGCTTGGGTATTGGTCTATTAATCATGAGAACCCAAAGGCCTGTCTTGATTTAAGAACCCTGAACTCTCCATTAAACTAACTTCTGTGTGTCAGTCATTACATTAATGATATGATTAACGTACGCACAAACTATGTTAAAGCAATGTTAAAGGATTTAAACTCAGGAAAGAGAACATTCATAAGGAAGATTTCTGCTTTGCTCTCTGCTCACAGATTGCCTAGGTATTGCAAATATTCTGCTACAATGGGAAGAAAAATAAAGCCAAGAAAAATCCTCAAATGGTCAATATTGTGTCATTCCTATAACATACAGCTCATTATTACAAAGATGTATATGCAGAATTAGACTTCAGTGCATTAAGTAGTTATAACTCAATTCAAAATCCAAATTCAGTGTAGAATTAAGGTTTGAATATTAAGCATAAAATACAGGAAATTCCTAAAAAAGGTAAGATTTCTATGTTAATTTGCTGCATACATTTAACAGCACAAATGAATATGCTAAGGATATATTATACAAGGAAAGCAGGAATAGAAAGTACTACATAAGGTTACACTTTACAGTCAACATGGCTAAGTTAACATTATTGTAGACCGGGCACCAGCATATTTAGCCCACACTAAATGGATGTAACTCCACAGAACCTGGCTTTGAGTTTCTCAACTTCTGGGCATACTTGTTTTCTGAATCTGAATATTACAATAAGTGACACCTGTTCATGATCAATAGAGTAAAATGTTCTGGAGGAGGGGTGAGAGTGAGAGAATATTCAAAGAGGGCTGTGCAAATAATGTAAATTCAAACGTTAGAATACTAAACAGATTTTCTTCAAACTTAGAGTTTCTCCTTTGTCAAGTGAAGACTTCAGTATGGAAGCCAAATATTAAGTTTATAGTATCAACTATATTTGAATTGTGAAAATTTTACAATTTAAATCCAAATATACAGATATATTTTTCCCTTCTTGACCAAGACTTACCCCAATACAGCTTTTCATCCAAGGCTCTCAAAGCACTTTAAATATATTAAACGAACTTACAACATTCTTCTGGGAAATGTATGGTGTTCATCAGTTTAAAACCATAAATCTAGAAGTATGGAAACTGGGTAAATGCTGACTTCTTAATAGTAAACATTATTATATGCACTATGGATGTGTAAGTGAGGAATAAAAAGATTAAGGCATTGATTTGCTCAATGTTGCAACATCTAACTGATTTAGGAGCCTAAGCCTCATTTTCAGAAGTTATTTGGAGTTACATCCCAATGGGATTTTGTCTCAAGTGCCTAAATCTTCTTTGAAATTAAATTTAGGCTCCTTATCAGTTAGACATTGAAACACTGACTGCAGCATAAGAAGATAAGAACAGCCATACTGTTTCAGACCAAAAGCTTATCTAGCCTAGTATCCTGTTTTCTGATGGTGGCCAATGCCAGGTGCCCCAGAGGGTAATTATCAAGTGACCCATTCCCTGTAACTCATTCCCAGCTTCTGGCAAACAGAGGCTAGGGACACCATTCCTGCCCATCCTGGCTAATAGCCATTCATGGACCTATCCTCCATGAATTTATCTAGTTCTCTTTTGAGACTTCTTATAGTCTTGACCTTCACAATATCCTCTAGCGAGGAGTTTCACGGGTTCACTGTGCGTTGTGTGAAGAAATACTTCCTTTTGTTTGTTTTAAAGTTGCTGCCTATTAATTTCATTTGGTGACCCCTAGTTCTAGTGTTATGAGAAGGAGTAAATAGCACTTCCTTATTTACTTTCTCCACACCAGTCATGATTTTGTAGACCTCTATTATATTCCCCCTTAGTCATCTCTTTTTCCAAGCTGAAAAGTCCCAGTCTTATTAGTCTCTCCTCATACGGAAGCTGTTCCATAATCATTTTTGTTGCCCTTTTCTGAGCCTTTTCCAGTTCCAGTATATATCTTTTTTGGGATGGGAAACCACATCTGCATGCAGTATTCAAGATGTTGACATACCATGGATTTACATAAGCAATATGATATTTTCTGTCTTATCTATCCTTTTCTTAATGATTCCCAACATTCTTTTTGACTGCCGCTGCACATTGAGTGGATGCCTAAACAGCCTTTAAAAATCTGTTCCTAAGTGATTTGTCCAAAGTCAGTGTGTGAGTTAATGGAGAGCCAAGTACAGAACCTAACAGCCTTGGGATTGAAGTCCTGGTCCCACTGAAATCAGTAGGAAAACTCCTATTGATTTCAGTGGAGTCTGAATGTCACTCATGATGTCTAGTTCTATAATCTCTACATATAGATCCACAGTTAAGAAGTAGTATTTATCTGTTTGATTCCTGTGAAGCTCAGAGACACTGAGGTATTGGCAAGTTTGTGCTGGAAGTATCTTTAGAACTGGACTGAGACTACTAAACAATCAGCACTGGATTTGGTTATATAGTGGTGAGATATCAACATTTCATCCAGTTCCTTGAATCATCCTGTGACATAGTATACCTTGGGGGAATGACTTGTAACCTCCATATCCCTATTTTTTTATATAATTGTGATCTTACCTTACAAGGCATGCTTTATATGTATCAGGGGAAAGGTTATGCTCTGCTAAAAGTCCTTTCTCTATCCATATATATCATGAATGCATATGAAGTTATGAGAATTGTGCTGTATGATGGTCATGGAAACATGCTCTAAGTTAGGGAATCAGTCAGATATTAGCTCCCCAGAGGCAACAGCAAGGAAAGTAACAACACACAAGTGGGGTGTCAAAAAACCCATCAACAACCATTATCCAGCAAGGGAGCTACAATTCAGTGACTCACCTGCATGAGGCCACACCAGGGGAATTTCTTGACCTTGCCTGGAGACTCAGTAATGCCCCCAGACATGCTTGGACTTGTGCTCCCCAAGCACATAGGACTGAGGATATAAAACAGTGGCCACATGCTGGGCTTTTCTCCTTCACCCACCTACACTTCAAGCAACAAGGACACTCTGAAGACTCCAACTGAGGGGACTGGCCCAGATTACAAGGATGAAATTGATGTACTATGAACTGCAATATGAAGTGAGGTGAGAAAAACTGCTTACTCTAGATGTTGCCCAGTCTAATAGGGTTGAGAGTTTAGACTGCATTCTTATATTTTATTGTATTTTTTGTAACTAACTCAGGCAAAAAGTCAATTGCTTAATATCACTTAAAATCTATCTTTTGTAGTCAATAAAATTGTTAAACTGTTTACCTTTGCCAGTGAGTTTGCTTGAAGTGTGTGGTAAATCTCTTCAGGTTTTGCAAAGGCTGGTGTATATTCACTTTCAGTTGATGAAGTGGTGAACCAATTAATGAATCTGCATTGCTCATCTTGAGCAGTGTAAAACTGTATATTCCTGAGGTGCAAGGCTCGGAGCTGGGGGGATTTGTCTGGTGCCTTTCCCTGTGTGATTCCTGAGTGGCTCTGGGAGCATTCATGCAATCTATCTTGGTGCTCCACATGCGGTTGTGCTGAGTGATAAAAGCGCTTGGAGGGGTAAGCTGCTGGTCACTAGCAAGGCATTGTGATAGACAGCCCAGGCTGGAGAGAATTAAGGGGGTACAGCAGTCCCACAGTCCCATTCTGTCAGATATCCCATCTCCCTAGAGTCTTCCTTTAAATAGTTCTATCCATTTTGTCTCCATCCTAAAATACAAGGGCCCAATTTTGCACATGATTGCATGCGCGCGCGCACACACACACATTCTGTACTCACATGAGCAGCCCATTTCACAGGGAGTCATGGGGCTATTTGCATGAGCAAAGGTTCCTGGATCTGGCCTCAAATCAAGACACTGGTGTAGACTCCAATACAGTGTATGCTTAACTTTAAATACTTAAGTAGCTCAACTGCTGCAGTGCACTACTGGATCTAGGTCATAAAAGTTCTAACAAATATCCTTATTCTCTGGGTTTTTTACTGTACATTGTTTCATATTTTAATGTATAAGATAATTCATATAAATCATGCAGAATCAATATCAGGCTTCACTGAAGTTCAGCAATAGGAAATTTATTTTAAATGCTGTATTGATTTGTCTATTGCAATGTGTTTCCCCCTTAAACCTAGAAATTGTTCACAAATCTTAGTGCATTAATTAGGTCTGCTCTTAAGAGCTTTAATCCTTGTCCTTACCCTCATAACATTTTTGAAAAACCTTCTTTAAAAATGGCTTGTTCACTGAAAAGGATTGTCTAAAGTGCAATTAAAATATAGTTAAATATTAGGCACTAATTTATTAAAATGATATACTCAACTATTTTATTTTATCAAAAACAGGATTTGGGTCTATATTGGGAAATTGGGTTTAGAGCTTGGTGAAGACATTTCTATGGAACTGTATTCTGTTGGAATACGATTTTCTATCTAAATTAAAACACTTTGCAAGATTGAGTTGATTTTCACTGGACTTTTGTTCAGAAGAAAACTAGGAAAATGTTCTGACAATGCTAAAACATTCCATTTTGATAGTTGCAGAATGAAACATTTTGATTTTTAATTTTGGGATTTTTTAATTTTTATAGTATAAGTGAGCAAAAAAGGCCTGCAAACTTATAATAGAAGATGTACTCTTTTGTAAACTTGAACCATTTTGTGTGACCGGGGTCAGGGCACAAATACCAGTTTCTTACTAGCACTCCTGGATGTCATACCTATATATAATATCTAAGCATGTATACCACCCTTATCAGTGTACGGGGTGTGCTTAGTGGTGGTATGTGATTAGTGTGGAAAGTGCATATTGTGCTGTAAGACCTGATTTTGTCATCTTGGCTTTCAGAAGTAGTGAGCACCTACTATTTCCCTTGATTCCAATTAGAATTGTAGGTGGTCTAGAGTTCTTTAAATCAGACCCAAGGAGGTGGGAGTCTGAAGTGAGAGCCATTGAAAAATCTGGCCCAAGTAACTTGCCCATGATCACAGAGGAAATCTGTTTTTAAAGGTGTAAGTAGAAGGAACTCTATGGAAAAGCTGGGAACTGAGACTAGGTCTTGGATACTATTGTACTAAATTCCCAAGAATTCCAGTATCTTCTCTAGGAGAGTTTGAGACATGGAGACATGTCAGAATTTTTAGATGTGTGTCTGCTATTTTCAAATAGATTTGAATGTTTTTAAACGGAAGTTGAACTATGAGTGCATTATCTGCAGTTTAATAATCTGACATATGATGATCCTGGAAAAAGTATGGTAATCTGAGGTATGTATAAAATGGACTAATGTGAACCGAGCAAGAACTCGGATAATGGATAATAGTTTTATTATTTTCTTGTTACGCAAAGTCAGTGCTCAGGGCACTGTAGATATTTAGAATTTGAATTTCTATAATCAAAATATATAAAACCAAGTGTTTGCAATATAATGATAACATTATAAGGTTTAAACTAAAGAAAAACCTTTTGTGAACTTTACTTAAGGGGCTTGATTTTTAGTATAATCAATTATTGTAATCTCAGTCTCTTAAATAAATCCTAGCCTTCTATTGTTTGATTAGCTTTGAAGTAATTCATTTTCTCTAGATGTGGGTTTGGCTGCTTTTTAATTCTAGTATTTGCTTCCACCTTTACTGAATTGGAGAATATTCATGTCTTTAGTTTAAGTTTTCTTGCAGGAAACATACTGTATAATAAGTAAATGATGTACTTATAAAATGTGCTGATGAAATGCTAAATGTGTGTATTAAGGCTATGAACAGATTAATTAAATAAAAGAGAACTGACTCAATCAGTTAAAGGGCTCTAAACCTTCATCCCAGAAAAGAATCCCAAACTGTTGCCCAAAGTTTCCTGATAATTTAACACAGGAACTGTTAATTTTCCCACTTCAAGATTTGCAGGGAAAATTCACAGGTTCAGATGCACAGAACTGCAAAGAACAGTGTACTTCCCATTGTGAAACTCTTCATGGATGTGAGTGATCAAGTGGTCATTGTGGGCATGCCCTCCAGCAATCCCCAGTTGGTCTATTTCCTTTCACAGGAATCCTCTTTCACACACAAACACTTTCTTGTGCCTAACTCTGATGTACATAGGGACCCTTCAGCTCTTCCTCTGTATTGCCCCTCCCAGAATTGGCCACTGACTGTAGTCTCTCTTCATCTTGTTTTGGTGTTCTCTTTCATCCATCTCACCTTTACACTTTCCCCTTACACCTGGCTGTACACAAATTTTTTCTCCAAGTTTAGATGTTTTCTATCATACAGTCCCCTACCCCACTCCCAAAATTTCTATACTGCTCTCTCTCTCTCTCCCTCTCTCTTCTTCTCCACTTTGGCTCCATTGCAGAGAGGAGAGGTAGTTGGCTTCCTGGCTGTCTAGTGGACAATTTACAGGGGAAAGCCCATCACTTCACTGTATCCCTGATGACAGCAAGATTCCAGTGGGGATATGCAATATAAGGGCTAAAGGGAACAGATGCATGTGTCATGTGATTTGCATAACAATTGCCACCCCTGGAGATGTCCTCAAAAGTTTGGATGCCTATCTGAATGACAGGAGCTTACAAACTTAGCAATGAGATCTCACGAGAATAGTCAGTCAGGGGATCATCATACCTCCTGCTTCCACTGCTGAGGAGGTAGTTCTAGGGCCCTGCTGCAAAAGAGTTCTACTCATGCCTTCCTCCCTCCCCCAAAGCAATCCTTTTACAAAGAAACCTCCATTTTGCAATTCAAGTTCAGCAGTTTCTCATTGGAGTCTGTTTTTCAAGCTTTTCTGTTGCAAAATTGCCACCTTTAAGTCTGTTACTGAGTGACTAGAGAGGTTGAAGCGTTCTCCTACTGGTTTTTTAATGTTATGATTCTTGATGTCAGATTTGTGTCAGGTAGAGACTGTCTGGATTGGCCAATGTACATGGCAGAGGGGCATTGCTGGAACATGATGGCATATATCACATTGGTAGATGTGCAAGTGAACGAGCCCCTGATGATGTGGCTGATGTGATTGGGTCCTATGATGATGTCACTTGAATAGGTACGTGGACAGAGTTGGCACTGGGTTTTGTTGCAAGGATAGGTTCCTGGGTTAGTGTTTTTGTTCTGGTGTTTGTGGTTACTGGTGAGTATTTGGTTCAGGTTGTGGGGCTGGCTGTCTGTAAGCGAGGACAGGTCTGTCTCACAAGATCTGAGAGTGAGGGACCATCTTTCAGAATAGGTTGTAGATCTTTGATGCGCTGGAGATGTTTTAGCTGGGGGCTGAAGGTGATGGCTAGTGGTGTTCAGGCCCAACAAAAAAAAATAACAGATCTACAACACTTCAACGAGAAACTGCTGAACTTGAATTAATATGCAAACTAGATACCATCAATTTAGGCTTGAATAGAGACTGGGAATGGCTGAGCCATTACACACATTGAATCTATTTCCCCATGTTAAGTATCCTCACACCTTCTTGTCAAACTGTCTGAAATGGGTCATCTTGATTATCACTACAAAAGGTTGTGTTTTTTTTGTTTTTTTTCTCCTGCTGACAATTGCTCATCTTAATTAATTAGCCTCCTAGAGTTGGTAGGGTAACTCCCACCTTTTCATGTTATCTCTATGTGTATATATATATCTCTTTACTATATGTTCCAGTCTATGCATCCGATGAAGTGGGCTGTAGCCCACGAAAGCTTATGCTCAAATAAATGTGTTAGTCTCTAAGGTGCCACAAGTACTCCTGTTCTTTTTGTGGATACAGACTAACATGTCTGAGATTCTGAAACCAATGATCTATTTGTATACTTCATGTCCCCTATTTTATAGATTGCTTCTGCATCAGTTAATATGATGTAAAGTATGATTTCTGGTTCATAGTTAACACTCTAATGAGAAAAAGTAAACTGCCTAAACAGTTTGGAAATCCATTAATGATATGACCTATCCACTTGCACAATAGTTAGGAACGCCTTGGATTTTTCCATATCTTTTATAGATAAGTATGATATATTAGCTGGTGGACTGGGGATTTTAGATGTAAATTATATATGTGACAATTTAGTTTCAAAAGGCCAGGTTTTCAAATGCTTAGCATCAACAGCTGGGGCCAAAATTTCAAAAGAATTCACCTTTTATTTAGTAGACTTTAATAAGGACCATTTTTTCCCCAAATAACTCCGCATCAGCAGCTCCCATTGTGACACTTAACGGCCAGATTTTTCAAAGGAGTTCAGCATCCAATATCCTTAAATCTGTTGAAAATCTGGTCACTTATTTTGGTGCTTAAATGGAAGTTGAAATCTTTTGAGAATCCATCTGGCTGATAGTGCACATGAAGGTGATAATTTTAAAGAGGGGGAGAGGGAAGCATTTCTAGCAATGGAAGATTTACTAGAAGTGGATGCTACAGGTACTAACATTTAGGAGAGAGAACAGTCCAGTGATATCTTGCCTGTAACAGAAAAGAGAGAGAAAGGAACTCATAGCACTTTTAGATCCTGGACCTGATCCTTTACTCTGCAAAGGTTTTACAGTGATGTAGCTCACTGAAGTCACTGGAGCTATATTGGAATAAGGGAGTGGTGCATCAGGCAACCTGTCTTTTGCTTTTCAACAACAACAAAAAATGCAACTCCTGTGCTTGCTGGATGACTGTCTCCTGTCTCTTCATCTGATAAGAAAATCTTGGTGTTATTCATGTATTATTTCCATGCTCGCATATTCTGGTAGTAAAATGGGATATGAACCCATGGTCCCATAGATACTCCTCTTGTATTGTGGGTGATTTACACAGAACTCTTTCAGATACTCACCATTTCATAGTCTAACTGTGAAGGGTATATAATTTGAATTCTTTCTTGTGCAGACCTTTTCTGTTCACTGGAGAAAAGCTGAGATACTAATGGCACAGTTCCACAACCAGTGTGGAATAGAATGCTCACCGGCCTTAGATAAAGAGTTTTTTGCAATTGCTTGACAGTGTGCCGGTTTAAACATTGCTTAGTGAACATTGCTTAAAATATTTCAAACTATATAATCTGCCACTGGCATCAGAACCAAGAATGTTGGGCCTATGAGCTGTACATTTACATGCAGGTAGTAGAACACAGATAAGGATCCAAGCATGGGGAATCAATCTCTAAGGAAGAGGATACTTCTGTAGTTAAGACTTTTGGTTTATTCTGTTGTTCCTCTTTACAAAATGATGCAATTTGTTAACAACCCTACAGACCTAGCATTATAAGATTGTACAATGAGGTCTATGTAAATAAAAATTAGATGCTATTGAAAATTGCTATTACTATAAATATTATGTGTATGGATTCAGGCAACTGTTGCAGTGAGGGAATGGGAATGTGATTGAATAAATAGTCAGGAGAAATTAACAATTTCTGTCATGGTCATCACTTTCTGAAACAATCACCTAGTAAAGTCCTTCTAGCTCTTCAGCTATGACATGTAACAGCTAGTGATGGGCCTGAACCAACCCCCTGAATCTCAATGCCACCACATATTGAGGAAGTTCAGATCAGGATCGAAACTTCTCAGTTAACTGTTCTGCATCATAGCCTCAACCAAAGCCCCTAAATCAAACACTCCTGAACTTCGGGAGACTTTCGATCTGATTCAAACTTTGTAACTTGGCCTTATCATTAATAACGAACCTAGACCATGGAAGAAGCAGATGGGAGAGAAGATATAATGGTGAATTTTCAAGCTCCAACATATTCTGCTTTTTATTGTATAAAAATGTGGTGAGGGTGAGATTGGTTGATGGTATGTTTTTGTTTTTTGATTCACTGGCTTCAGTCACAAGGTATATATTAAGATTCCTTTATATTAAATAAATGAAAACACACCAGTTTGAAAGCTTGGAAAAATAGCTACTTTATGCAGAAGGGGAGTTAATGCTTTGGATTCTCTGAGGCTAATATGTGCTTTCTCCCACCTCACCCCACTCTTGATGAGCATAAAAAAACAACCGCTTTCTTGGTAGACTGTTCTGAAATAGTCAACCCCCAGCTCTGCCCTTCTCTAAATCAGGAAGTATCAATAGAAGTAATGTATCAAAACAGGAGAGGCAAACCACACTGTGTAGCTCATCTTGAATAAGATGATTCCTCCCGCCCCTGCATGGATGATTGCAAATCCCAGGGAATACTATAAAGAATTTAAATCAGAATGGGAGTTCAGAATGTTTATCTATCTCCTATATTAGTAGTGGTAAGTTCATATTAATAGCTTTCATTGCATTGTTCATGTTTTAAACATGTATGGGGAAATGATCATCACCTGTCATTCTGAATATTTCCAGAGGGCATAGTAATTTCTGTTAATTACTTTACAGACAGCTTTTGGAAATGTGTTCTGTATATACGTATTTGGTATTGTCAAGATGACACCAGAATGCTTGAGTGATGTCTTCTTTGGGAGCAGCTAAATATTAACTATCATTAACTGTATAGAAAACAAGATCATTGAGAAGAAATTATTTGACTCATATTGCATATCATAACCAGCGAATCCCCTAGAATTTCAATGAGACTTGGGTACTCAATTTTACCTTAGAAAGGTCACAAAAGAGACTTTCAGGTGAACAAAAAGAAATACAAAAAACAAAAACCCAGAATCAGTGGAGTTTAAAACATTTTCCCCAAGTTGTTTTGAGTATTTTCTTCAAGTTTTATTTTTTTATTCCTTTAATAAAAAGTTCTACTCAGACATCTCATTTTTACCACTGGGCTTCAGGAGTGTGGTGTTAGTTGCTTTAGTCTGTGCATCTTTGCATCTGTGCATAATTCTATTATAGGAATGCAGATTACTTTGGAAAAATGCTAATGGTATCTTGGCACTTGCACCCTTTTTGTAAAGTAACTGGAAGTTTTCTTTCTTTCTCTTTCTTTCTGTTACTTTACAAATGCAAGCCAAATGCATTTATATATAAACAAATACATACACCGCAGGAGCTGATAAAACAGCAACAGCTTTTATGTACTGAAGTTTATTTTTGACAATGGTGAAAATGTAATTGCACACTATGCTCAACCTAAATCTCTTCTTTTAAAAACCAACTCCTCTAAAGCAATTAGAGCTATGTTTCCCCCAATTCAACAAAAATTAACCTGCTACTACAACAGAATCAATTTGCTGGAAACTTTTCAAAAGTATAGCCTAGCTAAGATTGAGTACCATTTGTTTCATATTTCAAATAAAATATTACAACCAATTTCATTTACATGTATTCCCTTTTTGTGCATCTTATGTCTTAAAAATTCTACCTACTGCTGTCAATCTGACAACCAATTCAATTTCATTTTGCAGTGGTTTTCCAGGTAACTCAAACAGCTATAGGAAAAAAAGGAATGTAGTAGAAAGAAACCAAGCAGTCGGCCACTTTTCCACTTTTGGAAACCCATTACTAAATATAAAGGTACAGAAAACTACTGTATTATACCCAATGGATCAAATTCTGACTGGTGATAACCAGAGGTGCATACTAGAAAGCCTGTTTGAAAACATGCTGGAAGTTGGCTTTCTTGATTCCAATTCAGCAACACTGCCCTAAAGCTGCTGTACCACTGATATAGGAGAGGAACATAACCGAATGCAGCCACCGCCCAAGCAAAAGTAGAACAGCGTGCATGTACTGTATCATAGGCGTGTGTGTACGTACACACACACACACCATCTAAGTATTTCTATGAACCTCCCTCTGTCTCCACCATTACATCTGAGCACTTCATAATCATTAATGTATTCTATTCATATGTATGTGAATATGTAATCTATTCAGAATATTTTTTCCCTTGACTTTTGATTGAAAAAATTGAGTGATTTTTTTTGTTTTTGTTTTCAATTTCTGGTTAAACTTTTCATTTTCTGAGTTTGACGTTTGTTGGTGAGAAGATAAAATCCTCTGTAGAAAACAGACATTTTTCATGGGGGGTTGGAGGTGGGAAAGTGTACTCATGTTGTACTCATACCAACTCAGGATAAGAGTGGCAGACTGAGGCTCACAATTGTCTAGTTCTGTGCTAATATGAGATCTATAAAGAACAAAAACTTGCCAGCCACTTTCAAAGAGATTGGCACAGCAAGTTTTTAAAAAAATGATAGAGAGCAGGACTACAGCCGAAGCTCAGATTTCTATACTAATATAACATCCAACATATATGGCCAGATCATTATTTAACTCTGCTTGGGGATGAAGAAGGCTAAAAAACAAACATTTTAAATAGTTACAGTGAAAGGACTTCATTTTTTTTCCTTTTGATTTTTGTATCCTGAACATACATAACTTACTGTGTAGGCCAGCTAAATAAAAAATATCACTTTCATGTGTTTGTACCAGGGTTTGAACCAAACAAGTAGTAAAGGTAAATCTACCAGACATTTAAAAAGTGTTAACCTTATTTATTTATTTAATCAAGGGGAATCAATTCACTGTGAGATGCTATATCACACATTCCACTGAAGCCTGCAGAATGGGGATCAATGACCTGAGGTATTCCAATAAGGAACGGATAACATTAGGGAAAGACAGAAAGATTTACTCTCCATGGCTATGCTTGTAATTGATGTAATGTTGGATTTAATTGTACAGGGCCTGATACAAAGCCCATTGAAGTCAGAGGGAATCTTTACATTGACTTTAGTAGGCTTTGGATAGGTCCATGGTGAATAATCATAACTTAACCTCAAAAGGTTGGAGTTCAGGTTTGGATAAGGACGCACAAGTTTGGAAGTTTATCTGAAGACTATTTGTGTCTTAGGCCTGTAAACTTTGGCCACCTGTAAACTGATTACCCTAAGCTCTATAGGACAGGAAGTCTGGGTAAGACTCTGATCCTGTTCCCGTATGTCAAGTAAAAGGGTCAGAGCAATGTAAAGGGTCCCTGAAAGCCCTGTATCGAGGTGTAGGGAGATCTCCCTGGCCATCACTGTAGAAGACAGCCATAAATCTGCTTCCTAAGGACCCCCCTCAAAGTCCTGGTGTAGGGGGTATGCTGGAGACTGGGTGAAGGAGAGGTATGTGAAGGGTGAGGCTGCAAAACAGCACACCGGCTCCTCCAAAACAAGATGGTGTTGCTGAGATCTGGAGTGGGGTGTCACCTCTGGAGCTGGCAGGTTCTACAATGGGGTATCATGAGGAAGTAGTGGATCACTAGGGGAATCCTAGAAATATGGGCTCCCTTGATAAGACTGGTAAGAATCTTTGGTACTTGATAAGTGGGTGCTCCTGCCTGTGGAGATGTGATGAAACTACAGGTTGAAGTGGACAATGGAAAAAATGTTGATACAAGATTCAAAACATTTGGCTGTGGATAGGGTCAAGCTCACTGGCCATGGAGTGGATTAAAGGAAAAACTGTTGGTAAAGACTTCACTATCAGAAATTTTGATATTGCTAAAGAACTCTGCCATCCTCCAGTTAAACTACTCTGCTCTATACTGGTAAAAGATGAAATCAAGGTTGCCTTGACAGATGACAAGTTGAAACAGGATCCTAAGAAAGAACTGCCAGAGAAGAAAGCAGTCAAAGCCTAAATTAAATGTGTGAGACTATAAAGCTTGCTCTCTCATTGCACTTAAATTTGCAGTGCGATGACTTTAGAGATGGGAACCAGTGCACTAATAAATGAAGCTATCGGATATGCACATAAGATAAGCACAATATTCCACTGTTCCAAGTGTATTAAACCACTGTTGTCATGCTCAAATTATTGGAACCTCTTCTTCATCTTATTTCAGCACAGACTACTCTCCTGTCTTGATTTCATATGAAGTGAATGGGTGAGGGAAGCAATTACTGAGTTCTGGTGTGACAATTTTCAGCAAAGAAAATTCTGGGGTTTCAAAGGTTGGAAGGGCAAATGTGTAGTTTTGCCTAAAATTTTGTACAGAAAAGGACTGTATGGCAAAGTGTTTTGCCTCAGCCTGAATATTTATGCAAGAAATTACCGATCAGTTTTGTTGCATATGCTATTCATTAATAGATACTGAACAATCTGTGGTCAAAAAAACACAAAAAAACAGCAGCAGCGTGAAGGTTCCAGGTAGTGCTCTGGCCCTACAGCAGCCTGAGGAGGCTGCCGTAATACTATATCTTTATATGAGTTCAATATTATCCTCCATGAAGTTAAGAGCCATGTGACAGGGTGCTCCTATTGGTAGCCAGGAAGTAAGCGGGCTTTGGACCTCCCCACAGCCTAAGGGGAAGATCCACAGGACTGGAAACCAAATGATTCCAGGGGACAACTAATGAGATAACAGGGACAGGAGTGAGGTCAAAGGGTCAAATTAAGGGAACCTGACGGGAACATCGAGCAGAGAACCCCGGACAGCGACCACTGCTCCTCAAAGGCATCAAGGGAGCCAGCAGACACCGTCCAGAGGAACTCTGCCCAGATGCATAAGCAGACAGAGGATCAGAAACAGGCCCCACAGTCACTGGAGACCCTATCGGCCAACCTCCTCTCCCTGGTTGTATAGATGGCCATTTTAGCCAGGGCTAGGTGGAGGTTGACCAGAAGGTCCCGTGACTTTGTGGGGCCATAGATGGGGAGTGCATAGAGAAGAAGGTGAGGGGAAAAGTGCAACCAAAAGCATAAGAGGATATCCGAGAGGAGCCGGAATTGGGGCTGCAACCTTGTGCACTCCAGGTAAACATGCAACAGGGTCTCCCTCATGCCGCAGAAGGGCAGGTGTCCAGGATGGGGGTGAGCCACACCAAGTACACGCCCATGCTCATGGCTCCATGAAGGAGCCGCCAACTGATCTCCCCAGCGGGACTATGGGGGAATATACGCTGGCCCACCGGGGCTCCTCACCCTTCAAAGGTGGCAGGAGGTCCCGTCTCTTTGTGTTGGGGTGGGACGTGAGGGTAAGGTAATGAAGGGTGTGGAGCATGAGCATGTATAGATGTTTCCTTGGCACGGTCTGGAAACGAACTGGCTGCAAATCGTGCAGCCAGCTCACAGTGAAGGGGTGAGGGGGAGGCCGTCCAGGTCCACGGGGCAGGGGCCCAATGAAAAGGTCCGGAGGGCCTGGGGTGGAGGGTGGGCGGGGCGTGCCCTCACGCAGGACCCGGTCGAGGTAAGGTCAAGCAGCGGGCAGTAAAGTGGCCCTCGCCTCCTGGAGTACACACCAGGGAGTAGAAGGCCTGGAGAGCCCCATGTGCCGAGTGAGCAGGGGGTCCAGCCAGTCTCCCTGGTCATAGACCAGGAGGTCTCCGATTCTGGTGACTTCTGCCAGGACCAACCTCTGGAGCACCGCGGGGGACTCTGCCAACTGCACACGGAGCTGGGAGTTGTGTAGCAGAGGCTCCGCAAGGAGATCTGCCCCCACGGTGGCCGCCACGGACCTGGTCGTTGAGCACAGTTTCCAGGTCTGGAGGATGTCCTTGTAGAAGACCAGCAGCCCAGAGAGGTCTCGCGGAAGACCTCTTGGATGGAGATAAAGGAGCTGCCGGATGTGACAGGGTGCTGGCTAGAAAAGCCAGAGACAGACCTCTATCAGGCTAGTTCCAATCAGAAAACGGTTACTGGAGCTGGCTGAGTAAGCCAGGCCTAAGTGGTAAATGGGGAACAGCTGCTGGCCTCGTTAGCTGGGGCTATATAAAGGCTGGTAGGAAGGAAGCCACTAGGAGAGGAAAGGGAGGAGCCAGGGAGTTAGAGGCTGCTCTCCCCTGCTGGCTGCAGAAGCTCTCAGTCCCTGAGAGAATGGTGGGAACTTGTACTGTACATAAAGAACATGGGTGATTGCATCAAAGCAGAGGTCTGTGGCTGGCTTGTGGGTGCAGAAGTGGCCGAAGATGGAGTGGCCCACTTGCACCCTGTTACATGTGGGGGCTTGTCTGGTATCCTGAGCCAACAGACATGGTTGGCAGCCCAGAGATGGATGAGACCCTGCAATGGCTCATCACACATCAGGAGCAGATGCAGAAGCCGCTGCAAGGCTTCCAGCAGTCCCACCAGGCTGAGAGACCGGCCTTGCTAACCCAGTAAGCAGACCAGCAGAGAAGCCTACAGGACTTTGTAAGAGAGCAGGCCAGCGTGCAGTAGCAACTCCTGCAATGAATGGTGAGCCCTGCGATAGGGGTTGGCACCTGGCCGCCAGGCTTGGGACTCTGTAATATGGTCCTGGCAGATGATCTGGATGTCTTTCTTGATATGTTTGAGTGTAGAGCATCTCCCACCGGGTAGGGTCCAACCACAGGGCCAAGGTTGCCCAAGTGGCCTACATTGCCTTGAGTGAGGAACAGGCCTGGAATTATGAGATGGTGAGGGTGGCCATCCTAGACTGGGCGGGCCTGTTGGCAGAGAAATACTGCTAAAAGTTCCCATCAGCCCAATGGATGGGGGCTGTGTGGCCCAGGGCATTTGCCTAGAGCCTTATGGACTGGGCCATCCACTGGCTGAGGCCCGAGATGCAAAGGGTAGGGGAGATAATGGACGCCCTTATCCTACAACAATTGCTACAGGGCCTCCCCGAGAATATCAGATTCTGGGTCAGATGACATCAGCCAAGTACGGTCAATGCAGCAGTCAAGCTGACCGAGGAGTATGCGGTGGCAGACGTTCCCCCGAAGGGAGGGACAACCATATAAAGACAGAGTTGGGGAAGAAGCTAAGGGAACCCCTTCCTGGGAAAGGCCCCAAGAGGAAGGAGGAACCCCAAGGAGCTCCCAGTAGAGCTGATGTGATTGTTTGCTGGCAGTGTGGGCAGCCTGGACATAAAAAGAGGGACTTCCCAGATATGGAATGTGGGTGGGCTGAATTTTGTGGCTGGACTAATGCTGGAGGGTGGACAAGAAGGCAGAGGCTGTCTGCCATCCCAGTGATGGGGGCGGGGGGAGAAAACACCATAGGGTCTTGGTGAATATGGCTTCAGCCTGCTTGCTCATCCAGAGGTGGCTGATAAAACTGCACTGGATAATTCCAGGTGCACTGATGGCCCTGGAGTGTATCCAGGGGGATAGGAGATACTGCCTGGTGGCCCAAGTGCCCCTATAAGTGTGGGGCAGCTTTAAATGGAAGCAGGTTGGGGTGGTAGAGGGGTTACCATACCCCATTGTGTTAGGTACAGACTGCCCCCCCCCACGAGGGAGAAGGAAAGGTTCCCTGAAGAAGGGTGCGGGGACCCTTATTCTGAGAAGCCCCCAGGGGAAGAAAAGGAGCAAGGTTCTCAGAGTAATGAACATGAGAACCTTAGACAACAGAGCCCGGATAGGGTAGACAGAGGGAAGGAGGTACGGGGTTGATGGCCAGCCCAAGCCCCTTACAGGGAGAAAAGGGGCATCTGGAACTCCCCACAATGCACCTCCCAGAGAAGAAACATGGAGCTTGCTTGATGGCTTGGGAGAACCCGAGGCCCGGGGTGTCCAGCAGGAGGTCAGGCTTGGAGGGAAAGGGGATAAAATAGAAAGGATGCCCGAGGGTGCAATATGTGTGAGCACCTGTGGGTGGCAGCAGAGCTATGGGGACATCCACTCCCGAGCCAGTGTACTTTTTGCGGGTGGGGGATGAAGGAACCCCCAGGAGATGACGCAGGTAATCGCCCGAAAGAGGTGGAGAGGCTTCCCTGGAAGAAACCCACTGAATGGGGCAGAGAGGCTGAGGAAGCACCAACCTGGAGGCTCATAAAGGGGAGGTGTGTGACAGGGTGCTCGCTAGGAAATCCAGGGTCAGATCTTTCTCATGCCCACTCCAATCAGAAAAGGTTGCCTAAGTGGCAAACAGGGAACAGCTGCCAGCCTTGTTAGCCAGGGGCTACATAAAGGCTGGCAGGAAGGAAGTCAGGGCAGAAGAACAAAAAGAGCCAGGGAGTTAGAGGCTACTCTCCCCTGCTGACTGCAGAAGCTAGCAGTCCCTGAGGCTGTAAGCCTGATGCTGTCTAGCTACAGGGTGGTGGGAACTCGTATAGTAAATAAAGAGCACGACTGATTGTATCAAAGCAGGGGTACTCTGGCTGGTTTGTGGATGCAGAAGTGGCCGAAGATAGAGGGGCCCACTTGTGTCCTGTTACAAGCCCCTTCCACATATGTGCTCCAGTTTGGAAAATAACTTCCATGTGTACTTAGCTTTAACCCCATGCTTTGTTTAAATAGAACTATAAATGGTAGTTGAAGGCTCTCAGCACCTTAAAGGATCCTGGTATTAGTGTATGGCAGTGGTTTTATGGTGTACAGTGGATGTACATGCAAATACAGCTGAGCATTTTTTTTTGTCCAGAACTTTATTTCAGCTAAAAAATGCAGATTTGGGTCAATTGAAATATTTTGTGAATTTATGTTGAATTTGCCAAATTGTTTCAGTCCCTCCCTTCTTCCTCCTCCCCACCACCAAATGGTCTGTTTTTGACATTTACTTCAATTTTTTAAGAGGTAATAATGATCTGAATTATAGAGTATCAGGGTTGGAAGTAACCTTAGGAGGTCAGCTAATCCAACCCCCTGCTCAAAGCAGACCAATCCCCACTGTAGTTAGTGGCTGGAGTCTTTCAAATGTGACCCAAAATGAATCTTTTACTTTTTTCAGTTCACTGAAAAAATTGACTTTTTTTGTTTTGTTTTCAATATGGTTTTTTTTTTTCCATTTTAGCCAGTGAACTGAAAAATCAGCAATTCACCCAGCTCTACAGGTAAATTTAACATGGACATTTCTTGGTATGTGTGAATGTTTACACAACACAATGTTAGTGCAGAAGGGGGTCAGAGTTAAGATTGTTCATACAACATTACTGTGTCCATTTCTCGACTTGTATGTTCTTACCAGTACAGCCTGTGTGTGTGTGTGTGTGTGTATCTCTCTCTCACACACACACACACACACACACACACACACACACACACACACACATTATATATTAACCACAACAAATTGTATTGCGTTAAATAGGAAGCACAATATTTCAGAACAGGCTCATCCAAACCATAATAATTTGCCAATCTTATAATTATTTTACTTGCGCACACACATAATTGTGTGCACTGACATAGCCCAAAGCTATAAAAGTGTGTGTATAGTTAGGCAGTTGCTAACTGTAAAATCCATACACTTCAGAGAAGAATTTCTCCCATTATACTTGAAAATAGCTTTAATGAACATTAATGAAAATTACTGGGAAATATAATTTCACACACTGTTTAGTTTATCCTTACCCATTTCTGCACATCTCAGAGTAGCATTTAATTGCTTTAATGGTTCCATGATAAAGTGACACTCGATGGTAGCAGATTTTTATAACCCCCATAAGAGCTCTCTCTCTATATATATATATACACACACCCTATACTTTATTACAGTTGTCTGGGTTCTGATTTCAGCCAGGCATCCAATTATTCTACACTCTTAAAAATAGGACCAATATTCATGTAGAAAGAACATTTGCTATTTGGAAACAATTTAAAGGCTATTATCTATCTTTTTATATATTAATGGAAACATTTCTGCATCACTTCCTTCCCAAGAATAGCACATTCAATACTGCTGTTTCCCCCCCCACGAGAAAGTTTCTTGACCAAGCAAATGGATGCATTATTTTACCTATCAATGTTAATATTCTGAAAATACTTCAAAAGTCAGAAGTACAAACCTAATGAAGATACTTAAAAGGAATATAAACTATGTCATCTAAAACCTTAGATTGAAATTAGCTGGGCTATAAGGGAATTTGAAAAGCAAATAGCCAAAGGCACACAAACTAGTATTAAAAAGCTCCTTAAGTTTAACAGAAGCCTGTGAGAGGGTAAGGGGGACTACAGTGGGGAGTCAATGGAGTTGTTAAGGAGGATCACTGACAACTGGCATAAATCAGGACAGCCTTTTGGTTGCTATAATTTGTAGGCTGTTCTAATTTGTGTTTGGAACCAGACCAGCACCTGGATTCCCAAGGACAGGCAAGCACAAAGGTGCCTTAAATCTACCTCTTCCTGAACTATGCTGAGTGCTTCTAGGGCACAGATCAGGATCTGGGCTATGATTGCAGCTCCCAATGAAATCAATAGAAGCACCAGGTGATCACCACTCTGAAGATCAAATCACAGTTCCTTATTTATACACTTAAATATTTAGATGCTTCACTTTAGTGACTCCAATTTGAACATTATGTTCTTTGATTTCTATCTTGTCTAAGTTGAAAGTCTCACCATTGCTTGAATTTTCTTTCTGCTTCCTACTCCTCCATCTGATGGCACTGTCCATTTACATTGTAAAATATACACTATTTAGTAGATTTAATACAAATTATCTCCTTAAGTGCTGCTAAAGCTCCCTGTTGCGGCAAAATACGCATCAGCAGTCCCTTATATTCCAGATATATCTGCTGTGGAATGTTGACAGGTCAAATGAACGACATTTTGTTCTGCTGCAGTGACACACAGCAGTGATTTGGTTCATGTCTAAATCAAGACCATAATAATGAAAGGCTTTTTGAAAGTCTTATTTTTAATCGCTATCATGGCTTTAAAAGCATCTCTATTACAAGCAAAAGCCCACTTTGAACACTAGTAGGACTTATACTCCTAAATCATGTAAACGCTTTTGAAAATCTACCCAAATAAAACAGCTTTTTGGTTTTTACTCCATTGATTTGTTCCATAACACATTAGTGCACAGTGGATGGAGAGGGAATACACAGACCCAAACTGTGGGGGGAGGGAGTTTTCATCTAGACTTAGGTAAAATTATTCAGGTGAATCGTTTTAAGACGGAGTATTGTAAATGAGCACTAATGCTACCAGAATTCAGGGCCTTTGGGCTGGAATTCTCAGAAGAACCTACTGGGAGCCTACCCAAGAACCTACCCAAGCCCTTTAAATCCAGGCCCGCAGCTCCGGCGGCCGGGCTGGGGCTGGCATTTAAAGGGCTCCTCTGGGCTCCCCATCGCGGCAGGAAGCCCGGATGAGCCCTTTAAATCCTCCTGGAGCTTTGGTGGGTGGGCTGGGGCCAGCATTTAAAGGGCCCAGAGCTCCACGGCAGCTGGAACCTCGGGCCCTTTAGATTGCCCCAGGGGCTACCAGCCACCTCTGCAGCTGGGAGCCCCCTGGGTGATTTGAAGGCCCTGGGACTCCCAGCCACAGCTGGTGCCCCAGGGCCTTTAAATCTTGGGCCCCGCCTCTTCCGGTTGAGGCCACCCCCCCCCCCCCCCCGGACTCCAGTCGTACCAGTAAGTCCTGTGAGTTACTTTCACCCCTGTCCGGTACGGCGTACTGGCAAGAGCCAGTATGCCATGCCAGACCGCATCGGCTTCCGCAGTGGGGATTTAAAGGGCTCTGAGCTGCCCAGCGGCTGTGGGGAGCCCAGAGCTCTTTAAATCCTGCCCACAGCTCGGCGCCTGGGTTGAGGCCGAGATTTAAAGAGCCTGGTGCTCCGTGGCGGCCAGAGCCCCGGGCCCTTTAATTTGCCCCTGAGCCCTGGGGGCTCCCAGCCACCTCTGCAGCTGGGAGCCCCGGGTTGATTTAAAGGCCCTGGGGCTACCAGCCACAGCCGGTGGATGCCCCAGGGCCTTTAAATCTTGAGAGGCCTTGCCTTTTCTGGTTGAGGCCACGCCTCTTCCAGATGAGGCCACACCCCCTCAGGACTCCAGCAGTACTGGTAAGATCTGTAAGTTACTTTCACCCCTGGTTGAAACTGAAGATTAAAAGCACACACAGCGAAAAAAGAAACAGTCTCTCTGTGTTTTGTGAAAAGGAGATCATGAGAACAAAATAGGTGGTTTTATTCCTAGAGTACATAAAGGGATGCCCTGTGATAGTCCCAAAATCCTATTGAAAGCCAATGGGCGTTAGAAACCTAACTCTCTTAAACCCTTTGGAAAATCCCAGTTTTAGTATATTTTTACTCTAACCTATAGTGTGAAAGAACCTGTAAAGAATTCCTACATAAAATAAAATCTCTAAATGAACAAAACAGAAAATGTCATTAAATTTTAGGCTAGTTTGTTAATGTCAGATATCTCTAAAGAACACTTTAAAATATTTATAAAACTGAGATTATAACTATTTATTGACTAGCAAACTTTCTATTTTCATATATATATTGTTTCAAAATATTTTATAAAAGAAATAAAGCGATCTTTCAATATGTCATCATTACTTGCTAAAAGTTCATGTTCAAGAAGGAACGTTGTCTGTGTCTTTCCTGCAGCATAAATCTACAGCACTGCTTCTGTGAAACCAAACCTGATATCACAGAGGAAAATGAGTTCATTAATTTTGGCCTTATTGATCGGAGAGTAACGAAGCCTGTTTATAACATGTCTGATGTTTTAAATGGTTGTTGAATCTAACAGCTCTTGTTTCCATCAGACTTATATGCCATTACATCTACATTATGATCCTAAGAGATTATAATAAGAAGGCATCATTTTCATTTAAAACAGTGTCAGACTGATCTAGATGTAGAGTTCAGATGCTTATGCTTACTGTGATAAATAGCCATACTGTTATACAAGAATCAACAGTGGCAGAAACAAACCTGGGGATTGCTGTGATCACTGATTACACTTTTGAGAATACTGCAGCACGTTAAAGTATACCACATACTATCTGCTTTGACGTTCATTAATATAATTCAGATGTGGGTTTAGAGAACTCAGTAAAGTGTCTTCCCAAGAAATTTTAAATCTGCCATTCAGAAGGGGACTCACAAATGTGCTATTTTCTCTTAAATATTAAATGGCATCCAGAAGGGAAAAGGATTTAATTATACCATTTCTGTTTCTAAATGTGGCTTGTATTTACTGTGTTCATTACAATTAATGGTTAATAAAGAAGTTATTCTCTTCAACAGCTAAATATTTACTGAATGCAAACAGCACAGCATGCATTTTCTTATTGGTTACATTGCCTGACACTTAGCAAGGTAATCGACTAAGCTTAAATATTCATGAATAGAGCTATGTGAAAGATTTACAATCATCCTCTCTCCCACAGAGCCTTGGGTTTAAAATCAGATGAGTTTGCATGTCTCAACCCAGTGGATGCTTGTGAGGGTTTGGCAAGTGTTCCTAGCCTAGAGTAGGTTTATCTAATCATGCTGCTGCCGCAAACTGCTCAACAATCAACTTCATGAGGTAATCCTGAGGGAATTCTGCACCTAAAAATTATATGCACAATATTTTAAAATTTTGCATATTTTATTTATAACACAATATAATCATACCAGTTTCAGTTATTTTGGTACTTTATTTCCGAATAAATGTCAGCAAGTACATCTGTAACAATACAGACAACAAAAAACATTTCCTGAATGTTTTTTGACAAATATATTCCTTTCTAGGCATATTAATACTCAAAGTTCTGTAATAATTCATTTAAACTACAATACAGCACTGTATTTCCTGCACCCCTCAGAAGCAGTGCAAAGGCTTGGGGGAGTCAATGGTAACAGAGGCACTAAGGGAGAGGGAATTAATTGCTGGGAAGGAGCCTGAGTGTGAACTTGGAGGGTTGTTGAGTATGGGTGGGAAAAGTATGGAACTGTGTGTGTGTTTTTGCGGGGGAGGGATTGTTAAGGAGCTTTTTTCCATGTAGACCTTGGCTGACCCTTACCCTCTCCCATTTAGTCAGGCATATCTGCCCCATCCCCATGTGTCCCTCCACCCACACACCTGTCTGTATGTGTCCCTGCACTCCCTTCCCCTCTTCCTATGTCTCTGAGCCCCCACCCAGCCATCTGTCTTCCCCCCATGTAAGCCTGCACCCCCTCAGCCTGCACCCTCACCTCATCCCAATGTGTCCCTGCACCCCCTCCCCCGGCCTTGTGTGCCTCTGTGCTCCCACTCAGCCATCTCCCTTCCCCCTATGGACTTGTTGAGAATTGGATAAGGAAAAGTTATTTACTTATTCCCATAATACAAGACCTAGGGGTCACCAAATGAAATTAATGGGCAGCAGGTTTAAAACAAATAAAAGGAAGTTCTTCTTCACGCAGCGCACAGTCAACTTGTGGAGCTCCTTACCTGAGGATGTTGTGAACTAGGACTATAACAATGTTTAAAAGGGAACTGGATAAATTCATGGTGGCTAAGTCCATAAATGGCTATTAGCTAGGATGGGTAAGAATGGTGTCCCTAGCCTCTGTTCGTCAGAGGATGGAGATGGATGGCAGGAGAGAGATCACTTGATCATTGCCTGTTAGGTTCACTCCCTCTGGGGCACCTGGCATTGGCCACTGTCGGTAGACAGATACTGGACTAAATGGACCTTTGGTCTGACCTCTGGTACGGCCGTTCTTATGTTCTTGCATCCCCTGCCCCAGTCTGACCTCCACCACGAGCCCCTGTCTGACCCCCCAGCATTCCCACACTGTCTGTCTCCTCATACCCCTGTCTCCTGGCCTGGCCTGGCAGGTGCTGTGAAGAAGGCACTGCCCACTCTTTCTCTTCCCTAGCTCGAGCGGCTGCTCTGTTCTAGCCCCACAGCGCTCTCTGATGGGCAAAAGGTAGAACTGCAGTAACTCTCCAGCCAAAGCTATTTTCTGCAAAAAAATAAATACAACTAAAATACGTGTGGCACATTAATTATGTGCATGAACAATAGCACAGAATTTACCCAGAGTAATGAGGATGTGTTAGTCCCTACTGGAAATCTGGACCTCATGACTGGACTAAAGATGGGATTCCTAAATACGCAGTTCACTCAAGAAGTCTTAGAACATCTGAGTTCTAGCTTTCATGCCTGCTTCTGTGAGGCTCCTCTAGTTAGTGGTTTAACGCCTCACCAATGTTTTATATTCATGTCAAAATTAAGGCTGTAATAATGAAAGGCTTTGATAACCATGATAGTGATAAAAGGCAATCAAGTATCCAATAAATGACTCTCATACCTTATAAGGTTTTCTCCTATCATTGAGTTAGTTCTGTTATTTCCAGTGAGTCATTCAATAGTTGTATTATAATAATACATTGAGGATCCAGTTTGGATTAGGCCTCAATTCTGCCAGGTGCTGCACATAGAGTAGGAAGACAATTGAACAGAAACTGGTGAGAGGAGCTATATACAGGGAAGCATAGTGAGCAGTTAAGGAGGGTCATTGGCAACTAGTATAAATTAGAAAAGCCTTCTGAGCTTACATCCATGCTATACTAGACTAGAGTGTAACAAAGGGTAGGAAAGGAGCTGTGTGTGTGTGAAGACAAAGGGAACAGCAAAAGGTGTATGTCTTAGCATATAACAGATGTGTGCAAACCTAGATGTCTGTATCTATGGAATATTAAAGGTAAAACTACATTTAAGTCAGAGGTGTCCAAATTTTGATACACTAATAGTCACAATCACAACTTGCCAGTGCTAAAGAAGAGCCAAATTTAGGAAAATCGTGGGCCCTAGTTATAACGTAATGAGAACTGTAAGGAACACCCCTCCCCCTGCCCCGGTCTCCTTGGTGTGGCAGTAGATTTCTGAGGGAAGATGTTTGAGGCAGTTCAAATCTCTTGGAACTATTGATTTCAGGCTGTCAAAAGCCTGAAGTAGGCAGTGGCTACACCTGGGTCACATTTTCAAGCCTTTTTTTGTATTCATGGAAAGCTGAAGTTTTACTATATGGCTGCAGGATCTGGTTCCCTATGCACAGTGCTAGAGAGCCTTTATTTTAATCCTTCCTTATGCCCAAGAGCTTTTCCTGATTATTAAGATAGTGCCCAGGATGGAAGATCCTGTCCAAAGAGCACACAAATATCCTATATTTACATTTTTAAATCCTAAAGTTTTCACTTATAATACCTGAATAGAAAATGCTGCTTGATTCAATTTAAGAGCAATGAAAAGTGGCAGTTGCTCAGCTTTGTACATGGGATGCAGAATAATTGCAACTTGTTAAAAAAAAATAGAGGGAAACATGGTTTACACAATCAGTGTGAGACATGTTCATTGCCTTGTAGATCTTGCAAAATATTTAAAAGTACCTCAATAGTATGGAAAGTAGCAACTTATTTGGGGAAATATTGACTTCACTTGAAGACAGAGATTTTCAAACTTCCAGACAGAAATGAATCTTCTGAAGCTTGAGTTCCATTTATCATTACCTCTTTAAGGGGCTTCTCACATGCTACTTGCTAGCAGAAGTACAGTAAATTAATCATGAACAGGCAGTGCAATTCACTCTCTGGAGTCCTTCTGGTCAAATTAATACAATCAATATAGCACATACTGTCAAGCACTTTTTTTATATTCTACTGCATTTAACTATTTGACAAAGTAGACCTGCTAAAATGTGGCTATTCCACAATATATGATCATACATATAGTATAGACACAAAATTGAAAAAAGCATCCTGTTTCATTGGAAAAACAAAAAGGAGTTGTTGCTTTACACTTTCTTATATGCAACTCTATGACCATATCTGCAGCAAAAGACCAGGAAAATTCAGTGCACTCTGTGTATGTATGCACGTGTGTGCAAAAGTGACAAAGTTCAGCTTTGCACTCTGCCAATCCTGTTGATGTGGGGGTCTCTGGATGTAAATTGGAGCAGCTAAGGGGGTGTTAATTTAAACTGACTGTTAACAGGCATGAGGTATTGTGTGCTGGGATCAGTGCAATGTAGGCATTCAAGCCATTCCCCCTTTCCTCTAGCCATACCTCCGCACCAGCAGTAGTGGGAGGAACATAAATACATCTGTGCTTGCTCTCTACCACTGGAGCATCGTCCTTATAGTAATGACTTTACAGCCAAAATCTGCAGATAGTATTGCCTAAAGTCATCACCCCACATTCCAGGATCTGGCCCTATAGATTCTTCACAGAGGATATGAATTTGCAATAAAAAAAGTCCACTAGAAAAAAATATCATCTGAACTCTGCTTCTGCAGAGCAGTCAGGAGACCTACCAGATGCATCCTCCTTTCTCAAATAGCAATTGAGCACTTGGACCTTGAGCGGAATATTGCCGTCTCTAAATTGTAATCCTATGCGGGAGAGGCTGCTCCAGTTTGATGGTTAATGATAGCAAAGTAATTGAGTTTAATCCAACTTGATAAAGAGATCCTCTGAGATACAGTGCATGCAGGGATGCAGCACACTGAGCTTCTACAATAGTGTACTAGAAGCCTGTCTGCTGAAGATAGGTGATTTATGTAAAGTGTGAACTGATTGACTATTTAGTGGGTGATCACACTGCTTTCACACAGGGAAGAGTTAACATCATGCTGACCTACCTTGTTCATGATTTATGTTGTTCAAATTGATGGTTAAGCATTGCAGGCTACTTACACCAGAGAACAGATTGAAGTCTTCATAGACTGCATAATTAATATTCCTCCCAAAGTATTACTATATTTGATGGGGCTAGTTGCCTAAGATTTGGCCAAAAGTGCTTTGACGTTAGATTCTCATAACTTTCAGACTCAGAATAGAGTGAGGCATGTGAAAGGCAATTAGAGTGTGATTCATTTATCTTGTATAGAACAGCGGATGGCTCACGGCTGGGTAGAAATAAAAATAGACTAGTGTTTTATGTGTTATCGTGGTGTGATACTATGCTTTTTCTGTAACAATTTGGGGATTGGGGGAGCTTTCTGAACTGTACAATGGCATGAGTAACATTTCTTCCAATCTTGAAAGCCTTCTGGGTTTTTTTTTTTTTTTCTTCAAAAATCTTTCTTGTTCTCTCTGACACTGGATCCACATCCATATTCTAGAGATAGATCCGGCTTCTGTATTGTCAAGAGAAGCTAAAGTTTGTGTAGAAAAAACACTGATTGTGTTAACCGCAGAGTTCTGATTTGCTGCTGCTGCTTCTTTTTCCTCCTCTTGTCTTTTTAGATCTGGTGTATGTCACAGAAAATGCAAGAGTTTCAAATAAGTTTTATACAGAAACTGATGACAAATGCTTCAGATATATGCTCATACATGAGAAAAGTGGAATTCTTTAACAGCCTGAAGTGCAAGCACAAACTCCCTAAAATGTCATAAAACAAAGCCAGGAACTGATTGTCTAAAATCTGAACTGACTTGAAGCTTCGTCATTGCCATGAAGCTGAGAGACCGATCATGTCACCTGAAAAATGGACACACTGGGCCTGATTTTCATTCGCATAAGGGTTCCATTACACCACACTGGCAGTGTAAAAGGGCCTTAAAGTGAACTTAAATGGACATTATTACCACTTTGAGGAGCCTTTATACAACCAGAGTGCTATAGAGTGGCCTTAGTGCATATGAAAGAAAAGTTCCTCAGTACTGGAGTTGTATGGTCAAATTCTCTGCTAGTGTATTGCCATGACCTCTAATAACCTTGCTCATGCTGAAGAGTACCTCCAGTGAATCCAATTAGATCACACTAGCGTTATGCCAGCAAAGAATTCAGCCCTGTATGCTTTTTCTAAGTAAACCATCCAGCCTGCTTACATAGCATGATAACTATCTTCCTTAGCTATTTTACAATCCTCAAAACTGATTGACAGACCATAAAACTGACTTTTTCTAGATCCTCCAAGAGCATCTTTGTATCTACCTGAACACATCAAATGATTCCTTTTATAAAGCATCTTCTAACTCTTTGTTTGTTTGTTTGTTTGTTCTTAAAGTAGGTGATCTGCTTCAGCATGACCTGTCTTTGTGGCTATGTAGTACACAAAGTATGGTTGTGTGAAACAGCTAAAATTGGTTTAACTATCTGACAGATGACAGTCCCAGTTTTCAATCTTTTAATGAATTTCTCAAATAGGAACAGAAAGTAGCCTCAGGTCATTGTGATCATTGATTTAATTTATATAATAATGAGATCAAGGGGTAAATTCTTCCAGCACTTAGAGCTAAATTAATGCGGCTAGAAATCTAGCCTCTCATATATGTTGGCTTTTCAGTATGTGTAGCAGGGAAACCATATACAAATGGCTTCATTTAAGCTGGAGGTCCAGGAGGGAAGACAGGGGTTGGAGGAAGTGGGAGTGAAAAAGAGGGAAGAAAGTTGGAAGAAGCACCTTCTTCTGAGGTGCATACATTTTGTTGAGTGTTTGTACAGTGCCTAGCACAATGGGGCCCTGGTCCATGACTGGGGCTCCCACATTCTACTGCAATACAAATAATAAATTATTAATAAAGGTGAAAGAGCCAAAACTCTTTAATACATCAGCAATGTGTAAAAAGAATTGGGGTCCAAACTACCAAGAGAGTTTAAGGGTCATGGTTAACAGCTAGTATAAACAAACATGAAGAAATATAGCAGGTTCCTGCCACAATAAATGTCATTATAAAGAATATGCAAAATTGGGAACATCCAAGAGACAATTCAGCCATGTCATGCTGTTGGCAGGGTCCACTTTGCAGTATGGAATGCATTAACTTTCTGCAGGAAGGCTTTGTTCTGGTATGAGGAAAGGAGGGGGAAAAGCCATGATAGTGAGGGCAACATAAATACTTGGATGGATAGATACAATTTCCTTTTCCCTAAAGGAAAGGAGGGCTAGAACTTCTTAAAATTGGGAACAAGCTTCCCTTTGTCTATGTGTTGTGGTTCTCCAGGAAAGAGGGGAACAGGGAGCAATTATGCTGTAAGAAGCTTTAAGCCAGGTATGAAATACTGTCAGACCATACCTAAAGATTGCTTATCTGAAACCCCAGAAATGTAAGTAAATTACAGAATGTCTAGGAAGACGCAATTAGTTATTTCTTTTATTTTTTTATTGGCTAGTGGACTCCTCTGTGCGAATCCCAAATGCTTTTGTTTTGCTTGTAACCTTTAATCTGGATCTCAAGGTTATTCTTGATGTTTAAATTTTGTAAGTGTTTTTTTTTAAATCTGGCAAAAAGTTCCAGATGTATTTTCTTTCTTTTTAAATAAAATTTACCTTTTTTAAATAACAGGATTGGATTTTTGGTGTCCTAAGAGGTTTGTGCATATGTTGTTTAATTAGCTGGTGGCAACAGCTGATTTCCTCTGTTTTTCTTTCTCAGCTCTTCCCGTGTGTGTGTGTGTGAGAGAGAGAGAGAGAGAGAGAAAGGGTTTGAGGGTACCCCACAGGAAGGCATTCCCAAGTGTGCCTTTCTGGTTTCAAAGTTGTTGTGTTTTTTGTTTTTTTTTTGCATTTGTGTGGTGGCAGCATCTACCTATCCAAGGTCAGAGAGAATCTGTGACCTTGGGAGTTTAATACCAGCCTGGAGTGGCCAGTATTAATCTTTAAAATCCTTGTGGGCCCCCACCTTCTGCACTCAAAGTGCCAGAGTGGGAAATCAGCCTTGACATCTCCTTATTTAAAAGTTTGATATTATGTTTACACAGATTAGGTATTCTCCCCGCCTTAACTGGTCAGAGCAAAAAGAATTCAGCTAAGCTTTCACTCTCTACAAATGTTTCCTAAGCTTAAACAAAAGTAGCTCCCTTTTCTTTCCCCTCAGTCACGTGCCTGCCTCTGATTAAAATAGGAAAGGTGATTCTTATCAATAATAGAGCAAGTAATTAACTGAATAATTGTCAAATGGTCAGTCAGAAAGTTCTTGTAATCTATGCTGCTCTCAGTCATTCATGCCAGTTGGCCAACCATTCCTACACTGTCACTTTAAAACAATGTCAAAAGAGCAAAATAACTGCATCCATTTCTCATATGCACTTCAAGTATCATTTAAGGGAGAAAAGGTATTTCCCCAGACAATCTTATAGTAATGAATTGCAAGAGAATCATTCAACACTGCAGAGCACTGGATTAAAAGGAAAAAAAACCAGTCTTTTAGAGGTAATTTTGGTTTACCTTTTACTTATTGAGGTTTTCAAGTGCTATGGTAATGCCACCTTGGAAATATCGGTAAATAAAATTAATATTAAAGAAAATGAGGGTTATACTTCCAGATTATTTACATCTGAATTAACAGACTCCCCTCAGACACACTGACATTGGACAAGGTCAAGATTTAAAGTTCTGCCTCTGGCCTGTTTCCACTGAAAACACTTAACAGGCTTGCCCATCAGTAGCTGAAAGTGAGGGAGATGATATCATGTTCGAGTTGGACAAAGAATAGTAACTGTGTGTGCTGGAGGATTTTGAAATTTCAGAATTTGGTTTCATTCTGATTCAAAACAAACCCCCACATTTTCAGAACAGTCTGCAAAACAGACTGGATCCTCAGCTTTACAGCAGTCCACCTTTATAAAAAGCTTTGAATATATTTTGGTTGCATTTTTGTTTAAATAGAATATCCAAACAGATATTATTTCCAAGAATTCTGTTTGCAGTTATCATGTTTCCTTTGTTAACAGAAGAATATATTTCAGAGCACCTTTTTCAAAAGGGAGTGCTATAACATTTAATAAAGTAATGGAAGAGACCTTATTTATGGTGTTATATCCAATTAATTTAGTCAATACTGAGTAACTGAGGTGAGGCAGATAGGACTGCATGCAAAAATTTAGCCCCAAAATTGTGATTATAGGAGGATTTTTTTCTTTTGACTGAATAAAAGTGTCACTTTCTCCCAGATTTTGTGCATCAAAAATATGCTGTCCAAATTTGAGCTGCTGAGCAGAGCTGAGTGAATAACTGATTTTTCAGTTCAGTGACTGAATCAAAAAATCCAGGAAAAAAAATATTTCAGACCCCAAAACTTGAGAAAAATCCATTTCGGTCAAACAAAACATTTTGAAAATGCCAATTTGAAATGACATTTTGATTTGAAAATGTCACTTTTTAAAACAATGTCAAAATAGTTGATTAGAAAACTTTGAAACAAAATGTTTCAATATTTGCAAAATTTTGATGTTTTGATTTTTTTTTTTGGCCAAAAAACTGTCAAATTCAACCCAAATTCCTGACTAGTTACAATGCCCCCCTCAAAATGCATTTTCAGTCAATTTACTGTTTATCTCCCGCCCCACAACCCCCCCAAAAAAGGTGCCCAGCTTGACTGCTGAGTACTAATATGTAATGGAAAGATCTATCTGTAAAACGGAGATCTGTCTCTGAACATAATTGAGTGAATGTCTGCTTGGTGTAGTCCTGATTTCAGTTCCAGCTTTTTGCTATATTTGCATTTTTACATTGTTTTTAGGAGATGGTTGAGATAATGTCAGTGGACTACTGCATGACCAGAAATGTCTCAAGATATCCATAGACCTACTGACTGGTCTGTTTTTGGATCCGTGGATAAGCCTGAACTTACTTGAGATGGGGGGCGGTTTTTTGTTTGCATAAAGGTGACCTATTTGCTTGCATGCTTGCAGTGGCTTGCTGCCATGGCTACTGCTGCGACCCTTGGTTTCTGGCTATGCAATTCCACCATGCCTGACAAAGAGGTTTTCTCCACCCACCCTCGCCCAGCTAGCTGCCGATGGGTAGGAGATTTTCTTTATATAATTATTTTATTAAAGTTAATTTTATTTTCCTATTGAGTTTGAACCATTAAGCTTTGCCTTTATAACCTTTTCTCTGTAGCCATGAAGGCTAGACATTTACTGTTTAAAAATTTGATAGCTGAATGTCTCTCATGGATTTAAGAAAATCCAAAATATCTCAAGCCTTGTGATTAAAATCACAAGAGCTGGCAATGCTGCAATCCTCTTGGAAAAGCCAGGAGAGCCCCAAACAAAACATTTTGGTTACCTTTGACCAATATAACACTAACAAATGTCATAAGATCAAAGGAAAAGAGAAGTTCTCATTTGACATCACATTATACTCCACTTCTCAATGTCAGCTACTCCTCTCTTCCATACATATCTCCATCCTGATTTTCAAGAACCAAAGTGTAGCCTTATTTCCTGCCAGTATATTGGTTATAATCGGAGTTAAGCAGCGAATGATTTTTCCCATCCCAGGAAAAATTTTGAGATTTCCAAAAATGTTCATGTTGAATCAGGGTGAAAAGTTGAAATCTTGAAAATTGTCATGAGCAGACAATCAGGGGGTGATGGTGGCATGCGGGCAGTTTGGGTCAATTGCAACTTTAAAAAAAATTGTGGAATGTTTAGTTTTCATTTCAACTTTATTTCAAACATTTTACTATAATTAGCTTAAATTACAAAATAAAAAAAAACAAGCCCAGCATTTTTCATTTTGAAAATGTCAAATTGTGACATTTCAATACTTTTGAAACTTTTTCCCCAAGATTATTTAGAAACAAGAAATTTGTCAAAATTGACCCCTTTCCCATTAACAGTTTAAGTTTTGATGAACTGGCATTTTCTCACAAAATAATAATACATTAACATTAAAATATTTTAATTTCAAACTATCCGTATTTATAAAGGTCATGTACTTTAACATAGTGCTAGTGTGGCTGTCAGAAATTACATATATGTGCTTTTTTATTGGTTTGTAGAAGTCAGAGAGGTGTGGATTCAGACTGCAAAAATAAATTGAGGGTTTTTTTTCCTTTAATGCCTAGGAAAAGTTCTGAGGTTGAGTGGTCTGTGGTGTTAGTGATTGCTATAAGAATTAATTATTGATAGAACTGTAATTTTCATGTAGAAGTTTCAGAACTGAAATCTGAATGTGTGTGGTGGTGGTATATTTATGGTCAGTTAATGCTGCAATTGGATATCCCCTCCCCTAAATCTGCTTCATAGATTTAACAGATTTGAAGCAGAGACCATTATGATCATTTAGTCTGACCTCCTGAATGACACATGACAGATAGAAATTCATCCCATGATTCCTGAATAACAAGCCCAATAACATGTGGTTGAACTAGAACAGGTGTTCTCAAACTGTGCGTTGGGACCCCAAAGTGGGTTGCAACCCCGTTTTAATGGGGTTGCCAGGGCTGGATTTAGATTTGCTGGGGCCCAGGGCCAAAGCTGAAGACTGAGCCCCACTGCCTGGGGCCAAAGCCCAAGGGTTTCAGCGCAGAGTGATGGGGCTCAGGCTTCAGCTTGAGCCCTGGTGGCGAGACTCAGGTTACAGGGCCCTGTGCCCCAGGTCTGAAGCCCTTGGGCTTCGGCTCCCCTGCCTGGGATGGTGGGGCTCAAGCGGGCTTAGGCTTTGGTCCCACCTCCTGGGGTTGTGTAATAATTTTTGTTATCAGAAGAGGGTCACGGTGCAATGAAGTTTGAGAACCATTGAGCTAGAGCAGACATAGTTCTAATGCTTGTCCTCTCTCTGTCACATTTTCCTCACTCTCTCCACCTTCTAGCTCCCAGGCTGGTGCTCTGAATCAAAACCAAATACCCCCAGTTTCAGTATTTCTTCTGTATGCTTTGAAGCTCTGGCTTTACACCTCCTTGAAACACAATGCCTCCAGCAGCTCCTTCTGGGATGGCACCCCTGCTGTGCAATGCCATAACAAAGGTCAAGAGAGAGCACATTATACCACAAAATACATTATTATACTTTTCCCTTTCCAAGTTGCAAATCTCTGGAATTTCTAACTTATCCAAGTAATGTGTTCTGACATCCTCCACTGACAAAAGATGGGGGACAGAAATCCTTCTACTAGGGAATTAACCAATCACTTGCCAACCTTTCTTTCGATATCTCAACCAGAGTGAAACCACTGCCAAAATAATGAACTTCATAACAATAAACCCACAAAGAAAACACATTTCCTGGGTCAAATGGTATGCACCTTTCTGAAATGATTTTTATAAATTCTCTTTGCAGAAACATTTAATGATGGAATGTGGAATGTCAACAGACAAATTAAAATGTTTTATTATTCCTGATGTAAAACACATTAATTTTCTTTTTAGTCTAGCCATGTTCATACATCATTTGCCTTGCTGTTGTAAAATGGGAATAGTGGCTCCTGGCTCTAAAAAGTGTTTTCATAGTTTTCTCTATCAAACATTTCAAGATACATTGTATCAAATTAAAATGGAATTGAATTGCAGTAAAGTTACTAAAAAAAATTCATTGCACTCCACACAGTTTACTGCTAAATATATATTATACAGTGTGAATGGACAGTTCAATGCAAAAGGATTTGTACTTATGTGCTTGTTGTAATACAAGTTGCTATGAATACATCATTCAATGTATTTAATTGCAAATAATAATGGTCATTTATATATGCCCAAGACTGCCTCACTGTATTAAAAATCATTTCAATGAGATTATATTTCCTGTCTCTTCCTGGATGGAATCATGGTTCTTTTAGGTGCACACTTCAGTAACAGATAGGCTTGGTATGCAATAATTTCCCACACAACTGTTTTGTTGACAATATCATAATGTTTCCATATCTCCGATGAAAGAATTCTAACTGGAGAGGAAGCTGTGCTGACATTGTGAACTTCTGTGATCAGGGATTGTGCAGTTATCTGCCTTTTAAAATGATTTACGCAATTAATTTGGCACATTTAAATAATTCAACAGATTCTAGATATAATAGCCTATCGATTCTGTTGCTGGGAAAACTGAAATTTTACAAGACCAGACATGTAGTCAATTAAAATTCTTTAAAAGCCAAATTTGATTTGGTTTATGAGAAGCAGAATTATCTACTTTGATGATTTAACTGCTGTATCTCATGCTATAAATCTTTGTCGAATGACTAACAGCCTGATTCTGTGAAGTGCTGATCTTCTCCAGTTCCTGTTGACACCACTGGGACCTTAGGCCACTCGGCATCTTCCAGGAAATGCCAAAGAACTGGGCCTGGGATACTATTTATACTCTTCCATGGTAAGATGCATGGGAGGGTGGAAGATAATGCTGGAAATACACTGGAGAATGTCTCTGCCCTTCTCTTGTGGGTGAAGGAGTGTAAGGGATCACACAGCCGGTAGGGAGTGCAGCCTTCAAAAGTCTTTGTGGCTCTCTAGGAAGATAAAGCTTCAGCCTCAGAGTGTGCCAACCCCTCCATAATACTGCTTGATTCTCTGCACCTGACCATGGCACCATTAAGAACCTTGCTTTAATTTCATCTTATCACTACATCTGCACAATATCCCTCCTTAGAGGGACTACAGGGGTGGGGTAGATGTTAATCATGCTAGAAGCACAGAGTTCTGAAGTGAAGATGTTTACAAGGAGTGACCTGGGGGAGGAGAGAGAATCACTCTTCCATTTTGGGCTATTTGCTTCTCACAGTTAGCATTGTTTGACTGGAGGTGTTTTCTGCAAAGACTAGGTTAACAGAGCGGTAGTACACCTTTATATACTACGCTGTCTATATCTTGGCCCTCAAGGCCAGATTCTCCCCTGCCCAAGTTAAATTCCCATATAGAGTTTTATCTTTACTTGAGAACTGAGTTGTGTTCAGGCTCAGGCTGCCTTTCCTTATCCTAGATCCCTAGAGTGGCTACCTACACCAAGGAAGACCATTATTTACATATTATATTCTAGGTAAAAACAAATCAAATTAATTTGACAATATTACACATCCTAAACACAACTTTGCAGTTAGTGGGAACAGGGACAAGCTGTGTTTAACATCATGTTAGCTGATTGTGGTTAATAATGCATCTAACACTGCAAAAGAAGCCCCACAGTCTATTGACCAAGGTTCTGAGACTCGCTGCTGTTTGGGTTTTTTTGCATTGCAGACATACCCTAAATCCTACTGGAATCATAGGTTTAACCACCACCAGCTGGCACAACATTCAGTAAAACATATCTTGTCTCTGTCTATACTGACTGCAAAGTCATATATAATATCCTGTTATTTAACATGACTCCTTGTGGGGGGGGAAAGCCTCATAAAATTTCACTTGCAGTTTCCTTCCAATTCTTCTATGATGCAGGAGGGGTGGGGATTGCTCTTTCTCCCCCAGAAGTGGCAAGAATTTCTTCCCATACAATCCAAGGACTGACAAAGTTTAAAGGGCTTAGATTTCTTGGCTCTATCATGTGAATTATTGTTGAGAAGGTGACCCTGCTGCATGCTTGCCTCCAGTGATCCAGGCTGATGGGAGTTTGCCAGATCTTCCACAACATGCCAAGGTTTTCACTGCACTTTTCCTTCCACCATTTGGTTTTTGGTGTGCGATGGTGAATGAGGCAAATGTTCTTTATGGGTTAAAGAGGTATTGAGTAGAAGGCATTGCTTCTGAAATGCTGACTAAGCTTAGTGAAAATAGATGTCCTGAGTATTTGGAACACTAAAATAATAGAGTGGGAAAGAAGAAAAGAAAGGAACAACAAGGAAAGCAAGAGGTTCTTCTCTCAAATTTTGATCCTTTACCTATCCTTCATATGAAATCAGTCTGGAGTTTTCCAAAGCCCTTATGTTGTCTTTGTGAAGGTCTCTCAGCATTGAGGGAACTTATCTTTTTGGCCCGCTTCCCCTACTTAAACAATTTTATGATTTGAAAAGATGTCTTAATGACAATTCCTTGCTTTATGGCAATAAGATCATTTTAGATTGATGTTGCCGCAGTAAAATTATAGAACATGATAATGTTAAGTATAGCAAATGCTACCAAAGCAGCATAAAAGGTCATAAAACCACTGACATGATTGACAATTTACCAGAAATTCAGGGGGAAGGGAAGGGGAAGGCAGTATAAAGTATATTTTCCTTTTAGTTTAGATAATGTAATTCCTCAGAAAAAAATGATGTACTCATTCCTAGGCCAGCACTATACACTTTTAGTTAGCAATCTTTCCTTCCTTTTCATGATATTTATTGGTATAGATATTAATTCATTTGCTATAGAGTTAAATGCAGTCTCTGTCAAAATTAATAAACTCATCAGAGCTTTGGAAGTTCAGTCCAGATAAATACTCAAAGGTTCAAGTTTTCAAACATGGCTAGTTATTTTTGTCTCCATATTTGGGCACCCAATTTGAGGTGTCTTAAAGAGGCTTTAGTTTTTAAAAGTTTTGAGTACCTACCTTCTGAAAAACAGGCTCCTTTGAGATATCTGTAACTGGCCAGTCAAAAATTAGGGCACTCTAAACCATTACTGGTTTTTAAAATCTTAACTCGATACTTAGGTGTAGATTGTTTACATTTCCCCAAATGATCACAACTCTCCCCATATTTTTGGTGACAGTGAAGTAGAGAGAGAGGATTTGACTGGCTGAGCAAGGATCTCAATTTCCTGCTAGCTATGCCTGCTCATACATCTGCAGTGCACACTTTTTGTGCCCTGCAGTGAGGAAACCTGCTTTCTCTTAGGCCTGGTCTACACTAGTCTGTTATTTCAGAATTAGCTGAGTTAATTTGGGGGAAAAAAAAGATTCCGTCCACACAATCAAACTGTTTTTTTTTATTTAAAGGGCTCTTTAATCTGATTTCTGTACTCCACCTTGGCAAGTGGAGTAGCGCTTAAATCGAGATCGCAATCCCGGGCTAAAAGTATTGTGGATGCAGTTATTGGCCTCCAGGGGCTATCCCAGAATGCTCCCTTGTGACCACTCTGGACAACACTCTCAACTCTGATGCACTAGCCAGTGGGCAGGAAAAGCCCCAGGAGCTTTTGAATTTCATTTCCTGTTTGGTCACCATCAGCACAGGTGACCATCAGCACAGTCCACCATCTCAAGAGATCATGCAGTCCCAGATTCGCAGATGAGCTCCAGCATGGTCCAAATGGGAGGTACTGGATCTCATTGCAAGTTGGGGAGACGAATCTGTTATGGCAGAACTATGTTCCAAAAAAAGGAATGCAAATATGTACACTAAAGTCTCCAGGGCCATGACAGAAAGAAGCTGCTCCAGGGACACAGAGCAGTGTCGAACAAAAATCCAGGACCTCAGGCAAGCGTACCAAAAAGCCAGGGAGGTGAATGGGTGCTCTGGGTCACAGCTCCATACATTCTGCTTCTACCATGAGCTGCATGCAATTATGGGGGGTGATGCCAGCACTACCCCATCACTGTCCGTGGACACCTGCAAGGGGGGGGGAGTTATTGGAGGACGAAGAGGAAGAGGAGAAGGAGGAGGACAGTGCACAGGCAGCAAGTGGAGAATCCATTTGCCCCCTAGCCAGGAACTATTCTTAACACTGGAGCCAATAGCCTCCCTCCATTCCCAAGGCAGGCTCCTGGACCATGACCCTGGAGAAGGTATTTCTGGTGAGTGAGAGCCTGATTGGAGCCATGTGGGGGGGTGGGGCGAAACCCAGCCGAGCTGGGCTGTTTGCGTTTAGTTTAAAGGGCTCATCCCTGCTCAGAGCCTCATTGGAGCCATGCGATGGGTGCGGGGATGTGTGTGTTGTGTGAAGCGATCATCCCAGAGAGCCCGCAGGCCCTCCTTTTATATGGCAAACCCACCAGGCATTGCTTACTATGGGAAAGGGGGCCCAGCAGTTTGAAAGCATTGAAATGAATGTAGAAGAAGCAGAACCCCGCATGCCCCCAGGCTGCCTGCAAGGTGAATTCTGTTGCCTGGCCATGTGTGATGGCTTACTCACACCAAAGTGGCAGGCACTTCAGTATAAGAAGCAAAATGCTAACTTGTACAGAAAGAACATGTGCTGTGTACTATGAATTGCCTGTTTCACTGAGAAGGCGTGTCCCTTTTGTTCTCTGAAATGTATCTTTTAAAATACGACCCTCCTTTTTCTCCTCCCGCAAGTGCAAATGTTTCAATGTGGCCCCTATCTACTCTGTCCCAGAGGCTGGTCTAGATTAGAAGGTGGGAAAAAAACAAACTTGGGACGACATGTTTGCCGAGCTCATGCAGTCCTCCCGCACTGATAGGGCCCAGCTGAATGCATGGAGGCAAACAATTGTGGAGTCCCGTAAAGCATTACAGGAACACGAAGAGAGGAGCGATGCGCATGCGATGAGAGCAGGCAGCACGCTATGGTCAAGTTCATGGGGGAGCAAACTGACAGGCTCTGCTGTATGGTGGATCTAAAGCAGGAAAGGCAGCAAGACCACAGACTGCCGCTGCAGCCCCTGTATAACTGCTCTTCCTCCTCCCCAAGTTCCATAGCCTCCTCACCCAGATGCCCAAGAACGAGAGGGAGGAGGCGGGGACCCACACACTCAACCCCAGAGGATTGCCCAAGCAGCAGAAAGCTGGCATATGTGAACTTTTGATTTGGTTTCTGGACTTGTCCTTCCCTCCTCCTCCAACACTCTAAGCCAATACCCTCCCTCTCCCCTGGTCTACCTTCTGATTTCTTTCAATGTGTTGTGCAACAAAAATAAAGAACAGATTTTAAATAATTTTGACTTTAAATATGTGGAGATATACCTATCTCAGAACTGGAAGGGACCTTGAAAGGTCATTGAGTCCAGCCCCCTGCCTTCACTAGCAGGACCAAGTACTGATTTTTGCCCCCAATCCCTAAGTGGCCCCCTCAAGGATTGAGCTCACAACCATGGGTTTAGCAGGCCAATGCTGAAACCACTGAGCTATCCCTCATCATCCACAATGGTTTGCACATTTCCCAAAGTCACTACCCTTGATAGCAGCTGGTCAATGATTGCATTGGCTACTAGCAGCACAGCAGCCCCTACAGTAGATTTGCCCACTCCAAACTGATTCCCAACTGACTGGTAGCTGTTGGGCGTTGCAAGCTTCCACAGTGCTATGGCCACTTTCACAGTACTATGGCCACTCACTTGTCAACTGTGAGGGCTGCTCTCATTTTGGTGTCTTTGCACTTCAGGGCAGGGGACAGCAAGTCACAAAGTTCCATAAAAGTGGCCCTACGCATGCAAAAGTTTTGCAGCCACTGGGAATCATCCCAGACCTGCAACACTGCGCAGTCCCACCAGTCAGTGCTTGTTTCCCGGACCCAGAATCGGCATTCCACGGCATGAACCTGGCCCAAATGCCACCATGATCTCCCAATTACCACATGTCGTGATTCTAGGAACATCTGTGTCCATGTCCTCATCAGTATGGTAATCACACTGTTATCGCTTCCTCGCCCGGTTTTGCAGGTACTGCACATACTGCTGGATAATGTGCGAGGTATTTATAATAGTCAAAACTGCAGCGGAGATCTGAGCGGGCTCCATGCTTGCTGCGCTATGGCGCCTGCACAGGTAATCCTGGAAAAAGGGTGTGAAACGTAGGAGAGCTGTTCAATTCAAGAGGGCCGATAAAAGGCAGGAAATGGTTGTCTTCTGTAGCTTTCATGGAGGTGGGAAGCTCGCTAGAGCCGCAAGAGTGGAAGAGCAGAGTTTGCAGTGGAAGCTGTGTGGCTCAGTTCATGATGGCTGAAAGACAGTGGTGAATTGTTCCCTTCTGTAGCTTACACAGGAGCCCAGGACCGACAACATGGAAAAATTAGCTAGCAATGCAAGAGCGGGAGAGCAGAGTTTGTGGCGGAAGCTGTGCTGCTCGGTTCACGGTAGCCAAAAAAAGGCAGGAAATGATTAGATAAAAGAGTAGATAGAAAGACGAGAGGACACGCAAGGTGGATTCATAATATCAGGAGACGGTGCACCGTACTGCACCATCTGCTGGCAGTATGACGTCTGCCATATCTTTCACAGAGGGAGGAGTGAGTGACGGCACACACCCAGAAACACCCATGAGAATGTTTTTGCCCCATCATGCACTGGGAGTTTAACCCAGAATTCCAATGGGCAGCAGGGTCTGCGGGAACTGTGGGATAGCTTCCCACAGTGCACTGCTCCAACATTGATGCTAGCCTCGGTACTGTGGACGCACTCCGCCGAATTCACGTGCTTTAGTGGGGACACAACACCGAATGGATAAAATCGCTTCTGAAAATTCGAATAGAATAAGTTTGAATTAATTTCGTACTGTAGACGTACCCTTAGAGAAGAACATGCTGCAATGTCCCCTCCAGGAAAGGACTAGATCCATTTTGTCCCTATTATCCCATCGTCCAGAAATCTGAGAGTCACCCCACCTTCTGCTTGCTCTCTTGTTTAAGGTGGGACATCCCACCTGACTTGCCTCGAAGGCCAGCATTTTCTAAACAGGTGCCTAAATGTGCCCAGTGGCAGGACACATACATTATTTTGTTACATTTCACTTCTGGGAGGCACTCCAATACTGCAGAGATGGGGCCGTATAGGACCTACACAGATGCAGGAGGAGCTGTTCCTCTTCCTCAATAGTGATTGTGAACAGGGCCGCCCAGAGGATTCCAGGGTCTTCGGCGGCGGGGGCCCTTCCCTTCCGGGACCCACCGCCGTAGTGCCCCGAAGACCCGCGGCGGGGGCCCCCCCGCCGCCGAATTACCGCCGAAGTGGGACCCGCTGCCAAAGTGCAGCCCGGTCTTTGGAGGTAATTCTGCGGCGGGGGGCCCCCGCCGCGGGTCTTCGGGGCACTTCGGCGGTGGGTCCCAGAAGGGAAGGGCCCCACGCCGCAGAATTACCGCCGAAGACCGAGCTGAACTTCGGTGGCGGGTCTCGCTCTGTCTTCGGCGGTAATTCGCCAGTGGGGGGTCCTTCCTCTCCGGAGCGGAAGGACCCCCCGCCGGCGAAGACCGGGAGCGAAGAAGCTCCTGCGCCCGGGCCCCGCAAGCATTTTCCGGGGCCCCCAGAGCGAGTGAGGGACCCCGCTCCAGGGGCCCTGAAAAACTCTCGCGGGGGCCCCTGTGGGGCTCGGGGCCTGGGGCAAATTGCCCCTCTTGCCCCCCCCCCAGGCAGCCCTGATTGTGAAGCATGTTTAGTCAGCACAGAAGGTTCATGAGTGAACTCAGGGAGTTTTAGTCCTGGGAGACAAGTTAGTTCAGAAAGACTTGTAAGTAAATAAAATTGTTTTTGCCAAATTCTCCAATTTCACAGGTGTTTTCTATATTCCAAACGTACGCATCAGAAACAAATGTTGTTTAAAGTTCAGATCAGTTCTACTCACAGCAGCAGATGGGCATTATTATTTCCAGTTTGAAGATAGGGAAACTGAGACACAGAGGATTCATAACTTGCATAAGGTTAGCCTGTGAGTCAGGAATAGACACGCTGCCATCCACAATATTGATACAATGTAATTTATAAGCTTCTTCCTTATTCAGTATTTGTTTATTGGTCAGCATCACCATCAGTCTTTGCAAATGTAATGTATTTGTTCCACAGCCTGTTTTTAGAAAGTAACCTATTTTGGGGGGGTGGGGAAATACCATATTAAACAAGTGTTCCATGTATTAGAGCCAGTTTCACTTATCTCCATTACTGTGATCTTTACTGAGCAATTTCATGGATGATTTGAATGATAACAAATCAAATTTGGATTCTCAGTGTCAGGTAAGAGGGAAAAAAAGAAAAAAACATTGAATTTATGCCAGAAGTTTTGTATTCTATCTCCAGTTGATTGACGCCTTAGAGCAGTGCTTTTTTTTTTTTTTAAATCCAGTGTACACTTACATAATCCAGCAAGCTAAATCGAGGAACATTTCTGTCTAAAGCTAGAATGAGAACATGTGCTATACAGTCTGCTCAGCTGAGATTTCTGTCTAAATAATTAAAATATTGTCCCATAAAGATTCTCTGTGTCAGGGAATTTACCATCATGACAGTCAATCATTTCAGAGGTCAACTCAACCTTTCCTGCATTTACTTTTGTGTAAATTAACAGCTGGCAATAAAGAAAAGGGTATTGCTGTCAGAACTAAGCTACGGTGTTTTAAGATCCCACTGAGGCATGTGGAAGATTGGGTGCCAATATAAAAAGAAAATAAAGGAGCTATCTGGACACCTTGCCAAAGGTCCGTATCATTCTTGGATTTATTGGCACTGAGTTAGCTATGGGAAAATAGCAGGACAATAGAATTTGTTTCTATAAAGTGGCCACGAGTTGTTTGCTAGTTGTCACATATCCTCTGCAACTTGAAGAACTGGTTAAGACACAGGTGTTTACTATTCCAATAGTTACCATTTAGTTTAATTGGAGCCTCATGTTTCCCTCTATATATTTGTGTGGAGGGGACCCAGGAGAATTGCACCTCTTTGCCATGAACCACTTTCCCCCCGTTTCATGGAAACTCCTCTGACTGCATTGCATTGTTATGGCAGGAATCATCAAGTGGCTGTGTTACACAAAGGCTTGTAAATTCTTTTTCTTAGCATGCAAGTAGTGTACAGTCCTTGAAGATGTTGTGTATTTGGTTGTTGTGGTAATAGAATCTTGTGTTGCTATGGTAACTGAGTTAGATTATTAGGGGATAGCCCAGCCAGTTTTGGCTGGCTGTTGGTTAGTTCTGGTGTGGCAATAAATGGCTGCTTCAAAGTTTACAGCTGTCTGTGTCTCCAGTGATTTCTTCCTAAAACTGTTGCCCCCAAGGATATAACAACATGGCGACGAGGATGGGATCTCTGTGCTGCCCCCAGCAACAGAAGGAAGTAGAAGTTAAGGTACAAAAACAAAAAAATCCCAAAGCAACCTTTTTTGCTGCTGGAAAGGGGTGAGAACTGGCTTGTTTGCACTGACTGTGCAAACTGAAACTAAAATCATGGCTACACTTACAGGGCCACTAGAAACTTTTGAGGAGACTATAGTGCAATGGCATGTATATACTGAGCGTTTTGAGCTTTTTGTTATTGCAAATGACATTACAGAAGAGAAGAAGGTGCCAATATACCTAAGTGGTGTAGGGGCTAAGACCTACTCCCTGCTACACAGCTTACTACACCCTGTTAAGCCAGAGACTAAATCTTACAGTGACATTGTGGAAATCCTGGGGTCTCAATTTTCTCCAAAACCACTGGTAATTGCTGAAAGATGTAGGTTCTACAAAAGAGACCAGAAAGAAGACGAAACAGTTGTACAATTTGTAGCAACTTTAAAAAGGCTAGCAGAACACTGTGAATGTAAGGAGATATTAAATGATGCCCTACATGACAGGATAGTGTGTGGCCTGCACAGTGAAGCTATATGGAAGCGCCTATTGACAGTGGCTCAGCTTACCTTACAGAAGGCCATTGATATTGCTGTCTCCATGGAACTGGCTACAAAGGAGGCACAATCCATCGGTGCATCACTAGGATGCATAAGGTGTCATAAGAGCCTAGCCACAAAACTGTGGGGAGTCAGAAATGTTACCACTGTGTAAGCTGGGTCACCATGCATGAGAATGCTGGTGTAAGGACCTGGTATGTCGACACTGTGGCAAAAAGGGACACATTGAGTGTGCCTGTAAACAAAAGAAAAAGAGGCCTGTGGTCTGGCCAACCAAAAAGGGAAATCTGCAGACCCAGGATGACCAAGGAGATACCTCCTCACAAGAAGAGCCACTCCATGTTTTGTCTTTGGCAGTGTGCTCACATGAATACTGAGTAACCCTGTTGTTGGACAACAAACCTATACACATGGAACTGGACACTGGTGCAGCCGTTTCACTCATGTCAGAGACTGTGTATAAAGAAAAGCAGCATCTTCTGCTTAAAGCAACAAAAACAGTGCTGAAGACGTATACGAGAGAAGCTGTGCCTATATTGGGCACTACTGATGTTAAGGTGGAGCTCAATGGACAGGCTGCTAAATTGCCATTGTTTGTGGTGACAGGTAATTACCGGGCCTTAATGGGTAGGTCTTGGCTTAGGAAGATCCAGCTGAATTGGGCGGAAGTGCACCAAATGACTAAAGAAGAAACTGGTCTGACCACTATACTAAGGAAACACGCTGCTGTTTTTGGAGAGGAACTGGAAGTATGAAGGGAGTCACTGTGACATTGAACATTAAACCTGACAGTCAACCAAGCCAGAACTGTGCCATATGCCATCAGGCAGAAGGTTGAAGCGGACCTGGCGCGCCTGGTCACAAATGTAGTCATAATACCAGTTACCCATAGCCCATGGGCCACTCCTATCGTTCCAATAGTGAAGAAAGATGGTTCTCTCTGGATTTGTGGTGATTTTAAAGTCACTGTCCACCCAGTGTTGTGTGCAGAGCAATACCCACTTCCCCACATCGATGACCTCTTTGAAGGCCTGGCTGGGGGGACAAAAGTTCAGTAAGATTGATCTGAATCAAGCGTATTTACAGATGCACATTGATGAAAAGTCCCAAGAGCTGTTGACTATTGTGATGCATAAGGGGCTTTATCGATACTGTCGCCTACCCTTTGGAATAACATCTGTTCCAGAGGGCTATGGACCAGATCTTGTGTGGCTTGCCAGGAGTCCATTGCTATCTGGACAACATCCTGGTCACTGGAAGGAATGAGGAGGATCACCTAAAGATTTTAGAGGCTACCCTACAAAGACTGGAGGAGTATGGACTGCAAGTCCGCAAAGACAAGTGTGAATTCTTCCAGGCCTCTGTTGAATATTTGGGACACATCATTGATGCTACAGGTCTTCATAAGGCCCCTGCCAAAGTTAAGGCTATTGTGGAGTCTCCCTCTCCTCAAAATGTTAGCCAGCATCGCTCATTTCTAGGACTATTGAACTATTATGGAAAGTTCATCTCACAGTTAGTCACACTGCTAAAATCACTTCACGAACTCCTTGGGCAGAACAAGGCCTGGAAGTGGACTGAAGTCTGTGATGTTTCATTTAACAAAGCTAAGGATGCACTGCTAAATTCTGAAGTTCTGATGCACTTTGATCCATCCTTACCCCTACAGTTGGCCTGAGATGCATCCCCTTATGGAGTGGGAGCAGTCGTGTCACACATTATGCCTTTGAGAGAAGAGAGACCTATTGCTTTTGCTTCACAGACTCTAAGGAAAGCAGAAACTAACTATGCCCAAATCGAACATGAGGTGTTGGGAATCGTTTTCGGAATTCGGAAGTTTCATCAATACCTGTTCAGATGGAAGTTTACTCTTCTCACAGACCATCGATCCCTGACTTCAGTTTTTGGACCCCACACAGGCATTCCTCCATTAGCCGCTAGTTGTATGCAATGGTGGACATTGTTTCTTTCCGTGCACACATATGAAATCAAATATTGGAAATCCACTCTGCATGGAAATGCGGATGGTCTCTCAAGGCTGCCTTTGCCAGTCAACCGTCGAGATATTGCCCAGAAGGAAATCTTTTACTTTGAACAGGTAGAGAATACACCCATCACCGCTACTCAGTATTTTCCCAAGTTATGGACCTGGTGATGCACGGAACATCTTGATGAACTTCTCTGGTCTTACCCAACCTTGTTACCTACATGTCCAGGAGGACGGTGTTATCAATCCAATCTGGTTGTTTGTTATGGGGGAGACATGTCATTATCCCACCACCACCACTGAGATCATGGATGTTAGAACAGCTCCATTCCAGTCGCTGTGGAATAGTGCACATGATTTTTGATGGCCTGGATTGAACAGAGCTATTGAAGAGAAGACAAGAGCTTGTATGTCATGTCAGGGTGTTACAAATGCACCTCAGTGGGCACCCCTACATCCATGGGACTGGCCTGAAAACCCGTGGCAATGTATTCACATTGACTTTGCTGACCCTCTTGAAGGAAGCATGTTCTTGGTGGTGGCAGATGGCCTAAATGGCCAGAAGTCTCTATAATGCAGTCCACTACTGCAAAGAGTACTATCCAAACATTATGAGGATTCTTTAGTCATTTTGATCTGCCAGAACAACTTATGAGTGACAACGGACCGCAGTTCATCTCTCAGGAGTTTCAAAAGTTTAAGAAAGCAAATGGGATATACCACATCACTTCAGCACCATATCATCCATCCACCAATGGATTAGCTGAAAGATTTGTGCAGACAATGAAACAAGCTTTGAAATTGGCAAGGGACAATTATCCATTCAAAAGTGTCTGGACAACTTCTTACTATCCTACAGAAACACACTTCATGCTACGACCAAGGCATCCCTGGCCTTTCTAATGATGGAACGACAGCTGCAAACTTGCTTTGATCTGCTGAAACTTTCTGAACCCCGACAAATTGTGCAACGTCAGCAGCAAGATCAAGTCATAAGGCGTGCACCCAGAGCAAAAGACCTAACCTTTAGCCCGGGACAGCCGGTTTTGGCTTGGAATTATACTTCTGGAGCTAAGTGGGTCCCTGCCACTGTCATCGCTCAAATGGGACCTGTTTCCTACACAGTCCGGACTGCAGAGGATCTCACCTGGCGGCAACATGTAGATCATACCAGTCCTCAGGACACATCTTCAGTTGAGTTGCCTGATTTCACCACCTCCGGCGAGACACTGAATCAAGAGTCACCTGTTCCTGACTTTTCCCCTCCATTACTGTCAGTGGCAGAGATACTCCTCTGCCCAGCACGAGCTGATACCCCATCTTCACCCATTCGCCCTATGAACTCTGAGCCCATTGTCAGGCCCTTGCCCAAGACACTTTCGGGTGCAACAACACCAGAAGTCCACCTAGAGACAGAAGGCCTCCTTGTCGGCTGGATCTTTAGGTAGGGCGAACCCACTAAATAATCCCCGGGGTTTAGCTGGGAATGAAGGCAGTCTACCCTCCTTCTCTAGTTTAGTGTTTGTTTTATTTAGGGGACATTCTTATTAAGGGAGGAGGAATATGTTGTGTATTTGGTTGTCGTGGTAATAGAATCTTGTGTTGCTATGACAACTGAGTTAGATTATTAGGGGATAGCCCAGCCAGTTTTGGCTGGCTGTTGGTTAGTTCTGGTGTGGCAGTAAATGGCTGCTTCAAGGTTTACAGCTCTCTGTGTCTCCAATGATTTCTTCCTAAAACTGTTGCCCCCAAGGATATAACAAAAGAAATGCTGTATTGATTGTTTGTTGTGCTCTGGCTTCTTACAACAGCAAGAAAGTTTGCTCTTTCTCTGCCTTAATCTCTCTTACTAGTCAATTTCTTGGTATAGAGTTGATCCCTGATGTTGACTATATATGCTGGCTAGCATATATACATATCATATTAATATGTATTATCCACATCATTCATATATATATATAATATTATATTATTATATTATATATTATTATATATAATATAATATATTATATATTATTATATATAATATAATATATTATATAGTATATTATATATAATAATATATAATATAATATTTTATATATATATATATTATCCACATCATATATATATATATATAGCCTAAATTGGTCTGATTTTTGTTTAACCCTGATCAGTTATGTTAAATATGCCATAACCCCTAGGCATTAACTGAAGTAAGTTTTGACTTGAGCAAATAGGCAAGCTGTCAAGATCAGGACAGATGAGTGCTTAGTGCTTTTACTATAGCAATAGAAAGGAAGTTACTTTCACAGGTCTGTACTGCATTTACCCAAAGAAAGAGGACAAGACATGATTGTTCTATCCTAGTACAAACTTAGAAGGTGTAGTCATGCTTTTTGGTATCTGAAATGCATATATCCAGAATAAAGACATAAGGAGTACCGCATGGCTCCAGAAAAATAAGGTAGAAAGCTGATTGGTTAAACCTAGTTTCAAATGACATTCACAGAACCTTTTACTTGTGAACAGGTAGGGTATAAAAAAAGATGTCTTTTGGTATATAACTTTCGGGAGCACGTAAGGTGCTGCATAAAGTGAATGTAACATTGCTGCACAAGATACTTCCTGGAGACTGGTAATATATAGAACTTTTTTTGGTAGCGGGGCGGGTACTGTATTAGTATTGGCTTAGAGCAATAAACCTGACTGACATTGGTTATTTGGCCTTTTGAATATATTTCATAATGAATCAAAGTGTGGTCAAGAAACTGACTATACAATTTATCAACACTGGGAATGAGGTATTTGTGTTTTGGCTGAGATTTCTAAAAGCCAGGTTTGTCTGCATGCTGTTTGTGACCGCATCTGTTTAAGGACTGGTGTACATAATGTAATGGACTACAGTAAGATTTTTCCTTCAGCAGGAGGTTGATCTGCAAGGCCCTGACATCTACTGCTCCTTGGCAGAGGCAGCAGCAGTAGTAAACTGTGCTGCCTTGTTGTTTTGCTCTGCTTTAAAGTGATGGGCTGTCCGGGGAAAGTGGCAGGCAGGAGTATCCCCAACTCCAAAGTCAGAATGCATGTGCTCATTCTATGACATACATGAAGTTTTGGATACATATTGAATGAAAACATTTAAAAATGCCATTTGTGATGTTAGCATCTTGCTTCCCATTCTCTGAGATTTTATAACTTTGAAACTTAAAAATACTTCCTTGTATGCAGAGCAAAACCCCACAGTTTTCTGCAATCTTTCTGGTGCAATCTTTCAATATTTTTATTGTTTAACTATGGAACACATTTAATTGGCCTAATTCAGCCCAGCTGTTTGTATCTGCCTCTCTCAGGAGTGACTGGCTTCCTGACGATTCCCCATGTGTGAGTGTGAGTGGGTGGATGTTGGGGGAATCTTCAGCACATCTCCTGGTATGGGGAACTCATGTGACTGTTCTCAACAGTATTAAAAGCCAATCAGAACTGCTTCTGCTGCCACAGATGCTCTGAGCCACAGACCTGCTCTTGGTCCCCCTCCAAGCCAGGTCCTGGGATGACTGTTCTGGCCAATCTCCCCTGCCCAGTGACGGTCTTGCTGAACACAAAATAGCAACTGATTTAAGTGACAAAACACCCCCTGAGTGCAGCAAGTTTCAGCGCTGTAAAGCACCAGTGTAGACAGTGCCCCAGCACTGGGAGCCATGCCCCTCGTGGAGCTCTCCCAGCGCTCTGCCACGACTACACAAGCCATGTTAAAGTGCTGCTGCATTGCCAAATTAAAGTGCTGCTGTGTTGCCATTGTAGACTAGCCCTTAAAGTGGCAGCATTCACAAAACAGATGAATAATATAACATGCTCCGTACAACCTAAGGCCAATTGTCCTTTAATTTAGAGTGGTTTTATCTAATTACACCTAGCTTCCCCTGGTGTAAATAAGAGGAAAATGAGGGCCACCAGATGAGTTTTCTCCTAGGTATTCACATTGCTTTATTTCTTGTGCGGAGGAAAGTAGGAAAAACTTAAAAGCTTCTAGTATTAATGTAGACTAAATTGCATCCCAGAAAACAAAACATGTTTTAAAATGAAATCATTGTTTTTATTGGGCTCCAAAGTGTTAAAAATGCAGTGAAACAGATGTTGTAGAACTAAAACAGAGTACGTTGTGTCACATGGCGTAAATAAAAGAAACAAACACAAAATCTTAGTGTTGCCAGGCCTCCGTGTTTGAAATTCTTTTAGGCTTTGGCTCTTTACTGTGTGACTTGTTTCTTTTTTCCAATCCTCCTCTTCTCTCCCAACCTGTTTATCCATTGAAGTCAATAGGAATTAAGGATGTATTAAATGCTTTGCTGAATTGGGGACCGCTGCATAACTTAGCTTCCCTAGCTCATTCTTCTTCAAGCATCATTCTTCAGATTTCCCACTACAATCTGACCTATTCTTTGTCAGTTCCATCACTCAAAATTGCTCCCCACGGCAGGTTGAGAGCACCATTAAAAATCAATCATTGATGCCATTTTGACTCGTTGGCCGTGATTTCCTTCTTCACAGCTAAAATACTTGTAGAAGTTGATCAAAGAGCAACAAGGCAAGAAACTAATGGAGAAAGAAATGCATTCTGCCTGGCTGAACATTGATCATACCTGAACTTTCTTTTTATACTCATTGTAACAAAAACAAATTTTGAAATGTTGGAATTTCTTGTGGAATGTAACTTCCATTTCCCAACCAGGTCTAAGTGCTCATATTCGAATAATCAGCTTAAAAAAAATTGTCCATAATTGCTACCTTTGCCCTGTTGTTCACTTAGCGATGTTGTCTCCAAATTTGCTAATTCACTCAAACTCATATAGGGCAGAAATATATCATATACATTTCTTACTTTTTTTGGCCATTAAAGTGGATCTCAACAGTAATTCTTGTACTTTGTGTGAAAACATACCACATTCAAACCATTACAGATCTCTTGATGGAACAGAGATTCAAGGCATAGTCTCTATACTGTCCTTTTCATACCCGCACATATATATGTTGGCTGCTTTTGAGTTCCATTCAGTTAACTGAAAATCTTCAGTTTGCAATACATGCAGTCCCATACAGATAACTCCTTAAACACTGAGGTTCTGTCCCTGCTATATGATATTGGATAATCCATGACATAGTTCGGTGGCATTCACACTCAGAGATGGTCAGAAAATGGAGGTTTCTTCCACAGAAAATTTGAAAATGAAAACAATTCATTTTTGGTCAAAATTTTCAGTGGAAAATTTTGATTTTTTTTTTTAAACCCCAAACTATTTTCGGGGGGGGGGGTTTCAGCAACAGAAAAATGATTTTTTTTTGTCTTCTGACAAAAATTTAAAATTCAACAAAAGTAGAGGCTTTCTGTAAAAAAAATAATTTAGTCAAAAACCCAATTTTAGTTGGGGAAAAAAAATATTAGACAGACTACCTAAGCCTCCACCTGTTGGTCAGACTAGCTAAGCCTCTGAGGAGCATATATCAGAGTCACAATGCCTTTTTACAACCTAGCTAATGTAATGTTGTAACCCTTAGTGGCATTCCATATCAGAAGCTATGCAAACCTGGTTGCATCTGGCAAATCTCTGTTAAACACATGATTGTTTGAAACAATGGTATTGATGGAATGGTAATGGACGCTAATACCAGTTATGAGGTAGGTTTTCCAAAGTATCTAGTCCCGTAGAATGTCATTGGGACTTATACTTTGAAATCCCTTAGGAGCTTTTGAAATTCTCCCTCTGTAGTTAGGCAGTGGGGCTTAGTGGATAACACACTGGGGTATAACAGACTGGGGGATCTGCGTTCTATTCTGGGCTTGGCCACAGACCTGCTGTGTGATCTTGGGCAAGTCACTTCATTGTTCTATGCCTCAGTTTCCCCATCTGTAAAATGGAGATGATGATTATTTTCTTTGAGATCTACTGAGGAAAAGGGCTATATAAGAATATATACATTATTACTACATATATAGCTTCAGCATTTGCTTTAATAACAGATGTTTTTAATTTTCTTTTTCAAAATTCCTTAAAGTTTAATCATACCAGAGGTCCTAAGGACTTACAAAAACATCACCTTAAAGATTACATATTTATTATGACTAATGAGCACAAATTTAACTAAAATAATAAAACATTTCAACTGCATCAGTCAAGGGGTATGTTAATGCTAAAGCTATGCTGCGCAGAAGGTGAAATCACCCTTTCTTTTATTCAGTAATGTCTATTAGAGCAATTTGTTTCAAACTGCATTGTACACATATTAAATCCTTGCATTCCTTTCATCGTGAATTTGGCATCTTTTTGTTTTAGTAATAGTAACACCATATATTGCTTTATAGGGTATAATCCATGGTGCTAATTTAAAGATTGCAATAAAATATCCTTTTTTGTTGCACTTTATTAATAAATACATAAATAAATAAAAAACAAAAAACAACCTCATATAAAGTAAGATGTTATAGGAAAAGATTCAGAACACTTCATTCTGATTAGGTTATGATTTAATTACCAAACAAGTTCTCAGTGTTGACCTTTGTTTCACACAGACCCACAATATCAATGCCAGACAAAGTTTAGGGATAGTAAGATGTATGCTTGGGCATCATAGAGATGAAATTCACAAATCTGCTCTTATGGGCAACTAGTCTGCTGTGCATGTGTGCTGAGATGTGATGCCTTCTGCAGATTTCTGGTGGAGTTTTCAAAACCACCTAAGGCCCAGGAATTTTAAATGAGATTTAGGTGTTGCTCATCTTGGCGTTTCAAGGCCCAAGGGTGGGATTTTTTTAGGGTATTTTGGTGCCTAAAGACACAGACAGCCATCTAGTCATCTTCTTCAACATGGACGTAGTGATTGTTCACCATTTGGTCCATTCCTGCACAGCTGCAAGGACTTGATGGCCCACAAGAGTCCAACATCTGAACAGACTTCTTGAATCCATTTCCTGGAGTGCCTCATGAAACCCGTTGGGGCTCTGTATAGACGAACAACGTGCTCAGCATAGTCAAGGTATGAGAGCGAGAGATCACCAATCTTAATGCCTATGGACTTGACAGAATGCTGCATTATGAAATCCATTGCCTGACAAAAAAAGTGGAGGGTCCAAGACAGAGCCCTGCCTGACACTAGATATAGATTTTAAGTGTGCTGACATCTGATTCCCCAGACTTACGTGGTCAGTGGTTCCATTATACAGCTCTCTAATCAAGTCCAGCAGAGTGGTAGGGACACCTATTGTCATTAAGGCCTTCCATAGCACAACATGGTCAACTGAATCAAATGCAACCTTAAGATCAATGTACACTACATGCAGGGGCTTCTTGAACTCACGGTGTATCTCTGACAACAAACGGCGCCAAAAGGTGGACCTTTTCCTCGTAAAGCCTGACTGTTGAGGACGATGCTTCTGATGTAACAGACACTCCAAGCGCACCAGCAGAACATGTGCAAATAACTTCCCTGCAATGGACAGCAAGGTGATTGGCCTGTAGCTCTTTCATTCACTGTGTGGTCTCTTGCCCTTAGAAGGTGAGATCACAATACCATACTTCCAGGTTGTTGACAACGTTTCAGTTCTCCACACCAGATGAAAAATGGCCAGAAGCGATTCTGCTATACGTCAAAAGCACATTTTAACAGCTCTGGGGGGGATGCCATCAGCACTGGCTGTGTGTCCATTGTTCAGTTTATAGATGGCATGCTTCACTTCATCCAGTGTTGGTTCATCAGTACAAGTGTTTGGATTCTGGATGGGGAGTAGTTCAAGACACTGTGATAATGTTCCACCCAGAATGAGAGGATGCCTTCGTCCAATTTACATGGATGGCCTTACCTGTCATTCAGGATGCCATTTGTAATGACTACCTTTTGATCGCTGAGGTTGCAGATTGTGCGAAATTCTGGTTTTAAGTCGCCCCTAGCTAAGCCAAATTCAACATTGTCCACCACCTGGTTATAATATTCCTCATGATCACAGAATGCCAAGGTGTTAAATTTTCACTTCAGCTGCTTGCGAGTGCTCTTATGGCCATGCTGATGGATTGTGGCCTTCAATTTAATTATCTGGAAGGCCTATAGTCAATTGTCTGCTCAATGGATTGGTGGAGGATGGAAGTGAAAAGAGACCAGGCAAACTCCGTGTCATTCAGCAGGTTGGCTAGAGCCAAGACTCTATTGCTGACATCGATACAAAACCTGTTAGCTAAACCTGGCATGTGAAGTGCGTCAATGTCAAACTCCTTCATCATCGCAGAGGGTTTACTTCCTCGTTGGAGCATCAACACCATATGGACAACTACTAGGTGGTGATCTGTGTTTGCCGCACATTCTGCACCACAATATACTCTACAGAAGGTGAAGAGATGCCTGTCATGTGTGATGATATAGTCCAACTCCTTCTGAGTGACACCATTGTGAGAGATCAATTACATCTGATGTATGCGTCACCACTTGAACTATGACCCAAGAATGGAAAGATTCTGGGAGGCACAGAATGTGAGCAAGCAGCAAGAGTTATCATTGGGTATACCTGAACCATAATGACCAATGACCTCTTCAAACCCAGTTCACAGGGAGCCAGTAACTGCATTTAGGTCACCTAGGATCATGAGATTATCATGGAGGGACTGTGCATACTAGAAATTTCATTTGATCTTGATCATAAAACTGATCTTTAACTGAATCAACAGATTCCTCTGTCGGCGCATAGACTAGTATGACAGCGAGGTAACAATGCCAATGTTTAAGATGTGCAATAAGTAATCGAGAAGACATGGGCATGCAGGTTATCAACGAGTACTTGGCCTCGCCTCACAGTAGCAGAGCTACCCCATGTCAGTGGTTGAGACTGCCAGAATACAGAAGTGAGGAATCTTTCACCTCATGACGTCCGTGATCTATCAGCCTTGCTTTTGTTAGGCCTGTGATTGATATGCCAAAACAGTCCATTTCACATGAGACAGTGACCTGATCACCACGCCTGTGAAGTTTCAACATTCCAGGTTGCAATTTTGATGGACAGATGGAGATCCCAGATACAATTGGATGCATTGTCACCATATACAGTATACTGCAGATATGCCTGTCAACATCAGAGGATGCGCATCCCTAGGGTACCTTTGGCACGAGCCCATCATGTTGACACTGAGGGAGGCACTGGCAAGGCATCTACATCTGAGAATAAGGCATGGGCTGTAACCCTGGTGCAGAGTGCTAAACTATTCATGGTTGTGACGGGATTGGGACTCACCACTGTGGCGCCTCCCACTGGTTGCTCTGGAAATTAGCTCAGTCCTTGGCAGGATGCCTGCTGCTGGTGGTGTCCTGTCCGTCCTCTGGTCCTTTCCTGGTGTCTGGACCTGCATTGCTTCCCGCTCGGCAGTGTCCTCTTCAGAACACTGCCCTCTGGCAGTGCCCACTGCTCCGGTCTCACTCCCTTCCAGGGGGGGTCTGGTGTTATCAACAGTCCTTCTCTGCGCCCCAGCCACCATGGTCAACCACACCCCAAAATCTAACCCCTAGAGTCAGGGGTCTGGTGCAATCCACTCTCACCACATCCACTGACTGGGTGTCCATGCAAGGGGGAATAGGAGTACCCAGGCCCACCCTTTACCTTGGGTCTGACCCTGGGTCCTCTCTGAAGGTCTGGGAGAGACTGCCTGCCTTCTCTCCTAGGCAGCCTTTATATAGGGCCTAGCCTAGCCCTGATTGGCTGGCTCTAATGTCGGCCCAGATTGGCTCTCAGTAAGCCCTTTTTTAATTGGCTGCCGGCCTGCGCAGCCTCTCTGGCCTACTCTAGCCCCCTCTCACATGGGGATGGGGCAGCCACCCCACTACAACAGTCAAAAGCAAGAGCAAATGATTGTTCCAAAAAGATACCTCATCCCACTGAGATGAGATGGAGGCACAGCAACGCGACCCTTTTCCTGGTCTATCAGTACTGGATTCAAGCTATGTGACCCGAGCCATTGAGTCTTTCTCAGTGACTTCCTTCACCTCGGGTAGCTAGGTGCAGCTGCTGCACTGCATCTTCTCCACCTGTGTTAGCCATCATTTTCAGAATTCTTGTTGGACCTGTCCACCTAGCATTATGCTCAAGGCAATATTTCGGATAAGCCTTCATCGATGATGGCATAGCTCAACGAGAGATCCCCTAATTCAGATGTTACATCTCTCCACCATGATCAGGTATAGGTCAGACTCAGGGGAAGACATCTAGTGAGCGTTTTCAAAAGTGCGTAGGCACTCCCCACTTATTTGCACTTTTTTAAAAATACCTTTAAAAATCTGGCCATAATTGATTAGGAGTTTAGTCTCATTGAAAGTGAATAATGTTCACTACTGAGTTACTGACCCTACTGATAGTTATAGTTGTTTCCATCCAGGACTTCCAATAAATCACTTAATTTAGAGTGTGCAGCAGATTGGTTCAGTTCTAAGCATTTACTACCAGAATGTGGCAAACCGGGATGTTAATAATAATGCCTAGCTCTTATAATAGCTCTTTTCTGCAGTGGCTCTCCTAGAGCTTTACAAAGCAGATACATATAATTATACCTATTTTACAGATGGGAAAATTAGGTACAGAGAGGTGAATAGATTTGTCCCAGGTCACCCAGGAGGCCAGAGGCAGAGCCAGGAATAGAACCAAAATATTGTGAGTCCCACTCCAGTGCCCTATTCTCTAGGCCACCTGGCCTCATAACACAACTTCATGTCAATATCATAAGCATTTTTATGATGGAATGGTCACCATAAAATGGTCAATATTTCTCATTCTCCACTATCTTGCATATCCTGTGGTCATTTACACTCATGTAAAGACTGTGTAAGTGAGTGTAAACCACATAGCCATTTTATGCAGATGTCAAGGGTACTGCTGAGGAGATGTGCTGCAATGTTCTGTGCTACCTGGAGTTTTCTGAAGGCGAATGGCTTCATTCTTGTGTATATTGCATTGCTGAAATCCAGACAAGAGGTGACAAGAGTATGTGTAACTGAAGCTGGGTTATTGTCTTTCAGAATGGGATGGAATCTCCTAGCCAACTGGAGACAATAGAAAACATTATTCATGGATGATGCTATGTGAGAGCTTAGCTTCAGGAAGAAGTTCAAGAGCTCTCTTGACTGAATTGACTAATTGTGTGTGTGTGTGTGTGTCTTCAGCCAAAGGGACAGAAATGTGGCTGCAAATTCTTCAAAGGTGCTTTCCTTTTCAACATACACACTCTCTTGTTCAGATTTCATTTCAATCAGCTTCATCTATGAGCTGATCTCATCTCAGTACTGGGCCATTTGGTGGTAGTGGTATAGTCATATGTGGAGAAGATAAATTGAGCAGGTGCAGGACCACTGACTTAATTGGTTATTCTTGATTTATACTTTTACACAAGAAGAATCCAGCCCAATATTGAAACTTTCAGTGATACAATGTCTCCAAAGTCTTTATTTCTCAGAATAATGTTTGCCATATTGCCCCTGAGAAACTAAGATATATTATTGTTGTGGTTTTCACAGCCTGTGGAACTGTTCAGACTAAACCTGGATAAACCACAGAAAGTTATAGTCTTCAACATGCATAGTTCTGGGCTATAGCTGGTGTGGAACAGAGGTTTTGTGTCTGGATGATGGGCTCCTTCCCTAGGCACTACTGCCTTTTTCAATAGGTTCAGTAAGTACTGTAGGATCAAAGACAATTTACACATCACATCTCGAAATGAAAAGCCTACAGCACTGTCATGGGATATCACCCCCACTTTGAGTGGGGGACCCCAGGTATTCTCCCCACCCCACCCTAACCCCCCCTTCCCCTTTCCCACCGCCCAGTCAGGTCAGGTTAACGTCTGGCGCTCCCCCTGCCTGTCCCTGAACCCAGATACAAATCTCAATGAATCTCTACTACACACAGGAAGCAGCCCACTTCCCCTCTCTCTCCCTCTCTCTGCTTGGGAGACCTGTCTCCACAGAGTGGCGCCAGCCTCTTCCTTCCCTGAATCCACAGGTAGGAACTTAACGTTTATTAAAAGATAAAAAAAAAAAAGAAAAATACACAATCTCTATGAATCCAATCTTAATCCCTGGAGGAGAATTTTCTTTCCTCTCCTCACAAACAACACAGGCAAAAATAATAATCAAAAAAAACACACACAGACACACAGACACACAGACTTATTATATCTTATATGTTCTTCTAATACTCACTAGCTTGAATAGAAGAAAGAAATAGAAGAAGATGAAGCAGAAAGATTTTGGTTCTAGCCTAGACTGGTGTAGGTCCAGACAGGCTAAAGAGAGAAGAGAAAGAAGAGAGAGAGACCCCCGTTCTCTGGGATTTTCAAATTCTCTTCCCTGATTGGTCCTTTGGTCAGGTGTTTCACCAGGTCTGTGTTAACCCTTTACAGGTAGACCTTAACCCTTAACTAACTACTTATGACAAGCACTCAGAGAGAGCAATTTTTTCTGGAAATAGTCTCCCAACTTGCCACTTGACACATATCCCAAGTGTCCTGCATGTATAACCCACTGTAAAATTAATAATCCATTGAAATGACAATCTGCTTCACCAAGTCTTTAGAAGCAAAGCTATCAGCCTACCATGTAAATATCGTCAGGAGTGAATTATCCCTTGCAGCTGATACTGTCTACATTTCAACCAGATTTTGAAGGTGAAAACAACGAGGCAAAATAATTTTAAATTAAATTAGACCTTTTTAGGGACCAACCTCAACCTTTCTCCCAAACTTTAGTCCAGAATTGCATATGATATGCAGCTACTGAAAAATTCCCAACGTGGAGGACTGGAACATACATGGAGGGATACTTTGTGTCTTCTAACACAGATACTGTACATTATCACTTTGATTGGGGAGCTCTGATCTGCTTGACAGATCTGATAGGCGTCACAGTAACTTAGTACCAGTGTATTCCTACTGTAATCATAATTATGTTGGTAGCACAATGAACCATATTTCTTTTAGTGGTTGGTATTCTCTGAAGATCTACAACAGCTGCATAAGATTAGAGTCCTTGGAAATATAAAATGGAAATCTGTGGCTAATGAATGCATAAAAAAAAATAAATCCGGCAAGTGTTCTGTCAGAAACATCATGTAATGTAGCTGAACACAGAGGACTAAACTGACACATTGTTTTCTCTAACTTCCTTATTTCCTTTGGCTATTATAAGGCTACCTACAATAGGAACCTGATTCACATTCAAGCTCCTTGAATCATCATGACATTCTATTGAACCTAAATGGAAATGACTTTGAAAGAAACAGTTCAAAACACACTGGAGAACTTTTGCTGGGCATTGGCCACAGTAGCACATGAGAAACTCCTGTGGTTGTGCATAATTGGTTTTGTTCAGCATGCTACTCATCTCACATATGCTTTGACATAAATCTCTCAGTCAAATTCAGGTTTTACCCAGTTGGTAGCTTTTCCAGGTTCCATATTTACTTTATGACCTGTGGCTTACGCTTGTTTTCATTGGTTGGTGGTAGCTGAGATTTTGCCTGCTATGTACTTGTTTCTTCTTGAAAGGCATTTTCTTTGATTCACCCTCCTATTCAGAAACATGTTCTCCATGTGGTATTTTAACAAAACACTCTGTATGCATTCAGGTGGGACTTTATTTTTGAATTGGCTGAATCTTATTTCCTGAACATAAAATGTTTTTATCCCACAGTTCTTTTATTATACTTTTTGCATATTATACTAATACTGACAAAATACAGATGGAAGTAATCTTGTGACAATTGCTTACTTTAGTCCTTCTGTTCTTCTTGGGGATATATTTCTAATTATCTTATGTAATCATTTGGCTCTGGGTTACCTATGGGGTCCACGTTAGTTCTTATGCCAGTGCTGTTTTTGTTCAGCACCGTCTTTCTGGTTTTGAAACACCGAACTTTTGATGTTTCCATAGCCATAGGTGCTTGAGTACTATATATAATTATCTACATTGTGTTGCCAGCCTAGCTGATCATAGGAGTATCAAAAACAGGTATTATACTTTTATATGAAAATAATCATACATGTAATAGGATTTTCAGGTGTATTGACTTGGGAAAAATAACAAATAAAACAAGCAATGTCAACGTGAATTCAGAACAAGAGAAGATATTTGCTAGACCAGCATAAAACCAGAAACAGGTTTATTTGCCTCGTGAGTATTGCACTTTAAGAATGAATGACCATCAATTTAGGATGGTCTGACAGTTTGTGGGTTTGTTGATTTTGATGGCATCATGTCAGACCATTTCCGTTTTCTTTTGTGTTTGATTGAAGCCCCCAATCCAGCAAAGCACCGAATCATGTGCTTAACTTTAGAGTTTAAATACTTTGCTGGGTTGGGGCCTGAGGTGCAATGGTGGAAAATGTGGTTGATTTAGCTTAGGGTGCCTGTTTCAAGAAACCATAGGTCTTTATATAATTTTAAAACAAAACACACGGCATGCAAACTTGCCAAGAAAATCTTGATGGGCACATAAAAATGGTAAATAAATAGAAAGAAATGGTTCGGATAGGAGAAGAAATAAAGAGAACTTAATCCAAAATAAAACCCAAGCTAT